>NC_052948.1:22612271-23237771 GCF_013358895.1 Oreochromis aureus | reverse complement strand
ACAAGCCACTGGGAGTTCTGCTCTCTCTCTCTCTCTCGCGGTGCAGAAGCACACTCTTTCTTACTGTAGGACATTTTCATTCAGGTCCCAAAACACTGATGTTTTGCTTTTCGGCGTACAACTGTTGGTTACAAATGCGCCTTTTTGTTTACAGCTCATTTCTGCTCTTTTTTTGTGTTACTCTAAATGAAATATACAGAGAGTCTCATTATCATCAGTGCTATGCACAAGTAGTAAAACACATTAGTGTCACTAAAGTCGTATGAAATATCATCATGTGTGCGTTACGGTTTTAGGCTTTGATGTTTTAAATGGAATCACTCAGATATACCGTATTAGTAATACATCTCAAACAATGCCACTGAGCACCCCGCTGTTCACGGCAGCTTTTTTAAAAGCGAGTACACATGTACTGCTTCACGTCGAACAATAAAGAGTAGGAGGAATTCATTATTCGCTGTTATTCATATGCAAATGCAAACTTATTGTCTGAAAGAACGCCCTGCTCTTCAGTTTCCACTTAGCCGTGTGTGTGTGTGTGCTTCAGTTTGAGGGGAAAAAAAACATGCATCATCACATCCTATATCAATTATGTTGAGTGGTCTCTTCACATTGATTAGCAGATAAGAGGTTGAGCCAAATGCTTTGTTCCAGGAACACACTGTAGCCAGATGAGTTGGAGCATGTCGGTGAAAAGGCTGTGGAGGACCCTTGAGGTTTGATCAGAGCAGAACTCAGTGAGCAAGCTGGCCTGAAGTGAAATGTCCTCTGTGTTTGGTTGTTTTCTAAACATGTTCAACTGGAGAGAAAAAAGGAAAAGAAAGTATCCCTTTCTCCCCAACATCCCATTATCTGCAGCTGTTTGTGCCAAACATCACTAGAAAGTAAAGTGATTTGTGCTGTGCCCATCTGGAAGTAGACCAGAGAGAGTGAGTCTACCGCACACACTTTGAAGACCATAGTCTAAAACATATTTAAACAAACATATAAAGATGGGGAATAACATTATGACCATCTGCCTAATTTTTTGTGTTGGTCCTTGTTTTGTTGC
The DNA here is from genome assembly GCF_013358895.1 of Oreochromis aureus. NCBI lineage: Eukaryota > Metazoa > Chordata > Actinopteri > Cichliformes > Cichlidae > Oreochromis > Oreochromis aureus. Next base: position 23,236,720 of record NC_052948.1, on the reverse strand, counting down.
CAAAACAGCCCTGACCCATCGAGGCACGGATTCCACTAGATATCTGCAGGTGTGCTGTGGTGCACCAAGATGTTAACAACAGATCCTTTAAATTCAGTAAGTTGCAAGGTTAGGGGCCCCATTGATCGTACTTGTTTGTCCAGCACATTTGGAATGGAGTGAAATCTGGAGGCCAAGCCAACACCTCAAATTCGTTGTTGTGCTCCTCAAACGATTCCTGAACCTTTTTTGCTTTGCCTTCTTTTCATAGTGCATTGGTCGGTGGACAGGGGTCAGGATAGTTACCCTGACTGGTCTGCGGCTTTGCAGCCGCATTCACAACAAAGTGTTTTGTGGATGTTTGTTGTTGCACTGGCTAGCCTTTGCTCCCCACATTTATCAATCAGCCTTAGCTCCTGATGATCCACCGTTCCCTCTCTGAAAAAATGCTCGCTTGCTCCCTAATATAGCCCCTCCACTATCAGCTGCCATGATGAAGAGATAATCAGTGTTATTTCACTTCTCTCAGTAGACATGTTAAAAACACACTGAGGACCTTTTACCTGGTTAATGACACTTTACACTGGTCACATTGTGTTAATGATGCTGTTTTCTTCTCTTCTGAGATCTGGGGGTCTTAAGTTTGCTGTTAAGTTTAAGTCTATTTCTATCCTAGCTTACCTATTTGTATTTATGCTCTTTATATAGTGTTATTTTTATCCTAAAACAAAGTCAAACTGAATTTCATTGTACTGTGTATAACAGCAGTAAACATTCATTCATTCATTCAACTTCAAGTATTATCATGTATAGTTGACCTTGCAGATTCTAATTAGGCCTGATCTGGAATGGAAATCCTTCATGCAGCAGTGAGAGATAATTGCTTTTGCCTTGCTCTTTTATGTCGTTGTCTCTTTTTATGTACCATTTTCTTGTGATCTTCTCAGCAACTTGTTGCCAGTTTTGGCCACACTCTGCCAGCCTGCACAGTCAGAAGCTCATTCTCCTCTATGGTTGCTTGGTCAATGTTGCTTTTTTTTGCAGCCAGACGGGACCATTCTTTGATAAGAGGGTGGCATACATAGGTATCAGCAAAACCTGGAAAACTTGGTTAGCACACTGCATTCCTAAACTGTGCAGGAGCAAAGAACACACTAATTAGATAGCTAGTGATTTGAACGCTGGCATTTTTCAGGCACAGATTAAACAACTGATCAAAAAGTCTCTGGGCAATATTCTGAATCTGAAACTGGCCTGATGCGTCCATCGTATTTTAAGTACAACTGTGTGTTTGAACTAGTGAATGTGGCCTGCAGTGCACTTTGTGTGCTCAGAGTAGTGCTTTTAAAATACTGGTTAAATTATACTCCTAACCAAACACTAAAAAGCAACAGACTAATAGAATAACAGAATCTCACTCCAGACTCCAGAAGCGCAGACTTCTTGGGTCATCTGTACCACACAGAAAGATTAAAAATGTTCAAGGAGGTACCAAGAGCACAAACATGTTCGCGAGGTGCATTTCGAAGGTTTGAAATAATGAAGATAAGACTGAGGAAAAGCTTGTTCATCACACGCCACCAACTTTAAGCATCACCATTATCCAAATGGATGAGAAATAATTTTAAAAAACTAAAACTTGTACAGTTGTTATAAAGCGAGAAACCTGGTACAAGAAAATTTCTTGTACCAGGATATGAACATGCTTTTTATTGCTGCAAAGTTTGGCATTCATGGGAGCTAACTCCCTTTTGGAGCCAGTCTCAGGTACATCTACAGGAGTTGATTTTTGCACTTCTGCACTGCTGTCATTTTTTTAGCCCCAAAGGTTGCTGTTTGGTTTTCACTATGAACTCCCATACAGTGAAATTCACTTTTATTCATACCTAGAATCACTGATCAGAGCATAATTGTGAATTTATTTGCATCTGCTTTTGGATTTTGCTGTTTTCTTCGGTCTATGTGTTCTCCATACAGCTTTTCCTTATGCCTCTTTTTGTTGTTGTTATTTTATTTTACTTCCTGTTTTTGTCTGCTTTCCTTTTTTGTGATTTGCTTCCCATTTGTTTGATTAGTTCATTGTGTCTCTATAGTCCCATATTTTCCATGTTAGTTCTGTCTGTCTGGCTGTCAGGCTGACTAACCATCAGTTGTTTTCATGGTTCTTTCTTTAATTTTTCAGATTCTTCTTTTGCTTGTTCAGCCACCTGAACTGTGTTTTTTTTCCCTGGACCTTTTGTAAATGTAATCACTTTAGAATTAAGTTTTACTTTACTTCTTTATTTGTACCTCCTTTGTCCTCTTTGTAGCTCCTGATTTTGATCAGATATAACAGTTGAATCTTTTTTGTTGTTGAAATAGCTGTATAATTATGACCCGTTTCAAAGGATTCAAATCTTCAGTTTTAATAATCGGACGCTGCAGGGTGTAGGGAAGACAGAAAGGACCAATTGTTTTGGTTGTCTTGTGATTTTTCTTAATAGAATACCACAGCTTTATTATATAAAGTATAATATTAAGGTTTCATTATTGTCTAGGTATGATGATTAGGTTTTAGGGGGGTTTAAGTCCTTAAGTGTTTCTTTTATTTTCTCTTGATTTGCAATCTTGACTGAATTCAGTCCACTCCAGCCTGCACTGGTTATGACATATAACTTTTGGGTGTTAACAAATCCTTCACCATATTAATAAATAAGTCCTGAATTTCACACGGCCAGTTATGTAACTACTGTCAGTAACACTGAACTTAACTTAAACTGGACTTAATGTCAAAGGAAGATCATCAAACACAACTACATGGTGTAAATGTAAAAGTCTGAAACCTTAATCATGCCTGAGTTTGTGAAACAATGTGTGATGCAGAATAAGGTGTAACTGTAAACTATGAAGTGGCAGCCTGGGCCTGAAAGATCACCAAGCAGCCAGCTTGAGTTTGTGACCTTTTCATTTTATGAAGACTCCTTCAAACAGATGACTCACTCAACACAACGAAAGCCATTATTATTGTGAAAAAACACTTTATTTTTCTATTTGATGACGGTTATTACACTCAAGAGTTGAGGCTGGCCACACTGTCAGGTCTTTGAAAGTGCACCAGAGTGAATGTTTTTAAGGCTTTAATGCGGCGTTAACAACTGTTCATATACTCATTCTAGTTTACATACTGACAAGGACTGCACAGGCAAATCTGATGAGAATATCTTCAGAAATTCATTTACTCCATGACTGTAACTAGAATTTCTAAGTTAGAAAGAAAGGCCTTTGATAGGCATGAGGTTAGACTGGGGAACAGTAAATTAAAACCAGGCTGGTAAGGCTTAGTTTTATCCAACATCAAGACTGGAAGTGTTAACCTGGAGTTGAATATTGATAAAATTAGCCCCACCTTCATTATAAACACGTATAATCTGCGACCATGCATTATTCATTTATTTGTTCTTAAAAATGTTTTAATTTCCAAATCTTTCTATTGCAAGTCTGCAGGATGGTGGTTTATTGAGGACCACTACTCTTAAGTATAGTGATGTTTCAAATCCATTACTGAATATTGCATTTCATTTCAGAAAATATGACCCCAATAAAACAGCAGTGAGAAATTCCTGGCTCATCCTCCAGGTGAAGACAAGCAGTTCACATCTCATCCACGGCACTGCCTTTCATCCCGTTCCACTGGGTTAAAATGCGAGCAGTGGTTCACTGAATATGCAGTCACACTGGGAGCTCTTGCAACCCTTCAAATTATCGGGTATGAAATATTCAGACCTTGCCTCTGTGGGGACAGAGCAGAAGCATGGCAGGGGCTGATTGGGTGGCTGAGTTTCCCTTTAGTGCACACTGTAACTGCATTCACCTCTTACGCCAACAGCGCTGACATAAATAGATACCCAGTTAGAAAATATAGTAATTGGCAACTGGAAGAGGCAGGTTACAGGTCAACTGTTTTCCATTACCTGTGATAAAAATAAACAGTTGGAAGATTGAAAATGGTCTGATGTTTATATATAGCACCTTTCTAGTTCGAGTTTAGCACTCAAAGTGCTTTCTACTACAAGTCTCATTTGTCCAGTCATATTCATGCAGCACTTTTACACTATATTGCCAAAAGTATTCACTCACCCATCCAAATCATTGAATTCAGGTGTTCCGATCACTTCCATGGCCACAGGTGTATAAAATCAAGCATCTGTGCATGAAGACTGCTTCTGCAAACATTTGTGAAAGAATGGGTCGCCCTCAGGAGCTTTAGTAAAATCCAGTGTGGTACCGTCATAGGATCCCACATGTGCAGCAAGTCCAGTTGCGAAATTTCCTCGCTACTAAATATTCCACAGTCAACTGTTAGTGGAAGTGGTTTGGAACGACAGCAACCGAGCCATGAAGTGGCAGGCCATGTGAAGTCACAGATCGTGGTCAGCAAATGCTGATGAAATGTCACAGACTAGTAAATTGCTGCAGACCTCCCAACTTCATGTATGCTTCAGATTAGCTCAAGAACAAGAGAGCTTCATGGAATGGTTTGGACGAGCAGATGCATCGAAGACTTACATCACCAAGTGCAGTGCAACGTGTCAGATGGTGGTAGAAAGCACGCTGCCACTGGAGGAGAGATGTGTTTTTAAGAGACAGAAATCATGCTTTTCCATCTGGCAAGCCAATGGGCGAGTCTGAGTTTGGTGGTTATCAGGAGAACAGTACTTGTCTAACTACAGTTTGGGGATGGCCTCTTCCTGTTTCAACATCAATGTGCACCAATGCACAAATGAAGCTCCATAAAGATTTGGATGAGTAAATTTGGTGTGGGATGAATGAGAGTGGAGAGTGGAGCCCTTCTTGTCCAACATCAGTGTCCGACCTCACAAATTTGGTTGTGGAAGAATGGTTAAAAAACTCTATAAACACGCTCCTAAAACTTGTGGAAAGCCTTCCTACAATAGTTGAAACTGTTATAGCAGCAAAAGGTGGGCTAACATTGTATTAAACCCTATGGATTAAGAATGGGATGTCACTCATGTTCATATACAAGTGAAGGCAGGCGAGTGAATAATTTTGGCAATATAGAGTATCTGTACTTTCAAATATTCACATGAACTCGCAAATGGATGTATTTGGGGCAACTTGGGGTTCAGTATCTTGCTCAAAAATTCTTTGGCATGCAGAGTGAAGGAGTCGGGGATCAGTCCACCAACCTTCCCACTGGTAGATGATCCACTCAACCACCTGAGCCACAGCTCAGTGTTCTGTGGGATTATTTAATCAAAATACTAATGAAAGCATTTCTGCACATGTAGTGTTTTTTAGGGCAACTTTTGGGAAATGAAAGTTTCAAAGAGATAAATAACAGCTAACAGCTTAGCTAGCTGATAAGAAAATCATAGATGTTTGACACGTCATGACTGCATCTTAGGCAGAGAAAATAATGCTTAATCCCAGGTTCAAAAACCAACATTCATTAATGTAACTTGATACCGAAGATAAAAAATGCAGGCTAAGTGTCACAGTTTGAAAAGAGCTTGATGCTGATGCAAAATAAGTTGTCTGTAATTCTGTGGTAGCTCTGTAGCATTTTGCTTGAGTATCAATATAGTAAAATCTCAGGAAACAGACTCGGAAGTGGAGTTTTCATCAACATGTACGGCATGACCTTCAGAAAGGTCAGCGCAGACTTCAGGCTCAGCGTAAACCTTCGTTGTCAAAGTCAATATTGTTATCCCACATAAAGAGTGATTCCTGTGATGGGAGCTAGAGGTGCAACTAGGATTCAGAAGAAAACAAATCAAGAATTAGAAAAATTAATAGGGCAGTGTCCTTTAACCATTTTATTTAGCAGAAATTGTTTTTCTTCTTATCCTTGTAATCTTTCTGCAACACTTTAGGCTTTTCTTGTGATTCTCCAGGGGTCCTGATTATTGATTTGTTCTCTGCAGAAGTTGCATGCATCCAGTCTCACATTTTCAGCTCATCTTTGTAAACACAAAGACAATATGGAGACAGCTAAATCTTTTCCTTCCCCTCCCCTTTTGGAAAGGAAACAACAAAACTGTCCATTGCAGATAACCTGAGAAGGATAAATAGCCCTGTCATGGTTTGTTTGTTCTGTTGCTGAGCGTGTGTTTATAGCCAATCTGCTCTCTTTTGCCATCTATACTGTGTACAACTCAACCAAACCCAAGGTTTACTTACTTTTTAAAAAATATTTCTATTCAGTTTATAAAATTCAATCAATTGCATGCTCAAAAAATGTTTTGTCTCACTCCCATTTCTTCTTGTTGCATGTTGAAGCTCTACTTGGAACCTTGTTAGGCTCCAACCATGCAAAGTAAGATTTTTTCCCATTTTTCAAGTGGTCTTAAACTTTTGATCGGGACTGTATATATATTCTCTTTGTGCCTGTCTGGGTCAGCTTCATGTAGTTTGTGTTCAGCCGACAGTCCAAAGACTGTTATATTAGCTGGTGATTCTAACTTGGATGGAAGTGTGCATGTGTGCATATGAAGAGCTGTCTCCCTGTGTTAGACACATGAAAGCTGGGATAGACTCCAATTTCCCCATTGACTCCAAGCTGGATAAGATATTAAGAAAATACATGGGTCCCTGCACTAAGCCAGCTAAAAAGGTCACAATTCAAAACAGTTATTTTATCTATACCCTTTTCTCATGGTGGATGTTTGTGTAATGAAGTCAGTGCGTGCACTTATTTCCATCGTCTTCTACAAAAAGAGCAGCTTAATTTATCCATCCGGTACTGCAAGAAAGTATTGCCCCATCCTGATTTCTTGGGTTTTTTTTTTTTGGTTTTTTTTTCATATTTGGCACACTATGAGATCACCAAATACATCGGAGTATTAGACAAAGTAACCCACGTAATCCCACGTAAAACAGCGCAGTTTACAGTGTGGATATGGACATTACTTTTATTTTTATTGCACAAAAGGATGAGAGGGAGAATGTAAAGTGGAGACTGCTTCAGGAGAGAAACACAACTTTGCCTCTTCGCGGGCATAGCATGCTAATGCTAAGCTACCCAAGAACCCAGAGTGATGCTAAAGCCGAGTAAATGCAGACCCCAGCCCAGCACCGTGATGAAGTGAGCAGTCATTTGTGGTGAAGCCAGTCGCTGCTGAACTTCAACAGGTAACAAACTCCGTTTCTATCTGTTCATGTTTATAAAGTCTCTTTGTGCTGGCTTTTCATATCACTTATAACGATGTTCTAACAAGATACTGTCATGTTTGCTTTGTGTTTGTATACTTTTGACGTTTGAACAATATAAATCACGTTATTACTATGCATAATTATCACGTTCGATTACGTGTGTATATTATTATATTGGGGCTGTAGCCTCTAGGTTCAGTTGGTAAGTATATTGTACAAACATGAAAAGTTAGAACAATAAACTTTTCACGTTATAACGTGATATATCATTTTTCTTTTGCCTGGGTGGCAGTGTAACAAATACTAAGAAAAGATTACGCGTAACAAAGTCAGTATAAGGATATCATTTTACAGTGTAACATGAAAGTAGCGTAACAAGTAGTATAAGGATGCCTTTCTCCTTGGAGAAAAAAAAAGTATTTCCGTCTTTCTGCAATTACTTTTAAGAAAAGTGTTCTGTGTAATATTTGTAATAACCTTTTACTCTTGGAGTTACTGTTTATGAGTAATGACCACAACACTGATCACAGGCAAGATGGAAAATACCTACAACATGCACAAACATTTGACCACACAGTATGTAACAATTTGCATGAATGATATGCTGCTTAGGGATGGTGGTGACTCTTAAAGTGAAACCAATGGGAATTTATAAGGAATCAATGGATAAGTGATATTGATAATGGAATTGGAATCACTAAATTCTTATCAGTTCCCATCCCTATGTTCCCACTGTAATGGCCCTGACTGTGTTTCGCTGGAGCCCCAAAGCCTTAGAAATGGCTTCGTAACCAAAGAGAATAAATGGCTAGCGTCTAATAGAGTTAGTATTGCAGAAGTTTACATGTCTCCTAAAATTAGCCTGGTGACATACCAGTGTATTTTGCATGCCCGAGCAACTCTGGGGCACTATTTACATTCTCATTCATTCATTTATCCATCAATCATGTATCCACTGCTCCTCTCTGTTGTGTTGCTGAGCTGTGTCATCTGCTTCACCTCAGTGACCCGATGTCCCTGTTTACTTTACCCGATGTCATTTGGATTATAGCCATTTTTCATTCTTTGCCTGAGATATTAATGCTCACATTCTTCCATTCAGTAGTTATTTGCTGCCACTCATACTTTCTCTGCCACAGTCAACATAAAGCTGCAGCTTTAGTTAGTGTTTCAACAGTTTTTCAGTGCTTTCACAATCAGTTCTGCAGTATATTCTCTGTCAGTCACACACAAAAAGAAATGCTTTGAAACGAGGCCTGACACATGTCACCTCAAAAAGCAAATTATCACAATTTTGACGTTTTGTTAGTCTTTTTTTATAGTTCGAACAAAAGATGACAAATGACAAAACAATTTAATAACAGAGAAAACATCTCGTAAATCAGTATGTAGGAAGTGCAACTCAGATAAGTGTGCTCATTTTGGCTCAGCTGCTTCTCCAGACGCTGGCCAAACAGATCAGTTGTCAAGTGTTTGGGGAGCAACTGTTCTCTGACTTCTAATTTTGCACCCCAAAATCTGAGGCAATCACCCAATCAAACACAGCAGCACTGTTGTCACCGTGATAAATAATAGGAGCAGATGAATAATTATGGCAAGAGGAATCAATTCTAATTCAAAGTTTCTGACAGGCTAATGGATGGCGCTCCAGTTCTGTTGTGGTGGTGATGTGAAACGCTATTGGCCACCAATGATGGAAAAAGAAATCTCACTGCTGCTGCTGTTATAGTCTACGCTCTAACAGTGTTTGGAAATCTCATGATGTATGGAGGTGATGAGGGAAAGTATTGACTTTTTTACCTTGAACAATCATTGCTCTGACTGCACACCTCAAGGTCCAGTATTAATCATTCATTGCATCGTGTTTTGAATTAATGGTATTTCAGTGGTGGAAGAAGTACTTAGATCCCTAACATAACACCATCTGTTACAGGTTTTCATTAAAGACTGGAAACTTCTCCTCCTTTATCTGTTTGTTCTATTCTATTATCAACACAGATGCATCGGTTTGTAAGCAGCATTTTTGCTGTCGTAGCTGCTTAAACCCAGGTGAATTCTATATACAGGTTGGTGGTTTAGTGGGTCAACTTCACCATCAATCCCCCTGATCGTGAATGATCAGAGGATGATGTGATGAAATGATTAACAGCAGGGGAAAGATGATGAAATGAGATTTTCCTTCATGAATGTTATTCGGATGTTCTTTTTCTCGTGAAATATTGAGAAGCTTTACCTTTTCAAGTTTTCGGCAATTATCTTAAAAAAAGATCTAAAAGTTTAGAAGAGAAATATCTCTTAGGTTGAACTCCAAATCAAACATTTATCTGTTTTCTATAGATGTGGTTCCATTGTTGTTGCTGAGTTCTGTCTTGCTGCTTTTTGTGAACCAGCCAGCATTTTTGAAAAGTTTGAGAACCAAATGTTACATAATCTTCAAGCTGCATATGCAAATCCAATGTAAATTTCTTCCCATAGCCTCTAAAGTCAGTGATTCTCACTTCAGGACCAGTAATTTTGTGCTGCTCTGGCACCTGTATATTGGCTAGAAACAAGTGAGGTTGATTCTAGTTGGATGAAAGGTAAAGGACCTTGGATATGACAAGCAAGGGGCCAAAATATACAGATATTGTCTGTTTACTTTTGGTAAAGGTCACAAGCAGATACAGATATTGTATTTCATCAGACAACTCAAACTTAAATGACTGTGCTATTAGAGAATACAGTTAAAGTGTTCGTGTCATCACCCAAACACTCTTTTGGTTCTGTATGATATACAAGAAGGGGGAGTATATCTGATCCGGTGATCTCAGGCTCATTGTTTTGGAATTTCAAGAAATTCTTTTGACTCACCAAATAAACTATTTTTATACGTGAGAGGAAAATCTGTTTAAAACCACATTAATCAGGCAAACACATTAGATTAGAGTCTGTTGCTTGTGTTTTTGTATCTGTGGCTGTTACTCATTTGCTATCTGGCTGCGAGGCTTGCACAGAGTTGTTATAGTTCTAAGTTTGTTTGGCAGCTAAATATGATAAGATCTTCTTTCTAATGTATCCCAGATGGAGGAAATAGTAATTTGCATCCGTTATCGGAGAGACAAGACGAGGCTGTGTCAAACTGTTTGAGAAAATTCAAATATTTTTCTCTGTCCTCGGCTTCCTCCCGCCCTCCTGTGTTTCCCTTCGATTAAAGAGTCAGCCGTCGACCTCAAAACATTCTTGGAGAGTCTTGAACTTCTAAAACCCTTAATTAAGCCTCGTTCTGAAACTTTCATAGCCAGTTTTCCGAACAGGAAATCTATATTCACATTTCATAAAGAAGAAGGTCATGTCAAGTACAACACCAAGAAACCAGTACATGGTAGTATTTGAGCATATATTTGTATCACTTCATCAGTTTTTTATTGATTTATTCATCTATTCACTGAGCTTAGCTTGTCTGCAAAGCATGTATGAATATCTAAAGTACACACTCAGCACCTGATGTATAACTGCATAACCTTGTAGGGTTGATAGCAAGTATAGAAATATTAAATAAATAATATTTAATAAAAAATACTAAATATATGGCTTTAAGTGTGTGTGTGTGTGTGTGTGTGTGTGTGTGTGTGTGTGTGTGTGTGTGTGTGTGTGTGTGTGACACTGAGCATCAGTGGGTCTGGTGGACACTGATACCTGTTTTCTGTTTGAGTGGAATGAGCATCGACAGTTGCTTCAGGCTTCTGACTTAATCATCATGTCAACTCTCACTGCATCTTATGCTGAGTGGCGCTGGCAGAATAATAATAATAATAATAATAATTATAATAATTTACTGCTTTATATTTATATGTTTATATTTCACAAGTGGAAGAGCAACAATTGCAAAATTACCGCTTCCCTTTAAAAACTTTTTTTAAATTAACGCTTATGTGAAGTGATTACTTAACAAAGACTGCAGCCATGCTAAGCTATGCAGTATGAAGCTGTAGTTAGCACAGGGTGGGGTCACAGACTAAAGATACTATTCATAATATGCCACCCACATAAATGGCAGTTTTATAATATTTGATTAATTTTAAGTTTATGGATTTTATATTAATATAAATTTAATTATGATTTATTATTATACATTCAACAGTAAAACTTTGGAGCCACAAGGGACCATAATTGGAAAGCAGGGTAGGCAGTGCTAGGAAATATGGCTAAGCCCCAATCAAACAGGTATAGAGACTGGTCCCCTGACAACAAACATTTGCTAGGAAAATATATATTCTCTGATGCCAGCCACCTAGTAAGTTAAAAATGGAATTAATCCATTTAGTGGTGGCTGAAGTTCACAAAGATTTTGGGTTGCCAGGGGGGTCGCCCACCAATCACTAGGCCTACGTGACTAGGGCTCTAGCAGCACTGGTTAGCACATTTCATCCATAAACTGTGTGGCTGTAACACACAAAGACCTGCTAATTACAGCTAAGTAACAGATTAATAAAAGACCACAATTTCACTCTGCAAAACTAAAGCAAAAACTTCTTGGGCCACATTGTTTGTCATGTATTTTCTTTGAATGTGCTCCAAAAAGCACCAACAACACAAACCTGGTTAAGAGACTCAATTCAATGATTCATATTAGAAAAGGTGAGGCTTAGCAGGAAGCTATCAGTGCTGGCACATGTTATTCACAAGGGCCAGACCCCCAACTTTAAGACAAAGTCTAAATGGATGAGCTATTAAAAAAAACACCCACTGATCAGTTCTTATGAAAGGCAAAATGCCACGTTTTGTTTTTTTCTCCTTGTTTCTGGCTACTTTTCAGCTCATTTCACAATCAGCTCATAGTTACTGTGTGCTACCCTTCATGTCATGTTTTTTTTTAAATTTAATTTACTTGTTGGAGCTGACTCATATCAGATGTTATTATACACTATATTGCCAAAAGTATTCCCTTATCAGCCTTCACGTGCATTTGAACATGTGACATCCCATTCTTAATCCATAGGTTTTAATATAATGTCGGTCCACCCTCTGCTGCTATAACAGCTCCAGCTCATCTGGGAAGGCTTTCCACAAGGTGATGAGTGTGTTTACGGGAATTTTTGACCATTCTTTCAGAAGCGCATTTGTGAGTTCAGACACTGTTGGATGAGAAGGCCTGGCTCAAAGCCTCCTCTCTAATTTATTCCAAAGGTGTTGTGTTGGGTTGAGGTCAGGACTCTGTTCAGGCCAGTCAAGTTCTTCTACACCAAACTCACTCATCCATGTCTTTATGGAGCCTGCTTTGTGCACTGGTGTGCAGTCATATTAATGGCTTCACTGGGACAAAAAAAATATCGGCCTGGAATTTTTGGTCCCGGTGTCCCATCCTGATTGCACATATACAAACATGAAGTTGAGGAAAACATAAAGTTTGGAGATCTGTAGTGATTGACTCTGCAGAAAGTTGGACATCTCTGTGCTCTATGTGCTGTATGATTTTATACTCACCACTTCATGACTGAGTTGCTGTCATTCCATATTGCTTCCACTTTGTTATAACACCACTAACACTTGGCTGTGGAATATTTAGTAGCGAGTAAATTTCACAGCTGGACTTGCTGCAGATGTGGCATCCTATCATAGTGCCACAGTGGACTTTGCAAAGCTCCTGGGAGCGACCCATTATTGACAAATGTTTGCAGAGGTAGTCTGTGTGCTTGACTTTATACACATGTGGCCATGGAAGTGATTGGAACACCTGAATTCATTTACTTGGATGGATGATTGAATACTTTTGGTAATATTGTGTATAAGAAAATGTTTAAAATAGTTTAGGTTGCAAGACAAATTTATGTTAAAGTAACAAGTTGTTCAGCTTAGAAAACTGAAAGTCAATTTAAAAGTGTTTACATGGATTCTGATCCAGCTCCACTGGGGTCACTTTTCAGTTTTTGCAATCATAATCATCATAATCTCAAATAACTGTGCATTTGGGAAGATCACAGAAACATTCATATTCATCCTTGAATTATATCAAACAGCTACTATAATAAAATATAAGTGTGAAGTAACGATTTCATTACAATACTGGTGCATGTGTAAAAGCAAGTTCTTCTAATTATAACAGTATATGTTTATTTGAACTGCATCATCCAGATAAAATATAACATAAAAAAAAACATATCTGCATGTCTGTGAATGGATCTCAGAATTGTAAATAAAGATGTGAAGGTGCCAATCATGAATTTAGATCTGGACGTCCACTAAGGGAGTCCGTCCACCAAATATCTTCAGGCTAATAAACAAACAAGCAGACAGGGAGGAATAGAAACACCTCTCACATAATCGACAGACACTCCAGCCCCCAATAAGAGCAGGACAGATGTTCCAGCAGTCCTCTTTAATTTTCTGTCATATCAAAGCTGCTGCACTTGACTTAGTCTCGTGCTTACAGCAGTGCTGTAACAGCAGGAATGCTGTGCTCGTGTGTGGTCTGACACGGTGTGATCTGCATGATTTAGGACCCTTACATTTTTAAAACAGCAGCAGCACATTTTCTGATAGTCAAACATGAAAAAACACGGAGCACCTCACGCCTTCAGCACGAGCGCATCGCTGATTCTGCTTTTAATGTGTTTTCCACGCTGAATTAGAGCAAATATCATATAAAGACAGGGCGGCATGGAGAATACACGGGCTCTACATTTAAAGGGGCTTGAAGGCTAATTATAATTGCAAATTGGGAACTTGACTCCTGGCCCTCCTTTGGCAGAGATCCAGTTTGAACTGATCATTAACGGTTGCATCCACTGATATTCCCCAGTCCTCAGACATTCATGGCCATATGTATGTTAAATATTTGTATCATATTAAATGCATCTCTAACTTTGTTATCATTTTAAAAAGAAATCTCTTTATCAGTAGACAGCTTCGACATATAACGATGGATATAAAAGACAGGTGATCACTTTGACGGTATGTGATTTGTATTGTAGAAGAACACGTCTAAAGCCAAAGCTAAAACCTGTTACTAATGGCAACACTTGAAGACGGAACGAAAAGTTGGACTTTAAAGACAGCGGGGTAAAGGTACAAAGGAGATAACAGCGTTCATGGTGTCGCAGCAGTTGTACATAAAGAAGTGACAGAAATAATGAGAGCATAAGAAGTTCAAACCATTTCCAAGTTTTTCAGCTCCACGTAGCAGACTAGTTACTTTATGAACTCAGATGCTGCTGGACAGTCAAAAGTATAGAGTCTGTTAACCGTCTCAGTGGAGAAGGAAAACTTTTGAGAAAATAGTGACAAAGATGTTCAGCCACACCCAGGTGTTGTCTTTAAAGTGCATTTATGCTTATTCTGTCAGAAGACACAACTTAGTGCCTTCACAAAGTAGCTTAGCTATCTAACAGTTAACAGAAATGAGAGATAATTATATCACTGTGTGTTCAGAAGATAACAGGACTTCATCGTTCGTCATCATTTGCCTTTTATGGTTTGGCTGGATTAGAATAGGGGACCTAAAATCTCTTCAGCTGTTTCATAGAAGAATGCTGCATAAAAGACGACATTACTGACACTCAAAGATTAGTTTGTAGGCTCTCATTCTGAAGTCTTCACTGGAGCATACTGACTGACACATTTGGTTTTTGAAGAGCCGCAAGGTAGCATATTAGAAGGAAGTGCTAAATAATCAGCTTAAATGCAAGACTGCATTTAAGCTGATTGCAAGACAGCGACCATAGTCAGGTAACCAGGTTAGCACCCACCTGTCGCTCAAAAACCCATGTCCCAATAATGTCCTTTGGAACTTCAAGTCAGGGGTTCAACTCCCAACCAGAGCATCTGTATTCAGTAAGGGTCCCCCAGCTAGACCCACCCCATGCTAACCTTGGAGATGAGCGAGAAGAGATAACTGAAGCCATACTGGCTTGGAAGTCACCCAGATTAACAAGGTCCACATCAGGTGTTGAGGAACCAGCAACACTGATAAAAACTGGGCTACTGGAACAAGAAAGCATAAGTGGGCAAGGGATGAGAACAGGGCTCTGCTGGATTGCTACTATGCAAGTAAACCCAGTGGAAGGGGTTACTTGAAGATCAGAACACTCGGTGCAGTGACCGCCAAGCTGGGTGATTGGCTCCAGCACATCCCAGGAGCAACATCCGAGATCTCTGTCCAGAAGAGCGCAGTCCTAAGAACTGCTAAGATACATATACATATGTGTGTGCGTGTGTTCCTCCGGATGCACAACGTATGTCCACATAATGTATTTTTAATAATTTGGTGTGTTTTAATGGCTGGCCAGTAGGGGTGCAACGGATCAAAAATTTCACGGTTCGGATCGGATCACAGTTTTTAAGTCACGGATCGGATAAATTTTCGGATCAGCAAAATAGAAAAAAAAGACAAAAATTCTACTACGCCATTTATTTATTTAAGTATTTTTGCCTATTAAAAACATTCAACTGAAGACTCATTCCACGCACTTACATAAAAACAAATTAAGGTGCAATATGGACATTATGGACCATGCTGGGCAGCCTCTGCATCCTCTGCACACGGCCATAAACAACCAGAGGAGTCTGTTCAGTGACAGGTTGCTTCTCCCAAAGTCAAGGACCAGCAGACTTAAAAGTCCTTTGTCCCACAAACTGTTTAACTCCTCGCTGAGGGGAAACGGGACAGAGGAGGGGAACAAGTAGCTGTAGTGCCTTTTCACTGTGCAATAGTTTTTGTTAATATCCAGCGGTGTAATAGACTTACAATACTTAAAATGTGGCGTTCCCTTGTATTCTTATTCCTATTTATTCTATTTATCCCTTTTGTATTCTCTGTATTTATAAATGTATATATGGTATATTTCTGCTCACATTCTGCAACTTCTGTCGGTGCTGTGCTACTGGAAACTGAATTTCAGTTTGAACCCACCCGAGGATAAATAAAGTTTCATCTAATCTAATGTAATCTATAGGACAGTGCAGGGCTTTGTAGCTACCACTCCGCTGTGATATAACGAGGGGTCACGGTCACGTGGCTTTCCGTTGCCCTGGAGCTCCACCCATTTGTAGTTAGAGCAACAGAAGATGCCTGGGACAGTTCAGCCATAACTTTAAACTTCTCCTGCTCATACATGCTTGGAACGATCTTGTCACTGAAGTGGACGCGCAACGAGATATCATAGCGTGGCTCAAGCACGTTCATCACAGTTTAAACCTTGTTTTGCACAACAGACGACGGCCTCCCGTCTGCAGCTAAACACCCCATTAGCTTTTAGCTTTAGCCCGGTCGGACTGAGCAGCAAAGGGCTGCTTAAATGCCGCAAACTCCTCTGCTCCGCTACTTGGACCGCTAGCGCTGACCATAACTACCGCTTGACAGACCCACCGCGCACCATACGCATACTTTTTTTCTTTTTCGAATCTTCGGATCACGTGCGCACCGAACCGTGGAGAGGGATCGGTTCGGATTTCGGATCAACCGTGATCCGTTGCACCCCTACTGGCCAGGGGTTATTGTTGTGGTTGCAAAAACACTTCCCATCATACAGACCTCTATTAGAATATGCCCCAAGGTTTCATTAGGTTTATTTTATAACCTATGGTCATTTCAATAAGGAGAGATCATTAGAAAGAATGAACATTATTTATTGAAAATATGAACAGAATATAGATAGGCGTTTGGCAGTTAGACTCCGATGGCCTGTCTTGGCGGATCGGCGCTTGAGTGATGAGTGGTGGACATGAGGAGAAGGTCGGTTGCACAAAGGCGTCTGCAAAGGAGAACGACAGATGTGCAGTGAGATTTAAATTACGCAGCATGAATCCTGATCGGCCTGGAGAATGCCGGGAGAAGGTGGTCTGACCAGACCAGTGACAACACAAACAGCTTGACAGCGTGGGAAAGTGAGAGTGAAAAAGCTTAGATTTAGCCGGCAGCACCTAGGAGTGGACAGATGTGAGACCATCAATTTTCCTTATTGAACGCATAAGTTTCATTATGAGAGTCTGAAAAGAGGATTACTCAGGTTAAGCACACTAGCTCATAATTTGTCAGTCACAAAGTATGAGCCAATGAATGAGCGCCATTCCTCTCAAAATCCATTTCACTTTGCAGGTCAGGGCCGGTTTCAAAACACCAAGCTGGTGATGCTGAAAATGCTGAGCTTGGGGTTTCAAAATGCAACGTCGTAAGCCACGAGCCTCTGTATACCAGCTATGTTTGACATAAAGTGAACAAAGCACACTGTGACTACATCTATTTATGCTGTAAAGTTGGACATTTTGACATTGGAGTGGTTTGTTTCAAATAGCCTTTGGAACTGGCCTCAAGTGGCCATTAGAGGAACTGCAGTTTGCAACACTTGGAAGCTGGCTTTAATAGCCTTAGAGGTTGCTGCTTGGAAGCAGACTTTTGGATGTTTTGCAGTGTGTCTGGAGATCTCCGGGACCAGAAATGTCTTTTATGCATTTTTATAATGCTAATAGTGTTAGTAATAATAATTTTGCTTGAAATAAAAAATAAAAGTGCCTACACAAAGCGACTTGGCATAGCCTTCCAGCTATGCAAAGTCACTACATAAGCCCCAGGGCTCACAACTCCCTGAGGCAGGCACAAAGGCGATGGTGGTTTTATGCCATGCTTACCCACTTAGAATAAATAAAGCGGCTGAAGTGACTTGCTTTGAGTTTGTGTAACTATAGGTGTAACATGTTGCCTCTTTAAGGCAGAAAATCTAGAGAGAGAGAGAGAGAGAGATAGTGCAGGGTGGGGGCTGGAGAGAAGAGGAGAGAAAAGTGGGAGCCAATAAGAGGCAGTGGGAGCAGACACAGTGTTTGTGACACCTTGTGGTGGAGCGTGAGGGGGTGGCAGAGTTTGAGAGAGAGAGAGAGAAAGGAGGGGGGCACCACTGGATAGAGAAAGAGAGAGAGAGAGAGAGAGGGAGAGATCAAAGCGAAAGAAGAGACAGAGGAGGAGAAACGAGGATGAGAGATAGCAGCACTGCAGCGAGAGCGAGCGAGCGAGAGCCCTTCCTGCCTTTGCAACGAGTGTTTACTCCACTTTTCCTGAGAGCCGGTTATCTCCCCTCTGTGTGAGTCATGGAAGTGATTTACTGTAGGTGAGTGGAACGGCGCGGCAGCAGAAATACACAGATCTGTGTGTGTGTGTGTGCATGTGTGTGTGGACCGTGGGGAGGTAAGCGCTCCGTATCTCCCTGGATGTTATTTTCACAGTTTGGTCCCTTCATCCTCTTTTTCTTTCCCTTCTCCTCGTGAGAAGCCGTACAGACAACTTCTGCGGAGTTTGGGTCTTGTTCAAACAGCCGCTTCTCCTCCTTTCCCCACATTTGTCCTCTCAGGCGTAGGATACTTTGTGCTCGTGCAGGCTGTACACACTGTGTAAAGTGTGAAAGGCACGCTGCAGTCTCTCTCTGACAGTCTGAGCAGCATTTAGTGCTTCTGTATTGACAGTCGGACTCAACGGGGCTGAGGGTTGGAAGAGGATGAGAGGGAGATGACTCAAATCTCTGCTTGAGGGACCTGGAGGGTAGCAGCATCAGCGATGATGATGTCGATCTGTAGAAGAGCAGGGATGGAGACACAGAGAGAGAGGGAAAAAAGAGATAATCTTGCACAAATAAGCCTTGGCTGCTTGTCAGATTTTTACACAGTATTTTTATGTCTGTGACAAAGCTGATGCCAAATGTGTGCATGTAGATCCTGTGTGATGGCTCCACAGCTGGATCTTCTCCCTCAGCATCTCTCTATGTCCCCACTAACTGAGGTGTGCAGCCTGTGGTTGTCTGTGTGTGTGTGTGGAAGGCAGGTGATCAGAGATTTGTGGCTCAGACATCCTGAGTGACAGCTGAGCTCTATCACAGCTTTCATCATGACTCAAGCTGGTAAACTGTAGCTCAGCTTGTGACACAACCCCCGCACCCCCCACCGTCATGAGGGAATAACCTGCCTTCATCTCATGGCTGGATTAGAGTGATTTACTGTCGCTCCCCGTTAGCCTGGATGTGTTTGTGTGGGGTCTGACCTATAATGGCACCTAATGGCCTCATATGTTATTTCCAAAAGGACATTGTCAAATGGTAAACACTGTTGTCAGCCACATCCAGCTGGACTGACAACAGTTGTTATTAATGTTAGCTCTTGTTCTGACCCCTGTGAAAACTACTACTGGCAGAGGTGCTGGACAAGAATTAATAGACCCTTTAAAATTAGAAATTACATTTAGTGCAGACTGGATTTCACATCAGCCAGGATTTCCTTCACTCTTGCTAAAGGACAACTCCAGAGGATATTTTTATCTTTTCTGGCTGGCCCACAAAGTAGTCCTCAACACAACTCTTGATTGAATGTACAAAATATTAGGGTCACTGCCCTCGCATTGATCTTCAGGCCCTCTCTCCACATCCCTGTTTTCTTGCAGCTTAAAAATCCTTTTTCATTGATTCGTCTCCTCCTTTCTACCTGCACTCCCTCTGTTGTGATTCATATAGATTTAATACAGGGGATCAATGAAGGAAATGGCTGGATTGACCTCATCTGTGTTGTTTGTGGAAAGACAAAGAGCTTCTGACACCTTTTTAGATTCAGTTTGTTACCCTGTGAGAACTGCCCGGGACTTTTAAACAAACACAGTCACCTTCTTTTAAATTCGAGACATCATATGAAAGATTCAGGGGTGCAGACAGGTGAAATAGCTCACGCTCATGGATCGATGAACAGGCAGGGAAAAAAAGTGTAAATGAGAGAAGCAACAGAGCTAATAAACACGAATAGCAAGTTGTACCACGTTTGGTATTACTTACAAATGAGTGTCAGTCTGCTACCATCATATCGAGCGAGCAGAGCTAAATTGGGCAAATAAAGTTTTTGAAGCATGCACCGAATTTCTTGAAAGCAAAACAGTTTTTTTGTTTGTTTGTTTTTTACAGTACAGTCCTTTCATGTTCACTCACATCACTCACTGCACTTTGAGAAATAGGAGTACATTAAAAGTGCACTGCTGCCCTTAAAAGTGCAGTTTAAACAGTAAATGGACAAGTACTTATATAACACTTTTCTACTCTAACTGAGCACTCACAGCACTTTTTACTACAAGCCTCCTTCACCCAATCACGAAAGCATTTTTTTCTCTATATTCAAGCACCTTCTCTAATATTCACACCCCAATAGATGAATTGCAACCTAGGGATATGCTGACATGCAGACTGTAGCTGGGCATCAAATCGTCAACCGACTGGTAGACAACTGGTCGCTCTACCTCCTGAGCCATAGCCGCCCAGTCAACACCGAAGTAGCCTGCAGGGTTAATTAGTAGTATCCAAAGTGATTAGGCGTACAGTCTCAAGGGTAAAAAAACACAAACAAAGGTATACATGTTCCCAGGCAATACTAGGTGCATCATTGCACACTTTCATTTAGGTTTTATGATTAAATATAAAGTTTGGTAAAATATTAATGTTGCTCTTAGATTTTAAGATTTTTACATTTTACCATACAATAGTAGAGAAAAAACTCAAATGAGGTGACCCCATATGAGCAAGCACTTGGCAACAGTGGGAAGGAAAAACTCCCTTTTAACAGGAAGAAAAAACTAGACAATTTTCACTTGTTTCATTGGCAGATTTTTTCACTTATTTCAAGCTAAAATATCTTGTATTAAGTAAAAAAATCTGCCAATGAAACAAGTGAAAATTGTCTAGTTTTTTTTCTAGTTTTAAGATTTACTGTCTTGAAACAAGTTCCTTTAGCTTACTGAAATGTTGCCCTTAAGCTGATTCTGTCTTATTTTAAGTGTAATGAGATGATTTTGACTAGAAATAAGACAAATACTCTTGGTAAGATTTTGAGTTTTTGCAGTGCTGTGATGTGCAGCTGGGCTGATGAGAGGGAGACGGGACAAAAGACAAGCTGTGGAAGTGAGCCAGAGATTAAATATTAACTAATTACTAAATGCAAAGTAGTAAGTTAAATAAAAAGCATTTGATTCAAGTCTCATATTGTGTTTCTCTTCTATATTGGTGGCAGACTGTTAGCACTGTTGCCTCACAGCATGAAGGTTCTAGTTTCAGTGGGATCATTTCCCCCTAGAGCTGTTTGGTTTTCTCCAGTATAAAATAACAACTGAGAACAATGAATTGAGGTGAGGTTGGTAAGAGTAGAAATATGCTATATGAACTGCAGTGCATTTCTGAGTCTATGAATTTATAATTATAAAAATATGTACAGTTGATTATTACCCCGGTATGCAGTATTTTACTTTTTGGTAAAAGATGCATTTTTGTACTCTTACATTAAAATTTAAAAAAGTCCTTCAAAGCTGTTCTCTGTGGGGCCAAAGATGTTTTCTGTCAATTATCTTATAGGATAGCACCCCAATGACAAGCTTTTGTACCTCTAATAGGACAATAAAAGAGCATTCTTAACACTCTCGTGACGCAACTTGTCTTCTGGTTACAAAATATGAAATGTCCACTCGAGTTGTTTTATGTCTATGAATGTTCCTCAGTGCATTTTAAAATCTCAGTTGTCACGCTGCACCTCTGTCTTTGAGAAATATTGTTCTTAATGTACATTAGTAAGAAAGCAGAAGTCTGATGGGAGCAATTAGACTTTTGTCAGTTCATAATAAATATTCACTTTCTTTGTCACTGAAACACAGTTCAGTGTTTATGCTTGCTCAAGAGCAGCACTAGGCGAGCCTTGCTGGTTGAAAAGTTTCACATTTGTTACCGACAGGAGGTGCTGGGTGTGGTAACACTTGTGCTGTAAGCACACGCAGCTAAAATGTCTTGGTGCTACATCACTGCAGCTGGTGTGAGAGTGGAAGTCCGCAAAAAACAAAGAAAATCTTGGTTGACTGAAATTGTAGCTTCTCTTCGATTGATTTATGTTGGATGGATTTGTGGTTGTCATTAGATTAATTAAATCTCCTTCAATACACTGAGTGCACACTCAAGGCTTATTGGCCAAAATTAATTAGAAATAAAAGTAAAAAGCTAGCATTTTAAGTGATATTACACCTTGTTATGATTACAGATTTGTACACCTGCATATACACTGCTTAGTCAAATCCAGGTGGGTTTTTTTGTAATGTAATGTATTACATTACATTATTATGCTGAAGAAAAACAAGCCTTTCTGAGTAATAAATCCCACACATGATATAATTCTTTATATATTTGATGAAAGAGGAGGCTTCTCTTATAGCATGGGCTGCGTGTTGCTGCTGCTGGCAGGTGCTGGGAAGCTGCTACAAACCTATAAATAAATCACACATATTGAAATATGTCAATTCTGCTGTGTTTACACTCAAAGCCTCGAGTGGTAAATGCAAGATGTGGTGAAACATCCGTACACAGACAAGTTAGCTTTCTGATTTTAGAAGTTATGGCATGTGGCTTGCTGAGTTTGCGATATATAAAATGAGTTTCAACTCGACTTTTTCTTTTTAATGGGGTCCGTCAGTTTGGAGATAAGGAAACTTTCTGCAAATTTAGGTTAGACTTGCAATGTTCATTAGGTTATCATGGACTGAGGAAGAAGGACCCAAATACACACCAAAACAAGTAAAACTGTGAAAACTGACTGTAAAAAGTCCATGAGGTACAAAAATCCAAATAGTCCCCCCCCAAAAATAACTGGTGCTCTAAAAAAGAACTCAAAGACAGGCTGGACTAATAGGGAATGAGCTGGGAAACTAAACACACCTAAACCACACCTAAGGTAACAAGACACAGTTGAACTACAAAAATTAATCCAATGACATGACAGAGAAGGTAAAACTAAGTACTAAGCAGCAAGTGACTACCACAATAAAACAGGAAACCCAAACATGAAAACTGAGACAGAGACCTAATTAAGACACAGGGAACACAGGGTAGCAGGATAAACTGAAATACTGAATTATAAAATATTAACAAAACTAACCATGACCAGATCCCACATAGGTAAACTATAACAAAGATGAAAATAAACATAAAGAAACTGACCTGGAACCTTTTGGAATACAAAATATGAATCTCTAAATATCACAAATGCATATACAAAAACTCAAATTCAGGCATGAAACCTCAGGGTCCATGACGTAGGTTTGGTGTGTTCAAAGCTGTCACAATTGAGGGTGCTTACAGTTTCTTTTTCCTGCATTCCAAAATTAATGTATTGGTCTTAGTCGGCTATTGCAGTTTCCATTATGTCCTTTTTAAACACATTGTCAGACCAATAAGGATGTGCCTGAACAAGAGCATGTAGTTCTTTAACATAAAAAAAATCAATAAAATAAAAAAACAACCAACAGTTTTGCTTGCTTTTAATCTCTGGGTCACTTCTTTTGTCCTGTCTCTCTCTCCTAACACCCAACCAATTTATTTTTGTTAAAAGGGAGTTTTCTCTTCCCACTATCGCCAAGTGCTTGCTTATCGGGGGCCATCTGATTGTTGGGGTTTTCTCCATTTATTGGGTCTTTACCTTACAACATAAAACACCTTGAGGCAATTGTTGTTTTCATTTGGCACTAAAAAATTTAATCAAATTGGATTGAATTGAACTGAATTCTGCAAAAACAGAGTAGCTGAACATAAGCATATTTTGAGTAGACAAAATCTGAAATTCAGTACATATTCAATTTTTTGATAGTTAACCTCCAATCAAATATCAGTATTCACTTCTGAATCATTAAATGAATCATTTAATATCAGTAATTTTGTGTTGTAGCTGCAAAATTATGATGCACAAAACAAAATGCAGTACACAAACAACAAGGCTCAAACAGAACAGATATGTGAACAAAAGAAAAAAAAAAGTGTCAAAAAGAACCTCATAACTAGAAAAAAATAATAACAAAACAATTTCACAATAGAACAATAGAGAGTGTGTTTTGATGTGTCTTGGCCTTGAGTCGTCGCGCTCCTTTTCAGCTTTCTCTTCAACAAAATAAAGTGTGAAAAATATGGAAGGTGGGTGGACAGCCTACTTTTAAGCAAGCGAGCGAAGTCTACATGGCCATCTGCTCGCACCAGAATTTTCTTTTAATCAAGGCTGCAGCCCCACAAGAAGCAGACTCCCTCTCACTCCCACAATTTAGCATCTTGTATTAAGTGGGAACAGAACACTCAGCATAACATGATAGCTACATCAAATCCAAGTTGAAATCCAAGAGTGGCTTTGGTGCCATAAACAGATGCTCCATTTGACAAATTAGTCAGAGATTTGCTGTTGGACGCTCGATGCTGATGCTTTTCCTGAGCAGCTTCCTTTTTTATTTTTAGATTCTTTTTCTAACTTTGTCACAAACACACTTTATGTTAGAGTTTTACTGAAATTCATTAAAAATGTGAATCGGATTCTTCGGATACACATTAAAGTGGAATATAATGCATTTAAACCACAAGTATCTATGAATACACACTCAGAAGACAAAGTAAATTATTGTAGTTTCCCAACCACTGTGCCACAGCACATAGGTGTGCTGTGAGAAATGATCAGGTGTGCCATGGAAGATTATCTGGTTCCACCTGATTAGTAACCGAAACGATCGGCGTAACGGGCAGAACAATTACATTCTCTTCCACTAGAGGGCAGTACAACTACCTGCTCTAATTAAATGGGTTGCCAACTGGCAGTAAAACAGAAGAAGACTAAGAAATTACATAATAGTCATGCTGTAAGATGACACAGCCCGTAATACCGATAGATAAATATTTGAAAATAAAAAGTAGTCAATCTGACCTGGGTCCTGGAGAAAATTCCAACCCAGATGAAGGGCCTAGTATGCATAGTGGTCAGAAGAATGCAAAAAATGGGATATTGGGGACAACCTGAGCCAATTCTGCTATACCTGGTGCGTGGGGAAAAATTCAATCAATATGCTTTTTGTGACATTTTTGTTTGGTGGTGTGTGCCATGGCTCCAAAAGGTTGGGAAACACTGCTTTATTGTACATTTGGTGGTACAATAGCTTGTTACAGCAGCAGTACCCTCGTATGGATCGTCTTATTGTGGTAGGACCATTGTACCCTTAACAGAGAGTATTTGTTTGTACCTTTGTGGTTTGTCCTTTACAGACACCAGTCTTCAACTTCTAGTGGCAGTTTTCTATGTTTATGTAAAGGTACAAAAACTGACATTTAAAAAAAATGTATTCGTTCATACACATTGGTTTTCTAGCCTTACTAGCACCTATAGCACATTTGTATAGATCGTACCTGTAAGACAAAGTAAGTCTCATTTCATATGAGGTTTCTAAAACATAATACTATATTACATTTAAGGTTATCAAATGCCCTATTTTATTAATATTTAACTAAGATCAAGATTAAAGAAAAAAAAGTTTTATATTATGATGTACGCCTAGGGCTGTTCGATATAACGATATATATCGGATGACGATATAAAAACGTCTATCGTTTCATTTTACGCTATCGTTTGTTTCGTGGTGTCGCAAAATAAACTGTTTACGGCAATATTTGTTCATTATTTTGATGGTCACTGTAGTGGCTATATTAATTTCCTAAAGTTCTCTCTTTCTCTTATATTTAATATAACCACACTACAGACGGACAAGCGCTTGTTTTTATGCCTTGTCGTTAGCAACAACGACTAGTGATGCGCGAATCATGAACGAATCGTTCAATACTCGAGAATCACTTTACTGACTCGTGAATGATGATTCACAAGCGCAACTGACTCACTGACTCATCCCTGTTGCTGTTAGCAAACTAATTTCATTAGTAGAAATATATCTAGCTTATAATTCAAATTGTGAAGAAAAACACAACATCCAGTATCTTAACAAAAACATTTCTGCTCTGAACTGGAAGAAAAAACCCTGAGTAGAACCTCACATCAAGACAATAGCTCCTCGGTTCACAGTAGCATCGCTCTGCTAACATGCTAACAGCACATTTGAGCTACTCACCCCCTCCCTTCCTGCGCTGAATCGTATGGGAAGCAAATCACTCATGACTCACTAACCCCCTCCCTCCTGTGCTGAATCGTAGCGTAAGCAAATCACTCAGGACTCACTAACCCCTCCCTCCTCTGCTGAATCATAGAGCGAGCGAATCACTCATGACTCACTAACCCCTCCCTCCTGTGCTGAATCATAGAGCGAACGAATCACTCACTCACTCACCCCTCCCTCCTGTGCTGAATCGTAGCGTAAGCAAATCACTCAGGACTCACTAACCCCCCTCCCTCCTGTGCTGAATCATAGAGCGAGCGAATCACTCATGACTCGCTCACCCCTCCCTCCTGTGCTGAATCATAGAGCGAGCGAATCACTCATGACTCGCTAACCCCTCCCTCCTGTGCTGAATCATAGAGCGAACGAATCACTCACTCACTCACCCCCCCCCTCCTGGCTCGCAGCTACTTCTTCTTCTTCTTGGTTGGCAACCAATGTTATATAAGACTACCGTCCCCTGGCTCACAGCTCAGTGGACATTTAGATGAGAAAATATATATTTGACACATGTAAGGAAAATACTAATAAAATAAAAATAAACAAAAGAAATGTTCCTTTAGAAATTCTTTTGCTCTTTTTTGCTATATAAAATAGTTGTTTTCTTTAAGAATCACTCATCTTAGCAGTAGGATTTACATTAAAAGAGAAACAAATTAAGTTTGAGTGAAAATGTACATTTTTTGCACTCTCTGGTCAACTGACTCAGTGACTCAAATGACTCAAAAAACCCGATTCACTTTGGTGAGTGACTCATTAAAACTCGATTCAGTAAAAAGAATCAAATTTACCATCACTAACAACGACGGTAAAACCACCTCGTGTCCGCTTGTTTATTTTCCACATAAACCTTTCACAATAAAGCTCAAGATCCTGTTGAGACTTTTCAAAATAAACTGAATCACGTGAAAGATGCAGAGTATTTACGGATGAGAAGCAAAAAAGAGCCGTCAGATGCTAAAAAATAAACCTTAGACTCAAACGTTAGAACAGGCTTTTCCCCGCAGCACGCTGTGTAATAAATACTCACAAAGAAAACGGCGGGCGTTACAACCTATGTCTAAAAATGTATCGTTTCATGCATCAGTTAAAACACTCGACTCCAGGTACGCGACGCCCAGCTGGAAACACTTCACGCAAGTCGAGCTGCCCGACATTCACAGAATTTACAGAAAATGTTACATTTTTGTGATTTTTATCGTTATCGGACGATAGATGTCTTAATATCGGGATATGAGATTTTGGTCATATCGCACAGCCCTATGTACGCCCACTTCAGAGTTACACCTTGCTAGTACCATGTCGGACCCCCTTTTCGCCTAATTGTCCTGAAGGTAAGAGATAAGCTTAAAATCTCACGTTTTTAGCTCGTTTTTGTAAACACAAAGACAGCATGGAGACAGCTAAATCTTTTCCTTCCCATTACAGATAACCTGAGAAGGGTAAACCTATGTGTGTTAGTTTGTTTTGTATAAAATATGATTATAAATTCAGTCAAACATTAACAGATAACACAATAAACAGGTTAGGATAACCCTTTAATGGCCAGCACCCCTGTGGGTACACAGTACCGTACTTGTATTGTTTAATTCAATTCAATTCAATTGTGCCAAATCACAACAACAGTCGCCTCAAGGCGCTTTATATTGTAAGGTAGACCCTACAATAATACATACAATAAAGCCAACAATCATATGACCCCCTATGAGCAAGCACTTTGGCGACAGTGGGAAGGAAAAACTCCCTTTTAACAGGAAGAAACCTCCAGCAGAACCAGGCTCAGGGAGGGGCGGCCATCTGCTGCGACCGCTTGGCTTCTTAAGTGTTACGTAATGAAACACTCACCAGACCCTTTATATCTATCTAGAACAGGAACAAGGTGCTATAAACATTCCTCACATATTTTGGCTCATAATGACATGATAGCATCACACAGCTGAGGATTTGTTGGCTACACATCCATGATAAGAACCATACATACATCACATCCCATAGGTGCTCTACTGAATTGAGTTCTGGTTACTGCAAAGATAATCTGAGTAGAAAGAACACAATGTCATGTTCAAGAGGATAATTTGAGCTTTGTGACAAGCTGTGTTATTCTGCTGGAAGCAGCCTTTGGAAGATAGTACACTGTAGTCAAAAAGAGATGGACATGGTCAGCAACAATACCCAGTTATTGTTGTGTCTGTCTGAATTTTAGCTGCAGTTCCCTGATGTTAGCTAACACAGTGGCACCTGGTGTGGTCTTCGGCTGCTGTAGCCTATCAGCTTCAAGATTCGACTTCAAGGTTCAAGGTTTACATTCAGAGCTCTTCTGCATTCCTTGGTTGCAACAAGTGGTTATTTGAATTACTCTTGCCTTCGAACAACTCTGGCCAAGCTTCTTTGACCTCTGACAATAACAAGGGATTTTCAGCTAGTGCCAGCCAGTGGATATTTTTTCTCAGTTGTGTGGGAAATCCCAGCAGATAAGGAGTGTTTGAAATACTCAGACCAACCCGTCTGGTACCAACAGTCATGCTGCATTCAAAGTCACTTAAATCTCCTTTCTTCCACATTCTAATTCTTGGTTTGAACTTCAGCAAAATGTCTTGATCATGTCAACATGCCTGAATGCATTGAATTGCTGCAATGTAATTGGCTGATTAGATATGAGCGGTTGAACAGGTGTACCTAAAATGTCTGCAGTTACAGAGATGGTCAATAATGAGAGTGTTCTGTCTGAACACATACGCAATGTTTTGGGAAAAAAACATGTTCGTCAGAGAAAATGCTGTTTGTGAAAGTCTAATGCTCAAGTCTGACTGAACATGCAGTCCTTAGTCTCTAATGGACAGACACTTCATTAGAGTGTGCGTGGGTGAAAGAGCATTATAGTCTTTTAAATGATAAAAATAAAATGTGTCACTTTATATTTGTTTCTTTTCTGCTCTGTTTCTTTTTCCTTTCAGGTTGTCTTATTGTTGTGATTAAATCTGCCCCATGCCAGCCCAGAGAGCGAACACAGGGGACAAGCAGCACACAACCTGACCACATCAGCAGGCAGGTACTGGTTTTGTATTCTAATTCTTGAGGTTTCTTTTTAAAAGTGCTTCAGGGTTCAGTATGTGAATGATTTTTTTACACAATGTTGTCAAGTTTGTTGTAATCACACGTTTTAATTGTTCCCACAAATTTGACTCTCGTCATCAGGACAGCACAGGCACTGCTAATCATTCTGTGTCATCATTTCTTCGAATGTGATAATTCGCAGCTGTAATTGTATGCAAAATCTGTGAATACTGTTTGTTCTGGAATTGGGCGGTGAATCAGAAGTCTAAAGAAAACAAGCAGAATATCACTTTGATTTTTACAAACCCTTGAATGCTTATCAGTTCTGACCTACCTGAGGCAAAAGGAGATGTTTTGAGAACTCAGATCCTGTGACAACATTTTTCTGTTCCTGTGCCCTGTTGCCTTATTTAACTCCACTTAAAATTTTGCCAATGACAAAGACTTTCTTTATTATAATAACTAAAAAAGATGCATATGGTTGATGCTGCTCTTGCAAGCCACTTTGCAACCCACCTTCACCAGCACCTCTATTTCATGTTATTTCTGACTTGATCAGTGCCATTTCCAGTTGACTGTGAAGGCTGCTCTGTTCTTCGCGCCTGCTCTCCCTCCTTTTTATACTTTCCAGGTAAAGCTTGCAGAATGACAGGGAATTCCTAGAACAGAGCTATACCAAATATAACGGCAGATGAAATAATAGTCCAATTTTCTCAAAATGACTGCAAATTTAACAGTTAAACAGGCTCTACTGGTTCTGTAAATGTGGGTTAAAGGTTCATCGAAATTGATGCGTCTGAATCTAAATAGCATGTGTTCAACTTCCAAGCTATATTTCTCAGCAACACCAAACAAAACTACTGCCCTATATGATAAACACCCACAGCTGTTTGTGTCCAGTAAAAGGAAGACTTTTGACATGCTTAAAGATTATTGGTGCTGATCGGGTGTATGCAGTTGCTTCAGGGTGCGACCTTAATCTTTGCCTTTCCTGGAAGGAAAGTATATAGGAGATTTATGCTGCACTTATAATCTAACTTATATATCTAAATAAAGCTCATTTTCTTTCGTGGTGAGAGTTGGACGAAATGATTGACAATAAACATGAAGCTGCAATCAGCTTAGCTTAGTATAAAAACTTGAGATTGAGGAACAGATAACCCGCTGTAAGCTTTGAGGCTTTATTTTCCCCAAAACTATTTTTTTTTTTTTTTGGTTGGGTTTCAGTTAAGCTGCTTTTGACTCCTCCCTCGTCACAAAGGGTTGCTACAACAGGTAGCTCTGCATCTTTTACACCAGATACCCTTCCTGATGCAACCCCACTAAGTATTTGTGTCTCCAGTTAGAATCAAACAGCAATCTTTTGTTTGCCAAGGAAGGTTTTAGGCATGTCAGATATCAGTAAATGTTAATAATTCTTACAGAAGCTGACAGAAGCTGACTGCTAACAGCTTCTGTCTGTAACCAAAGCCTGATACATCATATTTATGTGGAACTGCATGGAACTTCACTGTTGTCCCGAAACTATTAAAAACTCATCCACATGTCATTAAGAGTCATCTTCCTTCATTACCATAAATACATATCCTCCTGCCAAAAACGCTTCTCTTGGAAGAATACACTTAAATTAAAATTTCACAGGTCTACACTACCCAGTATGTTACAGTCTTCTTTTTTTTTTTAAATACAGAAACTACATATTTTGTGAGTCTTGCGCCATCGCCAATTTCCTTATTTTTATATAAAATGGGAAATATGTGCAGTGATTTACTGAAGCATGTGGAAGCATAAATGGAAAAGAGTTTGTACAGTTCTAACAAGCCTGAAAGTCGATGTGTTCTGAACACCTTTATTCTTCAACACAGTCTGAACTCTCTCAGGCAAGCTTTTCTGTAATATCATTAAGAAGTCCTGAAGAATAGTTCTCCGGGCTTCTTGGAGGACATTCCAAAGCTCTTTAAAAGCTGCCTTTTGTTCTGTTCTCTGCTGAGAAGATCCCACACTGCTTCAGTAACGTCGAGATCCAGCTCTGGGAAGCTGATCCATAACTGATAATGTTGTAGTGTGTGCTTTCCTATCCAATGCATGGGATAACTTGAGAACAGAGTGACGTATGATTTTTAAATTCATACCACAAATGCATCTGTTAGGAGGCTGAGGGGTAGAACTGGCCGCTTCTGTATTTTTGCTGTTTCTGAAGGACATGACTTTTGGATAATTTTCATCTGCTGTAATTTTTCTTAGGCTTCCCACTAGAGCTGGGCGATATATCGAGATTTTTAAAAATATCGATATATTTTTATACGAGATATAAGATGTGACAATATCCTTTATATCGATATAGTCTATGTTACGTTATAATTATAGTTGCGGAGCCGCAAGTTTGCCTCTCTTTCGTCCACTTTTGTCTTTACGCAACGTTACTCGACCTCGCCTCTGTTAATGAGTTACTGCGCATTGCCCCGTGCGTGGGGCTGGACGGCGTCAACGTGTTAACGAGCTAACCACGCTAACGAGCTAGCCACGCTAACGCCATGCACGGCCTGAAATCCTTTCATCTTCTCAAAAGTTGACTGCGCGCCTTTTGTATGAATTCTGGTTGTGCTTGATGACCGCGAACCGATTTTATGTGATACACAGCGCTCAGCAATCTGTCAAAAAATGTTTTAGTTCGACTTTGGTAAGCTACGGAGCTGCACCGCTTGATGGATTGTCGGAGCATTACGGCTACCGAGGAGCCTCGCGGAGTGATACGTACTGTGCTTCAACGTAATATTACCGTATTGTGTGTGTATAAGGACCATAAATGGCACCTGTCCAGAGACATGGTTACGAAGCGGATTTCAAACTCCAGGCTGTCAGTCACGCAGTAGAAGTTGGGAACAGAGCAGCTGTGAAATCTGTCTTTGTTATTATGGTCAGCGTCTGTTAGTTTACATTTTGACTGCACAATTTGCTCTTTGTTATGCACAAAACAACATAGTTTTCTTTTATTTATAGAGCATCATTATTTAATAAATGCTCATAATTCATGTACATCTATGCTGTATGTTAATAAAAGTGCCTGTGTGACATCTGGGACACAGCTTTGACTAAGAACTCTCTTTTTGTTCTTACTTTATGGCTTTAAAAAAATATCGAGATATATATCTTATATCGCCATCCAGCTAAAAAATATCGAGATATGAATTTTGGGTCATATCGCCCAGCTCTACTTCCCACTGCTTCTTTTGTCCCCAGCTTGTCCAGTTTCCCTATTATTTTTACACACTGCACACTAGTTCCTTGTTAGTTCCTTGCCGATGCATCCCCTGGTGCCTTTGTCCATCCATCCATTGGCTTCCACTTATCCTTTTCAGGTTTGCGGGGGGCGCTGGAGCCTATCCCAGCTGTCTTAGGGCGAGAGGCAAGGTACACCCTGGACAGGTCGCCAATCTATCGCAGAGCTAACACATAGACAGAGACAACCATTCACTATCTTCTCATTCACTCCAGCAATCACACCTATGGGCAATGTAGTGTTAACCTAAATGTCTTTGGACTGTGGGAGGAAGCCAGAGTATCCAGGGAGAACATGCAGACCACCTGATGGTGGAATTGAACTCAGGACCTTCTTGTGAGGCCACCATGCCAGTATGCCTTTGTTTTTCTGTAATAATTCATATGTTAGTGTTAAATATATTAACAGACAAGAAAAAAAAAATCATCTTCTGAACTTTTGGAAGCAAAATATGAAGAAATGAGAGTTGTCTCATGACCTTTGCACAGTACTGTATGTATTATCCTGTATGTCCCTGCACATCAGTAGGTGTGGAGTCCAAAATCCATTTAGAGTTGAAGTTAGGTTGGGAAATGAAAAAAATAACTCAGTGCAAAAGTGCCAAAAACTGATGGTCATGTGAGGCTGGCTCCAAAAGTGAATCTATCCCCCCAAATTCCCAACTCTGATATTTAGCCATGAGCAAACCCTAACCCTTTTACGACTTCAAGAAGGACTAAGGCAGTGCCGCAATTATACCCACTTAACAATATATTAAACTTTCAGTCTAAGTCTAATTCTTCATTTTTGGGAGTTCTTTCATATTTCAGTAAGAAACGCTGGTGCGTATTTCTGCTTGTTGGAGATTTGTTTAGAAGGCTATGATTACAAAATCTGCCCCAAGTCTGACTGAACTTTTATCCTGAAGTAAGATAAGGGTCAAAGGGAAACCAGGCATCTTCAATAATACGTTTGTTGTCTCTGTCAGATTAGCTCTTTTATTTCGGTTGTGTTTCAAAGGCGTTTGGTCTGCCTCCCTCTAACTTTTGACAACTTAGAAAAGCAAGGCTTATTGTAGTCCCACAAGGCTTAATTATCCCTCCGTCTGATAACAACCTGGTAAGAGAGGAGGTCGGCCAGAATGAGAACAGGAACCAAGGGAGGGGTGGGGGGGTAGGATTAATGTAGATTGTCTGATATTACCTGGCCTCTGATCAGAAGACTGTGTTGGCAGGCGGAGCACATAATCCTCTTGATTTCGCCTGTCAGTGCCAAAAACTTCTGGTACTGTGTAGCTCAGTGGGTAGGGCAAGACATTACTGACCAGCCAATGGGAACTCTGCCATATCGTTTCCATAAATACATATCTTAAAGCATGAATCATATTAAATATTTCATCAAAATGCAAAGGTAAGTACTGACCTCACAGCTCTAGAGCAGAGTGATTTTTTTCCTGTCATTTTTGTATTTATAAATATTGACAAATTTTCGTATGATAGTACTAAGAGTTTTGTGGCATTTTAATATATCCATCCATTTTACTCGCTCTCTGTTGTATTATCTCTGGATCTTTGTGTCCAGAGAGAAAGCAATTTTGAGCAAATTTTCATCTTTAGTCATCTTTTTTTCTCTTCTGAAGTGCATCTCTCTTGCAATAAGATGAAATATTATTAGAATGTTGTTTTTTTTCAACTCGAGGACATTTTCTCAAAAAAAAAGGAAAAAGAGACAAAAAAGTGGTGTTTAAAAAAGAGAGCAGCTCAAAAGACACTGACAAAAGAAATGTTGATGATTAAGATAATTATGATTATCATT
The DNA here is from genome assembly GCF_013358895.1 of Oreochromis aureus. Taxonomy (NCBI): domain Eukaryota; kingdom Metazoa; phylum Chordata; class Actinopteri; order Cichliformes; family Cichlidae; genus Oreochromis; species Oreochromis aureus. Next base: position 23,202,527 of record NC_052948.1, on the reverse strand, counting down.
ATATATATAATAACCACTAGTAGCAGCTTTAGTCTGATCATACAAAAACCACCATATGCATATCTGTGTATCATATATGTTTAATGCTAAGCTTACTGTGCAGTCAGACGCTTGAATATGTCCTCTATAGAAAACAAAGAGCAACTTGCAAACCATCTATCAAGTGCAGATCCTGATGCCACATTCTGATGGAGAATGTTTTCTTTCAAAGCCCCTTTTTTATATAGATCTGTGCTTTTGGCTTCCTTTAAAAAAAGTTTTGTGTATAATCTAGTTTGAAAAGAAGCGTATATCCTTTGAAAGAGCTGTCCTAATGCTAAACTCCTTAATGGATAGAAAAAGCAGCAATTTGACTTTATACTCAGTAGTGCTGATCTGGTACCTAAAAGAAATCTACCTATATTTTGCAACCATGGTTAGTAACTATATCATGATAATTGATTTTTCTGACATTTGTCCCTATTCACTTTAAGAAACTTTCCCACAGTGGATTCACCTCCATGCTGAAGGTTACATTTTAGAGATGATCTCAATCGATGATATATGATTATATCAGATGGAAGAGAGGAGAGCCGAGCGTCCGTGTCTAATGATTCAAATAGCCGCTTTCACCTCTGTTGGGAAAAGTAATTATGAGAAAGTCACGTGAGGCTGAAAAAGGGAACGTGGATGCGGACAAGATCAGAGAAATGCACCATTCATCTTTTGCAAAAGAATTTTTTCCGTCTGAAAAATTGCGACATTTGTTGACAAGAAATTTAAGGCAACCATTTAAAAATCTAAAAAAAAAAGGGAAGTTGATTGTAAAAGGAATATAACAGAAGAGATGAGAAGAAGAGTTTGATTAAATTGTGTTTAAAGATAAAATTTTAAAAAGTCCAAACTCACTGGAGTATGTAGGGGACACTGGGGTAGCATGTCATTTACAGTAGATCTGGAAATAACAAAGCGTTATATGATGGAGTACAAAGAAGAAACATTGCCAAAGTCTCCATTATTAAATGACTGTGAGCTCCTCTGTACAAAGCTAAAAATTTTTAAGTTATATGACCTGTTAAAGTGTTCAGAGATATATGCATCAAGAGTTGGTTCAAGGAAATAAACTTGCAACCTTTGTTCATTTGTTAGAAATGCTGCCATTGCTGTGCCTCACGTTTCCAGCTGAATTTTATTCACCAAATAGAATCGTGTCAGAAGTGTCAGAAGTCCAATTGTTATTCTACGCAATGACAGACCTTCTCTGCATCAAATCATAGCAAGACTCAAGGTTTCTGTGGAGGTGAGGCAATTCACTTTAAAACACTGTGAGGAAACTGGAACATTTGTTTCCCAAACACGATCAGGCAGGCTGAAAGTGACCACACCGTCAGAGGATCCAGACATCTAGCTGTATTGGCAGAGAGACGGAGAAGCAATTTTATCACAGATGATGTGAAAAATGCTTAATTTACCCTTATTAAGGGACTTCTAACAGATAATGTAAATAAAGAAGAAGAGTCAAAAGAAGGCTGTCCAGCAGAGGAGTCTCTAAACCGCTTCTTGTGGAAGGAAACAAGGTCAGATTGGCGAGGTAGTCTGAGACTAACATTTCACTGTGATTGACTGAAAAACTGTCCTTTTTCCTGATGACTGAGGTTTTAAATTTTAGGTTAGTTTTAGATTACTGGCAGTCACAGAGAGGTGTGTAAGTGTTATCTACATTGAAACAAGTGGGGGAAATATTCAAATTTATGGGTATCATAATTTAGACCCCTGCAGTGAATCGACATCTTCCTGACCAAGGAGCATTACAGTCCTCGGAGTCATACTATGCTGACTGGTTTATATATTTATATATGAGTATTCATGCCTCAGACCAACGTGCGCTGACTGTCATGGACTGAAAAAGCAGCCACAAAAAAGTCAGTCAGATTTTTCCAACAGAAATCAATATAAATGAATGATAAGCATTGATAATGCTGTTCATAATGAGCAAATCAGTTACTTAACAGTTCAGTAATCACTGAGTGGGCCATAAATTTGAAGCCAGAAGGACAATCAGATGGAAGCTTATCAATCCTCCATTTATATCAGCACCCTACTGAACTGTGAAGAGCACACGAGTCAAACACATGGTCTGTGTCATGTGTATGACGGTGTTTCAGATCAGGGATTATTGCATTAATTAGCATGGATATGCTCTTCAAAAACTGAAACCCGTCAGTGATTGGATCAGATAAGCATTTGACATTCAGAGCTTGCTTTTACCCCTCATTTTGCAAATCCCAGGGAGGATTTCATAACAGACGCCTGCCTGCTACTGAGCTCTCAAATTCTATTTTCTTCTTTTCCATTTTTACTGTCTGCAGTAGCGCTGCGCTGTGTATCAGTGTTAACTTGGTTTAGAGTAGTGCCATCATGTTTTCCAGCTGAATATCGAGTAGTATTCCTAGACTGTATATAAAAGATGAATATAGCCTCTGGGTCTGAAAAGTGAAGCCAGAGGGGAGCTTCTTTAAACCCGCATTCTTCCTAATAACCAGCAGGGGGCGACTTGTTCAGTTTCAGAAAGAAGTTTGTGTACGGAAGTCAAGTGTCCTTTTGTCTTAGTTTCTGTTGGATTATTCTTCCCTTTTTCATTACTTTACACCTATGACTTAGTGAAACCAGCCTGAGTGATATTTGTCCTCACCATCATCTGTATTTTCAAACTGGATTGTGATGAGTGAAGTGTGGATCTGATTGTGATGTGCTGTTTGTCTTGCAACCCATTAATCACAAGTCATTAGTCAATGGCCAATACCTTCTTTCTGAGTCTTTGAATTAACATAATTTAATAATGGTAATTCTCTTAGTATTACCCAAAAATGAATGACAGAGCCCATAAAGTCACCAGAACATTTTTCATTAAGGTTAGAGTCAAGTCCTGTTTTCCCACAGATGTTTACAGGATCAGACGTCTTTTTGCAACCACAGGTATCACCTGCTGGTGGTCCATCTTACGTATTATCTGGAGATGTATGTGAACTTCAATGTCTCTTTTTGTGCTCTTAGTCCAAGTCTAAATCCTTCATTCACTGCACATCACTTTGTAATCAACAATTGCTTTCTATTCTGGATATTCCAGGCTCTGGCATTGTACGTAACCCTTGTTTACTTTGAACTCTATCATGTGGTTCAGTGATAGTTTTTCTGTGTTTTCTAAATTTTTGACAGGGTTCCTCCTCTTCAGCAAAATATGTAGTCAATATGATAACCTTTGAACATTAGAAACTTTCAGCATTCATTCATTTTGAATGCAACAAGCACCAGCATCTGGACAGTTGGTAGGGCACTGCAAGTAGTGCAAGCTTAGGTAAGGCCACAGCAGTTCTAACTAAAACAAATAATTCCTTATTCGAGGAAGACATTTTGAGATGTCACGGTAGGAAGACCACATGTGTAAATTAACAATAGCAGATTCTTTACATTTTAGAGTTATTTAAAAAAAATTTAAAGGACATTTTTTAATCCTTAAGATTTATTTAACACTTTAAATTAATAAGTATGATCAAATACTATTTAATAGAAGAGAAATTCTTGCGAAAATAACAACATAAGTGATTTACTTCTGTGAAGGAAGATTTACTTCTCATTCCAGTGCCCTTCCAACTCATGCTTTTCGCCATCTATGTTGAGTCATTTCAGAAGAGAAAAACAGTAAAAGGCTCTTGAATTCTCAGAGTGAAAAGCTGCTGCCCATCTTCTTTTTTTTCCCCGACTGCCATATGTAGACAAAGAAAAGTATGCTGGCTTCTTTCATTCTATTATTTTTTTACCCTTGACTTCATTGAGTTCTTCTTCTGCAAAACAGCCCTTAAGGACATTTTAAAAGTAGAAGCATAAAGCAGAAATGCACTCAGGATCTAGCTTTAAGTGTGTCAAACTGCAATTTGAAATGAACTTTACACAACTAACCAGATATATTCTATGCTTACAATAAAATAGTTATTTTTCTTTTTTACTTTGGCCCTCCAGTATGTGAAATAAATTTGAGAAATGATTTTAGTTTGCATGTAAGTGACTGAGGGGGCCTTTGGGGTATTTTTAATCTGAAAAATATGTCCTACGATAAATTGGTCAGTCTGTTTCTTTTATTCCTATTTCTCCCACAGTTGGCCCACTGGTGTGGCAATGATGATGGAAATTTTTATATATGCTTTTTAACATTATAAGCTTTCATTGTATTGTAATTTTTCACTTCTAATCACTACATTGTAATGTTATGCAGTGAACTTCCTGACAGAACTAGAGTAGAAAGATTTACGGCTACAGAAGTCATTGATAGATGCTTATTGCCCAAAGATAGATATATCGATACATCAGGACTCTTTTAAGAGCTGGCCGCCCAGCCAATCTGAGCAATCAGGGTAGAAGGTATTTAGTCAGCGAGGTGACCAAGGACCTGAAAGCACTCCTGCATTAGTCTGTGGAGAGAGGCAAACCTTCCAAAAGGAAAACATTTTATGTAGCACTCCACCAATATTTGTCTTTGTGGTACAGTGGCTAGATGGAAGCCACTCCTCAGTAAAAGGCAGATGACAGCCAGCCTGGAGATTGCCAAAAGGCACCTGAAGGACTCTCAGACAATGAGACACGACATTTTCTGGTCTGAAGAAACAAAAATTGAACTCTTTTTCCTGAAACAAGGCACAACTCATCACCCGTCCAGTACCATTTCTACATTGAAGCATTGTGTGGAGATGTTTGTCAGTAGCAGGAAGTGGGACACTGACTAGTCAAAGTTAAGGGAAGATGAATGTAGCAATGTACAAAGATATCCTTGATGATGTCCTGCTCCAGAGCGCTCTAGACTTTCAACAAGGGCGAAAGTTCAGCTTCATACAGGACAATGACCCTAAGGACACTGCCAAGATAACAAAGCGAGTGCCTTCAGGACTATTGGGTAAATGTCCACGAGTTAACCAGCCAGAGCCCAGACTTGAACCCACTCTAGAGAGATCTGAACATGGCTGTGCACCGACACTCCTGATCCTGACTGAGTTTGAGAGGTTCTTCAAAGAAAAATGGAAGAAACTGCCCAAAAATAGGTGTTCCAAGTTTGTAGCATCATAGTCAAAGACTTCAGGCTGTATTTGCTTCCAAAGGTGCTTCAACTAAGTATTGAATCTAGGCTGTGAATACTTATGTACATATTATATATGCTTTTTCCAATAATATTTTTTTTTACTTTGTCTTTATGGGGTATTATGTGTAGAATTTGGAGGAGAAAACTGAATTTAAAACATGAAAAACATGAAAAAATGTGGAAGAAGTAAAATACTGGTAATATTTTCCAGATATACTCTGCTTTAAATTTTAGCCTCTTAAGGTTCTTCTTCTTCTCTGCGCCCTTTGACTACTATTTCTATTCTGTGATGACATCACTGTAATTTGTTGTTGATCAGTCCCCAGTTAATCTATTTTCGGGTGTTAAAATACTACCATATTAGTTATAAATTATATTTTAGTTACCAAAATAGTTTGGTTCCTTGACCGTCAATAAATGTAATTTGCGTAATGTTGGGTGAGCCTCACACACTTTCACGCTAGTTTGTGGTGACTTTTGTATCATTTTATACTATTTTCATTCCATTCGCCATTCAGAGGGCCACATATTATTTGTCACACTGGATTGCAAAAAACAGGACGGTGATGACCAAAATTCCAAACTAGAGGCTTAAAAACAGTAGTCATCAAGTCACAACATAGGAACATTGACAGTAATTCAAGGAATGGGGAATTGAAAATGTTTAATTTTACAAGTCTGCAAGATGCACCTGAATGCATCATTTTTTCTGTCTGTTGAGACTTTGTTAGTTGGCTTTCAGGTTTCATTAAGAACACAGATTTCACAAGGCCTTCTGCTGATTCAGTCATTAAACTGTGGACGGCTTTAGTCACGTTTAACTTCGCAGCCGGTCGTGTTTGATAGGAAAGACACGGGAAAGGAAAAGGTCGACCTCTACTATTTGTCTGTGAGTAGGTGGGACAAACTGCATTATTCCACACCAGACCCTATTTCTAAGCACATGTTTCCTACATATCACCCTTTCCTTTCAGTGTTGTAATTCCCCTACTACACAAGACAAGCAAAGAAAAATAAAATCCATAAAAAAGTAAAGGATAAAAGCAGACAGCATACAGATTCAAATACAGTTTAACAGTAGAGGATTCTTTTCTTTCAGCTTGCAGGCATGCATAATATAAAGCAGAATGTGCTTAAACTGGGGCAGTATGCTTTGGCAATTGTTCTGAGATTATTGCATGCAAGATGATGCAAAGTTTGCCTTGCTGCGATGTTTAAAGTTTCCCAGTTGGCAGCTATATACAATACGCAGCTCCTCCAGTCCTAACAAGCTCAGCCTGTCTCTTCTGTTGGTGGCAGGTTTGCCAGACAGCCACACCTTGTGAAGGACCCAGTTTCAAAGTTTCCTGAGAGATCCTTTTGATTATCGTGAATGTTGGCAGCATGAAACAAAAGGCATTACAGAGTTATTTTCTATTTGAACAAAGGCGCTGGCTCACCACATTCTTAGAGCTGCTAGACTATAAAAAAATGAAACTCCCAACATACTTTAAAGGGGTTACAGTGGGAATTGTTCTTTAAAATTACTTTTCTTGTGTCAGATCTGATGGTTTGAATCCAGCTGTCCTCAAGCCAAGGTCTCTACAAATCAGAAAGAAGATAATGTCTGCGTGTTGGCATCTAAGCAATGTTAGGAGCTGGTGGTTTCTTGTAGTCTGCAAGAATATTTAGATGGGTGTTCAGATACTGAACACCCAGTAGAATGACAGTCCCGCAGTAATATACGTTCCAGTCATGTATTCCAGCTCTAACCCTATCCCTAACCAGCACTTTAATGATGTTAAATAGTGTTTTTCAAAGCGATTTAAGTAAAATGAACGAACATGTGTAGATTGATTCCAAACGGTTTCCATGTTTCCTCATTTTTTTTCCGATCTCGTCATTTATGGACGTGTTGGGTGCCCGAAGCGTAACATGTTGACGATTTGTCACCTAGCGTAAAATATTACGCTTTGGGAGTGAGAACTTGTTTGTTTATAGTAGTGCTGAGAGCTTGAAAAAGGCAAGTGGATATTTCGCCCTTCTTCCATGAGGCTTCTTAACTTCTAGAACAGCTAGTGGCGAGTCCCAGGGACTGGGATGAAGGGGTCGGTCCAAACATCTTTGTATTATGTTGTTATCAGCTCAAGTTCATCTGGGACTTGGCTGTACTTTCAGGTAACACCAGTGCACCAGCAAGTTGTGAAGACCCCGTTCCTATATGTAATGACAGGTTGGCAAAAGGCAAAGGTTCTTGAATAAATGAAGTTCAGGCTAAAAAAAAAAAACCCATCAAGGTTAAAGGTAAACCAGCACCCACCCTAAAACACCTCAACGGCTACTTTAAGGTTTTAGATAAATACTGCAAAGGTTAAACATGCTTCATGTACATCCTGAATATAAATGAATGAAGACAGATAGTTTTTCCAAGTTTGAGTATACTTTTATTTCTGCATGTTAGGGCAACTAAAGTAAAACTGAATAAATAAATAAATAATATAAAAAATAAGGGAAGGAAGGAGGTGACATTCTGTGAATGAAACCTTCTTTCAGCCGCTCGCTTATTGACAAGATGTCACTCCTCATGTTTGATTTGGCAGATGCCATATGCCAGATGCACTTCTCAAAACAACTCCAAAGAGATCTGGGCTTCCTCCTAGGACTAAACCAGGGATCTTTTACAAGTTAGACAAGTGTGTAAACCACACTATTGGGCCACTGGGCAAACTTCAGAGACAAAGACTGCAAAAAAAGTGCAATACAGAAAAAAAACCCCATGAAAGACACATATACATTATTAACTTTGCTCTCACATACTGTCAGCAAGATGTAGGAGCCCTACTTTGCCTCGCATTAAATGAACTTCTTTAAATTTGGTTACTGCACTTTCAGTTAGATATTCACTGTAATTAAAATTTCCCCCATATGTGCGTAGTCTATAACTGAAAATCAAAGGCTGTAAAATGCACAGACGATCTCAAAATCAGTTAAAGTCACATTTATAGACCGTGTGACTCAACAGGACCCCCTGCAGCGTGAAATGTAAACAGTCCCTAAACATAGTCACCTGTGCTGCCAGCATGTCTGCCTTACTGACATGGTTGAAAATAGGCGTTGTTTGTCTTCTAATAACATTTCTTAGGAGTTATTGATCTCAGGAGTTCAAATATGGAAATTTCTTTCCAACTCAGCCTTGAAAGGTGAAGCAGCATCAACCCTTCACGAAAAAATGTAAATTTTCATCTTTATTTTTGCTGTGAATTGAACAGGTTTGTTTAATAGAGTTATGCCATCATGCCATTTCACAGAGGAGCCCACAGTAGAGTGTTACATAAAGAGGTCTCCCTAAAGATGAGAAACAGAATCACAGTGGACGAGATATGTGTCTTTGAACAAAAAAGGTGCCAGATCAGATCACAAAGTGGAAGTGAGAACTGTACGAAAATGCATCATACATTATGAGATCAGTGAGAAAATCAGATTGAATTTAACCCTCTACATCCACACAAAGGTCCAATAAATAAGGTCGTTGCAGGAAAAAAAAGGGGGATATGAGGGAAGTATTGACTTTAGGAACAAAATTAGAATTGATCCGGTCAGCAGAGAGAAGATGGTTTACACTTCCTGCAGTGAATTGTTATACTCGAAGTAAACCTCTGGTAGAGTCATCCTCTCATTATTCTTCCAGGCAGGCGTGCAGTTCTCAGACTCGAAATGAGAGTAACTTCAGATGGCTTAAAAATCTTAATTGATGAAGCTGAGGTTGATGTGCAGGTCCTTCTCTGTCACTTTCTCTTCTCATCAAAACGGCGCCTCTGTGAAGAAAAACCGTCAGGGAGCGAGATTCTGCTGCTCTCTGCCAAGAAAGAAAAAAGAGAAACCTTTTCTCCCAGCACATCCACATCTCCACTTTAAAGCAGAAAGATAAACTGTGAGACTGTGGGATGTCCTCAGCTAATCCTTTTGAGAACACACAAACAAAATCCCACCCCAACAATCCTGTGTTAATGCTGATGAAATCTTTAGGAACAAGGAGGCTTACAACAGCTAAGTATTAGCTGATTAATATTCATCTATACATTTATTGCAACTAATTTAAAAAGAATTTAGAAGTGATGTAGGACAGTTTGGTTTAGCATTTCAACTTCTTTTCGTCTTAGAGGACCAAACAGCAAATCCTCTTATATAAAAGTCCGTAAGTCGTGTTTTTTTTCTTTTTTCTTCGTCTAACTTAATTTATTATAGGTATATCCAGTCTAATCCAATCCACTCCAATTTCATCTAATCTCAAATATGAAATTCCCATCAAAACCACTCAACAATCTTCATGTGACATTTTCACACACGTTAAAGGCTCATTTTATTACCGACAAACTGTGTCCGTCGGACAATTTTCGTGTCAGCATGATGAGGAAACCTCATGATGACAGTTTAAAACCCCTGGAGTCAGACATGTTTTCCAAAGTGAGACAGGATCATGTCAAATATAAATATGTTTGTGTGGATTTCATAAGATGTGTTTCACAGCGAGTACTGAAGTTCAGTCTTGACAACAAAATGTCTTACTTAGCCTAAAGCTACATTAGCTAAAATCCATCCACCCAAAATCTATAAGGCAAAAAAAAAAAAGACTTGCTGTAAGCAATCAACCCTCCACCTGCAGCCTTTCCCTATCTGATTTAATTCCCTTCCATAAACATGGGCTTATGCATATGTTTCATAAACTAAGAACAAGCCAGTACTTTTTAGATTGTCCAGAATAAACAGGGCCCAACAGAGCTGTGGCCCTAAAACATTCATTGGGTAACAGTTACACAATTGTGCCTTTAATAGAAGTGGTCAGGATAATATATAAAAATCCATCCATCCATCCTCTGCTGTTTATCTGGGTCTAGGGAGGCAGCAGTCTATAGAGATGCCCAGACCTCTACTCAGCCACCACCCTCTAGCTTTTCTGGGGGAATGCCAAGGCCTTCCCAAGCCAGCCAAAAGTCATAATCTCTTCAACATGTAGGTTTAGGGTCTCCTCTTAGTTGCTTGAGGAGAGACCCCTTCCACTTCTTTGGTGAGAGGTAGCCGTGGAAAGGGAGGTGTGGGCATCTCTTCACAGACTGCTGTTCCAATTCCCAAGGCCCAGACCGACGGCAAAAAATGGATGGATGGTGCAGATGGTGTCCTGCTGTTTGATAAAGCATCCGTCCTACTTTGTATTTTACTTACTCAGTTTAGCAGGTTTGCATGCATGCTGCTCCTTACACTTTAAACATTGTGCCTAACTCATGATATCATCTGTAATAGTAGTGGAGGGCGGTAACTTTATTATACCTGTTCCATAAATGCAAGTCTGAATTTCAGAATTTTTATTCATCCATCTTCTTCCTGGCGTGCGGTCATGATTTTGGTTATCACTACCTTGGGTGTTAATTTGAGCAGTAAAAGCGTGGAGGCTTTTCTTATCCCTTGAACGCTTCGTGACACTGCTGTCAGCCCACATTCATATCAGATATTTATTACATCCAAGCAGAGATGTAAACAGTGATCCAAAAAATCAGACAGGAGCAGTAATTTGGAAACAAGCCCAAAAACCCACATTGTAAATGTAGCTAGAGAGTGCAGAAAAACAGCAAGCCATCATTTCTCAGCTGTCTGCCAAAAGTGTGCACAGGAAGCTGCTACTATAAGATGAACATAATAGAATGCTAATAAATCCTTTGGAGATCACCGGGAGTTCAGACTGATGTTTCCCAGAATGCTCATCAGTCAGACATGTGAGGGGTTGACTTGCTCCTGGAAAGCATCTTGTTTCACCGTTGCTTCGCTTCATCTCGTGAATAACTGACATTCCTTTTTTTTTTAGACTGATGTAAATAATTACAGACTGCAGCTATCATTTACAACTTCACTGTTACTCAGACTGGCAGCTCATCACTCCTCCAGCGTTTTCCTGCTCACAATGTCCTGTTTTCTCAGGACATTCCCGACAGTCCTTGCTAGTTATCATCTTTACTGCGCTGCTGTAATGCATGAAAAATGATATAATTTAAAACGCATCCTGGTACTTACCCATAGTTTTGTAGGTGTTACTTTGAATTTAATCCTCTTGAACTTAAGTTTGTGAATAGACTTTTAAGCATCCTTTCATTAGTTTCAATGCACAAATGACTTGTTACATGTTTTTATATGAAACCTGAAAGGTCAAATGGCCACCATACTCATCCTTTCTCCAAGGGTTTGACTTGTCTTTGACTCTAATATAGAATATAATTTACAAAATTATATTCAGCTACCAGTCTTGTCTACACACTGGTTGAAATCTGATCACTGCAAAGCCATAAAGCCGTTCGGTCATATTTCACGCTCTATGGATTACACTAGTCAAGACAGAAATGTGCCATCACAGGAAAGTTAGAACTAGACAGATGAAACCATGCTGGAAACGCACCCCTCCACTACTCAGCTGAGGCACTGGATCTCCTCGTTGTGGAAGGTTCAGAGTTTTTTTTTCTGAAATATTTCTTCTGTCTGTTGCATTGCAGCAAAACAGGAGGACGGTTTAATTTTTCACACAGTTTTTGCTTACTTGTTACTTTCTGAGGAGGATGTGCGGAGGTACTTCAGGAGAGTGAACCCACGCAAAGCTACTGGTCCGGACGGGATTCCCGGCCGCGTCCTCAAGTCATCTTGCGCTCAGCTGGCTGGAGTGTTTACACATATCTTCAACCTTTCCTCTCTCTGTCTGTAGTCCCAGCCTGCTTCAAAATGGCCACCATCGTCCCTGTACCCAAATCCTCCACCATCTCATCATTGAACGACTGGCGACCTGTAGCCCTGACCCCCATCGTGAGCAAATGCTTGAGAAGCTGGTCAGGGACTTCATCTGCTCCGCACTACCCGACTCACTGGACCCTCTACAGTTCGCATACCGCCACAACAGGTCCACTGATGATGCCATAGCCCTGACACTCCATGCTGCCCTGTCACACCTGGAGAAGAGAGACACGTATGTGAGAATGCTGTTTGTAGATTACAGCTCAGCATTCAACACCATCGTTCCCTCGAAGCTGGACAGGAAACTGCAGGATCTAGGACTGAGCAGCTCCTCTGCAGCTGGATCCTTAACTTCCTGTCTGACAGACGCCAAGTGGTCAGACTGGGCAGCACCACCTCATCCCCATCACACTGAACACTGGTGCTCCACAGGGTGTGTGTACTGAGCCCTCTCCTGTACTCACTCTACACCTACGACTGCACGGCCACTAACAACTCCAACATCATTGTGAAGTTTGCGGACGACACTACAGTGGTGGGTCTTATCACCAACGGTGATGAGACAGCCTACAGGGAGGAGGTCAGCGCCTGACCCACTGGTGTCAAGACAACCATCTCACCCTCAACGTCGCAAAGACAAAGGAGCTGATAGTGGACTTCCGGAGGTGCAGAGGAGTACACACCCCCATCACCATCAACGGCGCCGCTGTGGAGAGAGTGAGCAGCTTCCGCTTCCTTGGTGTACATCTGGCTGAGGATCTTACGTGGTCAGTACACATAAACAAGACAGTGAAGAAGGCGCAGCAGCGCCTCTTCTTTCTCAGGAGACTGAAAAGATTCGGCATGAGCCCCGCATCCTCAGGACCTTCTATCGCTGTGCCATTGAGAGCATCCTTACTGGATGCATCACCACCTGGTATGGCAACACCACCGCTTACAACCGCAAAGCTCTCCAGAGAGTAGTGCGGTGTGCTGAACGGATAATTGGAGGTGAGCTTCCTCCTCCAAGACATCTACAGGAAGCGGTGCCTGAGGAAAGCGGGGAGGATCATCAAGGACTCCAGTCACCCCAGCCATAAACTCTTCAGACTACTTCCATCAGGAAGGAGGTTCTGCAGCATCCGGTCCCGTACCAGCAGACTGAGAGACAGCTTTTTCCACCAGGCCATCAGACTGCTGAACACGTCATAGACACCTCACCCTCACTACTGGAACTTCAACATTATGCACTCCATACTGTACATTAATGCCACTGTTTTGCACATACCTACCTCTGTATATTTTATATTTTATATATCTTATTTTATTGTTTATTCTATTTCATTTGTAAAACATGTATATACACACTCACACACACACACACACACACACGTGAAAACATATTTAGTACACACATTCAGTAATGTATATACCTTTATATATGGTACATATATTTATTACTTTTAGATTAACCATTTTTATATTTTGCTTGTTGCACGTTATTGTATTTTGCACAACTCTGTTGCTTGTGAAGCTTGCACACAAGAATTTCACTCGCATGTACTGTACCAGTGTACCTGCACATGTGATGTGACAATAAAGGTGATTTGATTTGATTTGATTTTTTGATGAGCAAATCCTTGATTTCTTAATGACAAGACTCTACATAACAACCATTTCTCATGGAATGCTCTGTGATTAACGGCAAAACTGTCATGTATCCAACTTCAGTCTGAACAGTGTCGGGTTGGAACTAACTGGGAAAGAAAAAATATGACCAGGCAACATTAGGCCTACACAAAAACAACATTAGTTAAAGATGGTAGTGATGATAATGATGATGAACAGTTGGTGGATTAATGCCAATAAAACTTAATTTGATTGTATAGAGTGATATTACTACAACTAAATAATGTCATTACAGTGGTATATAGCTGTCAAATTTAATGTGATGCAAGACATGTAGTCCTCAGTTGATGTGGGAACTCCTGCTTATTACTTTTTTAATGGTTGTAATATTTTGAGCACAGCTTTGAGGCTATGAATGGGCTAAAAGTACCAGAAAGAGCTCATCAACATCAGGTACATTTGTAAATATATGTATTTGAAAAATCACCTTAACTGGAGTTTAAATCTCTATTCTAATCCTTGCTTATGGCCATGACTGCAAATACTGAAAGAATGAGATCATGAGATTAGAAACGCAAACAGCTGGAATGAGTTTCCTTCATATGGGTTGAGCTTAAAGTAAGATAGGTGTTATAGTTTCTAGGGATGTACCGATCAACCAGCCAGGGACTTAATTTGGCCAATTTCCAGCATTCTCGGTCCGAACCTATGAGCATCCGGTCAGCCTGCTGCTTACAATTACAAGCTGATCGTTTCCTGCATACACAACATCCACACAGTGGCGCATGCAAATAGTTGCACACACACTCACAGCCACACACTATAATATTTATTGTGTTAAAGGTTGTCACAGTAAGTAAACACACAAAGTTTGTTTAAATAAAACGTGCAACAACACAATGAAAACGCTTGTGACAACGGACCGAGTCAGACACGTAAATCCCGCTTACCTAGCTTAATATTCAAAAGAAGCTAACAAAGGGAAAGTGACTGAAGCCAAAGCTATCCAGAGCCCAGAGCCAGCCACAAGCCAGCAGCAGGGATCGAAACAAAGGATCAAAATTTTCAAAGCAATTTTTTTTTCATTATGAAAATAATATTTTGCATCGAATCATTTTTTTTCTTGATGTAATTCTTACAAAGAAAATAGCAATGTGCTATTTGTCATGTGCCAAGAGAACTGCAATCCATGCATCTCTAATAGTTTCCAAGTTTGTGGGTTTCCTCTAACCTACGGGAGAATTTTGAGATGCTGTTAGGGCCATTTGCCCGCAAATAGCCAATCAACAGCTGAAACAGGAAACATTTAAGCCAATCATGTTGTTAGACTCTACTCACAGTGAATGTTCTATGTTCTGTATTACGACTATTTCTGCGTCATAGTAGAAGGCATAGGTTTCAACCACTGATTGTGGTACAGTGACTTTTTTTCTTGTTCTTGGAGCCTGGGTCTGTCAGAGGTTTCTTCCTTTTAAAATAGATTTTTTCTTCCTGTCGTGTTTGCTCATTGTCCTCTGATTGTTGAGGTTTTCAATCTACTATTGTAGGGTCTTTACATACCTCATGATATAAAGCACCTTGAGGCAAATACTGTTGTGATTTGGCACTATATAAATAAAATAAGATTTATTTGAATTGAATTGCTTGTGTGGGATGAGTAGAGGTGGGTAGAGGCTAGGGCCATTAAGGAATGTATAATGTAATACATGCGTAGCAGAAGTACAACTTGCGTTTTAAACCTTATTTTTGTGCAAAGCCAACAAACTTTTAAACTGACTTTCCTGGTTTTGATGGACATTTCTATAAATGCACTTTTTATATCTTAGTGGCCATTGAAATTAAAGTTGTGGCTTTCCCCCCCATTCATTTTCATACATGCTTCAAAATAACATCCCCATTTTTTTCCATCCTTTGAGTTGCTACACTTGCTTCTAGAAATACTTCGAAAAAAACTTTGCTTACCCTGATACCACCACAACCTGACTCCAGATAGGCAGAAATGAACACACAGATGAACAAACACAAGAAATTTTATGGACTGTGCACTTTATATTGGAAGGTTCAAACATAACCCTTCAGGAACACTGGTAGAAACCCAATGATCTCCTGCGAGCAAGCACTTGCTAACAGTTGAAACTTGCATGTCCATTTACAGTTATAGTTAGTTAGGAGGACTGTATATTTTTGTAGCTGTTAGCAGTACGCGTCACTTTGAGTGAAAGTGCGATACTTCTTCTTCATTTGAAGCCAAAGGAATTATCATGAGTCTGCTCATTTAGCCTGACTGACTGAACTCGCACATTTTTTTGTTTTTTGGTAGTGAGCTCAAGGTGACAGCGTGGATAAATAATAGTCTGAATGCTCTACTGAACTGAATAAGTGTCGAACATCAGACTTGTTGTGGCATGCACTGACAACAGTTTGAATGGTGTCTTCTCATCACTGCTGCAATTAGTGAAATGGATTTGAACTGAAAAAACAGACTACAAATCAAAATCTTCATAATCCTTCAAATTATTTAAATCAGTTGAGTGATCTTTGATTTCCATCCCTACTGTTCAGTTTCCTCCGTTCTGTCATCAGAACTCACTGCGTGTCACATGGTGACGACTTGCTTTATAGCACATGCTGTTTCCGTGCATCACTTCCTCTATAACACTTCTGAATTAGGACACCAAGCTGTAGTGTGAATCAAGCTCTAGTTTTTGATGATGATCATATTTCTGGGTGAAAAAAAAAAAATTGGGAATTTAAGTGACAGCGTGCGCTTCAGAGCAGAGCTTTGTGCGCTCTGACACCTCTCCCTCCTCTCGCTCTCTGTAGAGGTGTGGGATGATTTCAGAGTGAGCTGTATCGTTTCAGAGTCACAAAGATTCGGGCATCTCAATGCCACTCTTCCACTGAGCTCACACTGATGTTTCTATTACACTTGTCGCCATGGAGACCAACATCCTCTCCCCCATATTCTACTGCATCTCTAAATCTTTTCTGTTTCCCACATATGTACCGCCCAAAGTAGTGGCAATGAGACTGCGCCCTTTTTACTGCTCTGTGCGGATTTCCCTTGTTCCTGCAAAACTGAGAGGAAGTGATGTGCTTTGAGAATACTTAATATCGTCTGTATTTCCCACTCAGGCAGTTTCATTTCAGATGTGAAATCTCACTGCGGGCGGTTAGTGCGTGTTTTGCACTGATGCAGCACACATTGTCATGCGTCTACAGTGACAAATAGCATTCTTCTCACCTTGGGGCATTGTTGACTTCTCACAGGAGGGCTGTTTGTTACTGAAAATGTGGTTCAGACTAGCTTGACACTTCCCAGAACAACCCCCACCCCTTGGTCTTTTCTCACGTATTGAAATTTATTATTGGCAGGTCCTCGGTGATATCAGATCCCTTCGCCCTATTGCCCCACAGCACGTCAAATGCAATAACAGCAGAATTGATTATATGTGGACCACAGAGCAGCACTCAGAAAATGTGTTTACTGTAGTCTCCCTCTCGTCTAAATGCCAAGAATCAGCTCTCAGCAGACGCTCGCCTGCCCGATGAATGTTTAATGAGTCACAGAGCTTCTATAACTGCCCGCACAAACACATTTTCACACAGGTAGATCAGCAGCGTGTCAGTCCTGAGGCATTAAAAAAAAGGGTAAATGCAGGAAAGTATGTTTGCAGAGTTATGCCTGGTGTTTCCTGGTTTAAATCCCTGGACCAGCTAGATTGTGTTTTGATGATTAGCTTAGCAGGTAACTGGGAGCAATTCAATTATAGATTCATGTAATCATGCACATATTCTTAAAATCTATATAGTCGATAAGAGTCATGCTGACAGATTTCTTTTATTTACTACAGAAGCATTTCACCGATCTGGCTCACTTACTACTACAAAAACAAAACCTCCTTGACAAAGGTAATAATAATAATAATAATGATTATTATTATTATATGACCCCTGGTACAGTGTACCAGATGTGATATAAAAAAAATAATATATTTTTATGTTTTCCTGCTCATTTTGTGCAACAAACAAAATGTTATGTTGCTTGTAGCCGTCTGATAACACCTGCATCCTCAGTAAATTCTGCTGAAGTGCCCTTAAACCACACAGCAGTGCCATCAGACTGTCCATCAATGAAACAATGACAGGATGAAATGGGAAGCAGCTGGATTCACCTATTTTAGTCCAGGACACTCACACTCTCAACACAAATATTTGCATCCTTTTTCTTCTCACAATGTTTTGGTGATTTATAGTTTTGTATATTAATGTAGACTTTCTCTGTTTTTTCTTTCTTTTTTTTTTTACACCACATAACTTTCTTGCAGTAAAATATACTTGATTAAGAACTGACCTGCGATAAGCTCACAAAAGCTTTTAACAGAAGGAAATGGTGAGAGAATGAGGCTGTGAATTTTTCAGCATTGCACGACATGAATTGTCGACATGAGTAGTTCTAACTACTAGAAATATGCCATTTCTCTTAGGTGATGGTGCTGGTGGTGTTAGAGTGCGACAGTTACCTGCAGAAGCGTCACGTGGACATTATGTAACACCACACAGACTTTCTAACAAGGAGCTGGCAGGCTTTAAGAGTGTTTGAACTCTTATGCACTCTCACATGCGCCTCTGAGTAATGATGGCTGCTGAGCATGTGTGAAATACACTAAAATTTCATCACATATGAAATTCCTTCTTTATTGTTTTTCATATTTTCTGTCCCACTTCTTCTTGTCCTCTTTCTTCCCTTTACCTTTTTTTTCATCCCCACTGCTTTTCTTGGAATAAATGAACTGGTTAATTTTGTATCTCCAATCTGGAACATTTGCAATGCAATAATTTGCCAGTCTTATAAACCCATATTTTAGTCACAGGAGAACACGGAAAACATTAAATGTTTATTGTGAGAAAATGTACCATTTTTGAAAAAACATTTTGCTTATTTTAAATTGATGGCAGCTCTCAAAAATGATTGGATGGGGCATGTAGCATCCTTGAATGCCACCCAGTGCACGCTACACTCAGCTGCGTGTGTTGCAGATAGTGGGCTTACATGACGTTACACCCATGCCTCTTCTTCAGACTGTGCCCAGCCAGGACCTATGGACTAAGGCCACCAGAGGCAACCCTTGGGCACCCTCCTCAGGCCTGGCTCCAGGGTGGGGCCCCAGTAACCTTATCCCAAGCAGGGTAAACTGGTTCCATGGTTTGCCTCTCAGAGGTTGTCTGATACTCTCTTCATCTGGCCCTTCATCCAGAACCAATTTTCCTTGGTCCTGTGCCCCCTCACAAGCTTGTCCTCCACCATGGTAAGGCGGTGATTCACGAGCATCTGACTTGCATGCCTCCTGGCTGGATTCTGGGTGAGGCCCCGGGACATACTGGAGAGATTATATCTCTCAGATGGCCTGGGAACACCTCGGTCTTGCCTTGGATAAGATGGAGGAGGCTGGGGAGAAGGAGGTCTGGGGTTCTCTGTTTAGGCTGCTGCCCCTGTGGAAGAAAATACATTGGTGGGAATTGCAGTTGTTGGAAGGATGTTACATTATTACACTGTTAAACTATTTAAAAAAAATGAAAGTGTGCTGATACTGTCAGAAGGTGACTGAACTACCATTAAAGAACAATAACAAAACCCATTTAGATCTCTGTGGCGTAGTGTTGCTGGTCCAATAAAGGTGTGGTATGGTGAAATTAGATAGTACTGCACAAATCAAACAAACTAATACTACTACAGCCGTCAAAACAGTCTGAAAATATAACAAAAATTAGTTGAAACTCTGCCTGATAAAGCTGACATGCCATAAGTGTACCCCAACTAAGCAGCCATTTAAGAGCAGTTTGGGGTGGAGGAGATCTTTGAAGAAGCGTCCCATAGTTCCCAGTGAATATCAGATTTTTTTTAATCATTTTTTTGCTATAAAGACCTGTACTACCATGGCAGTAATTTCTCACTGTGAGTCATTATATCTGCCACTAAATACTGCTGGACTCAGTCCACACTCAGATAAACACCTAGAGCACAAATAGAGCTGAGACCTTTATGTGAACCAAGCACGAAGAAACCTGACCAAATGAAAACATCTCTTTCAAAATGTCTCTCTCTCTCTGACTCAGTTTTTAAGGTTAATCTTTTTGTATGTTTTGAAATGCTCTTAAATACCTTTCAGCAAGGCACCTGACCTGTTGTCCTTGTCAGCTCCCGGTGTACGTCTATAGCCGGTGTTGTTGTTGTGCTTCACACCGGCCGACTTTCCCTTGATAAATTAATGGAGGAAGAAAATGTTATCAAAGTCATCAAAGGCTATTAATGTTTCCAAGGCTACCATGTTTCTCAAAATGACCCAGCGCTACTACCTCCCCCGCCACCACCACAAAACCAACCACCTCCTAACGTTTCTACAGAATTTTGTCATTTTCCGACATTCAGCTCAGCTTTGACATCCCAAAAACCTTGGGGGAAAAAAAGCTCACTGGATTAGTAATCATGCCCCATCATTGATCCTGGCTCCAATAAAAAGACCGACACACTGAATCGCAGAGAACGCTGAGACGAGCAAGCCTGTTCTTTAATAATAATGAACCAAACTACTTTAAAAACATCTTTTAAACAATAATAGACATATTTATGCTTTAACCTTGTAGTCAGACAGGCTTCATTTCCCCCTTTGCTCAGAGCTGAAAGCTCTCATCTGCATAAGCTACATTTAAAATATACAGTATTTTCCAGAGTTCCGCTGACTGACAGATAATGAAAGCGAAATATATTACAAAGTGTTTTTGAAGTCTACATCAGTGTTGAAACAGGCGTAATGTTTCCTGGGAGACTGATTTACTTTGAAACTCTTCTCCTTCTGTCATAACTTTGCTTGTATCAGTACTTTTTCCTATACGCTTACAGGCAGTTTGTTAGCATCAAGCAAAACAAGTTGAAGAGGCGGAACATGATTTAAATGAAAAATTAGCTGTATTAAAAATAATTTAGCCTTTGGCAGATGAAATACACACTAACATCCTCTGCTTTCTGTACCTACAAATCTTCCCTTACATATTAATGTTTTATCTTTATGATAATTTCATCAATACTACATTTAGAAGCTACCGACACCAACCAAACCTCTGGTGCTGGGGGCTTTGTAGATTGTAGATTGTACCCTTGACTTGTCAGAGCGCTTTACACTGTGTGACTCTGGGAGAGAAACGTGGTGAAAGCTGTTCAAAAGACTGGCCCCATTTTTCATTGTGAGACGCATCCACCAACAGCAAGATTTAGAGCTTTGGAGACAAAAGACGGGCTTTGGAAAACTCTGAAAGTGTTAGAAGTTTAGGATCAAAGAGCAACGTAGATAGATGACCTGAGAGGCTCTCCTTGCATTTTATTTTTTGATTCTTGGGCTGCCGTTCACCTTACTGTTATTGCACTGCTGGATCTGACCAAAATAGATATCATACAGCCTGAAACTGGCTACGGCCAAGCTTTTGTTAGACTTGTCTCACACAGAGTAACATGCAATTAAACTGCAGGATTACTGATATGTCTGTACAGCAGGGGCGGGCAATTAATTTTCTCAAGGGGCTGCATGTGAAACTGGGACTGTTGTGGAGGGCTGCACCAATAAGGTAAATTCAGTTCTGCTCAGTATTCATTTGATCCCTTTATAAACTGCTACTGGTAAGAATAGATGTTACAGTTAGGCAATGAAAACTGCATAGTACAAACGGCAACATTTTATCACTATTTAATCAACATTTCCAAAACCAATTATGAACAAAATTTGCATGTTTTTGTAAAATTTTGACTTGCTGTTTTGCTTATAGTTCAATTACTTTATCTGCAGATTCTTTTTTTCTTTTCTTTTCTTTTTTTGTTCAGTCAAATTCAGTGTCTGAGGTAGGAAATGCGATGGACCATGTGAACAGCAAATGTAAGATCTGCCTTATATTCTGCATCTGAGAGTGCCGGATGATCCTTACCTTTGTTTTCAAAAAGCTCGTGAATTTCTGCTCTCACGTCCCGTACTCTTTCTAGCCCAGGCTGAGCCACCTGGCACCCATGTGTTAGCCTATGTCACCATGTTCAGTCTCATTCTCCTCCAAAAGTGCAATAAATGGCCTTTATATATTCAATGCTCTCCTCACCCTCATGAACATCAACAACATAATTAGTTTTCATCACTAACTTACATAACACGTCCGAGTGTATGATACAATGCAAAAAATATCCATTCATTGCTGGGTTCATTTGAGTAAATCTATCTTTTATCCACTTCAATAGGATGACATTTTTTCTTTTTCACATTTGCACACCCATTCGTTGTAACACCTGCCAGTTTGTCCCACTGCACCCACTTGGTGCATGCTGGAACATTTCAAATGTAATTATCAAATATAGAATATAATGTGGGTTTAATTCTAGGCTAGGCTAGGACTGAGTTTGTTTTTTGGTCCATGAATTTCTAGTAGTTTCTAGTATTTTATGTGTTAGCACTAATCAGATGTTATCTGTAACGCGCAGTCCATGGATGTTTCCAGGGATTTGTCCATCTTTTATATGCAGTCTATGTAAAGAAAAGTCCTTTAATTGGAAAGTATACAAGTATCAAGTCATGACATTTAAAGTAAAATATCTGAGGTCTGAAGTAAACATTTGGGCCACAAAAATAAGCTTTTTACCGCTCTTTTTGTGGAGCTTGTCATGCGTAAGAATTTTTGCTGTAGTTAGCCACCCACTTGATGTCATCCCCCACTTAATTATACAAGTCAGGTTTATAGAGATGAAAGCTTGGGTTGTCATATCTTGTTTTGATAGTTGTTTTTCAATGATACCAACCCTCAGAACTAAAACTTGCATCACCGCCTCCCCGCTATGTTTCCTTCTCTTCCCTTGGTGAAAAAAAAAATCACAGCTGTCAAAAAAAGAAGCTAAACTTCAATTAACACTTTTCTTCCCACTCTTTACTGCAGCCCCTGTGCATGTCATTTAGTTTAAATCATAAAACTGATCATTTTTGAATACATTAAATGAATTCAAGAACTTGCATGAAGAACTTGGTTTCTTGTCCAGAATAAAATCAGTTAGACGACAAAACTCGACCAACAGCTGTGCAATCTAAACTGGTCTGCCATGTTTGTGTCAGTGTTAGAATTTAATCCTCAACAATAATCTGAGGATTAGGATTAGGCAGAGACCTTGTTGCCGTTTTTTTACAACACTTTAGTGATGTTTCGTTCCAAGCTGACGATGCTGTGACTTTGTCCCTGTAATATTTCAACTGTCTGGTGGACTTCCATGTATTGTGTAGGCATTTAGCCTCAGCTTACAGCTCTTCACCTCTGCAGTAATGTTTCCTCTTTTATATTACCACAGTCTACTTTATCTATCAATCACAACTAGCTAGCTCTCGCTGCATATCAAAATGTGTGTAAACAATACATATTGCTTGGCAACCTGGAATGCCACAGCTGCTGCTTTATGTTAATTACGCTGCTGGGCTTTTTCAAAGTGTTTATTCCGCATTTGGTGGTGAGTCAAACAAAATTTAGTCACAAAGGCAAATTTTGGTGACCATAATTTGTATATAATACATAGATGCTGAACGTGACATGTAAGGAGGAAGCAGGGTACAAACATACATAATGCTGGTTTTATGCTTGCCACACGCCCCCTGTCATGCGAAGCGCCAGTACACCCTCCACATCGGCCGCTTTGCACACCGCTGCAACATCATCACACAGTCACTTCTATTTATGCAAGCTGTTAAAACGCAGGAAGCTGTTGCAGTATTCTCCTGAGCGACAGGTGTCACCACAAAGACAATACCACCACCTAGGCGCTGATATAGCAAGAGAAAAAGTCAACACTGGATTTTTGGTGAGTGGGGGTTTTTTTGCACAAAGTCTCAAGTTTTCAAACTGGTGCAACATATCCAGTTGTATATCCGAATTTATGTACTGGACTACTATTTTAAAAAGGCGGTAAAATATGACTGTACACTCGTGTCTTTCACCCAGCTGTGGCGGTGGTGCCAGGTTACAAATATCAAGAGATGCACGACCAACCAAAGTGCCACAAATACGGTGGTGTACGCCAGAGGATGTGATGTCAAATAAAAAGACCAGCATATTGATGCATAGGCTATAAACAACTTTATAGTAACATTTCTATGTGGGTGAAAATTATGTCCTTGGCAGTTCCAGGTATAAGTGGATCATTATTGTTATTCATTTGTTTGCGTTTTTGTTTCACTCAAACTAAACTCACTATATGAAGAATAAACCCATTTTAGGAAAAGTCACGAATTTCAACAGCCATAAATGATTTTTAAAATTCAAAGGTGTCACAATGACTCCTTTGGCAGTTCGAGTATTAAACTATGAAAATTTATAATCTATTGTGGGGAAAAAAAACCCAACAACAACAAAAAAGACTACCAGCAACACTCTGTGAATGTGAAGTTGCTTTTCCACAGTAACACACACACTGTGTCTGAACAGAACAGCTGTTTGGCATAGGCCTGCTCTCCTTGCTTCAGCCTCTTAGTAGCCTAAAATTAACCCCACAGCAAGTCATACACACTGTTGCCACTGTGAGGAGAACAAGTGAAAGAGAGAGAGAGAAGCAGAGCGCTGCCTCTGTTTTGGTCTGCCATAATTAGTGACTGAGCTAAAGGGAACGGATATAAGCTGAACCACTTAAAGTAAAAGTCGTAACATTTTCCTGATTCTTATTTATTCCTCATTTGTAAATTTTTTTCTTCTGGCTCTTTCAGGGTGTGTTTTTTTGTGCAATTACCAGTTAATTATGACAATAAACCATAAAGACATATGTTTAGCAGCTAGCTTTATAGTTGTTGCTTAAAAACAATGCATATTCAAAAAGTTTGAATCTGCTTATGTGTATCTTGTTACTACCATATCCACCACATCAGAGAACCACATCATCTCTGTGTGCTGCAACCAAACATGCAGCATGAGTGCATGAATACTCCTCGCAGGTCTTGCAATTGCACATGTTCTCATTCATTTTTAATCACGTCTACCCCTCATGTACAACAGCAGGAAGATGGTAACTGTTGGAGTCTAAGAAACTCGCTGGCCGCCTCCACCTTGATGAATAAGTAAACACATCGAACCAGGCAGAGATGCAGTTGGTAAAATTCCCAGCTGGAAGCAAGAAGATTTGCTTTCTTCTGGAAGAAATGCTGTTTACTCGCTGATAATTCCACTGCTCGCACTCTCTGAACTCTATTAACATTTTCCTTTGAGTCTGGATTCCTGCATCAACTTTAATTCTGGCCGGGAGATTCAATTTTAGTGCCTCAATCATACTTGGAGCAACTCTAATTAAAACATATGCAAAAATCTTCTCGGTCTTGATAGTTGGCTTTTAATAAAGTGGCTTTTGCATAACTCTTTATTTACCTGAATTTCTGATTCAAAGTGCCTGACATGCCTGCTGTGTTGTTAAACAACTACTCTGCCAAACTGCCAGAGATAGAGCAACAGTGGGTTTTTCCTGTTGAGAGATTGTGTTTAGTGTGTCCTCAGTGATTGAAGTGGGCAGAGAGAGTTTTTTAAGGGAATCTCATGCATTAAAAATTACAAATGTGATAATAGGTGTTGCAAATTTGCTTATTTTTCCTTGGAGATGGGATTAGATGGTTTTTATACAAACTGGTTAGGTTGCTTTCTTTCTGCTAGATTTTAAATATATATATTTTAATATATATGTTACTGTTGTGTTTTAGCATTGCATGATATGCTCCATAGTCCAATAATCCTGTTGCTCCTTTTTGTAGTCAAATCATAGATAGATAGATAGGTAGAGCTTTAAAAACAAATAATAGAACCTTGAAATCAACGCTGTATTTAACTGGCAGCCATGTAAAGATGCAAGTATTGGAGTAATAATGTCTCTCTTTTTGCTACCTGTCAAGATCTTTGCAGCTGCGTTTTGAACATGTTGCAGGCAGAACAGGCTTGACTGACCGTTGCCTGACAAAATAAAAGCATGGATAACTCTTTCCAGGTCCTTAGATGATAAGATAGTTTTAAGTTTTAAAATGTTCTTGAGTTGGAAAGAACTGCCACGAAACAACTGAGTTTAGTCTTTTGTCCAGCTTGAGAGTAGAATTGAAAATGAAACCAAGGTTTTAAATGTGGAGAGATACATTAGCTGATAGTGGGCACAAGTTATTTCTTATAAGACAGTTGCGGTTGGCGAAAATTATAATGTCAATATTGTCGTGGTTTAGTTTGAGAACTAGGGCATCCAGCAGTTTATGTCACTAAGGCAATCTGAAACTTTCTGCAATGTACCATCATTACCTGGCTTCAGAGAGAGAACTGTGTATCAGCTGCATAACAGTGATATTTATCCAGAATACTGTGTGTATTCAAGAATGAAGACAAATGGTGGAAGACATACGTTGGTGTAGGTTCTCAGTCATCTAGGTCATGGTAACCTAAGGAGCTTGGAAAGAACAGCGACTGCACTTCTGTAAGTTTCTTGAAGAGCTTTCACCGCTCATCCAAGAAGTTTCTTCAGTTCTAAGACGGTGGAGGGTCCCAGATCTTTAAACTATACTGGGAGTTGTCCCTTAAGAGGGTTGTTGACCCACTTTTGATCATGTGGCTCATCACATGTGCCCAGGTTTGAAAAAGTGTTTGGATCATTATCAGCAGAGGTTTCAGGCGAAACTATCGTGAGACTGTGCCTCAACTGATGCAAGATGGGAATGAGTGTTGAGGTCCCTTGGAAGGGATCTCAAAACTGGATTTTAGGTGACAGGTGTAGGTGATTGTTGGTGTTGTAAGCCACCCCCTCTGTTCAAAGATGGTTGTTCACATCGAGCATAGATGGCTTCTTTCACTCCTCTGTCAAACCACCATCTGTCATCTCTGTCCAAAATGTGAATATTGGCATCCTTGAAAGAGAAGAGGAAAGGAAGGAAGATGAGTTTCTCCAGAACCTTAGACAGAAATGGCAGCTTAGAAATCAGTCTTAAATTGCTTAGAACTGATAAATCCAAACAAGTTTTTTTAGAAGCGGCTGGACAATAGTTAAAGAGAATGAGGAACAGTCCCATTGGAGACACTGCTATAACAATAGCGAGGATGTTGGGGCCAACTGTCTTCACCACATCACTGAGAAATGGCGTAGGGAACACGTCCAGAGAGTAAGTAGTTGGTTTCATGTGCATGATTATATCAGTAAGATTAGCTAAAGAGACTGGTTTGAAATAGGTGAGAAAAGAAGAGCATGTTTGTGGTTCACAGGGGTCTTGAGATTAGAGCAGAATATTTGCTCTGATATTATAAATTTTTTTAGTAAAGAACTTTGTGTGTGTGAGGCAGTCTCAGCTATGGCTGTAGTGGTGGGATGCAGGACAGAATTAATTGTGTTAAATAGGACTTTAGGATTACCAGAATTTTTTTGTAATAATCTTAGTGAAATATTTAGCTCTTTCTGCCTTGATGGTGCGCTAATAGTTATTCAAATAGTCTCTAAACACATTCTATTTTCCTGTCTTACTGCATGAGTGGCACTATTTACCAAGGTTGAGTTTTAGTTTATACCGTCTGTATTTGACATGAGCAATTGAGTCCATAATGTTGGTGCGAGGTGAGCTACAGCATGCAAGTAGCTCATCAGGAATATTGCAATGAGGAGAACTTTCATTAATAAAGGAGATGTAGCAAAAGCAGCAGAAAAATGGGGAAGGTTGAGACGTTTAGGGCGTATTAAAAAGGGGGTCAGGGTTTGTTTAGGAGGTGAGTGAGGAATGGGAATATTGAAGAAAATGAGTTTATGATCAGATGGACATGCATCAATCAAGATGAGGTCTGTGTATCCTTGCTTGTATGTAGGGCCATTGACAGAATGGGTTAAAATAAATGACTCCAAAGTTGTAAAATTTCAGCAAACGAAGGTTTGGAGGGATAACACATGTAAATATTGAAGTTACCAAGAATTAGAAGCTTATCATTGGCCGCAAAGTCACAAACGAAAAGCCTCACCGCCTTCTGTCGCGGCATGTCACACACGGTGGATAGCTGCCCTCTGTTGTAGCTCACCCTGCAAACAACTCAGTTATTTTTTCCACATCGACCAGCATCATCGGCCCATATAAGCGAAAAATAAGTCCAGCTAGACTGAAAATTCCTGGATGAAATCTTTGATAAGAACACGTCTATATACTAAAGCACCGAGTACAGGAGAGGAAACATCCATCACGAACAGCTCTAGTTCAGAAGTACTGTAGTCCCTTCTGGGCATCACTCTGCATTTACAGTGATCTCTGAAAGCTGTCATGGAGGTGGCCTGGCAACATGAGGTTGCCATGAGGTTGCCAGGCCACCTCCACAACCTGTTGTCGTGGAGATGGTAACCTCGTGTGTTGAGGAAATTACAGTTTTCAGGAGTCAGTTTAACAAAAGGAGCTAAATCACCGGCTGGTAGCCAAATTTCTGTCATCAAAAAAGGCGAAACCATAGGAGACAAAGAGGTCATGGAATATGAAAGTCTTATTCACCACAGAACTTTCACTGATTAACACCATTTTAAGTGGCGGAGAATCAGAAACAGAGAGTACAAATTCGAGATGTGGAAAATTGGTGGCATTTAGACCTCTGGTTCTTCTGTCCAGTCTAGTTGAGAAATGATGAGAGACTGTCCAGATGGATGGGACTTGCAGAAAAAGTCAATTTCCCAAAAAATGAGTAAATACATGCAAATTACAACGGCAGCTTCAGTGAATGTCGCGTGGGCGGCAAGCGATCCCCAAGGGAGCACAGCACACATAAGTTTGGGGAGGCAGCCGAGTTCTCGTTTTTAGATGTAGAAGTTCAGATTTTGAATAGTGAAGCATTTCGCTATTCGCATAAAGGTCCAAGCTTTTGATATGGCTATAAAAACACAGCACAGTCCAACAATAAAGCCAAGCAACACTCGGCAAGCATACGATTAAAAAGGGAGTCATAGTTTCTCCATTTGTTCACACAGCCAGGTTAAACCACATTAGCCAACAAGCAACAGGGCTACAATTAACAAGCCGCTGCCAGAAAAGTAGTTGTAATTACCTGCTTGGCACTATGTATACCACCCACAGCTTGTGAAGCCAGATACTTGAGGTGCGTTAACCAACCAAACAGTAATATGTGGAAAAGAGCAGCGAGGGCTTGGTTAGGCTGGTGAGTTAGGTGCTCAGTGGAGTTGATTAACATGATAAACGATAAAGCCCAGGTTTTCCAGAGTCAAATCAAAGATAGTGCTCAAGGGCTAGATGGTACGTTAAATACTTTATAGTGAAAATAAAACAAAACCAAATAAACAAACATACAGAGAGCAGCGGCAGAAAGACACGCCAGCGAACGCTCAGTACTCCACTCACTACGCCTACCTCCAGCTAGTATTTTGGCCTTAACAAGGGCAAGTGGGGGTTTTTTAACAAAGCAAAGGATTTACAGCATAGCATTTCTAAACTAGTTTTCTTTAAGAAGGATAAATTATTTCTATTTGTAACAGAATGATTTTAGAAAGAATTAACAGGGTCAGTATAATTAGGCCTGTGAAAAACTGACCTTTTTATTGAGCCATAGCACAAACCAGTGCAGTACAATGCTTTAACTTTGTAATACTCAAAGCTTGTAAAACCAAGTTACAGCTGAGTGTTATCTTCTAATTTGTATACAGTAAGTTTGAGCTGTCACATGAGAAAGCATCAAACTTCAAACAAAAGATATTAATTTAGACTTGATAAAAGAATTGTTGATGTTCACAGAGCAAGAAATGAATATACAAAGTTATCACAGTGTTTCCAAGTGCCAAGACTGGATCATCATCAAGAAATTCATAGAGAGCAACACAGCACAGAACAAGTCTGGCAGAGATAGGAAGTGAGAGAGTTCAAAGACACCGGAAAAGAAAACTAGTGAGAGATGTGTCTGAAGACATCTGCTGAGACACGAGTGAATGACTTTGCCTACAAGACAGTCACTATAACCATACACAGAAATGGGCCGCAAAATTGCAGATCAAGAAAAACTCCACTTCTGCAGAAGAGACACCTTCAAACCAGACTGAAGTATGCTAAGAACAACCTGGAGAAAGATTATGGGTACTGGAAGCGTGTCTGTTGGTCAGATGAGATTAAATTAAAGCTCTTTGGTGGTGGAGATACTGTTTATATTTGGAGAAAGAAAAAAAAGAATACCATCTCCACAATGAGACATGGTGGTGGGATTATTATGCAGTGGGAATACTTCAGCCCATCTGGAACCGAGAATCTTGTACAGGTGGAGGGAATCATGAAGGAAAAAAGACACGCAAAGATTTGGAAAAAAAACCTCAAGCAGTCAGCAGAGGTCTGGCTCTGCGTCGCCACTTTGTCTTCCAATATGACATCGACCCAAAACCGTCACTTCAAGTAAATAACTACCTCCAGAAGACCAAGGTGAACATTATGAACTGGGCTGCACAAATCCCAATGAAAACCTGTGACTGAAGTCCAAGTTCCATGCTACAAGACCATCAAATCTGGAAGAACTTGAGAGATTTGCCAAAGAAGAATAGGTTGCAGTTTCTCAGGAGACAAATGTGAGACTTGTTGAAAAGTACAACAAATGACTGCCGGCTGTTATCCAGCAAAAAGAATATTCCACATACTATTATTATGAAGCAAATAATTACTTTTACCCTCTAGTTTGTATTTTTTGTGAAATAACTTTCTTTCAGTGTGCAAAGTAAGCTTCCAAAATAAAACTTGTTCTGATTAACGACGCTTGGAAAACACTTTTTTTAAAAAATACAAACACGGCTCAAAAATAAATCTGCAGAAGATCAAAATTATTGAATAAAAAAAGATTGACGTGTACAGTTTGTATTTTTTCAGCCAGCATGAACGCTTCAGTACCAGCTGATAGCAATTCTTTTTTGTTAGTGTCCTAAATGGCAATTTAAGAGTAATTTTGTTAAATCACTAACAAAACATACATCCAATTTTTGTGTTTTTTCATTTGGAAAGACAAACACAAAACAATGAGGCCAGGTGTCCCCGTAGTCTGTTTTTCAAAATAATTCCTACCATAAATGAGTCTGTGTAGTTTTAGTATGGTGACCACGGTGTAAACAGACTCCTCTGTAAATAAAAACTCAATGTTAAAAAAAAATTACTTGCGTAAACATTTATCATGTTAAATATATCATAAAACTTCATTGAAAAAAATCATTAATAAACATGCGATGCGAAAACACTAAAATGTTCTCCCTTCATCAAAAGCTTTCCTGATGCCTGTTTTCCCGACACACCCACACACTCCAACCCACAAACACACAGCAGCTCAGCAGTGTCCGTGTCAGTTCATGTGCTGCCCTGGTGTCAACAGGCAAATGAACAATGGTGTTTACCAAATGGCTTTGTTGTTCAACACGCAGGCTTATTAAAATGGCATCTCATTACAGGCGCTGAGCAGCAGTTTTAAGAGATTATTTGCATTTTGTGAAACCACTTTCTCTTCATTATTATTCCGCATTGCATATGGATTTTCCGTGACCATAATAGCTGTTGATATTCATATTACAGGAAGCTTAGGAAATGGATATGAAATGAGCCAAAGGCGGAGCCGCGATGGTGTACACACAGATGCTAAATTTTAAATACGAGCTTTTTTGCTTTCAGCATTTTTGCTGCTAAAATAATGAAATGTCTAAGAATTTATCTTCCACTGATCTTCTGTCAAGCCGAGGTTAACAAAAAGCAGCTTTCAGTAAAATCCACTGATCTTCATAATTATCTTCAGTCAGCCAGCTATCCATAAACGCTAGACGTTCAAACTTCAATGCTGATCTCAGAACACAATCACACTGCTACATCCTCTTAGCTGCAATAGAGCATTTGATCATATCTTACAGGCTCAGTCTTTTCTCTCAAGACAAATTACAGCATCAGTCAATTCAGAAAATGCACCCGCACAACATTTTTTTGCATCTAAATGAGGAAGAAAAAAAGTTTTGGAGTTGTAGGAGTAATGTCTGACCGGATTGTTACATAGCAACAAAGTCTGCACGGATAGTTGCTTGTGGTGGATGAATGAGAAGCTAATTATCATTTTACTGATTTTGCTTTAAAGTCAGACACAGTTCTCCGTGTTTTATTTTGTACCAATCGTCAACCTGGTGTTATCACGCTAATGATCATTGTGTAACCCTGAGGGTAGGTCTTGCTGTGTTGTTTTTGTGGCTACATTTACATCTCATGCCAAACAAAATCTTTGAAACAGTTGACTTGAATGAGATGCTGGCATCTTGACTATAAGACTGTCCAAACATATGTGTGCATCAGTGCCTACAGCCTATTAACTGTTAAT
The DNA here is from genome assembly GCF_013358895.1 of Oreochromis aureus. Taxonomy (NCBI): domain Eukaryota; kingdom Metazoa; phylum Chordata; class Actinopteri; order Cichliformes; family Cichlidae; genus Oreochromis; species Oreochromis aureus. The sequence goes on along the minus strand of NC_052948.1, from coordinate 23,170,699 downwards.
TAGCTTGGTGTGTTTATGGAAAACAATCCTAACAAGGAATTTGGAGTGTGTTGACCTGAGCTCACTAATGAGGTAGAAGCCATTGTCTAATTAAATTCAGAAAATAAGACCAAATGAGCTCTGATCTTTGGTGCTTAGCACTAATATGGTAACCTCTAACTTTAAAAAACTAAACAAAACAAAAAACAGCAAAGACAAATATGACATAGCTGAGTTTTCAAAATTGCAATCAATTAAAAAAAAAAAAAAACATGACATCACCGTGGCTACATCTGTCTTTTAAACTCGATGGTTAGTATATTAGTACCCACTTTGCATGTAGAACAAACTTAATTCTTCATTGCAGAAATTCAACAAGGTGCTAGAAAAATTCCTCGAAGATTTCGGTCAATATTCACATGATAGCATCACACAGTTGCAGATTTATTGGCTGCACATCCATGATGCAAATCTCCTGTTTCACCACATCCCAAATGGTATCTTGGATTGAAATCTAGCAACTGTAGACGCTATTCGAGTGCAGTGAACTCACTGTCACCTTCAAGCAACCAGTTTGAGATGATTTGAGCTTTGTGACGTGGCACATTATTCTGCACTATGTCGCAAACAAGATGGGTACACTGTGGTTATAAAAAAATAACATGGTCCCAAATAAGGGGCCCAAAGTGTGCTAAGAAAATCTCTCTCGCACCATTACAACAACACTCCCAACCTGAACCACTAATAAAAGGATGTATCCGTTCTTTTGTGTTGCTTACACCAAATTCTGGTCATACCACAAAGAAACACTCAGGCGAATCAGTGTTTGTCCGATCTTGTATTGTCCAATTTTGGTGACCCCAAACAAATTGTAGTTTGCTGTGTTGTGTATTCTGTGCATTTGTTGCCTACCCATCAGGTTGAAGCTGTCTCCACTGACCTCATTAGCAAAGCTTTATTGCTCAGAGAACTGCTGCTAATCACTGGATTTATCTCTGTTTTGGACCATTGTTATAAACCATGAAGATGGTTGTGTGAGAAACTCCCAGCAGATCAACAGTTTTTACCATGTTAAAGTCACTTAAATGACCTTGTTCCACATACTTATCCTCACTTTGAACTTCAGAAGGTCATTTTAACCATCTCCACATACCTAAATCCATTATACCTAACAAACTATCTGGTAAATGTGTAGGCTGTATGATAAAAACTAAAAAAAATGTTGTAAGATACAAACTAATTTCATAACAATATTTTAATAAATATAATTATTAACAAGTGGTTTATGGTAATGCCCAGCTTTGCCTGTTTGTCTATTTTAACTGGATTATTTCTTCTTCAGTTTTCTGACTGGCGATGATCATCTGTACATCGTGTTTATCTGCTTACTGTCAGTTCATCTCAGCTTCACAGCACCAAAGAAAATAACAGCGTTATCATTATTTCAGTTTTTGCATTTTGGTTTTAGTCAGTGGCCGTACATTGAAATTAGTCAAAATTTATTTTAAAAAAAGAGTGAAAGCTGGTTGAAGATGTCATTCTTAAAAAGCCACAAACCATTGATGCTGCAAGGACGTTATCCTTTCAGTGAGTGTGTTTAAGACTTCTCTTTGATTGTTAAGTTTTTTAGTAGTTTTAAATCTAGGAAATCAAGTGTAAATAGTCTTTATAGTAGCACAATACCCCAAACACAGAAGAAAGAAAAAGAAAGAAGAGCAATCAAAAATAGAATATACTCTCAGTATGTTCATCAGGTACACCTGCTCAGCTTTTAATGTCCAAAAAATTTACTCTAATACACACTTGTTACAACCAACGTGTAGCAAACACCATTTTTAAATAAAGACAACATCCAGACTTGAAGTGTTGGGCTACAGCAGCAGCAGATCATACTGGGTGCCACTCCTGTCAGCTAAGAACAGGAAACATTTTGCACGAACTCGCCAAAATCGGTCAGTAGAGGATTGGAAAACATCGCCTGTTCTGAGTCTCAGCTCTGCATCAACATTCAGATAGAGTCATAACATGCGGTAAACATCATGAAAGTACCATTCAGGCTGGTGGTGATGATGTAATGGTGTGGGGGATATTTTTCTTGGCACACTTTGAACCCTTTAGTACCAACTACGCACCGTTTAAATGCAACAGCCTACATGAGTATTTTTGCTGACCACGTCCATCCCTTTATGGACACAGTGTACCCATGCTCTGATGGCTGCTTTGAGGAGGACAAGGCGCCATGTTATAAAGCTCAAATCATTTCAAACTGGTTTCTTAAACATGACAGAGTTCACCGTACTCAGTCACCAGATCTCAGACCAATATTACACCTTTGTGATGTGGAGGAAAAGGAGGTTTCCATCATGGATGTGCATCTGATAAATCTACAAGTGGGATTTCATGTGAATATGGACCAAAATCTCTCACTTTGATGACCCTGTCATGAAGAACTTGTGCAGTTTTAAAGGCAAAAGGGGGACAAACCCAATACTAGCAAGATGTGTGACCAGTGAGTCAGTGAGTATATATTGATAAAAAGTCTAAATGGACTACAAACAAAAGATTAGAAAAGATTCAGCTTTTTACACCAAATTGTGCCTAATTATTTGCTTATACTATCATGAGACTGTGACTGAATTGCATATCAGCATCACACAGAGACAACAAACAGTCCACAACAGAAATCAGCAGTCGAAACAAAACCAAAAAAGCCTCCAGTATGTACTGATGGAAAACATTTAAACTGCAGCTTTTGGGCTGTTGTTCTGTGAACAGGTCTGTTGAGGTGTTTTTCCCCATAGTTCTCTCCAGGTTCCCCTCAAAAAACAAAACATTTTTGATAATGATTCGTGTAATTGGGATATTAAAAAGCTGTAGCATGTAGCATTTGTGCTGAGCAGCAGATCTTAGTTGTTCATTGCGGGGACTGAATTTACCTTAAAGGGTAACTGCACCGATTTTACACATCAAAGTCTGTTTGCAGTTCTCGCACAGGGGGGTGAAGAGCACACGTTTGAAAAATGAAAAAAACAAAACAAAAGATGTGTGGATGGGGAGCTGCGTAGTTAGAAAGACGTGAGCTTATCAGACCTCTGTAGACTGGACCTAATCTGCGCTTCAGGGTAGCAGGAAGTAGAATGCATGGAATAGAAAAGATGATATCTCTGCTCCTGCTTCTGCAGATTTTTTTTTCTTCGTTTAAAACTGTTGTGAGTTTAACTGGAGTGCTGTGCGTAATCAAAGGGCGAAATTTTCCACAGCTCCAAAATATGTATACCTACTTAAAACTGTCTGAGTAAAATCAAGCAAGTATAGGATACTCGAGCTGTAGTAGTCCCAGTAACGTTCTCAGATTATTGCCTAAAATAATCAGATCTCTGTGAGTTACTGCAAAGTGCAGATGCTCTGTATTAGTGATTAAAGTAGGCTTTCGCCCTAAGCACACATAATTCTCTACTTCTAAAGCATGATATGTGCTGCAGGCCTGCAGTACATGTAAATTGCAGCTGGAGTGTATTTACCTTTCAGGTCATAGACGAACATAAAAGGCTTTTGCGGTCCCAGTGGTGGCGACTGTAATGAGGATGGGCTCTCCACAGCAGTCAGTGCTTTGACCCACATTAGCTCTCTGCCCAGGGCCCGCCGAGGCAGGATGGAGATGGAGAATAATAGCAGGATAGAGTGTGAGACGCACAATGTGTGTTAAATTATATTCACAAGAGTTCCACAAGACGGCATGAAGTTCATAAACTGGAGGGGATTTTAAAAAAGCCATTAAGAGCCCTTGGCACAGATTCCCAAGCACGTCTCAGCGCTATGATGATCTATTCTAAATCACAAGTGAAACAACCTTACTGCAAAAGCATTGTCATTACTATTGTTCAGACTGCAGTGACTTTGAATGCAATAAATTTGATGTAACATCACTCAGGGCGCTTTTATTTTGTTCAAGGTGACACACAAGGAACTCCTTTCATTTTAGGCTTTTTAGTGGGATAAAAGCCTGAAATGGAAAAATCTGAGACATGTGACTGGAGTGCTAGCATTTTGCATGCTGGAAGTCACAAAAGCAGCAAATTGAAGCTATATATACTGTATCTAATCAGATTTTTAATCTATAATTATCAAACTAACTTAACAAGAAATCAGTGGGCACCGCTGTTAATGCGTATGCTAATGTGAAGCCAAAAACAGTCAGCAGCAAATCCACTATTTCCACATATCTGAACAAGTGTGAGGAAAATAAATGAACTACACATTTATGAGATTTCATATTTTTTGTATCTTCAGCGGAAACAAATGGGCTGACTCCTTTATGCAGCAATATCACACTGATCGTTTAAAAGATAAATCCTGGGGGTGATCATGAGCAAAAGGTTGTTCTTATATTTGTTTTTGAAAATAAAATTCTAGCGATAAGGAGCATGGGAATATACTTTATATCTAGTTAAATGCACCTAACATCAACATTTTCTGAATTTCAAAAACAGTTTTAAATGTATCATCCATAGTCTAGCATATCAGCGGATGCAGAGTTATTTCTTTCTCTGCAAAATTTGAGAGATTTCTTGAAGTTATGCTGTCCGTAAGAAACAAACAAAAAAATTAATAAAAATGCAAATCACACAATCAAATCAGTTCATAGAAAATCAGTTCATATATATATATATATATATATATATATATATATATATATATATATATATATATATATGTATATATGAAATATATATATATATGGGGTCTATATATATATCCATGCAAGATGCTAGCAGGCAAGGCATACATGGAGCGCCATAACCAAGTAATTTAAGCTGCAGATGACAATGGATGTGGTTTGGCATTGTCTTGCTGAAATATCCAATGCATTCCCAAGAAGGAATGCACCTGGAGGTGGGACTTCTGGGTGAAACAAAATGGTGGTGGCTAACCAACCGGACATAGTGGTGGTAGACAAACAGAGAAGACGTGTGAAAGCCTTCATCAGACTGGAAGCATATGTTGCTCCTGTATACTATAAATGTCTATATATAGTTTTCATATCATATGAAAGCTGCTCGAGTGCGTTCAGAGGCAGTAATGCAGCCCTATACAGCAGGAGATGCAGAGACCGCAACAGAGTTTTCTACTTTGCCTCAATCTATTTTAAATGAGTTTTGGCCCAGAGAAGACAGAAGTGTTTCTGGATCATGCTCACACACGACTTCTTTACATGACAGAGCTTTAAACTGCATCCGTAGACGCCACGGTGAACCGTGTTCATGGACAATAATTTCTGGAAGCGTGGAAGAGTCCACACAGTGATTTCCACGACAGAATCATGCCAGTTTTTAATGTGCGGCTAATATTGGTTTTCAGCCTCGTCCTTTGCACACAGACATTTTTCCAGATGTTATGTACTATAGACTGTAACAGCCACTGAATTTGATAATCAGAAGAAGAAAGATGATGAAACAATTAAAATGCTCCACAGTTTGTAAATGCAGTTTTTTGCAAATTGGTGAATCTCTGCCCATCTTTAACTCTGGGAAACTCTCCCCCTCTAGGAACATCTTTTTACACCCAATTTTGTCACTGACCTAATCTAAAATTGTCTCAGTTTTTTTTGTCTGAAAGTAAAATATGTGAGATTTGCAAAATCACTGCATTCTGTTCAACTTTATTAGTAGTAAGGTACCATAAAGCCATTTTGTCATGTGTTTTGCTGTTACACACAAGATATCCTCTGGAGGGTGGTGTCTGGACATACCAAGTTAACGCTCCCATTCCCAGAATGTTGGAGTGATGGTGGTGGAGGTGGGATGAGTTGGTTATTCAACCAGCAGACTGTGGTTTGCATTCGTTTGAGGACCTTTGTTTGGTTTAGGCACTAAAACTGACTTGTTGTGTTTAGAAAAAGGTTGTTATGTGAGGGAAAATACACTGGGCTTGAAAAATGACATCATTACCCAGTCGGGGGCTGTGACAAAACTAATTGATGTTCCAGGAATGAACAAGCTTGAATACAAGTATCGGGCAATATTTGCCTTGTTGACTGATATCCGCCTGTCGGCAAATGGCTTTTATCGGAGTCACATGCTCATATTCATCTCTCGTGTCACATGAGTTTTGCACTGACTAAATGTTCGAATATAATGAAGACAGCGTGAAGAAAACAGACTTAAAACAGTTATTAAAGACATTTTTTAACGACAACACTTTGATTGTTTCACTGGAAATTAAATAACAGGGGGAGAAAAACAAAATCCGAAAATAAATCATATCAGTTGCAGCCATCATCCAAATTGATATAAACAATATGAACAATCGGTTTTGGAGTTTCACATCTAGGGAATCTGCAACGACTGAATCAGGAGGAAAAACAAGTATGACTCAAGTCTGCCGACAGTAGCATGTTGCCGTTATCGTTTCCCTGAGAGGCGTTTATTGTATTTACCTCTATTCACAAAGAGAGCAAAGAATGAAAGAAGATTCCAGTTTTTCTTTTTTGCTGAAATGCATACTTACCCATGAGACACTTATCTAAGTAGGATCTCAGACATGTACCTTGAGTGAAGCTCCTACCTTAAAACACACAATGATAATAGAGAGCAGGAAAGAAAAAAAAAAAGCTTGGCAATAAAACAGAGGAGATGTGTTTTGACTTTAACTTTTGTTCTGAAACCTGTTAAAGATAAAATGGTGCACCTTCACTGGGTTATACGGTACTTTCCTTTCATTACTGCTTTTTAAAGCTGAAGTGTGACGATCATCCGGGCGCTAGCTGTCTCTGCTCTGTTTTAGTTGTGCCTTGCTTTGTGTGGCAGGAGCTAATTGATGGGTAATTAGCTTCATGAGCTACACCTGGGCACAGTTAGCTGTAAAAGCCACTTTCTTCCTCCAAACCGTCCCTCAGGGTCTTTCTGGCTTCCTGACTTTGCCCAGTGCAGTTCTTTTTCTTCCCGTGATTGTTTGTGCATGTAGTTCACTACTGACCTGTGGAAAAACACCCACTCTTAATTGAGTCATGTTTTAGTACATAAATTTTAATTTTCTAACTTACCACCGTGTCCTGTACCCCGCTCCTTGTCGTCGTCCAAAAGCCCAGTTTGCACGGAGCTGAAAGGAGGGGTAAATGTGGCTGAGAGCTATCTGTGATGGATGTCTTTACACAGCAGATGTGGTACAGTCTCTGCTAGTGTCATTAATTATTTTAAATCATCTGTGTTCATCGAGTCAATAATGAGCCAGCTGTCATGTATAAGAATGCATCCCTGTGGAGTCTCTCAGCACTTTCTCTGCTGCAACAAGTATCTCATCCATCTTTTCCTGTCTAAATGTATACAGGCGAGAGTTTTGCTGAGCAAGCGGTTTCTGTTTCAGCATTTCACACAGTTACACGCGTTCCCACTTGGGAGCCTCCCAGTACAATCACAGTCTCCTAGTGCTGCTACTGACACTAATGGGGATTAAGTGCCTTGCTGAAGGGTACCTAGATGGGAGTCGTTGAATTCAAAGCATTTCTCATTTATTTTCTCTGATCACACTTTCACAGCACTTTTCACAACAGACTCACTTATTAAAGCTTCACAAGCTCTGCTCCTATAACTTTCATACAGGCTTCAGGCCTTCAATTTTCCAAATTATTCCCCAAATCAGACTTTTTTTTTTTTTAAGAAGCTCTAAATCTTCATTTTAGCCAGAGTTGGAATGAAGAACTAGGCACATTGGAGTTTGAAACAGAGAATATATTGAATAAAAAAGCTCTAATATTTATGTCAGATTCATATTTGCTCCATATTTTGGTCTGAAGCTAAAATACTGCCAAAAGGTTTCATATCTTTGGAAACTACAGAGCTGTTGTTGCAGAAGCTCAAAGAGGGCCCATCAACTGTACATACTTTCCATATTTAAACAATGTGTTGTGATAACCTGTGCATCTGCCAAGAGGATCAATATGGAAAAGAAATAGAAAAGCTTAACATTATAATTTATGAAAAAAAATGCAAATTGGGCATCTTTCACAAGCAGATGCAAAACAAAAAAGTTGTAAATCGAGGTATAAAATACCCACCAGCCTAATATCATGGTTCTAGGTACTGTAATAGGATGCCGCCGCTGGAACAAGACAGTTTGTGAAATTCCTTCTCTTCTAAATATTCCACGATCGACTGTAAGTGATATTATGAGGTGGAAGCACTGAGGAACCACAGCCACTTCAGCTATAAAGTGGAAGACCATATAAAGTTACAGAGGTGCATAGTGTGTAAAGTCACCAACGATCTGCTGGCTCAAAAACTCTCCACCAGAGCTCTGTGGCATGACTTTATAGGGCTGAGCAACTCCTGTAGATAGCCCAGTACTCCTATCCATATAGTGTAGCTCATTAACATTGTCTCACAGAACCCTCACTATCAGAGGAACCTACCTAATCAAACTAGTGTATCCTGCGTCTTGACATAGTATCCATTATGGGGTGTAAAAGGTGGCATATGCTGACCTAAACTGCCTCAGTTTTTGACCTTGTTTTCCTGAAACTCTATCCCTTTAAATATTAATGGAAACTGAGATATCAGTAGTGTAAAGAAACTACTTCTTGATGCTCCCTGAAGAAGATCAAGCAAGCTTGAAATTGCAAAACTTAGGAGCTGCAAAGGCAAGCTGTGGTCTTTTTCACTTTTCCATATCAATTTACCTGTTTGGTAAATCTTTCCCTGCTTTTTCTAATGACTGGGGTTAAAAAGAAAGCGATCGCAGTATAGACAATATATGCATAGACAGATACATATATCCCATTTGGAAAGGAGACACATAAGGAGGAAAAACTGAAACCCTGTCAGCTGGGCTATAAAAAATGGCTTTGATTTCTGGCAGCTTGAATATGCAGTTCAATAGCAGTCACTCTAATTTAATAAAGTTTGCTGCAATTCTCCGACTTCTCAGAACAATTCGGGACTACGTAAAATGTCTCCACACTGTATTTGAAGAAGCATTTATTTAGTTTCTTGAAAAATGTATTTTTCCTCCAAAAACCTCTACTTCTTAGCCAGGACGACCTGGCTTCTAATACCTTTATGCATTGCAGCAATTTCCCTTTCTTTCCGTCGGTTCAAGAAAACACGTCAGGAAAAAAGGAAATTCTTGTTCTTGCTCTTTTCCTGTTGTGTTTGTAAAACAAAAATATTACTGAGCAGGACAAATCTCCCCCTCATTTCCGTTTTTGGAGAGACCGTCGTTAATGCGCAGCACTTAAGATAAACCCTCCTAGGACGCATAACAATTTTTAACGTTGGGACTCATTGGTATTCCCCTCTACCTGTTATTATTTCACCGGCTCTAATCTAAAATGACTTCAGTCCTAGAAATGAGCTCACAGGGCAGACGCACTGATAATTTGCTGAGGGGGAGAAAAAAAATAACAACTTGGCAGAGAAACATTTTAAACTAAAGCAAACAGACTAACAAATGGCGCTTATTTATTCACAGATGCACCTTCATTTCCATATAAATGTACGTGACCTATAAGGGGCCTGTTTGTTGTTTAGACTCACTGAGAGAAAGCAAACAAAAATCTAATTTCTTAGTATTTTCTCTTGCAGCGCAGGCATGTGGCCCTTATTTGGCCTTGTTAGATGTTCTTTCATTGTCTCAATATCTGATGTTCGCAGGCTTCTATCTAAAACGACGGTTCCTGTGCGAGTTGGTGTGTAGGTGGAGGTGGTTTAGGGAAGACGTTCATAATATTGACTTACAGCCGTCGTTGTCTTTCCACTTATTTTCACCGCTGCATCTCTCAGGTGCCGCCGTGGAGCTTTTTCATGACAGAAACATAAAATGGCTTATTTCTCTGGCAGATGGCAGATGTTTTGTTTTTTTTCTCCCCCACCTCTAAAATGGAACTCAAGCAATGAATAACACAATGAATAATAAGTTGTTTATTCAGTTATTGGGCCCAGCAGCAGGCCTTTGCCAAAATTGTCCCTGTCGCCGGGGAGCTTGTGGTTTCTCACACTGAATGCTGCGTTTTCGTGTTACGAAACATCAAAATTAGAGAGCGTGTCCTGGGATGCTTAGTTTTTGTTTTTTTAGATGAGGTTCCAAATAGGACATACTGTTTAGCCGGGGTGATTCTTTTTCGTTAGAAGACACTGAGCACATATCACCCCAAACAGGGCTGGGAGCGTTTGTTTTCTTTCAAGAGATGTCACTGATGTTTAATGACTTCTGAAACATCATCGTGTGTTCCCTCTGCACGCAAGCTAAACAGATGACCGACAGACCCCCGCACAAGCAGGTAGATTAATGACAGAAATTATCCATTAATAGCAGCCGTTTTGCATAATCCAATGATAAACCTTCAAAATCAGCTTTCTATAGCCTATTTGTGCCGTTGCCATTGGCCACATCTGTCATGTTGAGCAGCTCATCAGAATCTAATTAAAGATGGATATCCTTCCAGCTTTGTGATTGATACTCCAGGGCTGCAAAAACCAGCAATTATTATTTTTTGATTAAGCCCTTAAGGCCTTGTTTGATGTAAAAATGGCTCAAAAACTGTGGCCAAAATGAACATTGAGCCCTGTTTGCTGGAGAAACTATTGGAACACAAAAAGTCTCTGAGCTAGCCTGCACCATGAGGTCAGCTGATCATGAATCTAAACCAGAGCGCGCAGCAGCCTTGTAACAGGGAATCAGTGTAATACTGATGCTACTCAACCAGCTTTAAAAATTTTCAGTTCCAGCTCTCATGAAGTCATAGTGGTAGTGTTTTTATTAAATAACCTCGTCCTGATACAGGGACCACTTTCAAACAATTGGAAATAAATGTTTTTGGTTTGGCCTTTAGTGCTATTTATGCATCTATATTGTTTCGTGGAAGTTACCCAGTTGTGGTGATGTCGGCTGTAGAGATGTCTCCTTTTTCGGTGGAACAATGGAAGCAGCTGGCACTCTGTGTGGGTGAAAGTGTCATGGGATGGTAGCAGTGAACTGGTTCTAGTTAGAAATGGCTCCTGTGTACTCAGTTGCAGACATGCACATAGACACTGTCATTCCTATTAGATTTTTTTCCTACACAGAGCCTTGCATTCCAGTCTCTGGGGGTTAAAGGACAGCCCAGGTCACAGACAATAACATAGGGTCAAATGCTGCTAGAGCCTCACATTCCAATCCGGTAATGCCATTTACATCACTCTGACCCAAGTCGACCCTTAACACTGGTTTAAAACTGTTCACTGAGTTTCTGGATTTTTCCTGGGTCAGGATTTCTGGGAGTGATACATGGCTGTAGAGTTTTTCAATGAAACAATGAAGCTGGATCAATAGTAACACGGGCCACAGGAAAAACATGTATTTTTGATTTCTCAGTGAAATGCCTCTTTAAAGCTGCACTAATTGGATTTTTTAAACGTCAATTTCATGTATAGCGACTGTGAACAGGCGCTTCATATTATAAAGTAAAGATCCCACAATATTACAGAAAGGACCGCAGTGATCAGCTTTCCTATGAGCAAACTCTCTGTGACAGTGCAAAGAAAAAAAACAAACTCCCTTTTAACAGGAAGAAACCGACGGCTGAACCCGGCTCGAGGACGGGCATCCTTCTGCCATGACAGTTTGGGTGTGATGGGAATGAGAACAGAAGGGAGAGCATAGAGAAACCACAAATGAGAAAAAGGACAAAACGCAGGCTACAGGAGACTAGACAGAACTTAGGATGAGTCCACAGTGTATCATAGCGTGGTGGCTCAAACATCAAACATCCTAAGGACATAGACAGGACAGCTTTGAGGATCACTACTGTTGTAGATGTTAATGATAGTGTCACTATCCGGCTCTGGGATACTGTACTTGTGGTGTTGATGGTCCTGCAGATGATGTTTGATGCTTTGTGTCTTTGTGATTTGTAGTAACAAAGTTTTAAAGACACGATCTAAAAATTGGTCCTTTGCTGAGCTGTCTTTCACGTGTAGACACAACATTAGTTCGTCCCTTCATTTGGTTTATTTTTTTATGACTGAATAATTCATAGGTCAGTGTTAAATGGCTTAACAAACAAAAAACAGTACTCTGAAAATGAAAAAGCAGTCAATGTCCAAAGAAAAAAGTCTGGAAAGCTATTGCTCAAGACCACCTGCCACAAGACCACAAATAACAAGCCTGTGTGGAGGCACAATATGAAGAAATCTGGGGCGGGTCAAGAAATTGCACAGTACTGTATGGAATCACTGCAGTCCAGTCTAATAGAAAAGAAGGCATTTACTGTTCAGTGTCACTCTGACACAGACTGTCTGCAGAGTTGACAATGTGACGCGGATAAAAATAGGCAGAGATTTGCTTAATGTGGGAGTTAAAGGACATCCCCAGGTCACAGACAGTACGAATGGATCAAATGCTACTAGCTTGACAACAGAGAGGGTTACCATCTGACTTTACAGTTCCCTCTGCTTCACAAAGCTTTTTAGTGTCTGTATTTCTATGGCTCACACCTTTTAATGCAAAAAAGAAGCAAAAGCCAAAGCACACAGAGACTTACCTCGGTTAGGTTTTTCTCTGGAATTAGTGGCATTGACAACAAGAGTGTAAATATTGGCCATAAACATGTCAAGTGCCAGGCAACAACATCTCAAATGAATACTAATGTTACTGGTAGATGCATAAAAAGGTGATAACACATCAGCCATAATAGCCAGAGAAGGTGATAACATCTTACTGTTATATTTATAGTTTGCTCGTCTACCACTAGAAGCAATAAAGATTTTTCCTTATTTAATACAACATATGTCATTTTTAAATGATTTAATCAATTGTAAATCCTTTAAAATGTTACAAGTTTCTGAAAAGCTCTTTGAAGTTTATTCAGTGCAAACACAGAGTTTAGTTTGAACTGAGAAATCTTCCTATTATTTTTTTTTATTTCCGCTTGTCTTAAAAGAAAGAAAATTGAGCAACCTCACTCACTACGAGCAGTCACGATTACCCCTCTTTTGTTTTCTTTACCAACTCTGCCCTGCCTGTGATTTTCTTCCTTTATGTGTTTTCCTTCTTTATATTTCATGTTGTATTGTTCTTAATTAAAGAATTTAAAAAAAGAGAATCTCTGAGGTGGAAACATTGTCACATAAGAATGTGAAAGCTGTGAGTATTGGGCTTTTTTGGAAAGATAAATTACATAAAGCAGCTCTATTAACAAAAATAAATAAAAATGTTGTAAATTTACAAAATGGTTTACTGGCAACTCCTATCAGCACTTTCAGGACTTCTTTTCCAGTTAAACATGAGGTCAGCATACCTTGCTCTGTAGTCTTCACAATGCACAAATTAAATTACAGCTCCTGATTAAAACAGATTACGAGTCCTTGTTATTCTATTACCGTAAGTCTTCCACTAATCCTTCATAACGATGTCGTAATCCCAGTGTTCAGAAGGACTGAAATAAAACCGAAATTACTTTGCCAAGCTCTCATAAAGTTTTATTTGCTTTTTGATGTCTAAATTTCTGTTTTATCTGTCATGTTCAGCAGTGAGAGACGTGATCATGAGGGTAATGTGGAAGTCCATGGACAAGATGAGGTGCTTCAGGAAACGATCCATCTTCCCTTTCCTCGGCTTTCTCATCGCCTCTCTGCTCTTTTTCAACCTTTATATGGATGATGGATATGTGCTGGTAACTTTAATCATGTTGTTGTTTGTTTTGTTTTTGGAAATTTTCACTCTTCTGCCTAAAGTGTTCCTACAGGTGTTACTCTTTGTGTTTGCATGTTTGTGTGTGATTTAGGAGGCTGAAAAAAGACAACTAGGAGAGACGCTGATCCATCCTCCGAACTCTGAAAGATACGTGCACACGTTCAGAGACTTGTCCAATTTCTCTGGGACCATTAACGTGACGTACCGCTACCTTGCGGGGCTTCCTTTACCACGTAAAAGTAGGCATTTCTACCAGATACCAGTTTGAATTCATTTTTACTTCGAACGGCAAAACTTTTACTGACTGAACTACCTTTTTTTCACTGTTGGCACAGAGTATCTCACCATTGGCTTGTCGTCGGTCAAGAGGAAAAAGGGAAACTACCTCCTGGAGACGATCAAATCCATATTTGATCAGTCCAGTTACGAGGAACTGAAAGAGATTGTGGTTGTCGTCCATCTGGCGGACTTCGACCTGGTCTGGTGTGAGAACCTGGTGCAGGAAATCACCAGGAAGTTTGCACACCACATCATAGCTGGACGTCTCTTAGTAATCCAAGCTCCAGAGGAGTACTATCCGTCTCTGGACGGATTGAAAAGGAACTACAACGACCCAGAGGACAGGGTCCGTTTCCGCTCCAAGCAGAACGTGGACTACGCTTTCCTGCTCAACTTCTGCACAAACCTCTCCGACTTCTACATGATGCTAGAGGACGATGTGCGCTGCTCCAGGAACTTCCTGACGGCACTGAAGAAGGTGATCACCTCCAGAGAAGGTTCCTACTGGGTGATGTTGGAATTCTCCAAGCTGGGCTACATCGGGAAGCTGTATCACTCCAGAGACCTGCCACGCTTGGCTCATTTCCTGCTCATGTTCTACCAGGAAATGCCCTGCGACTGGCTCCTCATCCACTTCAGAGGTCTGCTGGCACAGAAGGACGTGATCCGCTTCAAGCCTTCACTGTTCCAGCACATGGGCTACTACTCCTCTTATAAAGGTGCCGAGAACAAGCTGAAGGACGATGACTTTGAGGAAGACTCCATAGACATTCCCGACAACCCCCCTGCCAGCCTTTACACAAACATCAATGTCTTTGAAAACTATGACGCCACCAAGGCTTACAGCAGTATTGTAGATGAGTATTTTTGGGGGAAGCCTCCGTGCACTGGAGATTTCTTTATCATAATCTTCAACAAACCAACAAAAATCACCAGAATTAAAATCCTGACAGGCACGGAGGACAGACAAAATGACATTCTTCACCACGGAGCTCTGGAAGTGGGCCAGAAGTCTGTGGACACCAAACAGGGCAGGCAGTGCACATCCTACATCACACTGGGGGAGTTTAAAGTTGGAAACATTGAGGTTAACAATGTGGACCACAAGATAGGCTTTGATATTGAGTGCGTACGAATTGTCATCACTGCCAGCCAGAAAGAATGGCTCATCATAAGAAGTGTCAGTTTATGGACCGCACAGCCTGTCGCTCAATTATAGAAATAAAGCTTTTTAAATGATTCTCTGCTCGTGGTGATTTTGGATGCAGATGATGTGAGTTCATTCGGGACTTCTGCTGTTTGCTGAATTCAAATCAATCCACATTTTTCTTGGGTTGGCCAGAGATCTGCTGTATGTTTTCATTGTGATGTATCAAACTGACTGATGTGTACAGTATGGAGCTTTTATACTTCTGTTCATTTTCAGAAAATCTGTATATAAAAATATTCAAACTTGGCTGGCATTATATCTCCTTTTTTTCAATTAGTGAACCCCAAGGGTTTTTCCACAGAGTCTGTGCTTCAAAAGATAAACTTACTGCTTACTTTTTGAATCCACAGTTGGGGGCAAAATACACAAGTGCAAAGTAAACAAAAACATTTTTATGGCACAAAGACTCATCATCTACCTTTCTTTTAGTATTGTCTAAAAGAAGTGAGCAGGAGCATAGAATAGCTGCTACCTACATCTAATATTAAACACAGTTTTCAAAAAATATAGGGAAGTGTTTTCAAAGCTCATTAAACTAACTGCGCGTGATGTGTCGAGTGAGGACTTCTAAGTTCCTGAGATAGAGCTGTCTGACAATCTGTTAATGATTTAAAAAAACAAAAGAAAGTTCCACCTGCTGTTCAGTGTAAGTACATGCCTAAAAAAGAGAAGTTAAGCTGTGTAATACTGTTAAAAAATATTCAGACAATCTTCATCCCTGAATTGAGTAAAAAGCATCTACCACCTGTGTGAGGTTACTCTAACAAATGCAAAATGAATTGGCAAAAAAAATGCTTAAGATGGGCAAGAAATTTAATTAAATAGTATAATATTAACTGCAAGCTCCCATTTTTGTCATTAGGTATTTTTTGGTGAGTTTTAAATGAATCTGTGAGATTTGACAAATATACTCTTTGGAGTACTTTGCTGCCACCTTGTGGTAAACTCAAAAAATAACAACTAAAAATATACAGATTACCTATATATACCTAACTAAGGGGTACATTGATCATAAAATATGACCAAAATTGTGCATTGAAGGTGTATAGACTGTTATTAATTATAATAATAGTCTATACAGTATAGTGTTATTATAAGTAAAACAAACTTTTAAAAATCTTATAACTGGCAGAAAGTGAGGCACCTAAATTTTAATGTCATAATTTACAACTTCTGTTTAATGCAGCAATATGTCAAAATATACAAAGCAAGAGTAAACCACAGTTTTGTCCTGAACAGCAATATCAGAATTATACATAAAGTGTGAAATGTGCCATAGTATGTTTTTTGTATGCGGTACCACGGGCCACGCTTTGAGAAACCTGGCTCTAGAGTGAAAAAAGCTTAAATGATTAAATATTTGTATTTTAACATAATACCATTTTGGAACTTTTTATAGTAAATCTTTATATGTGTGTGTGTGTGTGTGTGTGTGTGTGTGTGTGTGTGTGTCCCAGAAAGATTCACAATTTTGCCTGAAGATGCTTCACCATCTGGGAGACTTATGGGACATAATTCTTCTTTCAGGATGAACAGATATGCAAATAAATATTATGCATAGTAAACAGAAGGAATATCATTACGCTGCAGAGGCGCGGGGCTGACTGTAAATAAACAAAGTGCAACCATGTATGAAGCACAGTAAGCCATGAAGAATGTCCCTGCTCTGGTCGGAGAGTGTTACAGGTGTCGTCTGCGTTGCAGCTTCTCCTCTGCGTGAGTCCCCTTCAGGTGTTGAGGTTGCCAGAAATAAACAGATGGCATGATTACTGATGGATCCAAACACCAAATGAGTTTTCAGCTCACAAGAACTAAGTTTAATGCTTTCCCTTCATTTTTATTCATCCTGTGCACATCCTAAACCTCATTTTCAGCAGCAATCTTCTGGGACTTTCCCCCTCATGCTTCGGTTCAGGTGTAAGTGTTTCTTCACCTTTTATTTTGTGATGTCTTCCTCTTGAGGCTTACATTATATTCACTTATATCTGTCCCCAGGTAGCTTCCAGTCTAATGTATTGTCCCTTTCATCCTCTCCTCATCACATTCACTACCTCCTCTTGCTTTTTTTTTAATCACCTTCTGCCGTGCTGACCTCTTGCCATCATGTGCAATCCAAATCACTCTCCTATCAGCGTCCCCCTGCACTTTTATGAGAAAGATGACAGAACCATTATTTTTCAACCTTATACCAGACATTTGATCATTAATATTCCTATTTCTTCAATTACTTGGAAATATTAGGACCTGACAAGTTAAAGAATTGTAAGCGTGAGTTTATTTGACTGTGCATGACAATAAAACTTAATTCCGTGCGTCAACATGGTTGTGCAGAAACTATAATGCACAGTCATGTGAAAAGCTAAGTACACCTTTAATGCTATGCATTGATTAACTAATCATCAAGTGTGACCACCTCCATAAAAACAAAGGCTAGTAGTTTGCAGGTTTGGAGCATTCAGGCATGTGTGAAAGCATCATAATCTTCTCAGGAGTGAACGTCTCAGCAAACTCATGCCAAGATCAGACTGTGCAATGTTCAGAAAAACTACAAAAAAAACCCAAGAGCTACATCTCACTCTATAGGTCTCAGTTAGCATGTAAAATGTCAAAGTTCATGAGAGCAACATTAGAAAAAGACTGAACAGTATGATTGTTTGGAATGCTTGCCAGAAAGCCTCTTCTCTCTGAAAAGAACATTGCAGATCTACACCATGTTGCCAAGTTACTAATGTAAACAAACAGATGAGACCAACATTTGGCCATAATGCACAGAACCAAACACAGAATATCAGCACAAACAGCTCACACTGACTGTCAAGCACATAGCTGGAGGAGTGATTGTTTTGCAGCCACAGAATCTGGGCACCTTGCAGTCAACCATGAATGCCTCTATATGCCAAAGTATTCTAAAATCAGATGTGAGGCCATCTGTTTTGCCCAGACTGGGTCATGCAGGACGAGGATGCAGCTCAGGAGAGCAGATCATCTACTAGTTGGAAGGTTGGTTCTTCAAACCCTGGCAACTCCAGTCTGCATGCCAAAGTATCCTTGGGCAAAATACTGAACCCTAAATTCCTCTGATGCATTTATTGGAGTACGAATGTGTGTGAATGTTAGATAGAAAGCACTTAGGTGTAGAAAAGAGTGCTAGTATGAATGGGTATGAATGGGTGGCATGTCGTATAGAGCGCATTCAGGGCTAAAGTAGAGTAGAAAAGTGCTATATAGGAACCAGTCTGTTTAACAGGCACAGCGGCAAATCTAAAACAGAATGGCTGAAAAAGAAAAGTCACAGTCCAGACTTAAACCTGATGAAATATGATATTGAGAGCTTAAGAGAGCTGTGCATATCCAAATACCTGCAAACCTCAATGAACTAAAGCAATGCGACTGATAAAAGACATAGTTTGGATGTCATTCAGTGAACATTATTAGTGGTAATGAGCCGCTCTAGATAAGAGCCAGTAGGGGGCTTATACACCTGCTAGTCAGTCAGGTTTTTATCATCCATTCACATGGAGGACCACTAACAGCAGCACAGGCAGACTCCAGAGTCCTGCTAAACATTCTCCTGAGACTGTTAATGTCAAAGAGCAACTTGATAAAGCAGATAACTGTTTTGTTTTGAGCATTTCCTTCTCCACCTTTTCACACTTTTTCACTAAAAGGATGAGCGCACTTTGCCATCATCGCTGATCAAAGTACAATTAATAAGTCCAGTGCTGTTTTATTTATATAGCAGTAATTCACCATAACAATCCTCTCAAAGTGTGTTCTATGGTACAGTAAAGATCCTACAGAGACAACCACAGAGCTCAAGAATCAATACAGTTATTCACAGATTGTATATAGCATGCAGTCTGGGCTCTTAATAGAGAAATATATTCCAGAAAGGATTCACATTATTGGTGCTAAAAGTCATGTACTACATATGTGTTATTAAACACAAATAAACATGTTTCAGTGAATAGACTAAACTATTTTTCTTTCCTTTATCTCAGTGATGAGGACAACAGTTTAATCAGGTGTATGTCAGTCACTGTAGATCACTGGCCATATCTGACTCTGTTTTATCTCTAGATAAAAGCACTAAACAGTCAGATTTATAGTGTTTGAAACAACACAGTATAATCCAAACAACTTGGATCTTGAAGAACTTTTAAACTTTAATTTTGGTGAGCTCGCTGCTATTTTGACACCTTTTGTCCACGACAATACTGATTACTGTTTAGGTTTTTTAAATTATTTTATTATTAGTTATACTTATGTTATTTTATGTATTTATTTATTGTTATTTTGACTAATAAATACTACAGCAGACATTCAGTAAGTTTTTAAAAAAAAATCCAGATCATTCTTGAATGTATGGAGTGGGGGGGAAATGATAGGGAACGATTTACTTTATAGACTAAACTTATTTTAATATTTATTCAAAATAAACTTATTATTTATTTTGAATCTTTTCCAAACAAGTTTCAGAAGTCAGTAAATGTTGTGTACGCCTAATATTTATTTATTTATTTAATTGTTTGTTTGTTTATCATTAATCTTATTATTATTACTAACGCAAACGACTGACGTAAGGTCGTCACACTCCAACGTCATGAAGCCGCGCCAGTGTTGTTGTACCAAGACAAACAGAAGCTAAAAGCGAAGCTAGTAGTGAAATTTGGATGGTGCCTCCTACGTGGACTCTGCACTGTTTGGTAAGAAGCACCTACATGTCACAGTTGCAGTAGAGGATCATACTTATCCCATTTTTATTTATTTATTTTCTACGTTTCGCTTCTTCTGGTATTGGTTAAGTTTCAAGCAAAGTAATGCAGCTAGTTGTTAGCAGAGTGCTCCTCAGTAATATTACGCTGTTACTACAGTTGTGAAGTTTAAACTGAGGTTTACTGTCTGGAGAGGTCTACAACTCTGCAGCTATAAGTACTTTCGAAGCAGGAGCGCTGCTGCTATTCGGTTCTTACGTTGAAGTCTAAAATAAACGCCCATGTTGTTAGCGCCGCTGGATGTTGATGCTAATTTAGCTAATACAGCAGAGCTGCTGCCCCTGCGTGTCAAACCTCTCCGTGAGGTTTGACACATCGATATGTTCTATGTATGCATGCAGCCACAGGAAGTCTCGGGGTAGTTTGTGGGAGAGGATGAGTTTGTTATTATCTGAAGTGTTTTTAATTATCTAGTCGTGTTTTAATAATATTCTGGCCCTTTCCAACTAAGTTTTAAAGGGATTACTAGTGTAATAGTAACGTTTTAAGACGAGCAAATGCAAAAATAAAAAATCAAAGGCCGGGGTGAACAACTATAACAGTAAAGTACACAAGAGAATTCAGTTACAAGCAATACACAAACCATTGTGAAACCATATGTGATGATGAAAGGAAAAACGCAAAAGACAAACAATATCATGTGAAAGCAATTTGATAAACGTGTTTCTTAGAACGCCTGGATGCATAGATTTAAGCCAGAAATGTGGGATGGCCAAGAGAGCCCAGCTGTGAAGCTAAGGCTGCAAACCGGCTCATTTGGGGCCAATATCTCTGTTAGGAAGCTAGGACCCAAACGTGCTTTAAAAGTCAGCTCTAAAATGTACAGAGAGCCAGTAGAGAAAAGCAAAGACTTTGGTGATGTGACACTGTCCACTAAGAAGCTGAGCTGTTGCATTCTGAACCGGTTGAATGTGAGAGGGTGACCTTTAATTAATCCCAGAAAGAAAGATACACTTCTTTATCTTGGTCCTATGCCTTTTGCTCTTTTTGAAATTTTGGTTTGTTAAATTCTGGGTTTTGTTATGCTTCATGTACTTGCCATATTTTCTTAGGCCTACGATCATCTGTGCCACAGCATAAATTTTTAATGAATGCACGCTTCATTTTTGTATGTTTTTACTATATTTTGTATGTCTTTCTTGAACTAAAATATTAATCTAAGGCACTAATAATTTAAGGTAATCATTTCCCACCAGGTTTGGAAGAACTGAATGAGGTGCTGCCTTTTGCCTCTGCTCTTGTGTGAGTTCTACTGCTGCCGGGATGGGTCAGCAGATCTCAGGTCAGGCGGTGATGAACCATCTGCCTGAGAAGCTGGTGAAACATGCCGGATTGGTTCGTGACAGTGGCTACCTAAGCTACGAGGAGTTTCTAGCAAGAGTGGCTGAACTTAATGACGTGTAAGTCTGTTAAAGATGATTAGCTTTCCAGTACAACAAATAGCTTTTCTTTAAGACAAACAGTTTTTGTGCAGAATGGATAGGTGGAGAAACTTGACCTATTTCACAAAGTGTACCTTTGGGCTAGTTTTACATAGACTCTTCAGATTGAGTGCTGGCATCAGTACTTTTATGGCATATGGGATTTGGCCTTCCTTATTCCCCCAGCATTAGACACAGTTCTGCCAGTTTACCTTTAGCTTACAAACTCCTAGAGGTAATAGCTGCAAGGCATGATAATGCAGCAGAAGGTGGAGTAGAGAAAGTTTTTGTTATAGCATTTCCGAAAAAAAGATAAATGTGACAACAAAATAAACAGCACAGCGCAGTGTTATTGATGAAAATAATCATTTAAAACAACTGGAAAAGAAGGAGCAATGAAAACATGTTTTTTAACATTCATCATGATGAGAAAAAGATCAAAAATCTGCGTGGTTCATGGAGGATGTTTGGAATGGTTTATGGAGATAAACATAACCTCTCCCCTCTCTCCTACGTCTCTCTCAGTACGGCCAAGCTAGCTGCTGGACAGCAGAAGCACCTGCTGTTTGAGGTGCAGCCAGGATCTGATGCTACAGCCTTGTGGAAAGTGGCTGTCAGGGTTGTGTGTACCAAGGTGAGACCAAAGAGCCTTCCCCACATGCCAACAGAGGCATCTGCCCACACATTTATGACAGAGAGGGACAGATGTGAGTGAAACCATACTCCTATAAATTGTGTTTATATGTGGAAACCGTGCCCTGAGGGATATCCTGGGATGTCTTCAAGTGTTAAAACCAATTTATTGTTTGGAAATGGACTCCTATCAGAATGATGTTTACTATTTCACAAAAATCGAGCCCTTTCTGGGGATCATAATAATATTACAGGGTAGGTGAGGGTAATAGATCTCTGGTAGTTTAACTCATTGTTCCATGTGGGTTTTTAACTTTCAACGTAATGTAACTCTGCCACTGACCAGGCCAAACAAAAATAGAAAGTTTTTGTTTCTTCATAATTAATATGAAGAAACAAAAAGTTGTGTATGTAGTTGGTTCCATTTGTTTGTGTCTGTTAGATGTCAATTGTCCGCAGTTTCCAAGATATCATTTTCAAATTTTGTGTGATGGTAGATACTAATAACAACTTGAGTCATAACATGACACCATAAAGTTCCACAAAATCACATACTGCATGAACAGATGTTAAAATCTCATGTTTTTACAGGTTATAGAAGCTAAAAGATGTCAGCCAATTCTGCTCCAATCATATGGTTAAGATAATAAAATGCACAATTATAGTATGTAATGCTTCAAGGTCAAAGATTAGAATCACATGAATTAGGAAAAAGTTTCCATCGGATCATTTCCAGATTCTAAAGCAGTATAATAATCATTGAGTAGCATAAGCACTTCCTTTCTTTGAACTCTTTAAAACATTATTTTTTAATACATTATAATCATAATGAACAACAAGATTAATATGCTACACTAGATTTCCATATTAACAATGCTCACATCATCACAAATGATCTATGAGAACTACTTACATCAGCACGTTGTCATGAAAACGTCGCAGTTTTAGTATAACCTTTGCCCTTTGGTGGGAGTTGCTCTGTGAGTGCTCTTGTGATTGCCTTTGCTTCCTCCCAGATCAATAAGGAGAATGGCATGGTTGAAGCATCGCGGATCATGAACCTGTATCAGTTCATCCAACTCTATCGTGACATCACCAGCCAGGCAGCCGAAGTGTTGTCTGTAGAGGGTGCCACTAAGGGTCCCTCAACCGAGCTTCCCTCCACTGACTCCTGCCAGGCCAGCATGTGGATGGGCAGGTCAGTTACCAGGAAATGGACAGCTGTGATATAAAGTGCACACACAACAATTAGATTATCATGACGTTTTTTAATAGTGAAGATGGAAAGGGATTATGGGAAAAGAGTGGTACAACATGCAGCAGAGGTCTTTGTTCAGTGAATGCACTCACTCGTAATCACTGCCAGATTTTGAAGGAGAGTTTTGCTAAAACAGACCTGAAAAAATAATGGATATTTGACTTTTATTTGTCTGCTGAACAGTAATGATGTTTGTGAACATATGTGCTATAAAAAATGTTACACTTGTGCAAATATCAATGCTGCGTTTCCAGCTTTAGCCTCCAAGTGCCCAAAACGTAGTTAATGCAGTTTTTCCCTGCTCAGCACAGGTGTTACTGCTGCAATACTACAGAAAATGTTTTTTTTAATGTCCCACCATCTGCATGAATTATATATTTTTAAGGGTTTTTCTTTACAGCTGAATGATTCCTCATTCTGTAAAGTTGAGGGGGGCAGTGACTGATGGGTCATTTTAAGGCTTTTACACATTTTTATAACCCTGAGAGATATTTATCCTCAGGCAAAACCTGAGCGTAAAGGAGTGTTTCTAAAAATTTTTAGAAACACTTCTTATGCGTTTTGTTTTCATTTCTAAAAAATGAAAATAAAGTGTGCCTTGTGCTAAAGAAAATGAAGACATGGTTTTCCCCTCTTCTGTATACATTTCCATGCAGAGTGAAGCAGCTGACTGATGAGGAGGAGTGTTGCATCTGCATGGATGGAAAATCTGACCTCATCCTGCCTTGTGCACATAGCTTCTGTCAGAAATGCATTGATAAATGGTGAGATAATCAAATAAGCTTGAATTATTTGAATTAATCTATAGCGTTGTAAAACATTAAATTACACACCCTCTTCTGTTTCTGTAGGAGTGGCCAGAGCCGAAATTGCCCAATCTGCCGTCTGCAAGTGACTGCTGCCAACGAATCGTGGGTAATGTCTGATATCCCCACAGAGGATGACATAGCCGGCTACATCCTCAACCTGGCTGATGAGGCGGGCCACCCACACAGGCCTTAACATGCAGAATACTGAGCCAAGTAGATAGCAAAGGGAAATATACCCACTTCAGTAGCCTTTACATACTGAAACACAAAACACCACTTTCACTGAGAGGTTTCCTTTTTTTTCCCCCCTAAAGAGCAAAACAGAAAAGAATCCAGCAGGTTTTTTCTCTTTATATTCTCTGTGACAGCTTCTGAAAATGAAAATCTCCTCTTTTAAGTCCTAAAAATCCCAGGATGCTTTTTGAAACCAGAGTATTGTTGATGTAGTACTTTATGGAGTTTTGTGATATGTTGTTTGAAGTGAAACAAAAAAGTTGTATTTGTATATTACAATAAATTGTAACATTTTAATGGAACCCAGAATAACCAAATGTTGCTTAAAGTACTACTGAAGAAGAGGTGGTTGGGGTTAACTAGGCACTTTATAAAACAAATGCTGATATATGTTGACATTGCCTTCCTTTGATATGAATGAGAGGGACACAGTTGCACTTTCTTGTAAAGTTTGATAAGTATGACTCATTCATATCATTTAAATCATCACTTTGACATTTTGGGAAACTGTCTTGTCTTGCAGTTAGATTATCCTCAAAAAAAGACTGAAAACAAGGAGAAAGGGCCGGCTGTAGCCAGTGTTATTAAATCATCTTTTAATATGTTATATTTAATTATATCTCATTTGTTTAATATGTGAAAAATAGAGAAGTTTAAAGGTGAATTTTTGCTGTAGACTGATTCATGGCTAAGTTGCTTCATGAAGTCCCTGCAGGACTGTTTTCAACTTTTGGACAGCATCAGGCTCTTTTCATTCTGTTTGCAGTCTCTGTGCTAAATTTGGGAACTGACTCTGGCCTTGCGGTGAACATACAGACAGTAAATTAGTATTGATCAAATCTTAAACCTCTGGCAAAGAGCAAATAAGCATTATTTCCCAAAATGTCCTATTCTTCCTTCATGTGCAAATCCAAGACACCAAACATACTTGTCGTATTTGCCAGGGCTTCTGGACAAGCAGTAAAGTGAAAATTTATGTTCCATCTATAAAGCCGTTTGGATGTCTGTGCAATGTATCCCTGCATGTTTGTACCCCACATGACATGGACCATGAGCTGTGTTATGCGAATCTGTACTAAAATCCTGTTCTGGTGCAGTTCAGGACACAGGACTGAAGAGTCTCGTGTGATTTTAATGACTTGGCTCGTTGTGGTGTCTTAACTGTTGTAAATCACCTTTGCCTGTCACATAAGCTGTTCTCCTCTCTTTACTTTTATGATTTTTTTCTAATTGTTTTTCTCTCATCTTTATTTACACTATTTTATTATGAATTCTGTAGAAATCTTTTAGTTTGCACTCCCAAGACTGCACTCTGTGCTTTGACGTGACTGTAATTAAAAGCAACTTAATGATTGAGAGAGGGGCAGCTTGTAGGGGAACAGTGAAGTAAAATCACTGAAATTGTGTTTTGTTTTTTGTTTCCCCCTGGGTCTAACCGATCCCTAGTGGCACTTTCAGTTTAAGTTGACATAACTGTGACACTCGAAGTGGATTCTTCCAGAAATATTTTATTAAATGTGAATATGTATGAACCTTATAGATTTCAATTCTGTTTTACTCAAATCCAATTCTTCACTTAAAATTGTATTAAAGAAATGACTTATTTAGATCTTTGTTGTGTGAAGTTCAGTGAATTCTTCAGTTTAGCATTTTTTCACGTTTATTTTAGCAATTTATTTCATATATGAGTCTATAGTTTTGCAATTTTCAGTAATATTTCAGTTCTGTTCATTTTGTTTATCTATCAAATGACATTTTGACACCTCACTTCTCTGGGTGTTTGTGCGTAGTTGATGAAGATGATTATATCTGTCTTCATAAATGTTATTTTGGAACTTTAATCCTTTCATTCAAGCTGAAATCTACACACCCCAGAGATGTGCAGCAGTAAGAGAAGTCTTTTACAAGCTCTTTAGCGAACTGTGTGTGATGTTGTTGCATGACTGCATGGTCCATTCAGAAAAATGTCAAAGAAAGTTTTCAAGATTTACATTATAAAGATTATGAACATATCTATATAAACCTATTTCATATTTTTAAACATGCCCTAAAAACATAAACTGCTGTGTAATGTGATGTTGCAACCATAAGATGGTAGCATTATCCTGTATTTCTTCTGGGGTCCTGGCATGGTACAGACATTGTATTTGTTATAGTGAATGAAGGGAGGTGTAATAACAGAAGCATTCTTACTGTATTATCCTTAATAAAGAGATACTCACTTTTTTGCACTTTATGACTGTTGAATTGAACGTTTTTACAACTTTTGTTAATAAGTTGTATAATATGCAATAAACTGTATAAACTACATATTTATACAGCTTATTCTGTTTGGAAACAAGATTTTCTTTGGAAATAAAAGCCTAAATGATGTAGCCTACTGTATCAGACTGGTGTTAAGATGTAAAGGAAAAAATCATAAATGCTTAATCTTATGAGTTTTACATGGCTAACATTGGCATTGTTTTACAGGTTTGAACATGTAAACTCAATGGCGGTGTGGGACATTTCATTTTAAAATAAAAAAAGAGTGAAACCTAGTTGTTCATGTGGTTTACATGTTAACCATACCCCTCCGCAAATCGTTACCTTATCGTGGTGGAGTGGTTTGTGTGTCCCAGGGATTCCAGGGGATATTTTGTCCGGGGGCTTTTTCCCCCTGGTAGGGCTTCTCGCTGAGGCAGTTAAACAATTCCAGACCCAGAGTCTGACAGAGCACCTTGGGTGGATGAGGTCCGCCCTGAGTTCCTGAAGACTGGATGTTGTAGGACTGTCTTGGTTGACATGCCTCTACAATGTTGCGTGGAGATCAGGGGCGGTACCTCTGGATTGGAAGACCAGGATGGTGGTTCCCATGTTTACCGGACTGAAGGGTGTGTTCCAACTATAGGAGGGATCACACTCCTCAGCCTCCCTGGGAAAGTCTATGCCAGGGTGCTGGAAAGGAGAGTTCGTCTGTTAGTCGGATACAGGAGGAACAATGCTGTTTTCGTCCTCGTCGTGGAACACTGGACCAGCTCTTCATCCTCTCAAGGATACTTGAGGGTGCATGAGAGTTTGCCCAACCAGTCTATATGTGTTTTGTGGACCCTGAGAAGGCATTCGACAGTGTCCCTCTGAGTCTCCTGTGGGAGGTGCTTGGGGAGCATGCAGTGTCTGGCCCATTGTTACGGGCAATTTGATCCTTATATAACCGTTACAAGAGCTTGGTCTGCATAGCCGGCAATAAGTCGAACTTGTTCCCGGTGGGTGAAGCACTCCACCAGAGCTCCCCTTTGTGACCGATTCTGTTCATAATTTTTATATACAGAATTTCTAGGTGTAGCCAAGTGGTGGAAGGCTGTGGTGATGTGGTTCTGTTGGCTTCATCAGGTGATGGTCTCCAGCTTGCACCGGAACGGTTTGCAGCCGAGTGTGAAGCGGTGGGAATGAGGATCGGCACCTTCAAATCTGAAAAGGGTGGAGTACCCACTCTGAGTCAGGAACGAGTTCCTGCCCCAAGTTGAGTAGTTTAAGTATCTCAGGGCCTTGTTCACGAGTGACAGGAGAAGGGAACAGGAGATGGACAGACAGATTGGTACTGCACCTGCAGTGATGTAGATGTTGTACTGGTCCATTGTGGTGAAGAGAGAGCTGAATGTAAAAGCGAAGCTCTCAATTTACCGGTCGATCTATGTTCCCACCCTCACTTGTGGTCATGAGGTGTGGGTAGTGACCGAAAGAACAAGATCGTGGATACAAGCGGTGGCAATGGGGTTCCTACGAAGGGGGGCTGGCCTCTCCCTTAAAGATAGGGTGAGAAGTTCAGCCATCCAGGAGGGGCTCAGAGTAGAGCTGCTGCTCCTCCACATCGAAAAGAGCCAGTTGAGGTGGTTCGGGCATCTGATAAGGATGCCTTCTGGATGGCTTCCAGGCATGTCCCACCAGGAGAAGGCCCCGGGGCACACCCAGGACATGCTGGAGAGATTATCTTGGGGCTGGCCTGGGAACACCTTGGTGGCCCTCCTGATAAGCTGGAGGAGGTGGCCGGGGAGAGGGAGGTCTGGCCTTCTCTGCTTAGGTTGCTGCCCCCGCAAGCTGGCCCTGGATAAGCCGAAGAAGATGGATGGGGACAAAAAATGGTAAAAAAAAAAAACTGGCAACTGCCAGTGCTACCCCTCAGCCTCCTACTAGACTACTTTGCCTTGTTCTCAAGTTACTGCATTCACAAGATTCTCTGACTTTGAGGTCAAGGTCACTGAGATTCAAATTTATCCAATATTTTTAGTTGTTGCACCTGTGGTATCAATTTGAAGCTCTTACATCACCTTATTTTTAGGTTATCATATTCATAAGATTTTCATAAAACTTGACCTTTGACCTTAACCTTGAGGTCGAAGTCACTGAGATTCTAACTCATCTGATTTGTGTGTGCAGAGTGATAACAATACCCCATCACAGCTTTTATGGAGGTAAAGACACAGTGAAGCCAAGGATTATTGAGAATTCAAATTGCAATACCTTTAATACCTACAGCATGTTCCAATTGCTGTAATAAACTATTGCTAACAGTACCAAATGCTCTACTGAGGTCTAGCAGGACAAGCACAGAAATGAGTCCACTGTCAGAGGCCATAAGAAGATCATTTGTAACCTCCACTAACATTGTTTCTGTAAATAATTAGTTAGCTGTTTTACAGCCCATCTTTCAAGAATTTTGCATTTCTCATGAGATATGTTGTGACAGCTAGGATTTGCACCAGGAACTTCATTGCTCTGAGGCAACAGTGCTAATCACTTCACCACCACAGTGTCCTGCTTCAGATGTTCCTGTGTCAAGGCACTCTCTGACTTCTGTATAACCTTTGTTCCTTATGTGTGCCATGTGTGATCACTCCTATGCTGTTTTACTATGACTGCTCAAAGACCAGCATGTATCTGTTTTTGCAGTAAGTCACTGCAAGTCACAAATCTTTGGCTTTTTATAAGATGTAATTAGTTACAGATATAGCTATTATTAACCTGTGACCATTAAAGTGCTGCAAATAACTGGCTTACCAAATGGCTCGGGTAAATACGTTAGAGCAGCGGTCCCCAACCATTTTTGCCCCACGGACCGGTTTATGCCCGACAATATTTTCACAGACCGGCCTTTAAGGTGTCGCGGATAAATACAACAAAATAAAACTAGTACCGGTACCGAAAAAAAGAAGATTTATTCATAACACACGTGAAAAGACCCAGGAAAACCGAGTTAACGATGAAAACGATAACAAAATAACGCTGAAAACCGATAAAAACCCTGAAAACCACACATTTCACACCTGAGCCTCAACTCTCGCGGCCCGGTACCAAACGACTCACGGACCGGTACCGGTCCGAGGCCCGGGGGTTGGGGACCGCTGCGTTAGAGGGTTACCTAGGCAACCGGAAACTTTGCTAGACCAACCGCCAGCTTCATCCTCCACTTGGAAAAAATTCTGCCTCTGTTGGTTTGCGAGTGTTACTGGTGCTTTTAACATAACACCGGGATGGGTCAGCAGATCTCAGGTCAGGGAGTTATGAACCAGCTCCGTCAGAAGCTGGAGAAATGTTTAGAACTGGTTCGTGACAGTCGCTACCTAACTTACGAGGAGTTCCTGGGAAGACTGGCTGAACTTAATGACATGTAAGTGACAGTTCGTTAAAGACAGCTTTAGAGAACAGCAAGTGGCTTTTCTTTAACATAAAACAGTTTTGTGCAGAATGAACAGGCGGAGAAACTTAACCTAGTTCAAAAGTGTACCTTTGGGCTGATTTTACGTAGACTCTTCAATTTGAGAGCTAGCTTCAGTGCTTTTATGATATCTGGGATTTGACCTTCCTTATTTTCTAGCATTACACACATTTCTGCTAGTTTACTAGCTAGGTTTTCTAGCTTACAAGCTCCTGGAGGTAATAACTGCAAGACAAGATAGTGCAGCTGAAGGTGAAATAAACACACAAAATGAACAGCACAAAGCAGTGTTGTTAAGTATTAGTAATGAAAATACATTTTTGAAATTCAGCATGATGAAAAATTAATGCAAAAATTCTGTTATGAATATTATGACACTGCTTTGTCATTTGGCTGAATGGTTTATGGAGAGAAACATAACCTCTTCCCCTCTCTCCTTCTTCTCTCTCAGTACTGCTGAACAGCAGAACGACCTGCTGTTTGAAGTGCAGCCAGGATCTGATGCTACAGCCTTGTGGAAGGTGGCTGTCAGGGTTGTGTGTACCAAGGTGAGACCAAAGAGCCTTCCCCACATGCCAACAGAGGCATCTGCACACACATTTATGACAGAGAGGGACAGATGTGAGTGAAACCATACTCCTGTAAAATGTTTATATGTGGAAACTGTGTGCTAAGGGATAGCCAAGGGGAAAGGTAATTTTAACATCAGCCTACTGCCCCTAGAGAAATACATTCTGTAACAGATTGCTGATAGCATCTATCAACTGGTAGCTTGGATTAAAAAACCCTGCTGGGCTTGAGAAGCTGGTCATTGGTGGGTTATAGCCAGGTATTTTAGCACAGTGTAAGACTGAAACTGCATGCATTACCAGTCATTAAGTCACATGATTGCCTTTTCTTCCTCACAGATCAGTAAGGAGAATGGCATGGTGGAAGCGTCGCAGATCATGAACCTGTATCAGTTCATCAAGCTGTACCATGACATCACCAGCCAGGCAACTGAGGTGCCGTCTGCAAAGAGCCCCTCTACTGAGCTTCCCGCCACTTACTCCTGCCAGGCCAGCAGGTCAGGCAGCCATGACATAAAGCATACATTTTATAGCACATTCAACAATTATAAGTACTTTTATGACTTTATTTGATAGTGACAATGGACAAGAAATAGGGGGAAAGAGAGCATGGGAACAATATACAGCAAAGGTCATTGCAGCCAAATCAAAGTGGGACCTCACTACCTGGGCATGTTTGTGGTCTAAAAACTTAGCTGTTGGGTTACCATTTTAAAAAGCTGTTTAAAAGGTTTCAGCTAAAGCTTTTCTGGACAATTTAACCACAGGTTGGTCGTTGTTTTGTTTGGAACAAAAAAGAAAGAGTCCTTTATAGGCTTTAAAGGTTTTGGTGCCTCAGGACGAACATGTGTGATCCCCAGCTCCCACAGATTCTTATGCAACTGCATTCAGTCCCTTTGAATACACCCACTTGATCTTATATTTGCCAGCTGGGCAGTAATGATAATGTTTGAACATACGTGCCATTAAAACCATTACACTTGTGCTAATATCAAATGTTGTGTTTCCAGCCCAAATCTCCAAGCGGCCTAACAATGCAGTTAATGCATTTTTTCCTGCTCACCACAGGTGTCCCTGCTGTAAGACTGCAGAAATGCCCCACAATCTGCATAAATTATATAATTTCTTTGCAGCAGAGTGATTTCTCATCCAGAGGCAAAGCTAGGGGGCTGACTGATGGGTTGTGTTAAAACTTTCACACATTTTTAGAACACAGAGGGATATTATTTTCTCAGGTTAATCCCTTGATTGCAAACCCTCAGGATTTATCAGACATATTACTATTAAAAAAGGTAGAAAGCTAATTTAAGTTGCCTTCCTTTGTAGATAAATAATAAAACAGTTTATGTTTTCTCTGTATACAAGCAGCAATTGATGAATTGATGATGAAAAATTGTTACTGAAAAATCTAAACTTCCTGTTATTCACACACACACAGTAATTATTCCACACCCTCTTCTGTTTCTGTAGGAGTGGTCAGAGCCTAAGCGACCTAGCGTGTCATCTGCAAGTGACTGCTGCCAGCGAATCGTGGGTAATATCTGATCTTCAGAGACTACTTCCTTAATGTGACTAATAAGGGAGGCCACCCATACATGCTTTAAAATGTCGAATACTTACCTACGTAGATAGAAAATGGAGACATACCCACATAAGAAGAGCAAGATAGAAAAGAATCCAGCAGATTTCTTCTCTTCTCTTTCTTCTCTTTATATTCTTTGTGACTTTATATTCTTTGTTCTGAAAATGAAAATCTCTTCTTTTAAGTCCTAAAAATCCCAGGATGCTTTTTGAAACCAGTTTTGTGATATGTTGTTTGAAGTGAAAAATAAATATGTATTTGTATTTTACAATAAATTGTAACATTTTAATGGAACTCAGAATAACCAAATTTTGCTTACAATATTACTGAAGAAGAGGTGGTTGGGGTTAACTAGGCACTTTATAAAACAAATGCTGATACATGTTGACATTGCCTTCCTTCGATATGAATGAGAGGGACACAGTTGCACTTTCTTGTAAAGTTTGATAAGTATGACTCTCATTCATATCATTTAAATCATCACAGAAACAGACAGTTTGCTGTCCAGGGAAAGTCAGATGTCTGTAAATGTAGGACAGCAGTTAGATTATCCTCAAACAAAGACTGGAAACAAGGAGAAAGGGCCGGCTGTAGCCAGTGTTATTAAATCATCTTTTAATATGTTATATTTAATCATATCTAATTTGTTTAATACGACTGATTCATGGCTAAGTTGCTTCATGAAGTCCCTGCAGGACTGTTTTCAACTTTTGGACAGCATCAGGCTCTTTTCATTCTGTTTGCAGTCTCTGTGCTAAATTTGGGAACTGACCTTGCGGTGAACATACAGACAGTAAATTAGTATTGATCAAATCTTAAACCTCTGGCAAAGAGCAAATAAGCATTATTTCCCAAAATGTCCTATTCTTCCTTCATGTGCAAATCCAAGACACCAAACATACTTGTCGTATTTGCCAGGGCTTCTGGACAAGCAGTAAAGTGAAAATTTATGTTCCATCTATAAAGCCGTTTGGATGTCTGTGCAATGTATCCCTGCATGTTTGTACCCCACATGACATGGACCATGAGCTGTGTTATGCGAATCTGTACTAAAATCCTGTTCTGGTGTAGTTCAGGACGCAGGACTGAAGAGTCTCATGTGATTTTAATGACTTGGCTCGTTGTGGTGTGTTAACTGGTGTAAATCACCTTTGCCTGTCAGCTGTGCTGATTTGTCTAAAAGTGTTTACATTTATTTGTTAAGATGATTTTAATCTGACTGTTGTAGAAATCCTTTCCATCCATCCAAGTTGAAATCATATATAAGTTACAGTTAAGTTATGAGTTAAAATTGTTTTGTTTAAGTGGATTTAAAGTGTTGATTTTATTAAATGTAAATATGCAGTAGCATATCATAAAATGTTATCTGGCAATTTAATCCATTCATTCAAGTTGAGATTTTACAGGCTCAAGATGTGCAGCTCTTTCAGCAAGTTCTTCAGAAAACGGCATCTGATCTTGTGGTTGCTTGACTGTGTGGTCAGGTCAGCAAGTGTTCCAAAAAATTTTAAGTTTTAAAACTTAAAGAGCATACCTGCATCTAAATCTACATAAACCAGTTTCATATTTTTAAACATGACCTAAAATATAAACTGCTGTGTAGGATGTATATGATGTTGCAACCATGAGGTGGCAGCATTATCATGCATTGCTTCTGAAAGCAGTCCAAGCATCAGTAAAGGCTACTTTTTAATTTGAGAGTGAAAAGAAGTGTAATAAAACAGATGCGTTCTTATAGCATTATCATTAATAAAAAGATGCTCACTATTTTGTACTTAATGGGTTTGTGTTCTGGTGGACTGGATGCCTGTTTTCACTTCTTTTTATATTTTGATTTTTTGTTGTGTTAAAAAGTAAAATTTCTGTACAGTCTCCCTTTAATCAAGCCAAGTAATTAGATGTTCAAAACAAAAAACCAAAACCTGTTTAACTGTTTCAAGTCAACTCACAACAGTCTGTTTCACAAGTGTGAATAGTTGATGTCATAGCCACTGTTAGTGTGGGGCCTGATGAATGTAAAGGCAAAATTCTTCAGTTATTGAGTTTTACATGGCTCACATCAGCATTGTTCTACAGGTCTGAACAATGGCTGTGTGTGAAGTTCATTTAGAAATAAGAGTAAAAACTACTTCTTCGTGTGGTTTAATGACTGCACATAAAAAAAGCCAAAGGTTATTGAGAATTTAAAGTGATAACATTTGCAAATGGACATATGGGGATCATTTTGACCTGTTATTTATTTTGCGTCTGACCTTCAGAGGCCAGAGCTGCTCTGACAGAAGCAATGTCTGCTATGTTGTAGTTAAGATACAAAACTTAAAAAGCTTGTCTTAGTGTCTTTGTATCAACTTTGCAAATGATTATTATCTAACATGTTGCCTTCAGGCTTGGGCACTGTTTCATGACTGAAAGTTATTGATTAACTTATCCCTAATGACTACTCCTTCCACTTGGTTTAGGCTCCAAATTAAAAAAAACAAAAAGAAAGAAAAAATTAAAAAGTGAAAAACGAGATATATTGTTTTTGTTTTTTAACTGAACTTTGTGATAAGGTATTTTAACCTTACCTTAACCTCAAGATTTAACGCCCTCAAAAGCCTTCAAAAGTTAAGGTTAGACATAAGCTGCAGAGAGACTGTCAGTTTTCTTTTTAATTATTTATTTATTTTTTAAACATCAGCTAGCATTCTTATCAAATTAGTGTCAGATGTTTGGCTTCAAAAGAGATTCAGAAATATTTGCTGACATCATGATCCCTGTTTTGCAATTAGAAATTTGTATTCCTGATCACAACTGTGCCTGCTTCCGCTATCATGTTGATAAAACACTCACATGTGTGGAAGGTTTTGAAACCTATCCCCTTGCATGCCGTGTGCAGACAGCAGACGATTGCTCAGTTTAAACAGCATCTGTTTCCTCTGTAACTTATTGGCAGGTTGGTTCAAAGAAAGTTCATGACAAACATCTCTGACATTTCTGTAGCCTTTATTTTAGGAATGGTAAACTATTTAAAAATGACATCACATATATAAAAAGAAAATTCTAAACAGTTACATGTTTGTGAGTGTAACGCAGGTCTTAAATACAGATTTCACTGTAAATGTTTACCTGGCCTTTCATTGACGTCTGTCAAAATTATGCCCGTGCCTGAAATCCATGCACACGGCATAGTCTGACCACAAACGGATATTACCTTCAAGCAGAGAACATGCAGAACAAAAACCAATTGTTGCTTTCTAACTTTTAAACCATTTTCCCCATTCTTAATGTGTCAAAATGAAAATAAACTCTTATTCTAATGAAACGATATACATGCTGACGGAAGGTGTTACAATCACATTTCCATTTTGTGACAAAAACACCACCACCTTTACCCACAAGCATCAAATATGTAGAAAACACTCAAGTTTTTCCTAATAAGCATCAGGAACATTTAGAGAGGGTGTTTAAAACACTGTGCTGTCTAGCCTGTGCCCCTTTGTCCCTGTGTGACATATCCAAGCACAGTTTGGTGTGTTCGGTCACTGAGCTGAACTCTGTCCGAACTCTGTCTTCACTGCATCCATTAGAAAACTGAGCTCATTGCACAGAGTCTCGTAACGATAGGCCATGCGGATTTGTGCTACATTTGTCCGCCTGATGTCATTGCCCTTCGGTCCATCCTGAAGGTAGTTGGCCCCAATGAAGTGTTTCTTCTCCTGTGGATAGCAGGGTTAAAAAGATGTAGGTTGGAAAGTTGCAAATACATATAATATTTTTCAGAATTAGCCCATTGTAGGGTTTGGATTTCATTTTAAAAAAAACAAACAAACAAAAAAAAAAAAAACAGAGAGAGATTTCACAGAATAAATATGCAGTCAGTGTAATTACCCCTAACTGGTTGTTAACTACAGTCAATCATTAGTAAAAACTGGCAATGAGCCTTTTATATCACTGTGGGGAAATTTTGGCTCACTCTTCTTTGCAGAATTGTTTTAATTCAGGCACATTGGAATGTTTTTGAGCATGAATTGCATGTTTAGGGTTATGCCAAAGAATCTCAATTGAATTTCATTGCAGATTTTGACTGAACAGCATTAAAACCTTTGTTTTAGTATTTTTGAGCAGTGCAGATGCTAGTGTGTTTGAGATCATCGTCCTGCTGTTTAAACCCAAGTCAGTTTGAACTGATCTTTTATTAATAATGAAAAGTCATCCAGCTCCTGAAGTAGCAAAGCAGCCCCAGACCATCACACTACCACCGTCATTTCACTGTTTGTATTAAAACCTTTTTATGAAATGCTTTTCGTTTTACATCAGAAGTAACAGGATTTAAAACTTCCAAAAAGTCCTGCTTTTGTCTTTTTAAATATGCCTTGCAGCAGATCAACTTAAGATCAGGTTTAATACAAAAGTTTGGGACTAAAAGAAGTTTTTAGTTTATCTATTATTTTATCTATTTTCAAAAACATGACTTTACAATAAGTACTTTTAAATAGAGTTATGCATCCCCTGAGCACAAAAAGGTCTGACCTTACCTCATGTGAGAGGCCGCTCTGCAGGACACTGTTCCTGGCAATCTCACACAAATCACAAGTGCTCAGCTTCCACAGCTGAGCTGCAATGGCATACTCCTCCATCAAGGCCTCCTGAAATGTTTCAACAAACTGATATTAACAAATGAAATGTTATTATTACATTAGGCTGGCAAGTCTATTTGTAAGGCACCCTTCAAGAAGAGGGAAATACAAGTATATTATTGTATTTCTCTGTGCACCACATGCTGACAGTGATTATTCGATTAGTCTCACCGATGTCAGACTGGAGCAAATAACTGCGATTGAAGTGACTGTGAAAAGGTAAAAGAAAAATTCTCCTGTGTTTCTGACCTTGGTGTAGTGGAACTGCATGGGGTCGTCGGTGGACAGGGACACACACAGGCCCTTGTGCAGAAACTCTCTCAGGGGGTTCTTGGAGTACTCCAGGAACAGGCTGTTGTTGCTCAGTGGAGACATGGCAATTGGGACCTGGGCCAGGTAGTATAGATACTGCAACACTGGGCTCTGGGAGGAGACACAACATAGTAATGCGAATAGAACGATTTTGTTTTGTTATTTTCATTCTGTTTATGGAAAAACTAAATGTAATTACAAGCAGAACAAGTAGAAGTTCAAGGAAAACTCTTTGTAGATGGTGCAGAGACGCAAGTCTTAAATCAATATTGACTTTCTCATTGAAATTCAAAAGGTTTTGGTCCTGCAGAAGTTTTTGAGTTGTCATATTGTCTTTTTTCCCTTGGAGATGTGCATAAGTAGATGACAGGATGTTTAAATGGTGCTTTTAGAAACCCTATCTTATGATATGACACAACTAACCTTGGGCTATGGAGCCCAGAAGATGGCAGCACCCCCCTCTCTCTCTGTGACCGAGAAAAAGCTTTAAACATGCACTCTGGAAAGTGCTTGTATGGAGGCTGTGTCCATGTAAACTGACATAACTGACTGGAGCAACATGTAGCCACATTCTTTGCACAGACATTTGGATGTTGAGGGCTGCAGTGCTAATCTTAGCAACACTTGTCATACTAATCTAATGTCGTCTGTGTGCAATAATGCAATGTGTTCCAAATTTGAGCAGTATTGAAAACATGATGCAATTATTAGAGAATGTGATTAACTGTTTTAAATCTTTCCTACATATTTATACATGCAGTGTTTAACCTCATCTGTTGGCTGTTTATTTTTCTCTTTACATTTAGTTGGATATTATATTACACAGCAGGAACTTCTCTGGTGTTTAGACATCAACTGGATGGTAAATGTTATTCTACCCAACACACCTCATTCAAACGAGCCCTTTTTGATCTCCTATGAGCACATCGGAGAGCGACTTGGGGTTTGGCAAGATGCTGAAACGAAGCTTAATGCAAAGCTAAAATGTGACAACTAAAAACAAGCACTCGTGTGGATTAGCGTGTCACTGCTCGTTACTGATGCCGGTGAAACGGTAGGTATGGTAGTAGACCTGTTTGCAGAAAATATCATCTGCCAGCATCTTGTGCCATCAGCAAACACAAGACGCTGAGTATCAAACATCAATATGATTTTAAGGTTTTAACCTTCTTAAGGTTGAGTCCATGGGAGATGTTGTCAGCTGTCAGGAAGGCGGAGACAAGATGAGTGATGGAACCTGCCTCTCCACAGTGAGGACGGAACAGGAAGGTGTTCAGTCCTCGTTGCCTGTAGAGAGATCCATAATTATTTTGTGCACTACTACATGGAAGCCATGTAGCATTAAATGAGATTAATTGGCAGGGCTTACTTGCGGAGGTTGTTGAGAACCATTATGTTGGCATACATGTAGAACAGATAATAGGTGTAGGGAGGGTTGTCATCTGTGGTCCATTCCTCAGGCTTCGGGCTCTTGTAAGAGAACATGTGGTCGCTGTGTTTAGATTCGTCATCCACGCTGTCAAATCCCGTCACCTACAGGAAAACAGATTCACATCAGCAGATTTGCAAAACATAAAGTATATATAACACAACACTGAAATGAATGGACAGACGTGGACACATTTGTTTGTTTCCATGCAGTTCATTGAAACAATGAATCATTTCAGTGGAATTCACCAAAACGAGCTCCAAAGTTTCTAAGAAAATGTCCTTTAGACTGAGGAGAAAGAACTGGAGCTTTTTGGCCACCCACATCAGCTCTTTGTTTAAAGGAAAAATGAACCCTTATAAGAGAAGAACACCAAGCCTACTGTGAAACATGTAAGGGGATGCTTTTGTTTTGGGGCAGCTTTGTTTCATCTGGCACAGGAAACCTATAATCTGGGCAGAGCACAATAAAGTCTCAAGAGTGCCAAGGCATGCTGGTGTGAAAAATACTGCCCAGTGTCAGAAAGCTCAGCCTCAGTCGCAGGTCATGGATAATGACCCAGTACATGCAGCTAAAAGCACTTAAGAATAGCTGGGAATAAAGCTTTGGACTATTCTTAAATGGTACTCCATGAGACAGGATCTTAATCCTATTAAGCATCTAAGGAAACATCTGAAAGTGCAGTGTGGAGTCAGCATCCTTCAAACCTGAGAGAGTGAGCCAAACTACCTGTTGTTTGGAAATGCAGACGTCTTATTATGAAGTACAGAGATCACTGAGATCACTTGTTGGTACTGACGGCTGCAAAAGGTGTTGCCACAAAGTATTATATTAAGGCCACCACCTTGTTTTTTGTCCATGCCGTTTTAATTTTGTTAAGTAGCATAAAACAATCATCTGATTCTTATGTAAGCTGATATAAGAATCAGATGATTATGTTTTTTGTTTATTTAATTATGGAAAAGTACCATTAAATTTGTCCATGTCTGTATATGGTTGCTGTTGCACATTAAAACTTCTCCCTTTTGACACTTACATATTTTAAGAACACGTGGACTGCTTTGTGCTTTTGAGGGTTGATTGTAGCCTCAAAGAGGGGGCGGAACACATTCTCCAGTATCTTGGCAAAGCTTGGGATTAATTTCTTTGACTTGAAAATGTCACTGCAAGACAAGAGGAGCAAAGTTAACCCATCTTCCTGCATGTGACACAAACATTTTGCAGTTTGTTTGCTTATTGAAAACAGCTGGCTGAGAAGTGTAATTATTTAGCCTTCAGTTGATGCTTACTAAATCCTGGGGACTTGGATCATCCATCTCATGTTGGGTGAGTGGACCTTATGCTGGATGAACCACGTTGCTAGGCTCTCCCACTCGCTTGCAGAGCGGCCGTAAATTGACAGACGGGGCTCGGCATGTTGGTATTTGCTCTCCTCTAGCTCAGCGGCGACTTCCTGAAACGGATAACAAACCACAGGAAGAAACAGGATGTTTCTTGATAAAGCAGAAGTGGAAGGATATGGCAACACTTTGTGTCTGTGCTGTTTCCAAGTTTCAGCAAAGTGCTTTTTACTGCATATTCAAAAGCATCACTTAGATGAGCAGCACTACCAGTGCGTGTGAGGCATATATATATCTTATTCCAATTCATATGAAATATGATTCAAATCTTTGTACGTGTAGCAACATTTGATTGCATCAAAATGTCACAGTGACTCAGCATGCACAACACCAGGGCCTTAAAAAGTAAAAGCAGCTTTATGGAATTCAGCCATTGTTGATTTCATTATTTATGTTTTGGGCTTTTTCTACAGTGATGTCATAATGTCTAGAAAAAAATATGGGAACCAAACTAGGAACATCCTGAACATGTAGCCAGTTTATATCCAGGTCAGCCTTCTCCTTTTCTGTGGGATCAGTTCAAGTTGCACTGATAAATATGTCAATTGTAGTCAAACAACAGGCTACAGTTTCAAGTTTAAACATGAGTAAATGCAATGTTTCCTACACATAGGCTTTATTTGGTCAGGCCTCACAGATATATTTGTTGGCTTGCTTTAGCATTTTGTATATCTTTTGTCTGAATGGAAAAAAGGCCTTCATGCTTTCCATGACAGCTGGCTCTACTAAGTAGTTGTCCTCATTATTATTCAGCTACTAACAGGATCTTGTAAAGCTCAATATGAGGCTGTAGCTGGCATTGGTAGTGCTTGTTCTGCACTGTAGATCAACTGGCACGCTGAGACTGCATACCAGGACAAGAACTGTACATCTGTAGCTCTAAATGAAGTTATACTTCATAGAGATTCACTTGAGAAGCAGCTGATAATGTCCTTCAGTTATTTGTCTCAAAGAGACTGACAGAAGAAAAGTATAAATGTCCTTATTTAATTGTTGAATTGCATCTGTAGCTCCTATTTTGTCGCCATCAAGCGGAATCTGGATCTATTTAAACACTGAATAATGTAAAGTAGTTCCTTTTTCTGCTCTCCACCTTGACTATTTACCTGCACGCACGCTTGTCAAACATGACAGGCCAAAACAACAGCAAATAAATTCTGCAAGTAGTTTGGTGCCTTTACATAATTTCAGCTTAGCTACAGCTAAGCAGGCCTTCAAGTGGTGTTAGTGCTTTAACTCATACTATACCTTAACGAGACGTGCAAAGTATTCTCCTTTGATGTAGTTGTCCGTTTTCAGGTAAATCTCCCGCAGTTCGCTGGCCCCCACAGGGTTGTATTTTGAGTTGAACTTATCAAACCGATGAAAGGTTTGCCTTCCCTAGAAGAATAATTGATCGGTCAGACAGTGAGGCTCATGCAGCGCAGTGGTGATCATAAAATTTCTATTTCATTAAAGTGACTGCAGTAGAAATGAACAGGAACTGTTAAGCTGTTTGTAAAGATAAATAACCAAACGGTCATTTATAGTCACTGAGTTATTGCCTCAACTGTTTGGAGGACAAGGACAATTTCTATTTATACAAGGTAATGCTGACATAGGAACAAGTAGAATGGCAGAAAGCTTTGAGTTCTCTTACAGCGTGCACGTCCAGAGAGTCTACAGTGAGGTCGTACGGGTCCATGTGGAGGTTGTCAAAGACTTCCTTGAGTGTGAGCTTCTTATTGCCTTTTTCCAAGACCACTCGATCTGCTTCAGTCTGGTATGTGGTCTGTATGAATCTCAGCAGATGCTTCTGGTTCATGCAAGCGGCAGCATGTATATGTGTGTCCACCTGTGTTTGACACAAGTCAGACAGTGGCACGGGGTTTACTGGACAACTCACAGCATCCCTATAAAGTGGTATTTATTTATACTGAGAGCACTAAAGTTATGAATAGCTTCCGCTCTAAGTGCGTCAGCCCCTCTCCTCTGTCTGGGGCAAGTTCAGCCAACCTTTCTAACGTTGTAGAAGTCTCTGTGTGGGACACATTTCAACTCTTTTAGCTCTGCCATTTCATTCAGCATTTCATGCAGGTAGAATTTGGAGCCCAGGAAGTTCAGCCGTCTGTGACAGTAGGATTTTCTGCGAAATAACGAAACAGTTACGAGTAAAATACAAAGTGTCATTCGGTATCAGTCAAAAAGTTTGTAATGTCAGTCTGTTAGAAATATTGACTAAGGCTTTGCACTCACGTTGGACCGTCAGCTATCATTGCAAGTACATGGCTCAGGTCTATAGCAAAGGTCTCGAGGTCGGGGTAAGGAAGTCTGTAAGCTTGCTCTTGTTTCAGGGCCTCAGCATTCTCATAAACATGAATTATACCATCCTTTATCTGCAGCTCATAGTTCAGGTCTTCAGGAATACCCTCCATGGAGTATGGGTCCTCCCCTTCACGAGGGTAAGGCCAGATGTCTGCAGATGATGACAGCAGCTCAATCAGTAGTTATTTCACATTTGCAGAAACAGTCACTCTCTGAAGTGTTGGTTATAGAATAAAGATTCTTAAAGTGTATTTTTTCTTATGTTGTACCACATACAAATATACTGTTAAATTAATAATTGTTCCTATTGAATACTGGCAATTTTAAATAAGGATGTCAGCCTCATCAAAGAGAGCAAATATCCTTAATGCCTTCATTTCAGGCTCAAACCTCTGGCCACACACCTGCTATTTAGACCTTCTGTTTATGAGGGAGATCCAATCAGAAGAAAGATTGTGTGAGGGCAGGTGAAGGAGTTAAGATGGCTCGTTTCACACAGTGAGATGTATCCAGGGGCTGAGATAAAGAAGTATTGTTTTGAAGTGTGCAAAATCATGCAAAGCCTCTCTCTGGTGAAGTGTAAGAATACAAAAAAGGAACTGGAAATGAGTCGAGTAGACCGCTGACATTTGAATGACA
This sequence comes from Oreochromis aureus, assembly GCF_013358895.1. Classification (NCBI taxonomy): domain Eukaryota; kingdom Metazoa; phylum Chordata; class Actinopteri; order Cichliformes; family Cichlidae; genus Oreochromis; species Oreochromis aureus. Next base: position 23,127,887 of record NC_052948.1, on the reverse strand, counting down.
TGACGGCTAGTCGATAATTCCAGCTCTCCAAGTCTTTCTCTTGACTCATTTGAGGTCAGTTTTTTTAGGCTCTGTGTCAGGCATTGCCCAATCAGGTTTGAGCTCTGATATTTCCATGCTTGTATAACCTTCCCAGTGTATTCAGCAAGGGTGAAATTATACACTATCTTTTATTTATTTTTCACTTAAACCTAAACGTTGGCTTTTAATTATGACTGAGTTTTGTTTTGTTCTCTTGGTGTATTTGTTTTACTTTTTACTTTGTACAGTAAGTAACAGCAAGTGACTGAACTTAACTGTAAATGTATCAAAATGAGCAAAAATTATATCAAATAGTAAGATAATTTAAGGCTGGTAGACTTTATTACACTGGAGGTATATTTAAGATTGTACATTTTCTTTATCTGTTGTCTGGATTCTCCTAAGGTTTTGTTTCTAACGACATTTTCTGTTGTCAGAAACAGGCTGACTGACCTTGGCTCACAGACACTTCACACTATCTCTGGCACACATACAGAGAGCTCTTAAATTAGCTCTGCATAGAATAGTTGGCACACAGTAAGTTTTATCTTTATCTCCAATAACACAGATAAACAGAAATGGTTGAGATTTACATAATTGTTTACATCAAATCATTAGTGAGTTGTTTAAACTGGTCTGAGCACTTTTACTGAATATTGGAGACGGCATCCATCGTAAGTTTCATATTGTTTCTGCTCTCTGTGTGAATTGTTTGAGGTTAATGGTGAACTGAAACGTGAACCCTTAATATTAATGGCCTTGCTCATTTCCCTCTCCATGTCGGAGTATTTCATTGGTTAGTTGAGCTGGTTAAACACCTGCACTTGCGCATGTTGTACATAACCTCTTGCTGTGAGTGTGAGCGAGTAGAGAGTAGATGGAAAATTACAAAACGTGCAATTTTGCAGGAAGATTAAACTGGACATTTTTTACACCAAAAAGGAAAAGTTTGGTAAACCTGGCAGGACTTCATCCTCTTCTAGCCACCTCTCATTTTCAGCATTTCGCAGGAACAGGGCTGTTGTCCTTGGAAATCGGTGGTAGGCAAGCCTGGAGTACTTCTCTCGGATGAACAGGGCTTTGAGGAGACCCTTGGTTGCTTGCTCATAGTCCTCAACTGTGATCTGGAAACATCATGAGGTTGTTAAACATTTGGTGTTAAATGTATTTTTGACTTTTGTTTGTGTTTGACCACGGTGACTTAAAGATTGCAACAATCTATTTAAACTATGGCACGTAGCTAAATGAAGGATGTCTCCTGTTGCCCTGTCAGCTTACAGCCATGAATTAAGTTTTAACAAGAAAAGAACAATTGTCATGTTTTTCTTTTTCTTGTGTGAAAATGTCATTTTATAATTATAGAGTGGATCGACTTTTTAATTCTGGGTAAAAATATGTCTCTCATAGGCCAAACATGCATTTTACCACATCATTGGTCTGAATTTAAAAATTAGTTGTTTTTTTTAATGGTATGTTTCCTCACTAGGCTGTGGTCCATCTTTTATATTTCAACATATGGACTGTTCTCATTGATTACCCCTGCACAGTAATCTCCACCGATGGTAACTCTCTGGAAGTCTGGGAAGGAGTCTGAAAGCAAAGATTCAGCAGTGGCGGGTGTTTGCACTGGGGTAGGTGTCCAATCAGGAGGCATCTGCATAGATACCGACTGTGACCGCTTCAACCTGAAACTCTTCTTCCTAGTTAAACAGAGGGAAAAGAAGCAAGCACTATTTATGCTGAGTGTTTTGGTTGTTTTTTTGTTCTGTTTTGGCTATCCAGAAAGAGAGACATGTTCAGTTAAGCATATTTCCTCTTCATACCTCTTAACTGACTCCTGAGACTGCTGTTCAGCCATCTCCTTTTGCAGCTCCTTCTCTCTAGTCTCTTTCAGACCAATGGGACAGTCTTCCGGGACAGTGAACAGAGCCAGAGTATCCTTGCTGTCTTCCTCCTTCAGAGCAGAGGCGTACACCTTCTCTGCCATCAGACGAACCCTCTCATCCACCTCGTGTATTGACATTTTTGGGAAAAGGCGTGGTATATCTGAAAAAATTGAGAACATTTTTTTAGCAACTACCTGTATTTTTCTTACCAGTAAAAGTAGTGTTTAAAAATTTAATCTAATCATATTTCAGAATGCTTCTGTTATTCCAATACTGGTCATTATTAGTCAGAGTTATGTCATAATTATGTTTTAAATCTGAAATGGAACAAAATACTGACATGTTATAACTCGTCTCATAAACAGGTTAAAATATGGCAGTGCTTAAAGAAGAAATAACATTATCTTAGTGATGGCAGTAAGCATGAATACCAGAAACATAACCCGGAGTGAGGACGGTGGGTTGTGAAGGCGTTTTCCAGCTTCTCATTTCAACACACAGACCAGAGAACGTGTCTTGAGTGGTGTTGGAATCAAATAGTTTGCAGTGCCTCAATAATGCTATGCTTTTTTATTAATAAGTGTTATAAAGTCATGTAGTGTAGTATTGAGTGGACACAGCCCTGAAAAATAAAGGCATTAGATCATGTGTCCTTGGGGAGTAGAAAGCTGTAGACGCTCGCTCACACTTGCCTTGGAAAAAGTAGATAAGAGGGGACCATCTCTAGTGGAAGGTTACTGAGACACTGTTGTTTAGACTAGAATAAGAGAGCTTCTGTAATAAAACTGTTAGGGGCACACCACCATTTTGAGATCCGCGGCAACGTGTCATGCAGGACGCATCTCCCTTCTACAAGTAATGTGAAAGAGAAATAAAGTGTTAAATGGTCTACTGAGCAGTGTTTTGTCTTCCATCGGATGCCTCTGAGGAATCAAAAGAACTCTGTTGATCTTTAACAGTGGCTAACTCGTGTTTCAGTGCTTGTTGCCAGTGCATCAGGTAAGTTACAGTAAACTGATTTGTGTGTCCAAGTCTGGCCGCGTGTGCTGAGAGCACTGAGGACGGTATGTGACAGCAGGAAAAGCAACAACACTGAAAGCTCCTGCTTACACAGTGTACCTCCTGTCTGTTGGTGCATCGCAGTGTGTTAATTAGATGTGACTAAAGTGCTGTGATGATAAGCAGGTTATTTTTATGTAGGAAAGATCATGTTGATGGAACTTGTGAAACCAGAGCTGCATAAACGTTTGCAAAACAAAAATTACATAATGATTCGTGAGGTTACATATTTTTTTTTTATTTATGGTTATCATCATCCTTACTGGTATATTGTGACACCATTAGTTGCATGTTTATTTTCTAATAAATAATATACAGTCAGCGGCCACTTCATTAGGTTGCACCTCGTTCCAGGTGGAACAACTTTAACTCTTTGTGGCACGCATTCAACAAACATTCCTCAGAGATTTTGGTCCACATTGGCTTCATAGCGTCGCACAGTTGCTGCACATATGGAGGCTACCAATCTGTTCCTCCACATCCCAAAGGTTCCCAGTCGGATTGAGGTCTGGTGGACTGTGGAGGCCATTTGAGTGCAATGTGGTCAAGAAATGAGTTGAGATGATCTGATGGTCAGCATTTAAGCACATTACTGTTTAAAATGTAGTGTTTCAATAATGAACAGTTGGTGCTAAGATGTGCCCCACCACTACTGATCCAAGGCAGGATAAATCTGTGCTTTCATGGTGTTTATGCTAAAAACCTGAGACAGACCAGGTAACATTTTTCCAGTCTTCTGTTGTCCACTTTTGATGACCATGTGTGAACTGTAGCCTCAGTTTCCTGTTCTTAGCTGAGTGGCACCTGGTGTGGTTTTCTGCTGCTCTTCTGCATATCTTGGTTGTAGATCTCTGATTTACTGTTGGCTTCCTATCAGCCTGTAGCAGCCTGGACATTCCCCTCTGATCCCTGACATGAACAAGTTTTTGCCCAGAGAACTGCTGTTCACCGGATTATTTTTTTCCAAACCATCCTCTGTAAACCCTAGAGATATATGTGCGGGGAAAATCCCAGCAGAAAAGCGGCTTCAAAAATACTCGCCTGTCTGGCACCAACAAACGTGCCACATTCAAACATGTGGAAAAGCACAGCTGTTGAAGTGTTTGCCACTGCAGTTTCCCCTGGGAAGTCAGTCTTTCCTTATTTTGACATTTACAATGTAATGTTATCAGAAGGTTAGTTCAGGCTCATGCAAATATTAATTGGCTTAGGTTACATTGTTTTAGGTTTGCAAGGGTGCCAGACTTGATACAGGTCTGGTATTGAATGGTAGGCATCAGTAAAGTACATTCAAGAATCTTCAGACAGATCCTGTATGTAGTTCACATGATTTTTCCAGGCTTGTAAATGGAAAGGAAATATTTGACCTCGTTGTTAGAGCAGCAGTTATCAGCATGCCATCATTTTGGTTCTCAAGGCTTTTTGGTGGGAAAACAGTCAAGTTTATTTGTATTAATCTCATTCTCTCATACATGCATGGCAAGCTATTTCTGAACTCAGGACCCCCTGATCTTGAATGGCAGCAGATTGGGTTTATAATTTTAATAGGTTCTCCCTCTTGTTTGATTCCCACAGTGTGACAGCTACTGTTGCTACCCAACATCCCATCATCAGTCGAGATGTTTGGCTATTCTGATCACCGTTACATCGCTGTCACTACGGATATTATCGTCGCAGTCCATGGAGGTCACTGGGACACATCCAGATTATATCCGTGTGAGGATACTGGAATCAACAAGCACACGATAGCACATGTAGCTCCAGTGTATCAGATGCCAAACTTCTCAGCTGCACACTGCATCCCTACTGGTTTACACAACACTCTGTCTGAAACCTCTGAGTGATCTGGAATTCTTCACAGATGATACCGTTAACATTTGCCCTCACACTGACACGCTTTGCTGCCTGTTCCTTGGCTAGCACATTTTGGGAGCTGCTGTTTCTGATGAGCCTTTCAGCACGTGTACTCTCTCCCTGCTGGAACAGCTCAGCAGTCTCTTGGATGACCTTGATGTATTACACTCCCCAGTTATAAAAACCCAACATTCACAAAGCCTCTGACTATGTTTAAAGTGTCAATTAAACTGAAATTCTGAAATATTATGATAAAATTTCAATTTTGGATTGATTTTTAAGTTTTCAGTGTGTAACACAAAAAGAAAAAACAGTAAAATGTGCCAGTATTTCATAATACTCACTTATAGTATATATAAATATCCATCTGTTTCCTCAGCTAAAGACTGCTGTGCTTAAATCATCACCTAGAAAGTGAAATCTAGCTGCTTCTGTGCCTCAGACAGTAGTAATAAACATCTTTGAAACATTTCATAGTCTTTTTTTAATAGAAACATAAAATCAGTAGGGGTAGCACTATCTGTCTCTTACCTTCTGTCGTGATTTGGGCCATTTTTGGCTCTTTCAGTCTCTGCCTGTTGAGTCAGGTATTTCAGCTTTCACGTATATGGTTCTGTCTCTTGTGGACCTCTTACCTCTTAGCTTTGGCCCCGACACTTCTTTAGGTATAGCACTCAGTGGCAGGTCTTACAAAACACCTGAGTGCTGCTGAAACAACACCTATGTAAACTCTCCTGAGTTCTGGTGACTGTATATTTCTCGTATCTGTGATGCTTCTCTTCAGGGTTTTCTCTCTGACTGCCTCTGTCGGGCTTTGCTCTGCTGTTTATTTGGTCCACTGCCTGTATGTATGATGCAGCTGCTGGTTGTTGTTGTTGTATTAAGTGTCCTTCTATATCTATTTTAGGGTATTGAGCGCGTCTGGGTAACATGGGCTGCTAATCCAAGCTGGTATGTCACAACTGGCTGCTAACATGTGAGCTCTGATCTGTGATATGGGGCAGTAGGGCAAGTAAGTACTGGCAGCTACAGTCACTGTGTTTACCATGTAAACACTAAAGTAAGGGGAAAAGCCATAAAACCTAGCTGGCCCTGTAGGAAAAAGTAATGGTTTCTTCTTACTAAATTACTAATGAACTGTGAGTAACAGACTTCTTGGAAAACCGAGTTCATTTTCACGAGCCACACCCAGGCGTGACAACAGCCCGACCCGTTGAACCAAGAAATCATTTATAGAGGTATGTTAGCAGGCTAAAGACCTCAAACACACAAAGAAATCTTTAAATCGCATCATGCTGCGATTTAAAGAAACAAATGAGAAACAAAATGACTGGCTTCTATCAGTCCAGAAAGGGTGACAAAGCAATTTCTAGGGTTTTGGGACTCTAGCGTATCACAGTGAGAGCCATTATCCACAAATGGAGAACACCTGGAACAATGGTGAAGCTTCCCGGGAGTGGTCTGCCTACCAGAATTAATCTAAAAGTGCATCTACAACTCATCCAGGAGGCCACAAAAGATCCCAGAACAGCATCTAAAGAACTGCAGGCCTCACTTTCCTCAATTAAGATTTGAGTTCACAATTCAATAATAAGAAATTCCCAGTTCCCAGGTGAAAACCACTGCTGACCCAAAAAAGAAAAAAGCTCATCTCACATTTACCAAAAAATATATATTCTGTGGATTAATGAGAACATCATTCCCACAGTCAAACTGTGGTGGTAGTGTGATCTGGGCTGCTTTCCTGCCTTAGGACCTGGAGCTCAAGTGAACCACTCGGGTTATGCAGCCAGACAATGATCCAAAACACACCTATAGTCCATTTTACATACTTAATTATATTTCTGTTGGAGATCATTCATAAAAGAATTTGTGCAGCAAAGAATCTGAAGAACAAAAGTATGCATGTTATTGTAGTAAAAGGAACCTCGTTGCTGGTAACAGTCCATCTTTGTATGCAAATTACTCAACAGAAAGCCTGTTAAATGTTAAATACGGGTAATACACCTGTTATATTAGACATCCCCAGAAACGGACAAAGAAAAAAACTAACAAAGTAATAAAAGAAGCTGCAGGGTTTGGCCAGAACTGTTTGAGAAAGACAAATTTCATGGGGAAAAAAACTGCCTGAACCTGTTTGCATGGTTCATGGTTCACAAACATGTTGGCCCTGGCTTTGTTACCATTCACATCACTGCCCTCACTTTTATCGCACCTATATGGGGTGCGCACTGTTCGCAAAAGCCACTCAAGGTTGCAGACAGCAGACAGTTTAACTTTAAACTGGTGTGTGAACAGATGCGTGATAAACCGTGTAATAGCTGCATTTGAATATGTGGGAGTGAGATGAATGCATGTGTTACTTTAGTGAGACCGCAGTTCGTTGTGCTTTTGTATACTATGTTTGTCCTGCATGGTTTTATTTACTCACCCTTTCCCAAGCATGGTGTCGACTGTTGCTTCAAAAGGGCCGTGTTGGTTTTCTTATTCATTTTGAGTTGACCTAGAAAAAACCAAGCTTTAATAAACAACACTGCACAGATCTGTTGTTCAGTAAGGCAGCATTTACTCAAACTTGAGACTGGTTAACGTTGTCATTTAATGGCTCCTGGCAAAGCAGTACAGCCTTATCTTGCATCAGTCTTTTCTTCCTTACCTTTGTTTGCTAGTGTGACGGCCACACCCGAAGTCACACCCCGTGCACCAAGATTTTACGCAACTTTAACTCACTGTTTGATTTATCGTAGTTTTTGAAATGCTTGTGTCTTATGCTCTGATTTAACTTGGAATTTTTTTTAAATGAAAGTGGGGAGGTTTGTGTCAGGAAGGGCAAAAGGGCTGTGACAAGTCAAACATGGAGATCATCAAGAATGAAATTTCCATATCGGAGCGTCTCTGGTACTGTTAGCAGACAGGGTGACGGTGGAAACTGTGCTGCTGTTGGCCGGACACGATAGAAAGCGGACATGCAGAGGAGCTGTGTGACAGGACGATGCTAAGCATAGTGTGAGGTGGGGGAAAATGATCTGATGTGGCAACCCATAAAGGGAGGAGCCAAAAGAAGAAGTTGAAATGCATTACTTGTATTTGGAGTGTTCAAATTATGTTAAAAGGGGAAAGGTTTAGGTATTTATTTATTTATTATTTATTTCTTTATTAAACTAATTGTTGGTTTGGTTTATTTGCTGTTAGATAGTTTGCTGGTCTAAGCTGGTCTGATCAGTCACTGTTTAAGCTCCCATTTTTGTTTGGCTTTGGTTTGTTTAGCTCAAGTTTGGTTTTATTTGAGCAGTTAGTTTTGTTATGTTACTTTGTGATTTTATGTTGCCATCATAAATTGAATTTAGCTGTTTACCTGACATATTTTAAGGGACTGGAACTCTAATATGATTTTGTAAAGTTATGCATTTTGTGTTTTGGGCAAAATGTTAGCTTAAAAAAAATCCCCAAAACATCCCACTTAATTTGTTTTGTTTGGATTGAACAACTGTCATTTCAGTAAATTGCTGAAGACAGAGTTTTCATATAGATTGCTCACTATAGTACAACAAAAACTGCTCTAACCAGTATGGCCATTGTTGGGACACATTTGGGAGTGTCTGGAGGAGGTGATGAAGGAGGTGGATCCTTAATGCCTTCAGATTTGGCTTGACAGTGTTTGTGGTTGCTTGATCAGAGTGGAATCTGGGAAGTTTGGAGGCTGAGTTAATGTCTTTGGCTGTTGTGTTTCACAAGCTGTTTTCTGACCTTTTCTGTCAAACAACCGAGTATAATGCTCAGCCCTATAATGATATGTATAGATTACACAACATTACATTACACAATTTTGCGTGTTTCAAAGCTCTATAGCAGCATGCAGTGTCAGTGTTTTCACAACATCCATGTGAACAGTCCTATAGTCATTTTTCATTATAGAATGCCATTTAGATTCATTTTAAACATGAACAATGGAATTCAAAAATATCCACGTAACGCATTAACAGTGAAAGACTGAAAAGAGCTCATTTCAGAAGCACTTCTTTCCTTGTATGTGCAGACAGTTGCTGAGAATCAGATGCAAGTGCTGATTCTATAACACATTTTCACTATGTGTTAAAGTGTAACATTTTTTTTAATGTCATTTCTCTATCACCAGTTCACACCCATTATGAGAACTCATTTTATAATTTCAGGTCAAAGGCTACAACATTGCAAACCCAACTATTTAGCAGTTTTCTGTGAAGAAGTATTTGGTGACAGTGGGTAAAAAGAAGAAGTCATTTTTAACAGGAAGTGACATCTAATAGAACCAGGTTCAAGTATCCACAATGCCAATGTGACTGAATCCTGTGAGCTGCCACCAGGTGTTATCTCAATGTTGTAGTGGATTAAACTTGAGTTACTCGTGTGAATTTTAGCTGTCTAGAATAATATGTCTAAAAAATACAAAAATAATTGAATCATTAACAAATTACCTGATTGAAAGAACGTGAATGAATAAAATCTGTCTGATATTCCAGATCTCACATAAAAAGCTAGAGGTATAACAAGCTAAAAGTAGTAAAGATGCGGCTTCACAGTTACGTTGCTTTGTTGGTGTAAATAGCCTAGACAGAACAACAGCATACCAGTGCAAAAAACTCCAAAGGTATGTGCAAACTAAGCATTTCAAAGGAGATTCTGACAACTTGGTACTTGTGGGAAACTTCTCGTTGCCACAGTGTCTTCTTTGAAGTGCATGCACCATGTGCCATGCATAAGCTCATCATTTGACTAGATCTGTATCACGGGTTCGTCTCTTTCTAGGGTGTAACGCAGTCTTGTATTTATTCCTCTACAACAGAGGAAACAGAATGAATACCACCCAGTCCTGTTTTTAAGGCAATTAGTCAGCATCTAGTATTGTTTGGGTTTTTTCCATTTATTTTTGTATTAGATAACTAAGACACATGTTGGTACCTGCTGGGAAATGTGTGGCTGGTGTACTTGATCAGGCTTGTTTTGGACTGTGTTGTAAAGAGAGCAAGAATACATCCACAGAAATGCTGTGAATTCAACATTAGGAGCAATGTTTCAGAATAAAAGAAAAAAAGAAAAAAAACATTTTGACGTCAGGCAGCAGTGTTAACCACAGCTAAGTGTTGCCTTTAAAAAAAAAAAGTTTGACTGTGCCTTAAGATTGCAGTTTAAGATATATCATTTATTTTTTTTAATACTTCTAGATGCCCACTCCTTTGGAAGCCAAAAAAGCAAAAATAAAAATAAATAGAAATATGCACCCTAATATTAAGATATTTAATCTATATGCAAACTATACTTAGATATGTCTGCCAGAGCTCACCAGGCAAATGAGGTAAGTGCTAAAAGCAATGCTGGTGTGTTGATAATGACATGAAGTTAATATAAACAATAGAAACACAAAGAATCATTATGACTGCCGCGTACTTACTGTTGGCAGGGCTTTGCACAAAGCTAAAACTTCCTGGGACTGTAGAGAGCGTTGTCAGGTGTCAGCAGATTGAAGCCTTGTCAGTGCAGGCTCCAGCAGACACCGGGCTGGTTCGGGCTGTCACTGCCGGGTTGAAGTATGAAGGAGGTACAAAGTTGGTGTTGCAAACAAGGAAGTAATCTGCATCAGTGTTGTTTGGCAGTAGAGGAAGTGCAGGAGGAAGCGTTTGTATGAACCAGCAGTTCTGTCTAACTTTTTTTAAAAGCCTCGAGACTTCATAAGCCCCGCCCCTCTTTGTGAACTTAAGTTGTATGTGTAATTCACTGGGCTGGCGACAAGTCACCGTCTCCTTTTAGGGTATTTGATTTCAGAAAGAGTGTGTGTGTGTGTGTGTGTGTGTGTGTGTGTGTGTGTGTGTGTGTGTGTGTGTGTGTGTAGAAATAGCAACAAATATAACACAAGTGAATAAACAAACTTGGGGAATTGACTTTTTTCTATAAAAGGATTGCCTTCTCCACCACTTTGAAAGGAGAACTAAATCTTGACAATCATGGGGGGAAAATGTTTTTTTTAATTTAAGGTTCCTGTGACCAAGGTCAAGATGTTCGATCCTGACCTGGTAAACAGTGTGTGTGTGTGTGTGTGTGTGTGTGTGTGTGTGTAGCATACCGCTGCTACACACTTGTCTGAAATACTAGTAAACTGGTCCTGAGTATGCTCAGCATAAGATAATGCTACAGTAATGCTTGCAACACCACCATCTGGACAGTGAAGGAACATTCATTCTCCTCGGTTGTCTAGATAAAAATAAATTTAAAGCCTTATACTCCTTTGTGTATTTATGATACTTCTTCTAAAAATATTCATACCAGGAGTATTGTATCTCCCTTTCTTTTAAAGGGACGTGACACATTTAAAACTCTAAAGTCGTAGTTCTTCAGGTTTATGGTCCTATGCTGCTGTAGGATACAGTGCCACAGCAGCTGCGCATTCAGCAGGTGGACAGGACAAACTGGTCAAACTTCAAATTTAGGGTGACTCTAAATTTATAAAATGTTGATATTACTTTGACATTGGTGCACTGCAGTTTGTTATTTTTATTAGCAGTGTTGAGCAAGTTACTTTGATAAAGTAATTAGCCCTTTCACGCATAGTGGTCACTACAGTGGACAGCTATTCAAAGGCTGTTTTCTTGTATTGGTGTCAGCGTTGATGGTATACTTGCACATACATACCCTGCCGCCCACTGGTGGTTTAATGTGACTATAGATGTATGACGTGTTCCATTGTAATTATTGCTATTTAACTCTGTCATGAATGAATTATGACAACCTCAATCAGGATTTTTTCTTAAGTATTTTTATTCATCTTTTCATGCCTAAAGATGAATAAAAATACAATTTTTTACTTTTTTACTGCAAAAAATCCTGATTGAGGTTGTTATAATTCATGCATAAAAGGGTTAATTATAGTTATTAGTTACTTCTTCAGAAAAGTAACCGAGTTAGTAACTGAGTTACAATATTATTGTAAATTTTAAAAACCTATGCCCAAGTTTTGCATATAACTTGCAAACAAGTTATATGCAGCTATTTACATAAAAATGCAGCCAAAATGTTTTTTTTTATAACCATTTCAAACTATTTGCAGAACAATCGGCCGTTCTGCATCAAATAAGATGCCACACAAATTATTTGTGCCACTCCAAAAAATAGTTTGTCCACTATAAGATAAAGGAGAACATCATAAGCCTGATACCTGCAGGCCTGAAAGCAGGAGGTGTATGACTCCTCCTGTTCACATTGATTTTGTTTTTGCTTGCAAGCTGAGAGTACTTTCGAGCGCTCTCCTTAGAAAACGCTGTTTTTACAGTTTCTTCCTGCAGTAAACATAATGATAGTATTAACCTCCTAGGACCTGGCGTCCACATATGTGGACATCACATTTTGGGTTATTTAGACCAAAATACTCAATTTTGCTCTACATGGGCCTGATATCCACCTATGAGGACATTATACTGCTACTGTTCTATCAAAATTTTAAACAAATATCCTCATATGTGGCTCTTATTTTTCTTAAAAACAAAAATAAGGTAAAAAAAAAAAAAAAAATCTGGTAATTCTTTGTTTTGACATTCATCGGGCCTAGGGATGGGTACCGGTGTCCGGTGCCAAACGGTAGTAACCAGCCCGAAAAGCAGCGCACATTTCGGTGCTTTTTTTTTCCTGAGCCAATTCTAGCCAATCATTTTACGTTTCCGAGGATAGTAGGCGGGCCCAGGTACGTACGTTCTTTTAGAGCAGAGCTACAGATTAAAAATGCCCAAGGCGAAGCGATCAAAAGTCTGGCTGTACCTCACAGCAAAAGATGCAAACTCAGCAGCCTGCAACAAGTGCTTTAAGCTGATACTGTGATACTGTCAAAGGAGGTAACACCTCAAATCTGATGAAACACCTGGCAACGCATAGCCTTTTTTTTTTTAAAAGCCGAGAAATGCGCCGTGTTTGATAGCTTGCTGCGAGACCTCACACCGTGCACATCTACTGCGGGTGTGGTGCCTGTTATCGGACCCGGAGTTAGCAACATCCCCCCAAAACCCGAAGAGGAGAGTCCTGGCCCCTAGCCCTGTCAGTGTAGCAGACTGCAGCGGACTGTACGGGCAGCAGAAAGGATCATCGGCGCCCCCCTGCCCTCCATCCAGGATCTGTACCTCTCAAGAACCAGGAAACGGGCAGGGAAAATCATCACAGACCCCTCGCACCCTGGACACAGACTTTTTGATCTGCTGCCCTCTGGCAGACGGTACAGAAGCCTGCAGACCAGGACCACCCGACACAGGAACAGTTTATTTCCCCTCGCCATCTCCCTTCTAAACAGTTGACCTGTCACACTGCTCCCACTGCCAGACTGCAACTGCACCTTATGTACATTCTGTAGTATTCATTCCACCTCATTTCATTTCTGTATTTTATGTATATACGTTTATATTAGTTATTTATAGTTGGTTTACACAGCTTTGTGTATGTATGTGTATGCATGTGTAATGTATATATAGATACGTGTGTGTGTGTGTGTGTGTGTGTGTGTGTGTGTGATTTACATTGCTGTGCTCGAGAGCCACCATCTACCGGAACCAAATTCCTTGTATTTGTCTGCACATATACTTGGCCAATAAACACGATTCTGATTCTGATTCTGAAATGATGACGGATGATGATGGCAGCAGCAGCCGTTCTCCTCTGCGTGAGTAGCTTCATGTTGTTCGTGTGTAATTAACGTTGAGTAGGCTAACCACATTATTACATTAATGCATGTAAGGTGAACTAGCAAACACCGTCGTAGTTACATGCGGCTGTCTTCTTGTTTGATGGCAGATACTCCCTTCACCCTGGCCAAAAAGGCTAAAATGACCAAAGAAAAAGTGGAAAACAGTTAAACATGAGAGGTTTTTGGACAAAGTTTGTGTTCTCCATTCTTTAAGCACCGGAGACCATTTGAGCACATTGTTTAAAAAAAAAACAGCTGAACATGAGAGGCACCGTTTCGGTTTGAGCACCGTTTAAGCACCGGCACCGTTTCAAAAGTACCGGTTTGGCACCGGTATCAGATAAAACCTAAACGATAGCCATCCGTAATCGGGCCCCAATATGCCCAAATATCAAAGACAAATTAAAAATGCATGCCGTGGAAGAGTTCGGGTCTTAGGAGGTCCCAGTCTAGTTTATTATCTATGTGTCCTCCAAGGTATTTATAGTACTCTGCAATGTCCACAGCAACTGTATTGAAACAGGGGTCACAGGTGTCCTGGACATCCGAAAGTCCACAATCAATTCTTTGGTCTTTGTCACGTTGAGCTGCAGATGATTCTGCTCACACCATGTGACAAAGGGGTCAACCACAGCCCGGTACTCTGACTCATCACCCTCACTGATGCATCCAACCACTGCAGAGTCATCAGAAAACTTCTGAAGATGGCAGGTCTCTGTGCAGTGGCTGAAGTCTGTGGTGTAGAGGGTGAAGAGGAAAGGAGAGGACAGTTCCTTTGTGGTGGCCTCATGTTGCTGATCACCTTGTCAGACACACACAATGATGAAGACACATATTGTGGTCTTCCTGTCAGGTAATCAATAATCCAGGACACAAGCGAGGTATCCACCTGCAATGCTTTCAGCTTATGACCCAGGAGGATTAGCCTGATGGTATTGTATGCACTAGAAAAGTTGAAAAACATGACCCTCACAGTGTCCTGATGCATGCTCAATCATCCAGGTATGGAAATCCCCAAAAATGTATTCTGTCAAGGGCGTAGATTTGGCATGGACGGAAGGGACATGTCCCCACCATTATCCAGCGATTACTGAATTGTAAGTCACTTAAAGTCAAGTTCACTCATAAAATGTGTCCGTCATAAAAACGTTACAGGCTATGCTAGGCCATACATGCCAACACTCCCGATTTTTCCGGGAGAATCCCAAATTTCAGTGCCCCTCCCGAAAATCTCCCGGAGCCACCATTCTCCCGATTTTTCACCCGGACAACAAAATTGAAAAACCATATCCCAGCTTGGCCCAGCCAATTCCAGTGTTCAACAATGGCTACTACTACTGCACCTGCTTAGTTTTAATATTACTCTTTCTGGGTCACAAAATAAACTTTTAACATATTTTCAGGCGAGAATGTAGCTGTGTAAACTTCAAATATCTGTGTTATTGTACTTCCATTATAATCAATCAGCTTCCTTTTGTTCACTTAAAATATGTTTACAGAACTATTTTTGTATTTGTTGCAATTGCAGCTGTCCTCTTGGCCAGATTACTCCTAACAGACACATTTTTAAAGTAAACAGGATTTATTTTTAACTGCATAAATAAAGGATACATAAAAGTCACTGCCAAAAACTGATTGCGGCTTCTACCTTGTTACAAGAATGTTGTTTGTTGCTCAAGATGACTTGATATAATTCATGAGGGATATATTTGACATGTTTCACATATTATAGACCAACAAGTTATTTATAGCAGTTTAAATACAAGCAATCAGTTTTTGACAAATACCGGAAATCAGTTTTCGGCAGACAATCACTTTTTGGCACAACACCTGGTCCTCAGGTGGACGCAGCCTCTGAATTTGGACACCCCCGGCCTGTTTCTGACCGGACAATAATAATGGTGACATTTAACTTATTTTATCCGATAAATAAACATTGTTAAATGGTAAATGGCCTGTATTTGTATAGTGCTTTACTAGTGTATATATATATATATATATATATATATACACACACACACACACACACCACTCTCCCCCCCCACACCCCAACAGCCCCTTTGAATGTCTCCCTAACTCTGAGGTCTCCAGGTTGGCAAGTATGTGCTAGGCTTTGGCCACATCAGTCTAAAATTGTATGTAACCATGAATAACGTGTTGCCATGTCCACCAGGAGAGACTGGACAGTATAGGTGTAAAACAAATATGCCAGCAGTTTATCTCAGTTAATGAGAGGAGAAGGCATGTGTTTGGCTCCTTCACATAGTGGACATTGAGTTGTTGTGTGGGGCACCAGTAGTTGGTGTCTGTTGCTGTAACAGTAGTTCATGTTTAGAATAAAACATCCCAGTTCACTGATTTGATCGGGGCAATAGTGCCTAAAATGTTGCATAATTTTGCTGAGAGATCTTTCACTTTGTGGTAATCTTAGATGAGTAGCTTTATGGACAAAAACCACCAGGTCATTCAATGTTCACTTAGTGCTAATGTGTCAGAGATGTTGGTGTACTATAACTGAACTAATGTTGTTAAGTCCTTAAAGTCATATTCTTTTATTGTCATGACTCTATTTGAAGCTATTTTTTATTTTTGTATGATACCTGATTTATATGGAATATGGCTGAAGGAAACTAAAGTCTAAAATACTTAGTCAGTCATTTGTTTAATAGTAATTTAACATTATATAATTCACATATAAAACTATGAATTGTAATTTTAAATGATTTAAAAGTACGTAGAATAGGATATGTAGGCAAGTATATTTCTCCTTTTGTTATCAAGAAGCAAAAACAAAAAGGAAAAAAAAAGAAACTGGGCAGGGTTTGGTGGCTGAATCATCCGTCCCCACCAATACCAAAACCAAATCTACACCCTTGTATTCTGTTCATCTGGACGTAGCGTTATCAGTGGGAGAAACAGTACATGTGCATAATGACTGAAACTAGCATAAATGCAGAGTCCTGGTCTGACGAGATGTCATAACACAGAAGAGCTACCTCATCAGGCCAGGACTCCGCAGTCTATTTGCACCTACAGGCCAGGGCCACTCATTCAATGATGAGGCTGTATATACCCTGGACAGGGAGGAACGCTGGTTTGAGCGGGGAGTCAAGAAGGCCATTTACATGAAAAGGGAAAGACATCTTTCACTATCTTACAATGCTGGGATTGCAGCCATTCCCCAACTCTGTGAGTACCACTCATGAAAATGTGTGTATTCATGATCAAGGAACTGACCTCACAGCCCATTGTTCATTCAGTGGGCTGGTTTCAGCCATTGTGCAAAGGTACTGTTAATAAGTTTGGGGAAACCTGCAGTCAGCTGAGACTGAAGAAGTCACTTGGATGAGTGATGTAACGTTTCTCCCATTGAAAACGCTACGTCCAGATGAACAATACATTTTTCGGGACTCACTTTGCTTGTAGGCTTGTCCAGATGGGCAGACACAATTGAGACGATTGTGCAGGTAGATGATGGCATCCTCAGCTCTGAAGCAGCTGTTTGGTTTTCCTTATTTCATTTAAACCAAGCTTTGGCCGTCAGACAGATGGCCTCATATTTGACTCTATTCATGGTCAACCAATGACTCCAAAAGCTTTGCCTCTTGGGATTGTATTAACATGTACCTGAATGCTCCAGACCAGTAAACTGACAGAATTTCTGTTTTTACTGAGGCGCGCTCACTTGCTGTTGATCAGTTAATTAGGTGCACTTGATTAACAGCACCTGGTTGCTACCTAACCTTTGAATTCCTATGTTAACAATAAGAGTATGCTTAGTTTTACATACACAGCTTCAGTAATTTGTCTTTTACTGTATGTCCTGATATGTAAATCCTTAGAAATGAAAGGGTGTACTTTGACCATTTTCAAGATACTGCACCTGCAATATGTTGATGAACCACTCCAGCATCTTTCTTTTGTGGGCAGGATATATCATGAATCTTCCACTTGGCAGAAATGGAAATGTAACGCAGGCTGTGCTTGTTGCAAAGTTCAGTTGGCCCAGATAGTTCTTCAGAGAGCTACACGCACACGTACTGGACTTGGGAAGAGGAAGAAAACTTCACATGTCTGTGTGCCATTTGTTCATTACTTGCACATTAAGTAACACAGGCAACAGCAATGGGTGAAATATGAGCTTTTTATAATTGAATATTTCAAATGTTTGTAGGTTTCTTTGCAAACAAACCCATAGCAAAGCCAGAGACCATCATAGCATTTAATCCTCCTAGAGGGGAAGTTGAAGTTTTTATGTCAAATTTATGTCATTTATGTCTAATCTGTTTATCATTTCAGGGCACTGTGACCACTCAGCATACAGAGAGGTGTGTGTGTGTGTGTGTGTGTGTGTGGGGGTGTGTGTGGGTGTGTGTGGGTGGGTGGGGGTCACATTCCACAGTGATTATATCTTTCTACCCCTCATGTAAGTGTTTCTAATGTATAAAAAAGTGCACCACTCTCCTCTCCATTAAGCAGAACTTGGACTGTCTTTGCCAAAGCGTAATTTATTGTCCCGAGAGGTCGAACTTACACAATCCGAGCAACATGTTTACCCAATACAAATGTAATTTTAGTACATGTGTTTCTTGAGACAGTGCAGCTGATGAGTAGTGCTATTTTTAGAATGGAATGTAAACCACTGGGTCACATATTTTGCTCTCAACATGACTCAGAGTTTAATTTTATTAAACAGCACACGCAATCCTTAAATGACAAGGGACACGCCATGTATTTCCCCCTAACACGAGCGCACACACGCACAAGGTAAATAATTGATGTGGATCACAGAATAAAGGTTTCTTCAAGTTTATTTTATTGTTTTATTTGTTCATTTATTACTGAAAATTATTACAGTTCCTGGTATTCGAAGCAAGACATCAATCTGGTTCAGTAATACCTTTTCAAGTAATTTCAGCTGAATTGTGAGCAAATGATTATGATTTATAACATTCAAATATAGGAGGCGATAAATGTCAAACCTAACATTTAACACACCAAAGTAGATGCTTTGAAATGGCTTGGTCTGCATTTGTTACACATAAGCCCGCTGTGAAGCTAGATGGCAGCACAGCACTTTCATCAGCTCATCAATCCTTCTCCTTCCCTTTAAGTGAAAGCTCAGCCCCAAACTAAAAGGCCTGCTTTGCTTCAGGTGCAGATAAATATCCATAAGACATGTTAAATATGAGCAAGTTCCAAAAAGGTGTAATCAAGTGAAGGCAAATGGTACAACTCATTGTTTAGATACATACATAGAAATATAAAAAGCAAAACAAAAAATTGACACATTTCAGATACATCAGATACTTCACTGAAGTTAAAATAAAGATGTTTAATATGCAGTTTTGTTGCTGGAAATTATAGTTACATACATTATAAGGTAGTCTTTCATAGTTTAACATATAAGGTACATATTTTATATGTTTATCTATATATAAAAAATTGTAGCTAACAAGCAATTCAGTACATTCAGTTCAGTTTTGTGAGGATTCTGCATTTGATAGTTTGGGGCCCAGTAATGCTGATTCCTTGAAGAAAAAGTAAAATAAAAAGGCTCCCTTGTTGCAGAATGTGTTCCTCCAAGCTTTGTGTTTCGGAGAAGATCCTCAGGAATTGTCTTCTGTCTCAGCTGCCAAGCTCGCTTTGGATGCTGAAGAAGAGACAGACATTCTTGTCAAGTCCCATAGGTCTGGCTTGAATTCATCAATAAATCAAACACTTGTTCAGAGACACTGAAACCTGAACCGAAGCATGTGCACACAAACGTCTCAGTTTGATTTATTTCAATCTTCCGTTCATCCAGAGTGGTTTGAGCTTCCTCTGATGGGCTGTGCAGATGTAGCAGCCAGTCTTTCGCTATATCTAGCTCTGAATCTGTGGAATAAAAGTTCTGCGTGGACTTATCTTCATCTGCAGTGCTCACATAACCTCAACAGGGACTCTCCTTTGCTTTCTCATGCCTGCCTTAGGCCACCGTGTGTGTGCTTTTGGTGTTGCTGACTCGCTGACCAGTTTCCGTGCTCCATCTATGCGTTCCTGTCTCGAGGACGAGCTGAGTGGCATCCAGGAGTGAGCGGCGGCGACGTCCATAGCCATTCCGTCCTATCTTTGATGTAGGAGCAGTGGTGTCTGTTTTTTCGTTCTTCTTTATCTGGACCAATCGGTGGAACAAGTCGTGGTATATACATGTGATTAGGAAGCAACCAGATTGACTTGACGTTGACCTCCTGGACCTTATATTTAGGCCAAAGCTGGAAAAAAGGGGAAGATTTACTGCTTTAGAGGTGCTGTTAAGTCTAACTTGGCAACACATAATATGTTCACAGTGTGTAAAATCCAAAATGTTTCATATCTAGATTTTTGCATGTTTTATCCAGTAGAGAATGGATCATTTTTAGACTTCATTTGTAGCGTCTTAAACAAAAATAGATGCTTCAAAATTTTGAATTTTAACACTTTTAAAATTTGAACACCTCTAGCGTCAGACAGCTTTCGTACACATAAATGACAACCACAGGGGTATTCTAAGTAGGAAAATAACTAGGAGCACACTAAATGACTATGTGACTCTAGGTCACCAGTCCAATGTTTCTTGTTACCTTGATGGGGTTGGGAGAGTTTTGGCAAGCCTGTCCTGCTGCGGTCCACTAAAGTATTGGTCATCGCCTGTCACCAAGCGACTGCGCAAGTCTCTCTTCATATGGCTCTGCAGCCATACTCTAGACCTGCCACAAAGAACAAAGAGGTTGTTAACCATAGAACTTCAACTCTGTCACATTATCACTGATGTTAAGTGATTTAAAGCCAATTTAGCTCATGTTGTTTGAAAAATGTTCCAAGATTTTTCTATGTCATTAATGTATATTGACACAAATCTAAATGGTGAATGGGTTTTTTATATAGCGCTTTTCTACTCTACTCAACTACTCAAAGCACTTTATACAATCTAAATATGTTCATACACACATACATGTAGTGATTAAAAGGAAATTGCAATGAATAAATGCCAAAGACATGTTTGAAAAACTTCAGAGACAGTGTCCACTGGAGACACTACAACTCTGCCCATTATGAAATGTCCTGCTGATGTAACTATACTATATTCAAGTTTAGAAAAAAAAACATATATCTGTCATTATTGGCTTAATAATCCCTTATGTCAAGAAAAAACTAAAATTCAGAATCTACTTGGCATAAAAGTTCCTTGTGTTACCAACAGTGGGCATCTTATTCTACTAGATGAATGTAGAATGAACACAATGTTCTGAGAGGGTTCTTTTGTCAGGCAGCTTACCTTTTTCTCAGGCTGGTGTTGGTCTCTCCTCTGGCCCCTTTTACCAATGGCAGGACTGTGGTGAAAACACAGCAGCAGATGATGGTGTGCAGAAATAATCTCATGTTGGCTGGGAGCTGCCAATGGTAAACAGACAGAAATGGCACTGAAGCGGTCATGTCTTATCTATTACCACAACATCTGAGTGATGAAGCTCTTTTAGACACATTATTGCAGTAACATGTAGATTTTTCTACACAGAACAGCATCAGTAAATAAAAATATTTTCTTCCAGTGATTCAGAATTTTTTCACCAATTTTGCAGAATTTAAATTCTTTACAAAACTTACTCAAATAGAAATCAGTGACAAATTCACTTACCTCTGGCTCTAGTTTGTGTTGTGATGTACAAAATTAATGGTGCACATCCAAGTGTGT
Source organism: Oreochromis aureus (assembly GCF_013358895.1). Classification (NCBI taxonomy): domain Eukaryota; kingdom Metazoa; phylum Chordata; class Actinopteri; order Cichliformes; family Cichlidae; genus Oreochromis; species Oreochromis aureus. The sequence continues at coordinate 23,106,658 of NC_052948.1, read as the reverse complement.
TCTTTACTAGTTTAGCTTAAAGACTTTACCATGAGTTGAAGTCTGAAGTTTATGCTGCTAACATGAGAGGCTTTATAGTAGAAGGGAGGGAGTTGTACCTGAATGCCATACCCAGTGGGAGGGACTGTGGGACAGTTCATGTCAACCCCATCCACCCCACATGTACAGTCAGTCAGACCAAAAACACGTAGATAGAGACTATAATCGACACAGCAGTCCACAAATAGCGTGACTAATAGATACTTACATAATTCTGATTTATTACCCCACCCCCCACCTCTCTCTTTGAGAAAGTGTTGAAAGAATTTTTTGCATTTCAGGGGTTTTGCAAATTGACCTAACTACATTGCTTCTCTCTGTCAAAGGTTTGTATATGATTGTGCAAATGGAAGACTTGTTTGCAAGTCCATTTACATATTTTTGGTCTTTTCTTTCAGCAACTGTGAAGGAATCGGTTGTTTAGAGGGGTTGACAGAGGACACTCTGTGGTCTTGCATGCTTTAAGGCAGTTATTTTGGGTTTAAATGTGTTAATAACTGAAATAAATTGAAATGTGTGTGTTGGATGGCTCCGTTTGAGTGTTAGCGAGCCATCTGTTAGTTTTAAATAGCTGCAAAAAGCTAACCATGTGTAAATTAGCGCTGTGCTGTTATGGCAACCGCATGCAGTGTGGCAATTTAGGAAAGAAGAGTGTGCTTTTGTGCACTTCCAAGTGATCTCTTAAATCGTTCAAAGTGCTGCTCTCAATCACTGGTAGCTGCTTGCAGGCATCCTAATTAGGGAAGTGTATAAACATGTTTTTCGATCTCTGTCCGCTACAGCTAACGTTTTCAGATATTTGAATCAAAAACTGCAAATTACCAAACTAAAGAAAAAAAAAACTTGGTTAGGCCTCCAGTTTGGGGATGTAGGTACCAGGCATGTACTCTATGTTGAATGATCAGAAACCATAAAATGGGGCATTGCATGCTTCATTAATTAGCGGTGCAATATGAAAAAATGATACGAGCTAACGGCTAAAGTTAGCTATTAAATTTATTATTTAATTTACTACAATATGAAACTTAAAATCAGCTCTACTTGAAAAAGGTGTCACATTTCACACCCCACACCATGCTTCTATGGATTTGATCTATTTCCGATTACAGTGCATTTCTACAACAGGCACTATTTTTAACACAAGCCAAAGTCCAGGAAAGGAGAGTTCACTCCCTTCCACAGAAAATACTGCCCGTAAACTGCCTTACACGTCTTTTTGGCAGCCTGTCCTTTTCTTCCATGTAACACATTTGAGTAATGATCTCTTTAGTGGCTAGTTTGGAGCATCCTTAAAAAAAAAGAATGAATAACTGCCTCACAGTGTGCCAATTTTACATCCTTGAAAGAACCGATTCTGTTAACTCAACTATAAATGCCTTCGCCACAAGCAAAGTAGGCCAGATGTTCAGTTGTTTGATGGGCCTTTATGTCCCCACAGTAATTTTTTTTTAAAAGTACAGTGCGTGGCTAATGGCACTGTAGGTTTTGGTGGTGTGCTCCCAGGCTGGAGAAACGCGATGTTAAAAACTGTGGAAACGTTAAGATTTGAAGCCAGTAAACACGGACTGTGTGTAGATTACTGTTTAGTTTTCTCTCTAAGCTGAGCTGCCTTTTTGTTGACACACCCTGATGGTGCAAATACTTAAATAAATGATCACAATACAAGTAGTACTGAAAATGGTAAAGAGGTCGCATGAACGCATGCATCTGGCTTTCATCTGGGTCTAATTGTGGTTCTGACTATGTGTTGTATATACACACAGAAATTGAAACTGCACCTCCCGTGGTAGTGGCAACAACAGGCTTAAAAGCAAAGATATACAGGTGTGGTAAAATGAATCATTTGCGCTGTGTTCTAGAGGCCTTGTTCCTGTATCCCCCATAGAAGTTCATCGTCTTTGCTCTTGCTTGTGTTTCAACAGCTGCATATATTGTGAATGCTAACCTGACACTTCCTGTGGCGGGTTAAGAGCAATGGGCGTAGAAGTTTTCTCGTTGCTAAATACAATGTGTAAAGATCAAGCTTAAGATTGTGATATCTAGTCTAGGCGTACAGTATCTTATTTTTATTTTCTACTTATTTTTAAAACCCATATACAGTATGTGAGGATTTTACAAATAAACTGACATTAGTGTGGAAGGACAGATGTTCTAATAAACCGGACAGCAAATAATGGCAAGAGAATGTTATTCCCACCAACTCTTACACTAACTCCTGTGGGGCCAAAGTCGAATTTGTTCTTCTGGATGCAATGTTTTCAGTGGGAGAAACATTTCGTCACTCATCCAAGTGACTAAGTGGAGACTGAAGAAGTCAGTTGGATGAGTGACAAAACATTTCTCCCACTGAAAACGCCTCGTCCACAAGAACAGAATCAGCTTTTGGGGATTTACAAAAAAAAGGTACAATTCTAAAGACAAGGAAAAGTATCAGAGGAGCTTTCCACTGAAGTAGACAGTTTGTGCCTCATAGCTATCTACCAGACAGTTTGCACCGGATCTCAAAATAAATGCTGCTTTTTGTGGTTTCCCACAGCATTGTATAATATATGTTTTTGGTGAAACGCTGCCCCTTAGTGGTGAATTTTATTTAGTTGACGTTTGCGTAGGGTAATTGCAAAACGTACCTTTTTATAGAGAAAGTTAGAAGATATCATTTCTAAATACCCTAGTAGAATACTGCAGTACTACCCTACTAAAAGCTATAGCACAGTACTAAACAAATATTCAACACTGACTCTGTTATATAAACTATGAAAAACAAGCTTCTTTTAAAAGCAGTGAAGACATTTTCCACAGCTTCTATTGTTGCGTCTTTTGATGAACTGTACTAGTAGTAGTAGATTTAAAGTTCTTCCCAGTTTGTTCATAATATCTTGACTTCAACATGTATTAACCTGCAAGCAGCTGATGTAACTTTTGCCCACATTACAAATGCAGCGATACTTCTTTACGTCCGCAGGCTGCATTTTTAGAAGCTTTGTACCACTGTCAGGTGTCAGCTTTGTGGTCTATCGGAGTTTAGATGCCAAGGATACGTGTACACAGTGTTGTCATGGCAACGCCTCTGCCGCTTTCACGGGCCAAAAGATGAGTCAGTGATTTGTTTCGACGTGATCCCTTCCCGTTCTTAAATTAGTCGTACTTTATTTGCTTTGCAAGCTGTTGGCACATTTCCTGCTGCAGAATTTCAGTTTTGCAAAACAAAGTGCACTAATGATAAAAATCTAACCACCTACGGCCAAACGGCTGTTGTATCCAAATCAGTTAGTCTTTTTTTGTTGTTGTTCATTAATACGTTTTGACAAGTTCAAAGACAGTGTAGTGTTTGGATTGGAGACGGGTGAATCTGATACACTTCCACAGCCAAGGGTCAGTAGAACACAGTGTGAGCTCACTTTTGGCAGACATCCATTATGTGATATTCAAGGTCTATTCATAGTTACATATTTCACTCTGTTTTTATTATTACTGAGATAAAAGGGCAGGCACTGTAGGAATTTTATTAACTCTTTATTTGCTCTGGTATGCAATAGCCTTCTTCCTGGAATTGTGCTTTCCTAAATGTGGGGCCCTTACATTCCTTTTTGTTCCTTTCCAACCAACGGAAAGTTACAATATGAGGGTTTTTTCTGTTTGGAAAAATACAGGAAGAGGTATTTACAGGTGGAGAGTGAGTTTGCCCAAGGGAAACCCAACATGCTCATTTGCCACTCTCTCCATGTCTCTGCCGTTTAACCTTGATGGTGTTGTAGCCTTCGCTGCTACTGTGGGGGAATAATTACTTTATTACTTGACCCCCTGCTGAATTTGTAAGTTTGCTCACTTACAAAGAAATGAACAGTCTTTCATTTCCATGGTAGTTTAATGGAAAGAGACAGAATATGAACAGAAAATCCAGAAAAAAACACACATTAAGTAAAAGTTATAGATGTCACTGACTGAAATAAGTATTTGATTCCCAACCAGGATTCTGGCTCCCACAGATTTGCTGTGTGCCGATAGGACACACAGATTACAATCAATCAATCAGTTATAGATACTCATGATTTCAACTTATGTGTATAAAGCACACCTGTCCACAAATCCATTTCTTCCATTTCATTTTTTTTTTTTTCAGTAGCATTTAATGACTTATTTTTCCTGTTTTTTGTCTAAAAAATAAAATATAAAAGGAAGACACAAGGTGGTCCTATAAACATAAGCAACCGAAGTTCGTATATACAGGTATATACAGGTAACAATGTACAGAATATGTATAGAAAAATTGAAAAATTGTACAGAGAAACATCATTTTAAATAGGTCTGTGTAGCATTATTATCCCTGATCAATCTACTGACAGTAAAGGAGAGGTCAAAGGTCATATGTGTAAAACTTTAAATGGTACTTTCTATATGTTGATAATGCACACCACACATAAGAAGTAAGAATAGTAGTTTCTAAGTTATAAGGTTTTCTGTCAATTTTCATCTAATAAATAATGAAGTTGACCTTGAAGACCTAGGTCGATCTAAGCCAATTTTTATTTCATTGTTAACATGAGTCCACTTACACCGCTACAAAGTTTAAAGCTTGAGCGATCGTGTTCACGGATCGCTCATATTACCTCCTTTGCGTCAGTGGTTATTTAGTTAATGTATCCCACATCACCCTACACCTAAATTAGCTTTTTTTTTTCTCCCCCACTCAGTGGCCTGCTTTACCTTTTACCACTTTCTGTTGTGATGGTGACATTTATAAGACTGGGCAACCTGATGATGGTGATAAGAAGAAAAGCATTCTCTGCATCATCATGTAATTCTAGAAAAGTCAGGTATCAACATCATCAGTTGATGTTTGTACCGCGCCATCAGGTCATTCTCCTGTTGATTGAGTTAAACTTTAACTTGTTGTGGCAAAAGTCTGGGGATTACCAAGATCACTAACTGTGTCTACCTTTATATGGAATATGACTTAAATGACTTTAATGAATTATTTACAACACTTGCATTGATTAAATCATTCGCATCCATAAAAGCAAAGCCGATGGGTAAGACTCTATTACAAGCAGAACTAAAGGGTCCCTCTGTGAATTTCTCTCTGGATAATTATACCAAAGTTGAGTGCTTTGGTTGAGAAGTTTTATATTAAGTATCTGAAGGTTCAGCTTACTGCATCACCTCACAACACGTCAGGTCACATCTTCTTCATTCACCTTTTCTGTTAACGGGAGATGTGAAGATTATGATACACAAGTCTGCTAAATTTACACATATTTGTGTTTTACGACCCAAACCTCTGGTGATATTTGTTTTTCGCTTGTGCTTCATTGTTGTGTTGAAAGCGCAAATACGTCAGGGATCCATTTGGAGACTCCTAAAATTCCAATGGGTGGGGTGCAGGATGGAAAGTGTGCTATGAGAGCCAGAAACTTCAGCACCTGGCAGAGTCGTGACTGATATTTATTAACAACGCTGTCAACCGCGCAGATAAATTTTACATTTGCACCACTGGCCAATAAATATCTTACTTCTTACTCTTGTAAATATTTATAGAAATCTCACACAACATTGTGTTGTCAGCACGGGCGTCGTGCTTCTGCTTGATTTCAAAACAGCTGTTGCTCATGCTAACAACCTCTGACATGCATGCTTTTGTAACAAGCTGGCATTAACGAACCAAATTATGATCAAATATTCAGATGAAATATTTCACAGATTCACACCTGTTAGTTGCCTGACACACGCGGTATCAAAACAACCACCACCGAGCAACGTTTGAGCGTTTTAATATCGTCTCTGGTTCTGCAGGTGCTGTTTGCTTGTGAAGATTTGAAGAATGAACCTTTCTGACTCTCAGCTGCTTTTCTTCCCTCCTTGAATAATGTGGTGAAATTTGCAGCTTTTTTAACATAGCTATATTTCTAGGACAGAGTATTAGGGGCATTCTTGGCAAAAGAAAAAAACATTTCTGGCAATATTTAAAGGGAGTGGGTGGAGGTTGTTGTTTATTTACCAGCTTTGCTAATATGTGCACTGGTGGAGTCTGCTGTGGAGCCGTATTGTTATTGTTTTTTTTTTTTGCTTTCTGTCTTTTGCTACTGCTACTTTCAGCTTTATGAACTCAAACAATATTCATGAACTTGTCCTGTTTTTCTGTGAATGTCTCAGTTTAATGCCAGAGAGCGCTTGTTTTGTTCAAAAACAGGCGTTCCCTCACCCCTGCTAGGTTAAAAAAAGAGAAGAAAAGTTCTTTTACCTAGAACATTTCTTGTCTGTTGTTATTAAACTCAGATATATTTTCACTCAGACACAGTTTAACTCTGAGTAGACACAGCAGAGCTGAAGGTGGCACCGCAGAGTAAGTGTAAGCTGTGCCTTTAAAGGTACAGTCAGTCATTTTGGGGCTTATTGAACAGAAAAAAAGAATTTTGTAATTGTGTTTTCCAACAAATTGATGTGTTCTCATGAGCTTAGAATTAGGAACAAATGCATCTTGAGCACAGATGGACATCCCAGTTCCGACTAACTAAGTTTTTTGTCTGTGGCTCACCTCAACCTAACATCATCAGACAGAAGTGAGCTTCACTGACTCATACACTCATACACTTAATCCGACTTCTTTCACAAAGTTTTATAGAGTTATTAGTCCTGCAGCGTCCGCCGTAGCTATGTACTTGACATGGGAGGGTTAAGAAAATTCAGTTGACTGCAATCTGCAACATACTGACATCTAGTGGTGAGATTTTAGCTACTGTAACTTTAAGTTGTGTCAGTCTTGAGTTAAAATTCCTTGAACATGTGTCAACTCCTTTACCTCCTTTTCCTCATGTGTGTGTGTGTGTGTGTGTGTGTGTGTGTGTGTGTGTGTGTGTGTGTGTGTGTGTGTGTCCCATCCACTGTTAAGTACTGCTGGCCAAGACCAGAAGTACCTCACAAGCTTTACCATTTCAGAAATACTCAAACTAACACTGGGCACTATTCCACATGTACCAGTGTGCTGGTTATTATTTCTTAAATGAAATCAATGTTTCACATATCTTAACAACAGAATAGGAATGAAGAAAAGAGACCACAGATCTATGTCTGCTGTTTGGAATTTCACTTGTAAAAATAAATTGGACTTGTTTTGCTTCATTTCTGGTCACGCAACTCCTCCACAAACAGTGACAGGAAAACAGGTGAGGCGAACCTAATCACAGCTGTTTCTCCTGAGGACAAATGAATTTGTGCCTTAAGTCTGTGAAAGGGTATGTCCGAAATTTTAAAGCTTCAGACCTCTGCTCTATCTAGTAGCAACAAAAAACAGTAACCAACCATAACCAAACACTATATCACACATCCTGTATTTAATCTTTGTTAACAAGCTTAAGAGGATGATATTTATCGGTTTGGTTTATGTTTAATTTCTTTTTTTATGATGATACAACATGTTTTATTTTCCACACAGGCCTGACAGAAGAATGACCTATTCTTCCGTAGGGGGCCGCTTATACAAAAATAACAGTAATATAAATAACACAGGGGTATCCTGCCAGAATCTTAAAATATTCTGTGATACTGATTTATGGTCTTACTACCCTGCACTGGCTCAAACCCAGTCACCTGGCCTTAACAGCTTGACTCTCAGGCGAGCCCATTCCTCTCATATCCAACACACTAAATATTAGGTCCAGATTAACTTCACATGTAGTGTCATCATAAGATCATCAGTTACTCAGAACATCCGTGCATCTGTGAGTGGTCATGCTGCTGTGGTTCACTGGTGTGTACTCCTTGCTGCCTTGTTTATCCGGTTTATTTTTGCACTAAGGCAACAAGTGGAGAAAATGTAGATTGCATTTCCAAGATGTTTTGGGGCTTTATTCCACGCTGTCTTCTCCAATTCTGAGAGATAGATATCCCACAAGTGGCTCATAAATGTGTTTTGAAAATAGCATGTTTACTATAGTAATTCTTCCGAAGCTAATCGTGTAATTGGAAATGATCTTTCCTGCTTCATCACATTCTGCCATCGTGAGTCATCCGCTGTCACGCCAGCGTTGCATGCGGGAAGGGCCGCAAGCATCACCCGACGCTGAATTCATAAGGGATCAAAACAGCAAATCTTGCCAGTATCGCTGACCATCACTCACGCTGGTTTCACCGCTGAGTGATCCAGCCTCTTTGAAATGTGAACCTGGCACTCCAGCGAGCTAAGCGATTGTATAACACTTCATTAGAACTGGGGAGTTAATCTGTAGTTTTGGAACCAAAGGATTACTGTCACATTGTCCTCATTACAACTTTATAGTTTAAGACATGTTTCATGACTTTCAAATGAAGTGGAGAGAAGGATTGTGTAACGTGTGGATTTCATTTGGACTTTTCTTTTAGTCGTGTTCTTTCGAGCACTACCTCACCTCTGTTGTTTCATTGCCTGTGACGGTTGTTACACGCATGGAATACATAACATTTATGGCTTCATTTCTCTTTTTGTCATTCAGGCTTTATTATCAGTTACATAAATGTTCCTAATGGCCAGATCATTCTTATGTTCATTAAATGCCAGGTGCGCGACAAGGAAGGTCTGTCCATAATTTATAAAGTTATGATGTGAAATTCAGGAGTTTGTGGAATGTTTGTGCTTCTCACCGTAAAAACTATAAAATATTTTGGCATCCGGGCAAGAAACTGAACCCCTTAAACACCCCCAGTGTATCATCAGCGTGAGTGTGTGTGAGGTGAGGAAAGGGCTGTGACTAGATGAAAAGTGTAAGTGGTTGAAAGTGGCTTGCAGCGGTAAGCACTTCATTTCCTTTCATTTACCTTTTAATTCAATTATTCCTAATGCCTTGTAGTGGCTGAGAGCTCTAATGTGATTGTGTTTTTGTACAGAATCACATAAAACTGTCTTTTATTGTCTGTTATTGTAATGTGCATAACAGAGCCATAATCAAATTAATCGACTATACTCAAAAAGTACCTTGAAAAAAAGACCTTAAAGGAGAGGTCAGAGGTCAAATGTGAAATATGATATTTTATATTGATATTTGATATTTTAAATCTTTATACAGTACTTTATTTATGTTAACTATACAAGCCACACTTATAAGAATCATAGTTTTAAGGCTTTTTGTTGTTTTCAGCCAATAAATCATTCAGTTGACTTTAAAGATCTTGGTGGATTTAAAGTAAATTATAATGGACTGTTAACATGACCGGGCAGCATGGTGGCATGGTGGTTAGCACAGCAAGAAGGTCCTGAGTTCAATTCCACCATCAGGCCGGGGTCTTTCTGTGTGGAGTTTGCATGTTCTCCCCGTGTTTGCGTGGGTTCCCTCCGGGCACTCCAGCTTCCTCCCACCGTCCAAAGGGGATAGGTTAACTGACTAATCCAATTGCCTATAGGTGAATGTGAGCGCAAATGGTTGTCTGTCTCTGTGTGCGACAGACTGGCGACTTGTCCAGGGTGTGCCTCGCCTCTCGCCCTATGACAGCTGGGATAGGCTCCAGCGCCCCCTGTGACACTGAAAAGGATAAGTGGAAGCGAATGGATGGATGTTAACATGACCCCACTCTACACTCCTGCAAAATTTTCCCCAAATGTATTCAAAACCTTTTGAGCTATGGTGTTTACAGATTGACAAAGTGACACACATTCATGCAAAGCAAAGGAAAAAAACATAACCTCCTTGGTGGAGGTAATAATATTTATATAACTTGCTTACATAAGTTTAATTTAACTTATGTAATGTATGTAACTTATGTATGCTAACTATCTATACTCTAACTTAAATTCATTATTTTTGGATTATACCTGAAACCAAAAGTACCCTTCTCCTTATAAGCTGAAGCCTTTTTCTCTTTATTCTTTCATCCTGATGGCTGTGAATGACTGGGCAACGCACTCATCAGGCCAGCACAAGCAACACAATGGACCTTTGTGTAGTGCAGGGTGGTGCTCACTCAGCAGCACTGTCATTGTGGATGAGCATCGCCACAGCCTTACGCAAATACACAACACTGACTTGTTCTGTATGACTCAAGCTTTTACCTGTGAGCTATGCAAGCTGAAACTGGTGGGCATTATATTCAAAAGCTGAGCTGACTTTTCTACATTTTATCCAGAACAAAGTAGTTCATTATATCTTTCTGGATGACCTCTGAATAAATGAGCCATCGTTGAAATAAGCACAACTCAGTGACTTTTAAAAAAAAGTTTGTATGTTAAGATTTTGTACCTTCACATCACCGTACACCGTCAGTTTTGAAATGTTAAAACATAGTTTTTCTGTACAAAATGATACTTTTTCCTCAGCTAGCTTCGATGTAGCTGAACAGCATTCAATGTGAAGTAACTGTAACAATTTGAAAGCAGCTTCCCCATCGTTGCTCATGAAAAATTTACACACACAAAACATCTTTTTTTGAGAGGAGGTCACATTTACTCAAAAGTGTGTTCAACATAAACTGCCAGTGAGGATTCTGGACTGGAGGTAGATCTGTGGCAGAGCTCCACATTCAAACCTCAGAAGTTAAGATTAAGTGCCATGCTCTCCTGTTGTGGTTTCTTTTTGGGTGTGAGGACAAAGCAGCTTCTGTTCCTCTCCAGTCTGAAATAGCAGCCCTATGTTTACCTTCATGACGCTCTTACCCTGGAGGAAGGGTGTGTAAAGAAATGCTGACACAGTACTGTGCAGGTAACCCCACCCCCTTGACACACACATGCACGACTTTCACCTGGTAAAGAAGAGCTCTGCTGACTCGTTGACTTCTTTTCTTCCAGCCTGCTGCTCTTGGATATTTTTAGCATGATTTCATAAAGCTGTAATTAAGTCGGATGCTGGTAAACAATGCTCTGGTTGGAGGCCAACTCCAAACTTGGCTTAGTCATAAAAAGTCAGACGGTTTCAACTGAAACAAGAAATAACTTCATGTGCTGGAACGAGTGCAGCGCAGTCCATGGGGGTTGTAGGTTTTTTCTTAACAGGAACACTTGTGTTTTATATTTGCGCCTTGCCACACATTCTTTTGTGTTCATGGGGGACCAAGAAGATGAGATGCTGACTTTTGAAGTCTTGCGGTCTTGTCACGTAAAGCATTCCTCACCGATGGAGTTGGACCACTTAGCCAAGCAGTCACTTCTCACTGCTTCCCTGTTATAGTTTTCCTCTGACTGAGTTGAATTAAAAATTTGCCTGTGCGTGCGTGCGTTGGTGTTTTTTCTTCTTCTTATCTGTAGCACATTTAGGTACAATTGCGTGCTTGCTGCATTTGTGTCCTCCGTGTTTGCAGGCAGGAAATACATGCATTTGAGTGCTGGTATTCGTGTCAGGTGTGCAGCTTAAACACCTGTATTCATCTGTATGTCCATTTGCATAATATTTACAGGAGGCAAGCTGACTGGTTCATGAACTCTTGCATGTATTAAGAGTAACTTTTGACCTATGTTGGTAAAAACACAAATTCGAGGTCAGAGTGGCACAAGGCTCACCTTTAGCTTGGCTCTTTGCATTGCCAGGAGCTATTTTTATCTGGTATGAACAATTGAGAAAGATGGGTTTGAGTTCTCCTCTGCGGCCTCGGGTTTGGCCTTCCTGTGGGTGCAGAGTCAACCTCAGTCTGATGCTCTGATTGGAGCCAGATCCTTTGTCCCAGATTCCGAATCCTCGCATCCTTGAACCTCACGAAACCTCTAAAGAAAAAGTCCCATATTACACAAATCCAACTGTAATCTAATGTTGTGAAATATCAGGAGGGCGATGCGGCGGAATAAAAAACGCGCTGTTGGAAAAGAAAGATGACATGCAGGTGAAATGAGGTCGAAGGTGAAGTCTCAAAGGGAGGCAAAGACAGCCTTTTAATAGTAATAGTTATTGTAGTTGTTGTGAAGTGGAATGCCGCCGTTAATTCCTCACTCTTCTGGACCCACTTTTGGTGTTTTTCATTTTTATGAGGCAGGGAGGACATCTGCTTGCATAGTCAACCCTTACAGGAATTCTCTGGGGACCTTTTAATCATCCGTTCGAGATCTACAATGTGAAGATGCTGCGATATGCTATTTTTGTCTACTCTCTCACCAGATGCTTTCCTGAACTCTTAATACTCTCACATCACACCCCTGGGGTCCATGAAAAGTCACATGCGATACTGTGATAGAAAGTAAATGTTCTACAGACATTTTATTTCACAGTCCCAACAGCACGCTTCTGCTCTGTAAACCTCCGCAGGCTCCAGGGGGTTTGCGAGAGCCCCATTTGCTGTAAATGCCCAGAATTCCTAAAACCTTCAAACGCTGTATATTTTGAATTCCTCAGACATTTCAGACACTCGGATGTTCTCATACTCAAGAGGGCAATGAGACCTGTTAACCACTTCACCCTACACCCCTTCACACACAGACATATTTACACACACACGCTCATGTACACCCCCTGCGATGGATTCCAGATCTGGAATTTAATGCATTTCTGTTTCGCATCACCTCCCAGGAATGCGGCACACGTGCCACAAGCCTCATAACCCCAAGCTGATGAATGTGAGGATGTTTAAAAGGAAAGGATGATGATGGGATACAGACGTTTCTGGGGGTGGGGGTGCATCCGGTGCAGTATTTGACGTTATTGACAGGCCATGTTGTTGCAAAAAAGCAATGTTAGTGCAGCTGTGGTATGTGCCGAGCGCATCTGGACCACAGATTTGGGAACGCATTTTGTGTGTGTTTGTTTGGTCTGCCCCGTCTCACTCAAATTAACGACTATTGCACGATACAGAGAGAGGATGGAGCGAATTAACTTAGCAGGGGATCATACGGGGAGAAGCTGGGGGAGTGTGTGGAGGCGGGGGTGATCTAAAAGTGGAGACTTTACAATCTAGTCTGTTTTGGACAGTGTTTACTTACACTGTGTCAGTCACATTCCTCTGAATCGTATTAGACACTCATTGTTAGGTTGATTGCAACAGAGGAAAAAATTAGTGAGCTGCAGACTAACTACAGATCAAGGTTGCGGTCGAGTAGAAAATTTTGCTTATTATTGCCGCCAAGCAGACATTTCCAGGTCACGTCACGCAGTTAGGAACCTAGAAAGCACAGTAATACTAAGAAAAGATACTTCAGAGTGTCCTCCAATACTTCCTTTAGAACAGGATACACTGGACCATCATTTAATAAAGGAAAGGAAAGGTTGAAAATTACGGAAGAGTATTAGGGCCACCGGGGGAAAAAATGTGCACGTCTTTTTTTCTTCTTTTCCAGAATTCGGAGAAAAAAGTCAGAATTCTGAGAAAAAATCATTCTGAGGAAAAAGTCAGAATTATTTTTTCTCAGAATTCTGGAAAAGAAAAAAAAGATGTGGCCACTTCTTTTTTCCTCCAGTGGCCCTAATCCTCTTGGTGCATCATCAGAATGTTCGCAAAAACAATCAACATGACTGGAAAGTGATGCAGATCATCATGTAAATTATTGCTGCTGCTGTGATTTTATTTAACATAAATAATGTGCTGATATTTTTTGGAAATGATAAAAAATTATGTTAAGGTAGTAGAAAGTTGCCCGTTATGAAGCTGCCACCCCGACTAAAACACTTTGTAATGTAAGCTCATAAAAACACTCTGTGTACAAAGATGGCTGTTTATATATTAAACTGATCAAAATAAAGGGAAGATTGTAGATTAAAGTTGCAGTTTGCATTGGTTATGTCCTCATTTGAGGTGTTTTAGGATTATTGTTAATTAAATACTGTGACAGACAGAAGTGAATTATCTTTTCCCTTCACCCCCCCAACCAGTAATGGCAGCTGCCCCTCCCTGAGCCTGGTTTCTTCCTTTTAAAAGGGAGTTTTTCCTTCCCACTGTTGCCAAGTGCTTGCTCACAGTGGGTCCGGTGATTCCTGGGGTCTTCTTTGTATTAATGTAGGGTCTTTATCTCACAATATAAAGCGCCTTGATGAAACCACTGTGGTAATTTGGCACTATATAAATAAAATTTAACTGAATTAAACAAATACGAGTTGGACAGTAAGGTGAGCAGAGCTTCAGCCTTGATAATGAAGTCATTGCTTTCATCGGGATTTCCATATTTTATGCTACGTCCAGATGAACAGAGTTAACTTTTTGGGATTTCCTTACCTGGATGGTTGAGCATGGACCAAGACACTGTAATGTTGCTTGGGTAAAATTTATCATTAGTTTTATTAACCATTAATTTTTTTAATTAGCCATTATGTCAATACTGTGTCATAAAAAATTACACCTTGTAATGTCATACTTTTATTTGGCCAACAGTCATTATGCATTCATGTCTACCTTTATTATTTATATGACACAATTACCATGTCGGTCTAATCTGTTCTGTCACGTGGGGTTTAAATAAATCTGTAATTTCAAGATATTCAAACATTTAACTTCAGAACAGCGTAATACAGCATACTTGGAATTATGTGTAATTCTAATTGAGGATGATTGTAGTGCAGCTTTAAAGATTTAAAGTAAGCTTTTAAATATAGGCTGCATATATTCTTAACATTCCATAACTCATGGTGGTTTAACTTTGCTGCTTTAAAATTGCAGCGATCTTGAGGAAAACGTTCAAAATGTTGAGAAGACGGCCGAAATTTGAACTCAGCTTTACCTGTGCCGCTGTGAATGAGTGAACTGCAGCATAAACACTGTGCAATACTTGTTTATTGACTCTTTTCCGTGCTCCATTTCAGGCCATTCATTGCTCCCGTTGCTGCGTGAGATGAAGATAAATGTGCACGGTCACATTCTTGCTGGAATAAGATGTTCTTTATTTACCCACTGCTATGTTGAATCATAGTGTCAGAGTCTTATTAATGACGCCTTATTTTCCATTCACAAAGCATTCGCTTAACTCTGAACAAATCTGGGATTAAATCAACTCTAATCAGTTGTTTTGGAACTGGAACATTTGAAAGTCAACGTTTTGTTTTTTGTTTGGTTTTTTTTTTAACTTCCTGGAACAAACCCAGAGAAACTCGAAGAATGTCAGATGTACTTTCAGATTCCTTTTTGGTACACTCTGAAACAACAGCCAGATGTCAATGATTCAATGGAACATAGAATTATAGTACTACTAAATTATTAAATAACAACACTGAAACGATTCATCTGAAAAGATACATTTAAAATAATACAAATAAACTTCCATAATTCTTGCTGTGATAATTAATCATATTCATGTCTGGTTTTTCTAAATACTAACATCGTCTGTATATTTGGCTCAGATTTGACTAATGTATCCCTGTGTGCTCTGGACCTCATATTAACTAAGTTCCTCATTACTCAATAATACAATGTGAGGATGGCAATTTAATTAGATGTCATTTCTGTTACATAACTGTAGAAAAATGCAGTATCTATGATCTTGTCTGTATTATAACAGCCAGACAGGAGCCATGAGACAGTGATGAGCTTTATTTTTGTAAAACTAAAGGTTTAGACAGTGAAGTCACAGAAATGAAGTCAACATTTGTTACTATTCTGTCCCCAGATGAGCTCCAGTTAACATTTTACTCTTACCGTTTTGCTGCGTTAGAAACTCACAGCGCACGTTTTATGACACTGTAGCGCCCTCTAGTGATCACTCAAGGTTAAAACATAGTTATTACTTTATAAACTGGCTATAAAGATGTGTCAAAGTAAACCAAAGTTTAATGGAAAAAATGTGAATCTGAAGTTTATTTTACCTATTTAAGTCATTTTGTTTCATGTTTAGATGCTCCCACTTCTCAACTTAGCATAAATAGCACATTACCTTATTTAAATGCATTGTTAAATGCCTTTAGGTCAAACATCTCTCCATCTAATGTTACCTGTAGATTAGCAGATACACATTGGCTGCCTTGCTGAGAGCAAGAGCCCCATTCCTGAATTCGATAAGTGGAAGAAGCTTGTTAATGGATCATTGTAACTCTTCTACAGTGTTAGAAAAAAAAAAAGTCAGTTATTCAAGATGTGATTTATTATATGGTTCAGTTTTGAGCTTTTTACATATATATATTTATATTTAAAAAACAAACAAACACAATTTTCAATTTTTACAGTATCAAAGTCACTGGTTGTTCTAAAATAACAGATGTTCTGCAGTTAGCATCTGTGCTGGGAGTTAGACTTCAGCAAAATAATCCTACTGACAATATTCAGGAACAAGAAATGTTCCAGAGTCACTTAGAAATCAATCCTGATGAAACAAAGTACTGAAAATAGCTCTTTGACGATAAAACATTTAGTGAATTGTACATGATAGTTTACATTCTTTTGAACATAACATTGTTAAAACATAAAGCCCACTAAATATGTACAAACACTTACATTTTAATGTAAAAATGATCTTAAGGAGACTAGTTTGTAGAGTAGTTTTTAGCAGTTTTAGTAGTTTCTGCTTCTTTAAAAGGGTTAAAACAAAGAACCTAAAATACACTTTGGCTAATTCTTGTTAGACGGGTCAGACTCTGATCAAAAGTAGTGCATATCGTGGACACAGTCGAGACAAACTGGAAGAAGAAAAAAATGGTACAAAGCACTGGTGTGCACGTTGTTTATACTTGTGGCTTTAAGGTTAGTTTCATTGTGTTTCATCCTTGTGTATTTCCTGTTAATGAGGTTATTGTGTTTTTGTGGGTCATGCTAAATTTATACTCTCCACCTCCATTGCAGAGATTCAGGAAAGAAAAAAAAAAATGATACCGGGGGACTATATTTGACCAAAAACAAGTTTTACATTGTTTTTCCTAGAGTCAAACCAAAAGCAAACACAGAAATTAGCTGCCTGAAATGACCATATTACTTTACAGTTTTCCATCCATGAAACCTGTTAAAACAAAACAGTTTTCTTTTTTGTGTTTTCAATAAAGCTGCATGTCTTAAAACTTCAAATCATGTATATTGTTAGCTCAGGCCTATTTTGACTATGGTCTGCCTTTACAGACAGCAGGCACTGACCACTGTTAACTTCTAAGTACTCTACTCTTTATTAACTTTGTATAAAGGTAACTGGTAAGGTTCCCATTGGTCCTACAGGAGATCATATAGTTCAAAGTCGCCTTCCACAATCATCGTACAAATGCCGGATGTGTTAGACATGAACACAAAATGGAAAACTAAATTATGATTATGGTCAGTTCAAGAAAGAATAATGTAGATATTAATAAAAAATAAAATCACAAGGATCCTGCCGATTCTTACAGTTTTAAATGGTTTGCAAATAACTGCGAGAAAGATTAACAGGCAAAAACCCAACAAACATTCTGTATACAGCAGGTAAAGTATTGAACACGTCACCAATCATCTCTAAAGGTCCTGTTGACACGAAATCTCCAGATGTCTGTAACAACCCATCCAAGCCAAACGTCCAAAATGTATGTGTCAGAATGAAAAATGACAGCGGAAAAGTATTGAACATTTTTTTAAATTAATTTATATAATTAATAATTAATTTATATAATTTAATAATTTATAAATTTGATATTGAGTCATTTAATACTTGGTACAAAAGCCTGTGTTGGTGATAACAGCTTCACAATTGCTCAGGTGTGATTTTGGCCGAGTCTTCCACACAAACATCTTCAAATCCTGATTCCACACATCTCGTCTATAAACTGTGAAATTTAGTTCTTTCCATAGATTTTCAGTTGGCTTCAGGTCAGATGATTGGCTGAGCCATTCTTACAGCTGTATTTTCTTTCGCTGAAACCAACTGAGAGTTTCCTTGGCTGTGTGTTTGGGAACATCGTCTTGCTGAAGCGTTTCATCTTCATCATCCTGGTAGATGGCAGCAGATTTATATCAGGAATGTCTCAGTACATTTTTCAATTCATCCTCCTTTCAATAATATGAAGTGTGCCGGTGCTGTATGCTGAAAAACAGCCCCACACATGATGATCCCACCTCCAACCTTCCCTGTTGGTATGGCGTTTTGGGGGTGATGTGCAGTGCCTTCTGCTGATTCCAGGTCTTTCTGTGCTCCTTGGCTCTGGGACAACTCTTTCCACTCCTCGGTCTCAAATCTTGCCGGGAGCACCTGGTTGTGGTCGGCTTATGGTGAAAAATGTGCTTTCCAACAATAAGGTTGTGAAGGTCTTTAGTCTTTGAGCTCATTAGTCTTACCCATCATGAGATGTCTCTTCTGTGACACATTGGTAATGAGACACCTTTTTATAAGCCGTCAGTTGGGACTGAACCAGCTGATATTAATTTGCACTAAGCGTCAGGATTATTTTCTAATTCCTGATAGATTTCAGCTGGTGTCATGACTTTCCATTCCCTTTTGCGCCTCGCTTTCTTCATGTGTTCAATACTTTTTCCCTGTGACGTTTCTCATTCATTACACATAATCTGTGGGCGCCTGTGGTTTGATGTGGGTTTTGCTGACATTTTGGTAAAACTGCACTCATGTGGATCGCATGCCCGACACGTGCCTGCACTTGTCTGACAGAAATGCTTACGGCAAGGGAGTTGCTAAGGAGGGTCAGTTACTTTAATCAGCCGATGTCCTTACTGGCATCATTTCTTTTACAATAAAATGTACACAAGTGTCTGGGACTGTAAAATCTTGCAGAGAAACTGTCAGTTTTGCACTTTGCAAGGACGGCAAAAACAATTTTGTGGTGTTACGTGCCTTTGTTGAAACATGCTTTCACACAAAGGTACGTATGTGCAGTATCTGCAGTGTATGATATTCCACTCCTTTGTTGGACAGCTACAATCTCCACAATACCGAATTCTTTGGATCCCTCTTTTCAACAACGTCTTCGTCTTTTGAGCCGTGGACCGTGTTGTCATAGTCACTGGTTCGGTTTGGCACTACTCCCATTGTCACTGGCCTGTCACGCTGTGTGTCAAAATATAAACTGAATGCATTCTATCAATTTTGTGCTGATTATGTCTCATATTTCTACTGAGGAAAGGTTATTTTGCAATAATTATCCTTTTAAATCCCGTTCCCTAAATTATGAGGTGACGTTTTCTTGTTGGTGGTTTTAGAGATAATCAATGGTGGCCAACACTAACACAGAGTCAAGTTTATCAGTTCTATCTGTGCTTCCTACAGGGTAACGTGAGATTTATTGATTAGTTAATGCCACCTTTTTATAAAATGCCTTTTTATCCCGGCAAAGATATGCTTCATCAGAGACGTTCCAGTACATCCCAGCAGGCCTGTCTCATCTTTCCCTTGTTAGTTAAACATGTTTAAGGTTATGATAATGGTTTACAGCAGCTTTACTGAGCTTGAGTTGCCTGGTTCTTCATCTCCTGCCATTGTTTCTCCCTCAGACTGAGCTCTGCTTCAGAAAAGGCTGCAGGGCCCCAGTTTGTGATTTTCTGCTGCCCCTTGGCACCTGAGCAAGAAACAGAAACAGAAAGAAAAACATTGCTGCATGGCAAATACACCCACCAAAAATGTTTGTAGCGTAAACCAAACAGCATATCATCACAAATTGGCCATACCAACAGTAAAGCTCAGTAATGGAGCAGTGATGATTTGAGATTAATTTGCACCCACAGAACCTGGGCTCCATGCAGTCACTGAGTCTCCTCTGTGCACCAAAGTATTCTGGAGTAAATATTTGAGGCCATCTAATAAACAACTTAAGTTTGACCCAAACTGGGTCATGCAACAAGACAATGATCCCAAGCACAACAGCAACCCCCCCAAAATGGCGTAAAAAAGACAGACCACAACAGCTGATCCTCAGCTAAAAATCTGAGGATTTATTATATGTGTAACTGCCATTTTTCTTCAAATTAAGATAGCAGTGCAAAAAATTTGCAGCACTCTAGATGATGGCCTCTGTCTGATTAGCAGCTACAGGGAAGACCACAGAGGAAATGTTTACCAAACCCACAGAGAAACAGAGAGTTTCTCCCTTTCTCTTATCTACACTCTGTGCCTGCAGAGTGTAGCCTTCTACTTTTATGCCTTCCTCTACTGGCATGTGATTTAATGCCCTTCAAGGGGGTGGCGCTGTCCAACATCAAGCTCACTCGAGTCCTTGCCGTAAATCAGCAAGCAAAACCATTACTCAACACACACAACTACGACCAGCTGTGCTGCCAACTATTGCAACAACCAAACCACATGCATGGTTCCAGGTACAGTTTATCTCAGTCTTGACTAATGACAGGACTGCTGTGCCTCCCGTTGTCTCAGCGTCTGCAATGGTGCAGACACGGAGAGAGTGTACTGACTTTATGATTATAACCAGCTGCAATTGACTGCACAGTTTATAACATATCATAGGTCAGTTTCTACATGAAATAGAATGGCATTTGTTATAATACAACATTTTTAAAAATCCTAACTATCATTGTGAATAGGTTGTCCAAAGCTTTTTAACATCCATGTGTTTTTACTATTTTTTTTAATCTGAATTTATGTTATAGTGAAAAAACCCAACAATTTTATATTTTTTATATGAATAAACAGATGTAAGATATTCTGAATATATCACTATCACCTAACAATAATCCCAACCCTAACCTTAAACTTGAATTTTAACTGTCAAACAGCTCTTAAGAAAAGCACCACATGGTGCAGGCGGATGCTCGTTGGGTTTCTGTTTACCTGGTTGAATGAGCCGTAACAACCCCTCATGTTCAGCCACTTTGTGCTTCCAGGTCTTGGTGTTGTTGGTCGCAGTTTCCAGCTTCTTCTTCACCGTCTGGCTCGCACATGGAGAAACAGAAAACGCAACACATGTATGATGTTTAATAGATATAAGAAATGGCACCTATCAGCATACTGATTCACAAGTGGTTAGTATTAAATTTCTTGTCTAAAGAAATCTTGTCTAAATGGCAGCTCAGCATACATTACTTGTATAGTGACACCATGTCTGGCATACAGCAAATATAACTCTGATTTTCCTCGAGCAGCTCACTTATGGCTAAGCCTGAACAGGTGTTCCTGAGGCTTCCACAAAGTACTTGATTAAATGTGAATTCTTTTGGGAGTGACAGACTAATCACATGATGAGTCTGCATATGTGCATGGGAAGCTGCTGTGCAAATAGTCCAGTCACTGCTAGCAAGGTGGATGGCACATGTTCTGCCTCCTGCATGCAGGTGACTCCCACCTCTAAACCACATGTAGCAGCTTCTGTAGTGTGAGTGGAGCAGACCGTCTCCTGCTGTGTGCTACATATGAGGAAGGACAACTGAAAACAACTTTGAGGACATATGTTAGGTGCAAACCTCAAAAACTCCTCAGGAACTGCTTTGAACTACAGCAAGAGGCACAATTTAGTCATAAAACGCCAACATTCATAGAAATGATGATAAGCTGGGCTTTTCCCTTTTTATTGTTTTAATGATTCATTTGTGGGTAATGGCAAATAAAAAAATTAAAAAAAAAACAGAGGAGTTTCCACACTAGTCCTATTGCATCCATATTCATACCCCCCCATCACTGACCTCATACTGCTCCAGCGCCCCCTGCCTCTCCAGCTCCAGCTGCTCCAGCTGCTTCATTGCAGCTTGCAGGGCGCTCTCCTTGGCCAGACGCTCCTTCTCCAGCTCCTCTTTCTCAGCCACCGTGACGGAGATGGCCTGCTTCTGCTGCAAATGGATCTGCTCCAACTCTGCTCTCTTCTTGGCCTCTTCCTCCAGTAATCTGGTCCACAGTACATATATCATTTACTACAGGCAGGCTTCAGCATGGGCCCTACCCCAGGAGGGTCAGATCACTGCATAAACAAAGCATGTGGACCGTACACGCGGTTTCCACAGATTTGCCACTTCTTATTGAGAAAATTATTAGTCCCTGTGTAGTTTAACACTTGTATAGTTATTATTATCAACATTGTATGCACTGTATACACACACACACACAAAAGTGTTTGCCCCCTTCCTAAGTTTCTAGTTTTTGTATGTTTGTCACACTTAGATGTTTCAGCTCATCAAAAAATGTAAATATATGACAAAAATAACACAAGTAAACACAAAAGGCAGTTTCTAAATTAAGGTGTATACTCTTAAGGGGAAAAAGAATCCAAACCTACATGGCCTTGTGCGGAAAAAGTGATTCCATTATCCACAAATGGCGAAAACATGGAACAGTGGTGAACCTTCCCAGGAGTGCCCAGCTGACCAAAATTACCCCAAGAGTGCAGCGACGACTCATCCAAGAGGTCACAAACAACCCAGAACAACATCCAAAGAACTGCAGGCCTCACTTGCCTCAGTTAAGGTCAGTGTTCATGACTCCACCATAAGAAAGAGACTGGGCAAAAGTGGCCTGCATGGGAGTTTCAAGACAAAAAAACCACTGCTGAGCAAAACGAACATAAAGGCTCGTCTCGTTTTGCCAGAAAACATTTTCATGATCCCCAAGACTTTTGGGAAAATACTCTGTGGACTGACGAAATAAAAAAAACGTGTGTGTCATTTCAGAAAAGGATCATCATACCAAGAGTAAAACATGGTGGGAGTAGTGTGATGGTCTGGGGCTGTTTGCTGCCTTAGGACCTGGAAGACTTGCTGTGGTAAATGAACCATGAATCCTGCTGTCTACCAAAACACCCTGAAGGAGAACGTCCGGCCGTCTGTTTGTGACCTCAAGCTGAAGCAGACTTGGATTTGGCAGCAGGACAATGATCCAAAACACATTAGCAAGTACACCACTGAATGTCTTAAGAAAAACAAAATGCAGACTTTGGAGTGGTCTTGTCCTGACTTAAATCCGATTGAGATGCTATGGCATGACCTTAAAAAGGCAGTTCATGCTCGAAAACCCTCCAGTGTGACCGAATTACAACAATTCTGCAAAGATGAGTGGACCAAAATTTTCCACAGTGCTGTAAAACACTCATTACCAGTTATAGCTTGGTTGCAGTTTTAAGGGTGCTCCAACCAGTTATTCGGTTTAGGGGGCAATCAGTTCACCTTCATTTAGAAACTGAATTTTGTGTTTACTTGCATTATGTTTGTCTAACATTTATATTTGTTTGATTATCTGAAATATTTAAGTGTGACAAAAACACACAAAAAAGAGGAAATCAGGAAGGGGGCAAACACCTTTTCACAAATATAAGAGAAATATATTTCCAGGCTGTAAAAGTATAATCGTTTTAAAAAGAAAAAAAGGAAAAAAAAAGAATAATGAAGAAGCTAATGTGTACATCAGCTGTAAACTGATGTGTGTCAGCAGGTGGTGCAATAGTGTAGTTAGACAAGTAAATATAATAAATATATACACACACAAACATAATTTATCTGAAAGTTCAAACTTTTTTATGAAATATATTTTACATAAAGGTGATCTGAGTTTGTGGTGATGTCATGATTTGTATAGTTGATATTTTTTGACACTGAGACTGTTCATATGTATATAGTGCTGCACAACTGTGCCCCTTACACCCCCCACATGTCTGCACTGGGTAGGAGTTGCTCTGAATCTCATTGTACATGTGTGCAGTGACAATAAAAGGCATTCTACTTCTATCAGAAACAAAAGGCACACGTGACGGATAACATTTAATGTCTTTAAAAAATGAAAGTGAAAGGGGTCAAACTGTCAGAAAAATCTAAACGCAAAGGTCAAACATACTCAGTTCAAGATGCACAGACTTGCTCTCTCCTCTCTCAAAATTTCAGTGGCAAGTCTTTAATGTTTCTTGTATCATTAAGCACCTATACGCTTCATTATAAAACACTGCCATTTAGTTCTCAGGCATATTTTACTCATTTTAATGTGTTTATATAGTTGTTTGTTTGGACAAAAACAGCCACTGAAAATTGTCCTCTTCTAAAGAACTGATTGCCATTTTTAACACAACGACTACATTTAAAGGAAATACTCGCTGGTGACTTCTCAAACGTGACCTGGAATGTATTCATCAGCAGATAGGAAGGAAAGATGGGGGAGGAAATGTCGAGTGTATGAAGGAGAAGTTGAAAGTCTGGCTGTGTATAGCCTCCTATATAAAGAAAACAAAGACTCAGACGCAGCTCTTTGGACAGAGGTTCATGTGAAGCACTTAATTAGGAATATTAAGTTTCATGCTTCACTGAAATTTGGTAGCACCAGTGCTGGATTGTTAAGGTAACAAAAAAGAATTTATATGAATATATTTATGCCAGTGTTATGCTTTCCAGATCAGAGAAGTATGCAAAGATCCGAGTGACCTAAGTTTCCTCATCAGAGGATCTGAGTGAGGCTCTGTGGGGAATACTTTTTATACAAACCCAAACATTTCTCCCTCCGCACACCCTTTGACTCACCGTGTCTGCAGCTTACGGATGGTTTCCTCATCCTGTCTGGCACGCCTCTCGTCTTCCAAAGCGTGCTCCAGTTGACCATACATGTCTTCCAGCTCATGGACCCTCTGCAGGTACTGCTCCAGCTCAGTGGACTTCTCAGCCAGGTTTTTCTCAATCTGCTGCCGCACCTTTAAAACCAGGAAACACAGAAGTATACTTCACCTGGAATTCAAAATCAATACTCATAAGATACACTCGTATGTGTTTATACACCACTCTGCAATCATTAGATATTAATCTGTGGCTCTTCCTCAGTGTGTTTTTTTTCTCCATCGCCCCCATCTCACCCTCAGTTGGTTGCGGCAGATGGCTGACCCTCCCTGAGGATGGTTTTGCTGGATGTTGTTTCCTGTTAAAAGAGCTTTTCCTTCCCACTGTTGCCAAAGTGCTTGCTCATAGGCGAGCATCTAATTTTCAGGGTTTTCTTTCTTATTGTCGGGTCTTTACCTTGCAATATAAAGCACCTTAAGGGGACTGGTAATGGTTTCATGCTATATTAAAAAAAGCTGACTTGAATTAAGCGTTAGAGTTTGCATATTGGTGCCAACTCTTAAGTGCCACAGCAGGTGCGCATATCTAAAGTACTCTTGTCATGATCAATCAGTATCTCACTGGAAACCCGTGTAAGATATTTAAAGACGTGTAAAACAAACTGACATAGACAGGTGTACCTAAAACCTCAGTCAGAGATAACTGCTATCACAACTGCTATCAGCTCTCTGTAAACTCAGGCTTTCTGCTCCAAGTGCGTTCACATAAAAGACGGCTGATTACTCCCATCAGACACATTATCAGAGGAACAGGTGACATGCTGTAAAGAAATATAACAGAAAGCTGATAGTTATCAGTTATTCTCTGTAAACTCAGGCTTTCTGTTTCAGGCTCTCACTGCTTTCACATAAAAAAGGGCTGCCTACATCCAGAGACAGAGGAACAGGTGACAGCAAAGAAATATAACAGCAAAATATGATAGAAAAATCAGCCTTGTGAGTTCATAAGTTAGTATTTGTTCTAGCAGTCTTTATGTCCTGAGTGCTGCTGTTTACTTCTGATATTGTGGGTGCATTTAAAGTGCATTGTGACACTGTCCCAAAGCCTTCTGATGGAGAGCTGTAAATCACTTTAGTTTGTGGTCAGATCAAATTGAAATATTTTCTGTTGACTGAATATTATTGCTGTTCAATACCAAAGGCTGCTGTATCATCCAAATCCCACTTGGAGCTTATTGATGGGAAAAGACTCAATGAAAACATTTGAGAGTCACCTTAGAGCTCAGCGTGCCTCACTAACACATTAACACTGCTTCATACAACACCTCTGGGATCAGGAGTTTATGAATTAGCACACACAATCTTTATCAATAGTTTTAATAATTAACTGATTAATGGACCAGCAGGATTGATCAGCAGAATGAGTTTTAACTCATTAGTGGAGCAAACACTAAAAACCTCGAGCTATTCTCAGTGGGTAGCTCAGCTGGTGTGCAAGAGTGTGAGAGAAAGTGGAGTTAAGCGAAGTGCTGTTACAACCAACTTAAACCAAGTAATGTATTAATGATGTATAAGAATAAGTAAGTACAACAAATCAAAATTACACCATCTCTTAGGATCAACTAAGTGGGACATCCGAGAGCAGAACTGTGACTAAAGAACCACAGTTAAACATCTCTCTGCCATTTCACCACATCCATGCTGTGCAGCAAGCATGTCAAGATGTTATCAGTGGCATTCAAGCACAGTTAAATGGGTCTCTTTTATAAACAAGCGTTTGTGAGTAAGAAGAAAACACCATCAGTGTTAGTTGAGCCTCATAGACATTTCTTAACCACACACTATGTTCTTAAATGTGAGGCAACAAACATAATATCCATTCAAGTCTCTCCAAATTGCTGCTCAAGACTCTGCAGTAGTTTTTTGTTTATTTTAGTAGCTCCTCTCAGTTTCTATATTTAACAAGTTTATGTCAGATTAAAATGAATGAATCATGTTATAGCAAAACACAATGTTGTTCTGACTTACCCATTATTGCATGCTCTCAATAATACAGTGATATAAATATATTTGCAGCCTGATAATTGAGGTTTAATGTCCCTGAATATAAAGCAAGCGCAGTAATTGGCCAGTCGGGTGGCCCGCCCACCCGCCCGCCCGCCCGCCCGTCCATCCGTCCGTGTCACGGGGGGCTGGAGTCTATCCCAGCTACTATAGGGTGAGAGTTGGGGCACACCCTGGACAGGTCTAGTCACAGTCTGTCACACGGCTAACGCAGAGAGACAGACAACCATTCGCACTCACATTCACATTTAGAATCATCAATTAACCTAACCTCACTATCTGCATGTCTTTGGACTGTGGGAGGAAGCCAGAGTATCCAGAGAGAACCCACACAAACACAGGAGAACATGCAAACTCCACACAGAAAGGCCCCGGCCAGATGGTGGGGTCTAACTCAGGACCTGGTAGTGTTTGACTTTGCTTATTTTTTGTTTTATCTGTAATAGTACAACTATGGAGGCCACCATTGATGACATTTGCACATATCTACTACTGATGTTTCAATATATATCTCAGAAAACTGACCAAAGACTGAGTGGAATTGCACAGATGAACAGCCATCACGGAAATGATGCAGAGATACAGCGAGGGGATGCAGAATTAACTTAAATAGTAGGAAGTAGGAACTGCTAAAGCACTAAAACTGTCTTTCTGTTCAGGAATTAAAGTAAATAACTCTAATTTGGCATTTTAATCAGAAGATCGGAAGATCCAGCACTAGAGTGTACTTAATGAAGTGTAGCTTTTACAATATTAAGATGCTGTCTGGCAGAGTAATCAGAGGTTTGTGGTAATGGTGCAGAGGAAATGTTTGTGTAACTAACACGAAAAAGTCAACGTATGATATTAAGTCCAACTGGCACCACTATGCTCGACTGTATGTTATGGACATTACGTGCAGATGAGAAGGATTGACAGACCAGTTTCTCTCTCTCCAGGTCCCTCCTGTAGCGGTCCTGGAGCTCAGTTTGGGTCTGAAGGCGTCTTGTTTCTTCTTCTGCTGCGTTAGCCGCTGCCTCCTCCAGAGCCTGCCAAAAGAACAACAGACAAGCCAACAATGAAATGTTTTAATAATTTCCTTTTTTTGCAGAGTGGACTAAAGCAGTATGTGAAATCACACATTTCACACCCTTGTAGTTTCAGGTTAAAGAGACTGTTTGGTGGTGTTACTTTTACACACACTAAAATATCACACTCTAGTCAGGGATATAACCAGGGCTGAGAAAGGCTACACTTCTTAATATATTAAAAGGTCCTAGAGTCGTAAAACAGCCACAAACCCCCCCCCCCCCCAAAAAACCCCCCTGTTATTTTGAAAACTGTAAAGGACTTACATCTTCCTGCTTTTGCAGAAGCAACTACATATATGGAAATATGGAATATGTGCTGTGGGTATATAATAATGACATAAAACAAGATAAAGTATGGACTTTATCCTTTAATGAAATTAAAATAACACAAGGCAAAAGTTACCTACTTAATAACTGGCTTTACCTTCGATTCACTCCTCGTACCTGAACCAATCATCAGTCATCATTCTTAATAAGTCATGTTACAGCCCAACTCGACACACTGGAGGGAAGGATATCAATTTGGCAACATGTCCAGTGTTTTCAAAGAAAAAGCCATCTAGAGCGCACATTATGGTGCCAGTTCGTGTTTTGTTTTGGCGTCCTCATAGCTTTGGCCGTAATTGTAGTATTTAATTTGTACAGTTTCTCCTTAAAGTGCCATCAGTTCACAACCAGAATTGTAGCTCTTCTAATTTAATTTTCCCTTCTAAAGCCTGGTAATTATATCTATTATTTTATTTTGTTTTTAGTGTTTTGTAGTTTTATGAAACTACTGTGCAGACAAAAGGTTAGCCAAGGATGAGAACTGAAAGGTAGTAACACAAAGTATGCAGCACATCAGTTTCATGCCTCCATTTTGAAACTGGCGAACTACATCATAACTTTTAAATAAACTTGAAATTAAAAAGCAGTTTCTCTATTTTAAAAACCGCAGAATGAAAAAAGGAAAACAAACAACGAAACTGGTGTGAGGGGGAAGTTTCAGCAAAGACCTGTCAGGGGGGGATTGCTGCATGTTTAATTTTAGTTGTAAGACTGTGGTTTATAACAGACTAACAGAAATGAGTGCGCTGCCTCTGAATAGGTATGCAAATGTACCACCAGCAGTGCTCTATGAGCATGAAGTAATACACGATGAAATCATTTTTCCGGCAGAGTTCAGACTTCTTGGAATAACAAATGTTTTACCGTTGCGGTTGCATTTTTATTTTATGGCTGATAAATAATCAGCATCTCAGACAGTGGTAGGCAGGCTAGCCAGTTACTTCACATACTGGTATCACATTTGACTATTTTTAAACAATGATAACATGAAGATCAAAAAGATTTATATAGCACCAATTTAAAAAAAAAAAAAAAAAAAAAAGCTGCCTCAAGGCACTTTCTAGGATTCAGTACCAACAATATTAGAAAGAACCATCACCAGGCCCTCTATCAGCAAGCACTGGGTAACAGTGGGAAGGAAAAACTCCCTTTAAAAATAGGAGGAAACCTTTCACCACAACCAACCTCGGGGGGGGGGGGAAGCTATCTGCCACAGCTGGTTGTGAATGAAGGGAAATTTAGTTTAGCCGTTGGCAAGTTTTCTGCTTGTTTCAAGACTTTTTCCTCATTTAACTTTCTGAATGACAAAGTTATAAAATACAACACAAGTTACTCTCAATGTGGAATTGCAGGTGACTGTTGATACAAGACATTTGATAAAATGTTATCAGGAGCATAAGTAGGTTTGGTGCTTCCAGATGTTTCTAGAGGTCCCTGAATTTATTACAAAATGTAGCATCAGGCAGCAGCAACTTCATTAACTCCATTTTCATTTCCGTCCATTTAATTAAATTGGCTAATTCCATTATCTTGCCAGGATGTAATAACACTTTATACTTCTTTTTTTTTGTCCCCTAATTGCTAGATAAATTTTCCTCTTATGCTGTAATAGGAATGCAATCAAAATGTAGTTCCAAGAAGAAATTGACCATAATTACAATTTACCTGACATATTCAGACAACATCCCAAAAAGTTGATTCGGTTCATCTGGACGTAACGTTTTCAGTTGGAGAAATGTTTCATCACTCATCCAAGTGACTTCTTCAGTCTCAGCTGACTGCAGGTTTCTCTAACCTTATAAACAGGTTTGACTCACAAACTATATGTCATCAGGATGCTACAGCACAGAGCAAACCCCATTCCCACTGACACAGAGGCCAGGGAAGCAGAAGAACATCACATCAAGAAGGTCCTGGGTAAATGTGGTTATTCCAGCTGGACATTTGTCAAAGCTGAGAAGGCACCTAAAGAACGTTCCAGCCCATCCATGACAGAAGGACAACCGCTGACTAAGCGAAAACTCACGCATCTCTGTGGTTTTTAAACCCTAAAACACACTGCGCAAAAATTGGTCCACCCCAAGGATCGGGTCCCCTGACACAAACAGAGTAATATAGTGTATGCTGTTAAGTGCCAGGAGGATTGCCAGGATTAAACATCAGGGAAACCAAACAACCTCTGGCGAAGCGGATGGCACAACACAGAAGAGCTACCTCGTCAGGCCAGGACTCTGCAGTTGATTTACACCTACAGGCCAGTGGACACTCTTTCAATGATGAGGATGTACACATCCTGGACAGGGAGGAACGCTGGTTTGAGCGTGGAGTCAAGGAGGCCATTTACGTGAAAAGGGAAAGAGCATCTCTGAATCGAGGAGGGGGCCTAAGGGTACATCTTCCACCATCATACAATGCTGTGATTGCAGCCATTCCCCAACTCTCTGTGAACGGTACTCATGGTACCATTCGCACTGATCTGTGGTCTTTGATCAATGATCAATGGTCATGACAATTTGCATATTAATGATCAAGAAACTGACCTCACAGCCCATTGTTCCTTCAGTGGGCTGGTTTCAGTCATTGTGCAAAGGTACTGTTTATAAGATTGGGGAAACCTGCAGTCAGCTGAGACTGAAGAAGTCACTTGGATGAGTGACGAAACGTTTCTCCCACTGAAAACGCTACGTCCAGATGAACAGAATCAACTTTTTGGGATTTACTTACCTGAATGATTGAGCAAGATATACAGACAACACCATGAAGAACTTTAATGTAAAAAAACAACAACAAAAAAACCCCCACATCATGGTAAAAGATCAGTATGATAAAGTTGCCAACTCCATTACAGAGCCGATATAAAATCGATACGTTACGGTTTTAAAAACTTAAATTTGTTTTTCAGCTCTAAAAACTTTATATGGTTAGCTTTTGCATTTATAAAAGAAGCAAAGGTTCAAAAATACTAGAATAACTAACTATCTAAAATAAAAGACATTTAAAAGTCCAACCTACCCTATACACTGCAAGGTTAAACTTTTATAATTGCTGCCATTGTTTTTGTTCTACAATCATTTAAACACAATGTGAACACAGTCTTGTGCGAACTGTGTGTAGCTGTTTTTAGCCTCTTGGTATCTCACTGACCTATGAGGAATGTGACACCAACAACACTAGAATAAACAATTTATGAAAACACATTTTTAAGTTTGCTGGCTGTTGGTGTAGAGCCTGGGTTTGTTTCGAAACAAAACCGTACATTACTGGGAAAAATATTTAGGTAAATTAAGCTGTGCTGGTGGTTGATCAATAACCTCTTTTTGCCTCACCCCTCATGTGAACTGTCTGCAGACTGTCACAGTCCTCCTCTTATAGTAGCAGTGTGTGAGAATCTCTACTGTATGCCTGTGTGTGGCTATACATGTTTGTGTTCATTGTTAATTCATGAAGCTAACTATGCGAGATGTACACTTACACCTCAATGGTAGATTGTTGTGAGTTTAGAGGTCGCTGTTCCAGACAAAGAACTCTTGTCCTGTTCTTCAGTCTACGTTAGACGAGCGCAGCAGTGTGAACCAGTCTGACTGCAACTTAGCTTTCCTCACAATGCTGGCTGCAAAACCCCCGGTCCTGCACTGAACTGAAAACCTAACCACTGATACTTGGTCAATGCGGTGATTTTAGTTTAACTAAACAATACCATTCTCAGAGAAGATTTATCTGAGCCCTTGAGTCAGATAAGAGGCCTTTTTTAATTATTTGTAGCCCATCTGCTCTGCAATTATGTTTTTTTTTTCTATACACACACACACACACACACACACACACACACACACACACACACACACACACACACACACACACACACACACACACACACAAAAATCACAAAATCAGTTGAGAGACTATTTAATAACATTTGTAACATTTGCCCATCTTGCAAAAGGAGAGTACAAACAAACATCTTTTTCTCACAGATGAGTAACATCAATGAGAAAAATACTTAACCACTACAATTTTGAAGCTGGCACTTCCTGTCATTTCCCAGCATTAGCAGAAAGCAGCCACTAATTGTCAGCATTTGAAAAGGACAAATGAAATTGCAGAAATCAGCACTGTTGGCACGATTGAGAGTGAGGTTTAGCAGGAGGATTTTCTGGAGCAACATGTTTAATGGCATCTGCCCCCCCCCGCCCCCACATTGCTCTTTCAATCCACATTCCTTCATTTGCAGGAAGTGATGGACTATTTATTAGTCAGAGACTGCAGGGTGGAGCTGGTCTATTGTTGGCATTCATGAGCTGGCAGCAAGTTTCAGTGGTAATGAGAGTTTTTAGTTGACCTACTTCAAATAGTTGCATGAGACGCATGTGTAACCCTGCAGTGTGCAACACAAAAATACACCGTCACTTCTGAAAGTGCGCAACATAATAATTATTGAATGATTATTTTAAGATGTGATGCGATCTTAGAAGAATGTTGCTGGATTGGTTTTGACACTTAATTTAGTCGATGACAGCCGTGATGACATACCTGACTGAAAACAGTGGTTCCTTCTCGGTCACAAAGTGGCTTCTTAACACTTGTTAAGCAAGATGCAATCCCAACATTATGCCATAATAGTTAGAGACATCTTGGTACTTCTAAGTTGCTATATCTATGCCAGTCAGCTCTATCAGTTTAAAGTTTTATCACTTCACAGTGCAGTGGGTGACCACAGAGAGAGGTGGACAGGCTGCTGACCATAGCCAGTATACGTCTATGGTGCCATAGCAGGAAGTGCAATAGCCAGTATATGTCTATGGCCTGGGGAGGGAGATTCATGAAAAGCAGTTATAGTTGTAACCAGACTGGACCATTTTGTTAGTTCCATTACCATCCACCCAGTTTTTGCTGGTATCTAGGGCTAGGTCACACAGAAGCAGCAGACTAAGAAGAGAAGCCCAAAACCCCTTCTCCCCAGCCACTAGGGATGGGTATTGATAAGATTTTAACGATTCCGATTCCATTTTCGATTCTGTTTAACGATTCGATTCTTTATCGATTCTCTTATCGATTCTTGTTTTTAAAAAAGGAGAACACTAAGGTCGATTAGCTTAGAACTGTTTTATATCTTCTCTTTCAACAAGATAGAAATTTAGGAGTAACATGGCCTTACAAACCCAACAGTGAGATCTTAAGAGATCCACAGCCTACGGCTCTTCAATGGGGTGTCACAGGGTCCCCGGGGGAAATTGTAAACGTAAAATAATAAAATAAATATTCTTCTGTAGCAATAACAAAGTATAACATAAATTATTCTGTAGCAATTACACAAGAATATCCAGTAATGTCCCTGCCTACAATTAAACACATTCACTTACCATCTGCTGTGGCAAATGGCTGCAAGGTTTTGACCACAAACTAGTCACTGCTCGGTGACATTCGGGCCTGAAAAGAGACGCTACCGGTAGACTGCAGCGACAACTGCCAGCGAGCGCCAGCCAGACTCTGTCTGTCTCTCTCATCATGGTCACCTAAATGCACAGTAATGGCAGGTTTTGTAATAAAGCAGATCGCGCTAACATAATATGCACTGTTAGTTGATTATTTACCTGCCGCATTAACGGGAGAGGACGTGCAAACGTTACCGCTGCTGCTGCTGAGATTCACGAGTCCGGAGCGGAATTAAAGACATTCATTTAAGTTCATCGCGTGTTTTGTGAGCAAATGCTTTTGCATATTCGTAGTGTTTCCTCCCTTAATGAAATATCTACTTTGCAAGTATTGCAAGTTGCCCTGTTGTCATCTGTTCTCGTAAAGTATAAACAAACTTTTGAGCGTTTGAGCCGCTTAGGCGCCGTGTTTCCTGCCAGGTATGCTCCGACGCTCCGCAACGTGGTGACGTCATTCGGGGCGACTGGAATCGATAAGGGAATCGTTTGCAAAAATGGCAAACGATTCCAAGGAATTGAAACAGTGGGAACCGGTTCTCAACAAGAACCGGTTTTCGATACCCATCCCTACCAGCCACCTCCAACACATCTGTGGGAAAACCGAGGCAATCCCAGGTCAGCTGAGAAATAATCTACCCAGCGTGTCCTTGGTCTACACCAGGGCTTCCTCTTGACAGCACATGCCTGGAACACCTCATCAAGGAAACATCCTACACTTATACCTGAACCACTTCGACTGACTTTTTTCAGTGTGCAAGAGTCGCGGCTGTTTGAGTCCATCTCAAATGACTGAACTCCTCACCTCAGCTCTGAGCAAGAAGCCAGCCTCTACAGGAAGCTCGTTTTCACAGCTAGTATCCACAAACTCGTTCTTCTGGTCACTACCCCACAGTTTGTAACCACAGATGAAGCTAGGACGATATCAACACTTGGCTATGCCTGTTGGTAAAAATTTATGACCGTAATCAATTACAGAGGGCAGCCCTGGCAGAGTTCAACACCCACTAGGGCTCACGTCCTGCAAGGCCAACCAACTTCTCACTGTGGTCGTACAGGGACCGAATCGCTCATAAAAACAAACCAAATAACCCATACTTCCAAAGAACCTCAAAAAAACCCTCAACCAAGGCTTAAAGGTGTGATTGCTTTTAAAGTAGCCAGGCCCATCAGTGGTCTTCTTTCTTTGGGCTTCCCCCCCCTCCACAAGCTCTCAAAAGTCAGCTTGATGCAAGCGAGCAGAAGTCAACTCCGACAGCAGAGCCGTCTGCAAGAGCATAAATTAGCTACAGCTAAGCAGAGACGCGCTCGCCTGCATGATGGCTTCTTTGTGCACTTGGCTGTCGAGTTCTATGTGCCTAAATGGCAACGAATTATTTGCTGTCTTTTGACGGAAATATGATTCCATAAAAGGCAAGGCAGGCAGAACATTGTTTTCAGATACTTCAAGCACTTTCCCAAACTTAGTGCCAAATAGTGAGCACCTTCCTGTAGAGAAGGTGCCTGAAAAATGGAGGACAGGCTTGCAGCTTTAACACTGCACATTCTTCACACATGCATTTGAGCCCTGAACATTTCTAAGACTTCTCTGACATGAATGTGAGAACACAAATTAGCTGGTCTTTAACCACCAGTGTGCTGTAACATAGCTCAACAGTGAGGTGCAGTTTGTGCATACATACATAAACACAGGTAGCTCCCATTTCTAAACCACACAGTGCATTTCCAGTAATACAATTTTGTCTGAAGCAGACAAAGTTCATGTGTCAAAATGACTTATATTCAGGCCTGTTTTGTAGTCTACCTTACAATGAGGCTGTGGATAGTACCCATAAAGCTTGCAACACAGTCAACACATGCCCCCTTACTCCATCAGTGCACTTTACGCTGGATCCTGGAAGAGGAATGCCTCCCATCCTTCCTCATTTTTTAATCTGAGACTTAGTACTGAGGACTGAGCTGTGCTTTGAGGAGTGCCGTTTTCGAACATACAAGTTCAGAACTTCCCTGATGGGAAATCCCTCGGGTTTGTCTCGCTCACTAAAGAATGCAAATACTTTTTTCCTGGATTGCTTTTGTTTTTCTGTTCCATTCATAATTAATCTTATTTAAACATCCTGGTGTTCATCTGTGATCCTACAGATGCACCTCCAGCCTTATAAGCAGACGCTTCTCTCGTTATAACCTCAGTAACCACATCTCCCTTACGTGCACTTCCTATTTTCGAGAAATTCTCAAGAGAAAGGCTGTTTTAATTCAGAGTCATTACTGCCTGCCCAACTGTCAGGCTATTATCTGAGAACCTTATCTTCAAGTGTGTTTTTTCCATTTCAACAAAGGAAATAAACTTTTATTTGTATTTTTAGCTCAGAGGATGAAAGTCGGTGGCTTCACTTTACAGGGTCTTTCTCATGTCTGAGGATCACATGCTGATCTTGTACTATATGTACAGTTTGCACTGCACAACATTTTGTCTCTAAATGATGCACACTCACTCAGTTTTTCCCATGAAGATATGCACCTCTGTCTCACATGACCACAAAGATCAACTTCCCTGTTTCAATACAAACAGCATAGTGAAGATAGCCAAGAGCTGCTTTAAGTCTCTCGTTTTTTCCTCCCCCTCTTTCCTTTTGTGATTTTTATCTGTTATATTTTTGACAATCTCGGCATTTTTCACTTCTGTTCATTTTCATCTTTGAGATGCCACGAAACAGAAGTGATAGTGAGGCAGACTTTTTCTGACCAGACTGGATCCACGGGGGAATATTGACTGTATGCGTTTCATCTCCTACCTTCCTCATATTTTCCAGTTCATGCTGCTTGGCCTCATTGGCTGTCTGTAGCTCCCTCATCCTCAGCTCCAGTTCTTCCTGCTCAGCCTGCTGTTTCAGCCGCAGCTCTCTGCGCTTCTGTCGAGCCTCGCGGTGCGGCGCTGGTCTCCCCTGACGCAGCAGAGTCACGCAGGTCTGAACAGCTGAGACATGGATATCACACAAAAAAATCTTTAGTTTTAGAGCTTCCTGTTTCATGTTTTGGTTTTTCCAAGTCCCTCTATGAATTGCAACTTTTTTCCTGGAGGACAGTTTTGCATGCCGGCATGATCCCAGGAGCTATGTTGTCAGGGGCAATTCAACCCTGGAAGGATCACTACTTACTGTGACCTCTGGGTGAGAGGTCACAGTAAGTAGGCCTAGCTTTAACCTATGGGGTCTGGCTGTGAACAGTCTGAAAGCACTACATGGGCTTGCTCTCTTGTGGGACCACCACTAACAGAAGGGGATATAAGTGGTGGTGCTTTGTGGATCAGGCAGCAGTCATGGTTGGATGCCCTCACTGTCCAATCCACAGTTCAAATCTAGTTTTAGGAACATGGAACGTCACCTCTTTGGGCGTTAAGGCACCTGAGCCAGTGTGAGGTGTTGGGAAGTAGTGCTAGAGATAGTTGGGCTTGCCTCAATACACAGCCTGGGCTCTATACTACTCTGGAGTTGCCATTGCTCAAAGGCAGTTGTCAGGCGGTCAAGGGTAGGTATATGCATGGGATGACTGAAGGTGCCCCTTCTGGGGACTCCATTGTCCTACCAGGCACCTTGAATTCTCACTAGATTAGTGACGACACAGTCTGGGAATATGCGAATGGGAGGGACCGCCTGAGTCATGGTTTGCTTGTCCATAATGACCATCATGTTTGAACATACAATTCACGATGTTCATATGTGCACTTGGCCCCAGGACACCCTAAGTCACAGGCTGATGATTGATTCTGTAATCATTTCATCAGACCTGCAGCTACATGTCTTGAGTATTCTCATAAAGAGAGAAGTTCAGCTGTTACTGAGGTTACACTGAATAGTGAGCAAAAGAAAGAGATGGACAGTGGACATGAGCTTCCTCCAAAGGGTGGCTGGAGTCTCCCTTAGGGATAGAGCGAGGAGCTCAGTCATTTAGGAATGGTTCAAAGTAGAGCTGCTACTTGTCCACATCAAAAGGCGTAAGACGAAATAGTTCAGGCATCCGAACAACTACAGCGGGCTCCTGGATACCTTGTAGGTGAGGTGTTATGAGCAGAACAAAGTTTTCCTGAAACTGTGTCAAACTACCAGAGGTTTATTTGCAGTAGAAGTAGTGAATAACTAATTTACTGTTTTATCACAAATGAGGCAGACAGCAGAAAACTATCAAATTACTATCGAAGCAGCTTCGATAGAACTCACCTTGGATCCACTCCTGCTTCTTCTTCTTGTCTGATGCACTGATTTCAAAGCTTTTTTGTGATGACTTGATGAGGAAAAGGCACTTCTTTCCCTCTTTATCTTGTAAGTGCTGCAAAGAAAAACAGAATTCACAAGCTGAAAATACACAGACATAAAACAATAACAAAACATACTTCTCATTTTTTTAAAACAGTTCTCTGGTCTTTTATTTATTATGTACATAGGGAATTAATCTGTGTGTTTCACATGTTTATATTCTCTTCAGCTGCTGTTCTCATAGAAATCAAGGCCAGGAAGCTGAAACAGAGTTTTACTACAGACAGCAGGCTCTTGCCTCCACACTGCAGTTTCCATCCAACAGGATGTCTCCTTTCTTTTCAGCCAAGTCTTCACCAACATAGTATGAGATTGTGTTTGGCTTCAGCACAAACCAGCGCTCCGTCCAGTTCTTTCTCTTGTGCCCTTTCTTCATCATATAGCCCTGCAGAAAGACAGAACACTTAGCGGCTTAAATAACATTCACATCCTCCTAACAGCAAGCTTTATTATAATTCAATCATTAACACTTTATGAACTGAACTTTCATTATTTGCCACCATTTTTAATCCATGATCTGCATTTGTGGTTAAATTTTAATCTGTAATTATTTTCAAAATGCAAAAACCAATTAAGCATTGAAATGAAATGAAATATTTGCTCATTTGGTGCAAGCAGGTGAAAAAACAAAACCAAACAAAAAAACCTCACTAACCTGCGATCTGGTTAATGTTAAGAAATCTAGTGACACAAGTTTCTCTGTCCTAAAAGGCCAAGTTACCCTCCAAGCATGTGCATAATATACTAAATAACTAATTTTTACCTAATCTACTAAAATATTAAGCAATATTATTAGTTCAATTAAAAGATTTTTAAAAGTTGATTTTCAACCTCCTTTTGCATTCGCCTCCTTTCATAAAATCAGTGTGGGGGGGGAGCTTGGTCCCAAACAGCGTATTTTCTTTAAAACAATTTTAGTTTTTAGCAGAATTAATCAAAATACAAAAAACTTGTGCATTTTTGGGGCCTTTTTTTCTACTGTGAACTAAGACATTTAAAGGGATTTTGACAGTTTCATTGCCAGGTGCTAAATGTGCCGTTTAATTTAGTGTGAAATCTATGACTCCTACCATTTGAATG
The DNA here is from genome assembly GCF_013358895.1 of Oreochromis aureus. Lineage (NCBI taxonomy): Eukaryota > Metazoa > Chordata > Actinopteri > Cichliformes > Cichlidae > Oreochromis > Oreochromis aureus. Next base: position 23,068,106 of record NC_052948.1, on the reverse strand, counting down.
GTTACATGCTCCACAGTTATTACAGTAGACTGCATCGGCACTCTTTGAAATCAGAGTAAGATGACAGAGCTTTGTGATGAAGACCGTACCATCAGTCTGTGCTGCCCACCTGTTTGAGCACGTCAAGAATGAGTTCCTGGTAGACTTCACCGATTCCCATGGAGAGCGTCTGAAGGTCCATGCCCTTACTGAACTGACCCGACCCAACTAGGCTGATGAGCTCCCATGCATTCAGACACTGCTGCTTTGAGTTCAGCTGCAGCTTATAGTCCTCGAAGCGCTCCTCCACCCAGCTTCCCCCCATCGCCTCGGTCAACTTACGCAAGAAGTACTCAATCTGTACAAGCAGACACACACACACACACACAGTCATTTTTCATCAAAAACACAGCTGTTCATTTACAATAAAAAGATAACTCTCACCATTTCTGCATTTTTCCCACAATTCATCCTTACATGAGTGCAGCAGCAAAATGCACATTTCTTTTGCAAACAAACAATCTTCCTGTGTTTGATGTTTTCATACACAACAATAAATCTTCCAGCATTTGTAAAAGAACAGGAAGCTTGAAACTTCCTTTTCTGCTCTTGAGCAACGGACTTTTTCCACTGGCTACTAAGTGACACAGTGAAGGGACACATGTACAGTATCCTATGCTGCAAATAAAACAGACTACAGATGAATAAAAGGCTGTCCACGCCAGTGCTTCCTCTTTAGTAAGCACTAGTAAGCAAAAAGTGCTCCAGTATAAAATGTAAAATCTTTACCGTCTCTCCTGAGGAAAAAAACACAACCAAAAAAACCCCAAAACCTTAATGTGATTCCTGAGCCAGTCGATGGCATCCTTACAAGTTAATTTCTTACCCCATAGCTTCTGAAGCACTTTTGACGCAAAGACGTTTGTGTTCAGTGCTGTGGTTTTATGACGGCAGTGTGGTTAAGCCAATTATGTGGCCCAGAGCTGCGTCTTTACACACAATTGGTGTGGTCTGAATATTTTTAAAAACCTAGTTTAGCTTTTTCAGTTTCTATCGATGTTGCTTTACTCCATGTTCAGTTGGAGATGTGAACAAAAAAACGTCACCTAGAACTCACCCAGAATTTGTCTGTTCCTTTCTAGAGCCATCTGATGTTTACATGAATTGTTCATTTTAAATATCAGCTCTCTTACATTCAGACCAGAAGTGTCAAAGTCATTTTACTTCATGAGCCACATACCAGTGAATGAGATTTCAAGTAGGACGGACCGGTAAAACAACTGCAAAGTGCTTTTGTTTTAATTTACACAAGGCTTTCTAAGAGTATTCACATTTTATGTAACATCTATTTACACAACACATCAACAGCCTTGGGTACTTATATGTGCACTACAGAGCACTTCAAAGTGGATCTGCAAAAGTACAAAACCCAGTAATGTCAAGTTTTTCAATGTAATGATTTAATCAGTAAATATAAGACTAACCAACCCTCTATGACATCAACTGAGGTAAGGGCCACAAAAAAAAAGAAAAAAGAAAAAAAAAAGGGCGTACTACAACACAACAGCATCCCATGTTTTCTGACCTCCTCAGTGACGATGATCAGGGGGTATCTGTCTTCAGACAGGAAGTTGAAGATGCACCAGATCTTGAAGGCGTCATCGTTACAGATCTTCAGCTCATTCTGCTCCAGGTTCTTCCTATACGACAACGTCCAGCACATTTTGTTGAAGTCCTGACGGTTAAAGTTATCCTTCACCTGTGGCACGACAGAAACATCATCAGGTTATGTTCCACACCAAAGGAGAACAGTTTGCTTTTCCAGACGCTCACCTTTTTGCAAAGCTGACGTTTCAAACCACAGAGCATGGATATTATACATATGGGATATATCCATTTATTAAATCCATAACACACAACTTTAATAATGTACAGCATGTGTTCCACTGTGTGCAAGGTCCTGACTGTGCAGGAGTATTCGGAAAGACAGATTGTGTATTACAGTGAGATGCACACAGAAACTGAGAAGGGACAAAAAGAAAAAGTGCCTCAAGGGTTTAAATTCCAGAGCAAAATGGGAGGAAAGTTCTTAAAAAGGTCTAGTCAGTGGTGTGGACGGGATGTTTTCTTTGAGCCAGTGAACAGTAGCATCTCCATGGAGACTACTGGCTGGCTGAGCGCGCAGTCGTTTGGATGAGGAGCACATCTTGTCCTGCTGGCAGTCGCCCAACAAATCCAACCACTAGCAAATGATCCCAAAACATCTTCCAACGTTTGCCACGATTAGAAACCAGTCAACCCTGTAACTGGATTCATCAAGTATTACATTTACGGTCCATGAATCCTGCTCAAAACCATGGTTACGCCACCTGCAGTGGCCATCACACAGTTTTTAGAAACACTGGTCTAAGGTGGCATTCAGGACATTCAGTAACACTTCATATTGCTGTCGAACTCTCAGCCTTTAACACAGTACAAACTTTAGTAGCACTACCACTCATTTTCAGCTCCAGATTTTTTTTTCTATTCTGAGTAGCTTTGCATTATTCTCCATTTAAAATAATCCTCGTTTTTCTTACACTAAGCCTTAGTGGAGACCTCCAGTTAATTGGCTAACAAACCATTTAGCTCCTTCCCCTATAAGTCGTCTTTATTTTCAAGATGACTGTTCAAATAGGTTTGTAGCTTCTGTGGGCACAACTTAGCTGACCATACTAAGGATATCCTCTATGACATCATACAGACGCAAGAGTGTCATAGGGAGGGATGTGTGAAACCAAGTGTGTACAAATCTGGAGACTGAGCTTATGGCTCAAAGGCATTATTTGTCATTTGCTGACCTCATTACTTGAAACTTTTCCCCCCCTCAGCTTATCATCTCAGGAAGGCAGCCCGGTGTTTACTCATAGCCCTGTCTTTGTTTGAGTTCTTTAAGCAGGAGAACTGAGCTCTTCAGGGAAGGAACACCTAAAAGTATCACTCCAGCTGAACTCTGCAGAATGTGCTTTGCAGTCCCCTTTACAGAGCTGCGTGGGAAGTCACTCCTTTTTCCTCTGTGTAAATGTGGGGAAGACTAACGCTTTCAGAGGGAGGGGCTCAGGCACACTAACATGCACAACACTATCATAAGCAAGTAGTTATTTACAAAGCAAATAGCTTCTGCGCTTGTGCGTTTTATCAAATGTTTCATTAAAATTTCCTTTTTCCACAGGTAACAAACAGGACAGTGAGTTTGTGAATTATGTCCACACGATAATGAACCTTTGACTTGTGTGCTGCTTCAGCTATTCCTGAACCCAAATCCTGTAGTTTGAACCATTTTCCATGCTGTGAGAGAGAGAGACAAACATCCAGCTTAAGTGAATGACTGGAGTGCAGTCGTCTGAACCGTTTTCAAGATCTGATGTAACCTGCTATTGTGCTCATTTAGGGTGAGTGCCTGTGTAGAAACCTGTGCTAGATGTTAAAGCGATACTACTTCCTCAAGCTTGGAGAGTGACCCTGAAGCTTTTGCAGATATACTTTTTACTCAACACTGCAAACTAGGACTAAACGTCAATGAATTTTGACGTCTAAATGAAGTAAAACACTTTTCTTAAATTCACAAAAAACAAAACAAACATTCCTGTAGTGTATTACTCTTTCCTCTGTGCGTTCTAAATTATTATTTTAAAACAAGAAGCACTCAGACAGCGCAAACTTCAGCAAAGGCAACTCACCCCGTGTTCTCTGTATTTATCACTTTGACCTTCAGCTCAATCTATTGACCTTGATGGAAAGGTCAGCTGTCAAATGTACAATGTAATACAGTCATCGCAAACATGACTCCACACACCTACAAAGATCTATCAGAATTTGTTCAAACTTCTCCAGCTACTGTGTTTACAGAAACACGATAGCCAAACTTCCCTTTAATGGCCTCTGCATGGTCACCTCTGCCATCAGAGATAGCACTCTATGACATCAGAGCCTTTTCAAGCCAAGACAGAAGAAAATGCAAAAATAAAAAATAAGAGAAAATAAAATTTTATTTCATGTACCTTAGCAGCGGTAAATTAAGTGGGTATTCAAAAATAAATAAGCAAAATACATATCCTCATATACTTTGGCTATGCAGATTAAATGTGGGTTTGCCTACCGGTAACTTATCAGTCATGCTGATTCTCTGTACATGTTCAGATGGTACAAATGTGTACTGAATATTTGTTGCTGTTGGGAATGGTTAGGGCTGAGATTACTGAAGCTGAAAAGAGCAGCTCTTTTGTGAAGGTGAAATTACTGGCAACTATTAAAGACCGTAACAGGTACAGATTGTTTCTGAGGCTAAAAATAGATTTTGGGTGGAGTAAAAGAAAAAAAAAAAAGTTACATGCTGGTGTAAAGAGGCTCCTCCCATCATGAATATTTTGCCATTTGTCAATGATTCTGGCACTAAGTCTGACTCAAAAACAACATATTGTGCTGTTGTTATAAATAACGATGAGTCTCTCATGATGATGTGCTCAGGTAGCTGAATGTGTTCGCATCATGTTTGTGGTTCTGAATGATTAATCACTCTGCAGCAGCACAACATACGAGGATAGGGTAAAGGGGAAGTTGTGAAAGCAGGATTTGTTATGAAAGAGCTTCTCTTTGTGTCACGCTCGTCTTGTTTTCTTTTTGTTCTTAGCTCGCTGGTTCTCGCCGTCTTTTCTCCTCCTCCCCTTCAAGCTCCCTCTCGGTCTCTTCCCTTCAACAGTGAGATCCTTGTCAGCAAATCACCCCCTCCTCTCCACTGCCACATGTTCATTAGGATTCAGGATCTAAACTTCAGCCTTATCTCACACCAAAACAACACAGAAATGTAACAAGTGAAGTCAGGCTAGAATGAACTGGAAGAAACAAAGAAAAGCTTGTTACCAGTTCAACGGGACTGTCTGCTTTTTAAAAATCAAAGACTTCAGTGGAATGAGAATCACACCAGTGACAGGAGCAGCTGAATGTTCAGCAGAGTATGATGTGATATGAAAGCATTTGAAAAGGGGGAAGTAGTAACAAAGTGCTTTTTTTTAATGGTCCAGAGCACAAAACAGGTGCTCTTAGGATGGTTCATCACCAACATCTGGCATCAACATCCTCATTTCTTAAAAAAAAGAAAGAAAAAAAAAGCGTAATAAATATACATAAACTTAAACACAGACTGCTGAGGCTCTCATTAGCAGATAACTAAAGGTGCATATTGTCATACAACTATGAAAGCATCCTTCCTCTGTATGTCTTTTGTGGTTAGTGTGAATTCGAATGACAAAGTTCACCAAATCTGAATTCTAAGACACGCTCTGAATGTGAACACAGATTACTCCAGATCTGACATTATTTCCATGCACAACTGTATTAAATAAATAAATATTTTAGCATTTCTGATGAAAAGAAAAAAAATTAGATATAGGCCCCTCAACTTGGGCAAAATTCAAGGAATTCATATTTTATTTGTAAAGTTCCTGAACAGAAAAACCAGCCCATGAAGCTCTTAACCCTTAACAGAACAGTCCTTGTTCTGTGCATGAATCCATTTTAAATTTCTGTTTCTGTATTAAATGTGATGTTTCAGAAGAATGGATTTCAAATTAAGATAATCTCTATAAGTCAAGTTAGCACAAATGTCTTACTGCCAATCTGCTGCAGCTCAGCAAGGAAACACTGTGCCTTACAAACCCACCCGATCAGTCTCAGACTGGTGAAACCTCAATTAGCTTCAACGCAGTTTTACATGAAGTGAGGACTCAGGATTTTGTCCTCCATCTTTTCTAACAGCAGAGAACTATTGTAACAAGAGGAGTCACCACTTTGACTGTGTGTGTCAAAATTCTTGACTTGGACAGTAGGAACACTGAACTTTAGTTGTCTCCCTTTGTAACAAATACACACACACACACACACACACACACACACACACACACACACACACACACACACACACACACACACACACACACACACACACACACACACACACACACACACACACGTTTCTATGCAGTGCAACATGCTATCACACAACCAAGTGCGCGGCCCTGAGCGTCAACATCATCTCACACTTCTGCTACATCAGCAGTGGTGAGTGTTTCAGGGTCATGATACAGAGTTCAACAATCTCATCACACCAACACACGTCACACATGTCTCTGTGCTCTTATAAAAGATAATGTTAGAGGTCTGCCTTTTATTTTCTGCTGCACTATACGGGTGAGTTGGTGAGGATGATGTACAGTCTGCCTCCATCTGCACTTCCTGTCTGCCGTACAAAGGCACAAGCACACACGCAGTTTAAAGTTTTTCCTGACTAGCAACGGTGTTCACTTGTAAAATAAGATACTTGTTCGCCTGAGTTTTGGGTTTCTGATTCCAACACACACACACACACACACACACAGATATATATATACATATATACACACAGTTTCCTTGTGTGACAGGGTGGAGTTTCCTCAGGAGTGAGTGAAGTTGAATGCTTTGAACACCACCCCACTCCAATGCATGGGTGGGATGGTTGTGTTGAAAAATACAAGTGTGTGTGTCTTCCTCAAACTAAATCCAGCATTCAGTTTCTTTAAAGAAAATGTGGTTAGAATTTTTCAGCACCAATCACGAGCATGTCTTAACTACACAACACCAACTGTCAAGTCTGTATGTCCAGAATAAAATTATTTAAGCAGCTTTTATCAGAAATCACTTCAGATATAAAACGGTCAGAAATGTGTACTGCCACAGAGACAACGAGAGGACAAACAAATACAAACAGCCTCTCTAAACTAGTGTTAATCCAAGCTTTTTATATATTGAAGCTCCAGCTGAACCGACTGGTCAGCTGGAAATAGTCAAGTCATTTTAAGGGCAAAACAAAAGAATTTTCTATAAGCCGGTCATTTAATTATATAAAGCAGGGGAGAAAAAGTATTTTACATTCATCAATCAGTTAATTAACACATCAATTGAATAAAGTGTCACAGATTATAGAGACATGAAGTTAACAGTGATTACAGTCTATCAGGTAGAAAATATATAATAAAAAAAGCACTGCTGTTATACAAGAATTCCAAACACTCAGAAATAATTCTACTAGAGCTCACTGCTGCTCATGAAATCACAAAATAAGCATTTTCTCTTGTCATGATGTCCAGCTATGCAATCACAAACGCTCCATTCATCCCGTGACCCCGTTATTACATCATCACAAAGGTCTGTGATGTTCAATAACTGGTTTTGTGGCGCCGTCTCGGAGCAATACAATGATGGATGGACACAGAGGGTGACACCAGCACAATGTAGCTACTAATACACTGTGTCCATCAATGGACCTTTGTAGTGCACGGTTAAATATGACTAATAAATAACCTTAAACATGATCAAAGGGAAACAAAAGGTTTCCGCAAGAGAAAGTTTGCAAACCTTTTGGCCACAGTGGGTTCCAATCTTAGACCAAGTGACAGACTGACAAATAGCTGTAAGCCTCATGTCTTTATTTAACACAGCGTAATCAGTCACAATGCAGGCTGGGAAGAGTATTCCAGCTCTTGGTTTAGTAACTAAAAAACCACATTTAGCTTCAGCAGCTTCTATAAGATAAGTAGCTGCTTATGACACATACACCACAATGATGAGAATTTGGGAACATTACTCCCAAAACATGGTTTTTAATACATTTATATTGGTATGTTTGTACAAAATGTCAGCCCATGCCACAGCACCTCAGTAGCATTAAGATCAAGACTCCAAAAACTACCTGTGATCAGGTTTTAAAAGTATTCAGAGATGCACAAACTCTACTTAATGAAAAAGTCTTCTCATATCAAGAAAGACTGGTCGGTATGAATCATACCTTGATCACATCTTTCTCAGCTATCTCTATAAAAGACAGACAAACGCTAAAAATATGTCTGAATGCCCCATGTTCAATCATCTACAGCAAGACAAAATGTCTACAAACTCAAAAGCTGCTACATCCCATAGCAGAGGATATCTTATGAAGATTACACAAAGACATTAAACTACAGCAAAGACTTGCAGAAATCTGAATCTTTGCCCATTCTGTTGAGTACGAGGCAAATACTGATTGAGAACGGTTCTGCAAACACTGCCCCACCAAAAAAAAGAAAAGAAAAAACACATGTCAACTGTTAAGCATGGTGGAGGAAGCACTGAGGTTTGACACTAGTTTGCTATGTGAAGGCTCGGATGCTAAAAATGGACCCGATTTATATAGTTTTTATGGTCTCCTCAACCAGTCATTCAGTGCTTTAACTCTACACATACAGCACTCTCGCAGACACCCCGATTAAGTTTCACAGTTGGTGGCGTTTAATATTTTACCCAAGAAAATATGGATTGGAGAAAATTTACAGAACAATATCAGGTCAACTGTTAAAATAAGTTAGGATGATGCAAGAAAACAAGAAATTTAAATAACTGCTTGAGAGAAAAGAACATGTATTTCAAAAAGAATTACCTACTTTGAAGATAATTCTGATTTTATTTGTCTAGAATTGTGATTGAGAGGAACATCACACCACTATTTATGAGTGACCCATACAGGCCGCTTTTGCAGCCCTGACGAAGACTCGGGTCTGTTGCTCTCAGGGACAAACAATCAGCAACTACAACATGACTCCAATCTCCTGCCTTAGTAGAAAATAGATAAAACGCCCACAAAGTACTTGTTATGGCTGGTCAAGCCTCTGAACAGCCTTCAGCTAATGTTACATTTTCAACAGCCTGTATCATTTTCAAAGCAAAGTAATGAAGAGTTGTAGCGCAGACTGAGAATTCGCCATTATTATTTCCTCTATAACAATGGCACTTATTGTTTGTCAGTGTGTTGACACTGAAAAAGAGAGCGCCCTAGATGTAATAAACACCACTTTACTATCCTAGGCTGACAAAGTGTGACTGAATGTGCTTACACAGCTGACTGACCTTATCCAGAATGAACTTGTTCAGGTATGGCATGTATCCCTGGTTGGAGACAGGACCCTCGTCATCATCTTTGAAGTGCTCCTCCAGTGCCACCGGGTCATGGGGAATGTTCATGACTGTACATAAGTTGTGGGACAGCACCTGAAATCAGAGGTGAAAACAATACTTACTAGTTATTATAAGGACCGATTGATATGTTTAAGTCAATTTCAGCTAATAGTTACGAGTTACATTCCATTTAAGCCATGTCTTGGCCGTTTCTACCTTTGCTTCCTGTAGTTTCTTGAAACATGCACTTGAGGTTACATGAAAGGTTACAGCGTAGGGTTAAAGTCGTAGGTTACAGTCGACATTTACAAAATAAAACAAAACATAAATATTGTTCCCTGTCATACAGAGGCCCCTGCCCAGAATTCCGTTTGACGACTCGTTGCCATGTGGGTTTACTACTGTCATGTCCACATGTGTAATTGGAGAACAAGTGTGGCGCAACCAAGAGAACCACAAAGGAAGGAGTTTCACCATTTTCAACAGACGTTGAGTGTCTTAAAGCTGCATTGCATTTTTTTTTCTCCTTTTTTAGCCCACAGTTTCGTACAGACTAGTCTAACTATCGTGCAAGTAGCAACAGGGACATTTCCCAGGATAGTAATTAAAAAAAGGGGGACCAGATCAGAATATTTAAAGTAAGTATAGTACAGACAACTAATGTTGAAGACACCGTGTGCACGTATGCAGCCCTGTGCCCTAATACCAATGACAATGCAGTTATTATGCATTATCATCGATGCAATAGCTGTACAAGAATTTAAAGACGGTTTTGTTTTGAGTAACTATTTCTGACAGTCGCCAAGAATTTGCAGGTAGTTCTGATGTGCGTTTGGGATCACTGTCCTGTTGGAACATCCAACTGTCTCCAAGTTTCAACCATCTACTGTTGATTTGAGGTGAAGTTGAAGAATATGAAGGTAGCCCTCCTTCATCATTTCATCCACTTTGTGCAATGTACCAATATCCCTGGCAGCAAAAGAGCACAAGAAATAACACCACCACCACCTTCTTTGACATTTAGGTTCGTGTTCTTAGGTTTGACAGAATCACTTTTACTCCTCCAAACATACTTCTTGCGATTGTGACCAGACACCTCAGTATTCGTCATGTCTCATATAAAACTTTTCTCCAGGAGGCATTTGGCTTGTCCATGTGGACAGCTGCAAATTTCAGTGGCACTTGAATGTGTCAAATTTGAGGTAGTCTTGGTCGGCACCCTCTTAGTCAGTGAAGATGTAAAAGTCACTTCACTGTGGGCAGAATAACTTGTACTTGCGTACAGCTGTTTGAACTGATGATCTTGAAATCTGCAGTTGTTTAGAAATGGCTCCAAAAGACCTCCCCAGCTTGTGTAAATCTATTGTTTTCCTTCTTAGATCTTCACCGAGTTCCTTGCGCAATCTTATTGTTCGGAGTATTAGTCAATCAATTACGTGCTGTCAACCAAATAGATAAACTACCGGTTGCAGTGAATGGTGATGACTATAGAAAGGTTTACACTGGTTTTGTCAAGTTAAAAGCCATTGTATAACCTTCAGCTCCACTTATTAAATAGAAATACTTAAACTACAACAACATTAAAACCGTGAAGTACTTGAGCTAGATTCAGCCATTGTTCCTATTCATGCTCTCATCCAATGGCGTTTGGCATTGTTAGATTAACAAACACTCTAATCTGCTGGGTGCGGCAAAGTAGCGTAGTGGTTGGCACCTCACAGCAAGATGATTCTGGGTTTAAATCCACCGGCTGGGGGCTTTCTGTGTGGAGTCTGCATGTTCTCCCTGTGTTTGCCTGGGTTCTCTCCATGTACCCCGGGTTCCTCACCCTTCCACAGTCCAAAGACATGCATGTTAGGTTAACTGGCGACTCCACATTGACTGCAGGATTGAATAGGTGTCTGTCTGTGTTAGCTGTGTGACAGGCTGGCCCTGGGAGAACTGGGTTAGAACCCGACCCTGAATGGATAAGGAGAACAAGATGGATGGCCGGTACATTGGCAATAGAGGGTGGGAACCCAGGAGGGGCCGATGCCGTCCCATGCCCTTTCTCTTTGCACTTACCCCAGAGTAGCAGCGACCATTTTCACTTTGAATTGATGCGACTGAAGTGAAGTGTTTTTGGTTTTTTCCATCTGTTCCTGAACAATGTTTGGCTGGCACAAGAGTGTGAGTGCGTGTTGTTTACATACACGGAGGATACTCCAGGAAATTTGTACACATATAAAAATATCTTCTACTTGGCTGTGTTTTAAAATGGATTCTTCCAGTGATGCAGAAGTGTATCAGCTCTTTTGAATAAGTTTACTTTCATCTGCGTTAAAGCCTCCTTTTCAAACATCTGTTGGCGCTACTTGTTCTGTGGTGGTTTTTAGTGTGGGATTCTCCTGTACTCGATGTGCAAACTGTCAACAGGTGCGTCTCAGCTGATGCTGCCCAACAGAAGTGTGTGCGTTTGTTTTTTTCCACGCAAATCAGAATAGGAAGAAACTGGTTCAGCATTTCAAAAAAAGCCAAAGATCCTAAAAGTTAAAATCTCCAGCGGCCAAAAGAAACTCAAAACCATCAAGGAAAGCAGCTTACCTTCAGCTGAGATTTAGAGACTTTCCCGCTTTTGTCCACATCCAGCGCTGTGAAGGCGTGCCAAATGGACTTTAAAAGTTCGTCCCGCAAGGCCATATCGGTGGAATATACCTCGTCTTCTTCTCCTGTACTTTTTTTCCTCTTACTTCTCTCCTCTCCGGCTGCGTGTGTGTCACTCGTCCTCTCTTGCTGTGTGAACTGTCTCTCTTCTGCTGTTGGACATGACGGGGAAAGGTCACGTGACCCGCTACTGAGTGCTCGGCATCGTGATGAAGCGCTGCAGCACCGCTCAGCGAGAGGAGCGCACACACATCAGGCACGAGTGTGTGTGTCACTGACGCGCTGTGTGAGGACTTCGTGGGTAAAACATTAATTTTTTTTGGAGTAAAAATTACGGATAGTAGGTGTTTGAAACTCCCTTGCTAAAAAAAAGTCGTTTACATATAAATATACGGAGAACCTAAACTGTCAGCTCAAAAACACTAAACTTTTAAAAATCAGAAAAATATTATTATTAGTAGTAGTATGCCAGTTATATTTAAATAAATGAATATTTAAATATTGTAGGCATTCATTTTGATAAAACTTGCATGTGTATATAGATGTTTTGTAGATGCATACAAAGGTGTGCCATGTTATTAAGTTCACCTGTTGATTGATTGACATCAGTGCAGAGATCGTGTACACATGCCTTTGTCTAATACTTAATGACATTCATATATCTGTGGTGTCATGTAGACCTTTTATCTCTTTATTTTCCGGCGGGTTTCTGACAACTTAAAAATGGGAAATTAAAGATTAAAATATAAAATTTCTGGATTTAAAAATGTTGCTTGATTAAGGCGCTAAAATGTAACTGAGAATATATTTGTGTTAAAATCTAGATGGCTAAAAGTATTTGAATATTCTGAAAATATTTTACAAAGTGAAGTGGTTAAACTGTAGACGATACAGTTCAGTTATAGGAGAAACTCTGAAGTGTTCACTAAAGATTTAACATCCTCCTCTGAACTTCTATGGAAATCTCAAATAGAACCACGTCAGTTTATACGTTATTTTATGCAAAATTTTTGATATAATGAATTTTTAGTTTTTACACAGCGAATTTTTACTTGGGTTTAAAAATGAAGCAGTTCTGATTAAAACTCCAGGGAAATTAGTTTGTGCCAAATTTGTGACCAATTCTAGATGGCCTGAGCTGTAATACCATGTGACTCAGAAGTGTCACATTCTATTGCCCAAACATCTTTGGTGTGAGAAATACTAATGCTGATATATGTATGTATCTATATCACCATGTTGAATGTTGTTTCTTTTTTTGTTAAACACAAATAATCATTTGTGCTTAAAGATTCATTTTCAATCTTTCTGAAAGTTTCTCTCATAAAAATGCCAAACTGAACAGAAGGTGACGTGTAGATTGTGAGAATTTATTAAAAAGAACATATGTACATGGTACAACAACAGAACAGACAACAGAAAAGTTACTGTTATGGGGTTACAAGAACAAAAGGAATACTCGCCTAAACAGTAATAGAAGACAAGCGTTATGAAAAACAGACAGAAGAAAGAACAAACCAACAGAACACATGAGAATCGTAAGAACGGGACGATGATTGTAGTAATGCTACAGGCAGGGTTGGCAGCACTGATCAATAGGCAAGATTAAAAGCATGGATCAATTCTAACCTCATAGATAACAAGTTGGTTCACTGGTTGCGGTACTTCACAGACATTGGATAATTTTTATTTATTTTTTTTTTTTTTTAAGCATGATCCATTTCCATCCGACCAGATACAAAACGATGGAAATAGGGGCTCCTGCTACTTGAAAATAAGAGCCAGTGACAATTAATGACCCAACCTGAAACCGACCGAACCCTGACACACAAAAACATCGATAGCAGCAGGTTTCATTTTCTTTTTCTTTTCTTTTTTTTTTTTTCTCTCTTTTGAAACAATGTGGTAAGCTCCACATGTTACCTCCAAAGTGCTCCATTACAAACACAGAAACTGTAAGTTCTCAGATCCTCTAGTAGCCAGCATCAGGCATGCGACAGGCAGTAAGGTGCGCACGGCTACATTGAGTACATTCACACTGGGGAAGAAAAAAAAAAGCTTCACTGCAGTTTTGATCTGCTGAAATGCGCTTCGACTTAGTCGAGAGAAGTGCAAGGACAGGAACGGAGAGAAGTGTCTGACATCTATGCAAACTTAAAGAATGACAAAGTGTAAAAGGTAAAGCAACTACCTTCCTTTCAAAAAGAAAAAAAGAAGTCCACTGGTGAAAGGACTGAACTATATTGGCAAAGAGTCTAGTGAGATGAGTTCAAGTCTGGTGCGTCAACACTCTACAGCTTTGATTGGACAGAGGAGCCCAACTCCTCAACTGACAGGGTTGTCCTCCAAAAAAAAAAAAAAAGTATTTTTTTCTTTTTTAAGTGATCAGATCTGGTTAAAAGGTCCATAAGCCTTTGTGTTTCACTTCTTATCAGGATGGAATAAAGTCTCAGTAGATTGTGAGGCTGACCGATCGGCTCATTTTTTTCCCAATAAGCCTGGTGGTTCTGGAGTTCTGGACTGTGGAGCGGGTTAAGATCCTGTCCGTGGATAAAACTTTCTCCTCGGCTGCCGCTCTAGCCTGCTGGGCTTTCTTCAGCTCTCTGAGGAACATTAAAAGAAAAAGGGAATTAATGAGACAGCCAGGAGATGGTAGACCACACTAAGAACAGTCCTAGACTTAACTGAAAACTGTAACCAAATGAGCACCTCTGACCACGATGCTTTGGTTTCTCCCTCAAACTCACTATGCTCACTGTTTATTTTAACTAAGGAATACAAACAAATTACTGAATACATATTTCTTCTAATGTGTTTGCTACTTTTATTTATTCAAAATGAGAGGGCAATGATTCCCAGCCTCCTCCTTTAACACTGGTGCAGGATAGATACTCCATAACTGGCTTATTTTCGGGCATCATAACTTGTCCAATCAAACTAGGAATTTTCAGACTCTGTCAAACCACTGACAAGTGAAGACATTAAACACTTGGTAAGCTTCTGTGCTGTACGTACTTTTGAAGCAGGGCGTTCTTAAACTTCTCTGCGTTGAGCTCCACTCTGAGCTGATCAGCACTCATTCTGGCAGTGGTCAGAAGTACCGGGTGTTTGATGAGGTCAGAGGTTGATGGGCGCCTTGTTGGATCAGGGTGGATCATAAGCTGGGGGAAAACAAAACAAAACAAACAAAAACAAAATCAATAAATAAATTCACCAGAAAACTAAAAGCTGAGGTTGCCAGTGCTCAGATTTACAAAAAAAATAAATACATTAACTACAATTCAATTATTAGATCAATTGTTTGGTTAATAAAATAAATAACAACATTCAAGAAGCTTTTCCACAGGAAGGCTAATATAGCCCATCTGGTTGGTCAATGACTCATGCCAGAGGCCAGGGTTTGAATCCACGTTGGCCCATCTCATGTGAAATTCCCTCTCACTCACTCCCTACTGACCTGTCTGCTCTCTCCTGTCCTATCAGAATGAAAGCTAAAATTTTAAAACTTTTCAGGCACCCAATGAAGGTGCTTGAAAAACTTGAAATGGCCTGCACTGTCTCACAGAAAATAAAAGTTTATCTTTATACATTAAAGTAACTGGGAACATGCAGCTCGGCTCAGATTAGCACAAAAGCTAAGACATAATAACACCCATTCTTATAAACTCTAAAAGGATCTAAAAGGAAAGACAAGTGTTGTGGAGTTACCTTTAGAAGACTGAGAAACTCTGGAGAAAGCACTTGAGGAATGGCAGGGAGTTTGCCCCGTCTGATCTCATGCCATTTCTCTCCGTTGGTGGGTAGAGGTTCGGCCCCTGACGCGCTGACAACAGTCAGGGCCAAAGCAAAGATGTCTGCTTTTGTCAGGTTACTGTAGTCCTAAAGAGAAAACAAAAAATATGTTGAAAGTGCAGATGAATAAGTACATGCATTTTTTTGGTTTGGTTTTTTAAGCAGGAAAACAAACCTCTTGTAAAACTTCATTAGCCAGGTATCTGCTGTCGCCCTCTTCAACCTGTGGATTGTTCACTCTTGTCACATGACCGAGATCACCTAGAGAGGGAACGCAGGTGAATGTGAGAACGAGCTATCTAACATTTAATAAAATTACAAATTAGATATTATAGAACTTTGGAGTGAGCTTACCAATTTTGTAGATAACAGTAGGAGTCAGTCCTTCATCCTCGTCACATTCATCACAGCTCACTATGGATTTCCGTGAAATAAAGATGTTGCCTAAAACAAAGAAAGCTTCCATTAGTTTTGGACTAGGAAACTTTAATGTTAAATTCTCATCTGCTTTTCTATAAAATATAAAAATGAAGGCCAGTCGCAACCTCAAATACCTTAGTGTGGAATTTTCCTGTTTTAAAATTGACTTATTGGGGGGCAGCTATGTAGATCAGCATGAATGGGCCACATAAAGCAGGGGTACACATTTCTTAAAAGGGGCAAACTCATTTTACGCTGTGGGCTACATACAACCCACTTTCACTTCTAGTGGGCTAGGCCAGTTCAGTTCAATCCAGTTTACATAGCGCCAAAATCACAACAATGGTCGCCTCAAGGCGTGGCTTCTGAAACTCCCCTGCTGTCAGTGTAAACCCATGAGACATTGTAATATAGAAAAGAAGTGCAATTTCAACTATACATCATAAAACAGTTTTTCAACATGATAAAGAAAAGCTGCTGTAGTCAATTAAATAGTAGCCATTATTATACAAATAGCTTAAATAGTAAGAAATATTTGTGTAAAAACTGTAGAAAAGGTTTTGACATCTCATTGCTCAGACTGTCTTGTAATTAGAAAACAAGAGGGTTTTAAGTTGTGAGTTTCTTTAAAGAAAAAAAAAAAAGCTAAAATTTCTAAGGTAGATTTCTAGTCCTAATTATTTAGATGTATCAAGAATATAGGAAAAGCTGTAAAACTTAAGAAAATACAGTTAAAAGTCTAAAAATGTATGTCCGCTTTTACATTTTCCAAAGCCATGCAGTGAGCCAGATTGTTTTTCCTGGGCTGATTCTGGCCCCCAGGCCTCATGTTTGACACCCCTGGTCTAGGGTAAAGCTAAGGGACAGACTTTGAACAACTGAACTGAACCAGGAAACACAGCCCTGTCATAAGAGAGCCTGTCTTAATTTTGCCCATTCATGGCATATAGCAAAGATAAAAAGCCTAACGATCAAGTGATGACAGATAACAGTTATTTCCTGTTATTTAATAATAACAAAATGTATATTACTTTTGAGTAACAAACAAGTCATCAAGTCTGTAATGACTGATCGTTTTAACCAATGTGCATGATTTTTCTGGCTGTCTTGAACTTGCCGAGATCCCCAAAACATTTTTTCCAAACAGGAAAGCCCAATAATCATACTTCTCAATAAGTTTGACGACCATTCTTTTTTGCTTTAAAATAATACATTAAATATTGCAACTCCCAATATTTTAACATCAAGATCAATTACTCACTTGGTTTGATATCCATGTGCACCAGAGAGGTTGAATGGATGTACTTTAGTCCCTGTGTGACCTGCACAAGCAGATCTTTCAGCTCAAGCTCCGTCAGATAGCTGAGCCGTCTGTAGTTCTCTGCGATGACGTCGGACAGCGTGCCGCCGTTGCAGTACTCATTCTGGATGAGCATGTGGTCGTCTTCAGCCCAGGCTGAGTAGTAGCGTACCACGTGGGGATGTTGGCCCAGCACGGCATGAGCATACACCTCCCGTAAGGCATTTTGCCTGTGAAGGAGAACAGACCGTTTTAATTAGGACGTGACTGGAGCTGGCTTTTTAGTTCACAGGAGTGGAGGTCAAAACTTTCCAGTAAAAGAACTTTTTGTGAGCTCCTTTAAAAACATGAAAGTAGAAACACAGGTGTCTTTGGGTATATACACGTGTGACTTATTACAAACACAGTAGTACAGGTAAGTTTGAATAATCCGGCCAAACCTTCCACCCGTCCAATTTGTATCCAATATTCAACACAAATAAATATGATCTTCTTTTGCGTAGTTTAAACAAATCAATCTACTTACTCATCTACTGATCCTGCCAGAGGTTTCTTTGACCTCTTGATGGCATACATGCAGCCGTCAAGCCTTTTCACGCACTTGAACACAGCACCGAACTCCCCGCAGCCAATTTTCTCCAACTCAAGGAACTCTGAAGCATACCGGGACATCATGTTGCTTTCCATCATTGTGATCCTCTGAGGGCGGGAGGGGAGTTTTAACAAAAGAAAATCGGATACAATCACTTAAATCCGAATATCAACCAGCACGAAGCTCACTTTTCCAGTCCAGTTACCACCGAAACCAACAGGTTTACCCAGCTAATAGTTTTGAGGCAATTTACATATGAAATACACATGCGAATGAGCTTTTCTAGGTTGTGTTTAGAATAACAACGAGCATTGTGCAACATACTCTGTGTGATACTCGTTTTGGAATTTCCATTTAAATCTCGTTCTACGACATTTATAACTTCAACAATTACCAAATTTTCCTCTTTGTTGTAGATTTGTTACTACAACAAAAGTTACTAAAAGTTTAATCTGTGTGGTTCGTGTGTTTTGGGTTTTTTTAAACTTTTGTGGTATGTTTCACAAATTGTACATCTGTAGCTACAAAAAGGAACCAAATAAAATTTAAATAGCAGCAAACTTTTCTTCACATAATTTCCCCTATAAGAGCAATTCATTTTACTTATGTTTATATGTGGTTTCCATCCACAAGTTTAGGAACCACTGGTTTCAAAGAAAAAAACAAAACATAACCAAAACAGAATTCTAGACCTTTACTGTACAGATAGAAAACCATTTCTCGAAAAATATTCCCTCATTTGGTGTTCTGACTGATGGTGATGGAAACATGTATTTAACAAGACCAAAATACACCACACATATATATAAGTTTGATATCTGGTGACTGAAGGCTTCAATATACGACTCACAATTGAGTAATTTATAAAACCTCAAATCTCTCAGACTCCTAGAAAACGCTATTCACACCCGGACAGAATAAAGGCAATTATTCAGAAAACTTTTCTGGTTTGCAGTGCCAGCAACGTTCCCTAACAATAAAACAGAGGCACTGAATCTGAGGTTTCTATAAATTTTACCCATCTGTAATGACTAGAAATGACAAGAACATCTAAATACCTTAGATGGTGGCACCACTTCCTCCTCTCCTTCACCATCACTTGCTTCCATGTCTTCTCCACAGGAGCTACAAGTTTAAAGATAAAGAATAATGTGGGTTAGCATTCTGTACAGCAGGGGGCAGTACTGAGGACTTCAAGAGCACATGGCAGAGTTCAGTGAGGTGGTAAACCTCGGGCCTTATACTGCCAAATGTGTAGATATTCTGAAAGTGCTGAAGGAAACAGGTAAAGTTTAACACTGTTCACTGCAGTGCGTGTTTAACGATTGTTGCATAGCTGTATTAACATTAAGGAAATTATAGACTAACTGCTATGGCTGGGAAATCAATAACAAAAATCATTGACAGTAGTTTATCAACTCCAACAGCCACATTTCAACTACAATGATGAGTAACAGGGTTTTTGAGGACGGATGTAAAGATGTAAGATATAAAGTTATGAGCTTACTCGTTCCAGTGTGCTCGCTTTCTGTTGATTCTCTGCTGTGTGGCAGACTGAATGAGGAGGGAGTCAGGGGTGAAGGGGTTAAAGTTGACCAGGGGAGTCTGCTGTCTCCTGCCACTGTCAATAAGTGACTTTCCTAAAACGTCCACTTTCTTGAATAAGGAAACTCTCCTGCTGGAGGACCCTGGGCCTGAGCTTCTAGCTCTGGACAGTAAACTCTGCAAAAGTCAGTTTTAGAGATGAGTGAATAACACAGCAGAAGAACTAAAAAACACTAAAAGTCAATTTTTTTTTTTTCAACAAAAATGCGTTTAAAATAAGTCAAGAACAGTAACTGGTATTTATAATGTAAAGGGACTTTAAATTAAATGCTCAGTCGTTGAAATACATGCCCAGACATACAACTGTTTGGATGACCATAACGTTATGCAATAAGTACAGTTATACATTAGGTAGGTCAGTGGGTGATTAACGGACTCTCCAGGAGTTCAAAATTTTGAATCAATGTTTTTGCTAAAAGGCCTGAACTTTTTCCACTTTTGGGCCTGAAAAGATGGAGAAACGATCGAAGCAGTAAGCTAAACTACTGAGACAAGACAAGAAAATGCACTCAAATGTTCGATTTTGCAAGAGTCTGATTATAAATATTGTCTCAAAAATTAAATTACATTTACCTTTGGTGTGTGCGGTGTGTCAAAAAGCCGCAGTTTCTTGAAGGTTTTGTGCGGAGGTGTATCTGGACAGTCCGGGATCGGGGAGCTGGATCCCCCGTCGTCCGGAGATCCGGGACGACAGGGAGACCCTCCAAACAGCCGAGAGGTTTTCCGAGGGGATGGCGAGCAGTTGGCAAATATAACACTGCTGGGTGACTGCAGGTGAGTTGGGGATCCAAAACTCTCCTCCTCGTCCCATAGCTCCACGTCTTCATCCCCACCGGACTGATTCAGGGGGCTGCTGCTCCCGTCCAGGCATTTGTCGGCGATGATCCGTCGTACTGGCATCGGGGAATCCATCTCCGTGAAGCCAGACTCTCCCCCTGTGCTGTTGTTGATGTCCTCGATGAGATCGTCCTCTCCGTCGCTGCATGTGAACTGTAATTTCTGACGGATTGGCCGACTTTTTGGAGAAGGAGATCCGTGCCGATGGCGGCTGTAGCTCGACATTTTCAGGATTTAAAACCCGGCTTCGTTGACGCCGTAAAAAAACAAAAAAAAAAAACCCTGAAAAGCACGCGGCGGATGCAAAGCACTGCTGAAATGACGTTTTTTGAAATGAGATACAACACTTCTATTTGCCTCAAATGAAAGGTACTGATTCAAAAGGCTGAAAAGAACGACTTTTACCTTCCGAAGCTTCGCCAACAAAGTTAACGTGTTTGCTGAAATCCTACACGCCCATCCAACGTTGAAAAATGGCCCCGTGAACAACGTCCGAAGTTGAGCTGATATTGAATTAATTCCGAAAAATAAAGCCCCCACCCGACGGGTGTGAGTGTCCGTCACTACCTTCTTGACGGCTCGCTGACAGAGAAACACGTCTTTAAACAATTAAACCATTCCAATGTTTACAAAAAGTTTGAATGAGTCAACTACCAACTCCTTCCTATCACGCGCGTGGGAAAGGACTTCCCGCGACCGTTGGTCACATGCCATCGCGCAGCCAATCAAAGCTCGTCTCTAAATTTTGAAAGATGGGCGTTCCAGTGTGGTTTCGGGAGACGTTACGTCATGAATAGCAAAGCAACAATCTGGCGCGAACGCGTGCCTTTACACGCTGATCTAAGACGCTATCATTAAGGACAGTTTATTCAGGCGGAAAGATCAAAGATTCCGCGATAGATAAAGATCAAGTAAACCATTAACATAAACACCAACCCGTTATATACAAGTTATGCGAGTTAGTATGTTAGTGCTTCATTTTAATGCATTAAAACGGGTTCCAGGGGTTAAAACCCGTTTTAACCCGTTTAATTGCAAACATTTTTAGTAAAAACATTTTTGTCAAGTTTATTGACAAAGTTTTTTCAATAAATGCCTAATAATTTAAATATCTGAAACTGTCATTAAAAGTGTTAAAATTTTGAAAATAATTTAATGTTTGATCATTTTGAAAAGGGCTCAAGTTAAGTGATTTATGAAAAAAAGCAGAAAAATATATTGTTGTATGAGGATTCTATGCCAGATTTTGTGCATCAAGGTGTCGAAAGGGTGCAAAATGCATCAACAGAGTATGGGAGACACGTAAAAGACACTAGATTTTAAAAAAATGTGGCTAAACAGAAGATTTCGTGCAAAAATCCCATTCCCAACTTCTTCATGCAGCACCATTCTCTCTTGGCGTTGTCTGCTTTATCTACATCCACAAAGACACAATGAAACTCTTTCTGACCTAGGGTCCATCAACAGTCTCGAAGCAAACAACACATCTATAGTGTGCTTTCTCAGAATGAAGCCTCATAAATAATAAAAAAATTTTTTTACATATCTTCACTGTATGGCTCATCAACTTTATTCCAGTGTAGTTACTACAGCTCAGTTGTTGCTCTTTGAAAATCAGTACCAGTACACCTCTTCTCCATTCCTCAGGGTACTTGGAAAAACAGTTTTCCATGTACTGTAATGTGTTTGCACAATGCTCTTTTTAACTATTCTGGATCTCTCTCTCTCGCTCTTAAAAAAAAAAAAAATCGTCCTTGTCATTCATATCTTTCTGTAATCTTTTATTAAAAAGTTGTGTTAATACAGTTTCCCTTTGTCCTCTAGGTATTTTTACCTTCTCAACGGAGCAAGGTTGAAAGGAGACAAAGTTGTTAAGCATGTGGGTGTGGCAAATCAACTGCAGTCACACAATCACTTTTTTGTTTTTTTAATTAGAAATAGCATTAGCTGTACACTGCAGTACTGTGCACCATAAACATTAGAAAGCCCCACCGCCCCACCCCCCTCACCCTCTCACATTTTATGTAGAGGGACAAAATAGCACACCAGAACTCCAGTTATCAAAATTCTATGTACACATAAAAGCTAAATTATTTTGTGGAAAAACATTGAGGAAGACTCATGATTTCTCCCACTGACATAGTCCATTTGGAATAGTCTTAATTCATAATCACTGTCCTTATCGATCAATCATCCAGGCCTGGTGACTCTCCTTGCTGTATTCTTGATGCTATTCTGATGGCTTCCTCCAGCGAAGGCTGATCACTAAGCTATAAAAAAAAAAGAGAGAGGAAAACAATGAAAATTATACAATATTGACATTTTGATGACCACAGGTGCTAGATACTAGAACTAGCACATACAACGGTTTTGGTCCATTCAAAATAAAGGAGCACATTTTAAAGGGCTATAATCCCTTGGGCATGAATATCCTTCAAATTACTTAAGAGAGTTGGCACTTTAATTGCAACTTCAGTAAAGGAGACAAAATAAAAGTTGCATCAATATCTAAACACATATGGAAGTAAATGCATTCATACTCCCAACCCTCTCAAAAACAATACCACCACCATTGCCCAACAGGCTGCTGGAGGATGACCGTCACATGATGACAGAAACAGTGCAATTTGTTAAATAAAGACAGTGGAGGGAAATAAAAAGGTTGTTACTAGCCCTTTGATGTAATCATAATACCCTTCAGGGTTTGGCCTTGATAGTAAATTAAGCATGATACTCTAAGACAGTGGTTCCCAAACTTTTTTTGCCAGGCCCCCCTTTGTTTTACAAGAAAAATGTCCCCCCCCGCACAAACACATCCTCCAAACACACACACCCATATTTTGTTTACAAACTCCATTGCGGTTTATTTCACACCTCAAACATTTAGTAAACAATTAAGCAAATACAAGTAAATGGCAATAAATTACAGGTAGTAATAAAATACACTACTAACTCTTTTACGCTGCGTCCACACCTACACGGGTATTTTTGAAAACGCAGCTGTTTCTATGCGTTTGGGCCTTTCCTCAACACGTAAACGGCGCTGCGATTCACCGAAAACAGAGATTATTTAAAACTCCTTTTTTAAGTTTATGTGTGGACGAGGAATACAGAGTTCGTCACGCAACGACAAAGGTATGTGCCTCTTTTCACGTCACGCTGTGCGCCACGTTATTGTTTACATGAGATGAATTGCAGAATGGCAGATAGAGACAAAATACTGTTAATTTGACTATCTGTGTAATAATATTCAACATTGCTATCAATACATTTTTCAAAAAATGTCTGTCTGTGCAAAATCGGTTCAAAAACAAAAACAGCTGTAGGACACTGTTTGTCCGTGATTTGAACCTGGGGGAACAAATCGTGGCAGGATCAGCCTGATATTATTTGTATCCCACTGTAACTTTACTGCATAAAGAGCTAACATGTCCAAAATGTCAGGAGTAGTTAGTCATTACAAGAAGTGTTTGTGAACTAAAAATCAAGAATGTGGGATACTGTTTGTCCGTGATTTGGAGAGCCCAGCGCTGCTCCCGACGCAGGGAAAACTAATTTTGCAGGGGAGACCTACCTTGGCACTTGTGCAGGTGAAGCCAAAGGGAAGACATGCTTCACCATATTTTCTAGTCTTTGGCTTGGAAGGAAGTTGGTTTGGAAACATCTTTGGCGATGCTTCACCTGTCCATTATGCTAGCAGTGTCCAAGCATTCTTTTTTTTTTTTTTTTCATACCACGCCCCCCCCTGCAATGGCTCTGCGCCCCCCCTAGGGGGCGGGCCCCACACTTTGGGAACCTCTGCTCTAAGACATAGCTAAAAAAAAAAAAAGTATTTTAAGTGGCTAAATATTAGTGAATTTGTTAGATGTGTCCTCTTTAATAAAAGAAATCACCCTCCCATATGTGCAAAGAAAGAACTTAAACGTATTTTTTTTTTTAAACTTTACTTTTCATAGTAAGATAGTGTGTCAATGAAAAACAAACAATTATTTACAACGCTGGGTTTCTTTTTTGCATAACAAGTTAGCAGTCACCATGAATTTGAATAACATGCATACTCACACATTCAGATATGTGAAGTTTTGGTTTGATCCTGAACTGACTGAACGAGTAAGAGGACAACAGCACACCTACCACTCCTGAGATGAACCCCACCTACTCATTATATATACAAAAGCCTTTAGGCAAATATATTTTCAGGGTGGGACAGTATTATTTTGGGAGTGTAACATCAAGACTTTAAGATCCTTAGTCCTGATTGAAACTGCTGTCAGTATCACATTAAATATCTTTGTATTGTTCTTATTCACAAATTTCCCAACTTTGTGATAAATAATTTCCAATCTTTTCTTAAATAACAAATAACCAAAAGAAACACCAAATCTATAAAGGTATTCGTGAATTTTAACATATTCAATGGGCCTCTGTACTGCAGAGCCTGTTTCAACCAGACTTAAAGATGTAACATTTTCCACATTTTTCCTTTATCTTTTTCCTTAAGTGAACAAAATAAATTTACTGACTGGAACTAGGTCCCTCTGATGATCTTTACCAACCTGTACAGCGATGTGAGTGCCGTTGGATGTGGCCAGTAATGTGACAGGATGAATATCATCTTGCTCTTGGCTGTAACCTGCCTCCTCTACAGTTTGGAAGGAAGCCATGTCAGGTGTCATGATGGCCACCTGGGGGCAACAAAAACGCTGTACTCAAATTACAGCTTCATTTTTGAGCCACAAATATATTTTTAAAACACATCTGATTCCATAATGGAAGTTTCCAAGAAAACAGAATAAATAATAAATTAAAATTGAAAACGTGATTTAAAAAAATAAAAATGCAAAAAATAAAAGCAACTGATCTTTCTTAAGTTACTTTTATAATATGTAGACTTGAGTTTCAGTGCAGTTATTTAAGCTGAACACAACGCCACACAGAAGCGCTCTAAATAGAAAACAAAGCCATTCACATTATTCTGTGTGCAGTCTACTGAGCTACGAGAGTTGTTTACCTGTTCATCCGAGCCATCTGTTGTTACCATGGTGACTGAGTGAGCACCCTGAGTTGCCAGCTCATGGGCTGGGATAGTTATGGTTGTGCCTTCTTGGGTTACCATGGTAATTGTGCCACCCATAGCTTGAAGGTCTGCCTCGGAGATACTGACCTGAAAGAGAAAAGAACATCGAGCTGGAATTACACTGTGACAACTTATGATTACATTGTTTAGCCAGGTCAAAGTCCCACTGAGATTAAAAATCGTCTTTTCAATAGTGGACAAACAGGCATGAGACTTTGCAGCTGTCACTTGATACAAAAAAGCATATGCAATAAAAGTGCAAAGTTTAAACAGGAACAACCTGAAATGAATTTCAATGCTACTGTTACAGAAATCTCAACTTCCTATTACTGTGCTATATGTTCATTTTAATATTCACAAAATCTCTGCTGCAATTATCATCCACCATTAATATGTACGTTATATTTCTTCTACTATTTGTATACATTTTTCTTGCCAATTACCATCCTGGGCTTCCCTCCTTCCTGACTTGTAGAAAAAAATGAATTTAATGTTTTATTTAACATGACCTGACATTGGTGACTGATCCCACAAACTCATTAGGAAAACGTTTACACAAGTCAGGGCAGAAGGCCGCTTTCCCTATATAGTTTTCAGGGATCAGATGTCATTTTGCACTCGAGGGTATCGCCACTAGTGACCATTAAAAAGAATGTAGTTTTAAGGGATTTCTGAAGCGTTTGCTTCACATATTGTATATGATGAGCATCCTCACTTGTTATTTGCAATATGTTTATATGCATGATGTCGTTGTATTCCCTTACCTGTTGTTGTGTTCCATCTTCCTGTGTTACCAAGGCAACATGCTGCTGACCAACCATATCGGAGCTTTCCACTGGAACCGGCTCTGATCCGGAGTCATCTGCCTCCACCACAGTTGTCGTGTAGCTCACACTGGGGTCATCGATGGCATCTGAATTGACATTTAGGATTCATTAGAATTTTGTAAGTTAATAAATAGACAGTTTTATCTGAACTATTGTTAACATCTGTTTCCATTCTAAATTCCTACATCCCTCACAGACTTATCAAAAAACATTTAAAACATTTGTTCTGACCTGTTGGGGGTTCAAAGTAGGCTTCCTGCTCCTCCTCGATGGGCTCTGTGTCGTTGTGCGCTGTTCGTTTGTGCATGGCAAGTGTGGAGATCTGCTTGTAGGTTTTCCCACAATGATTGCAGTTGTAAGGTTTACAGGGTGTATGAACAACATGGTGTTTGTAAAGGCTGGAGTATTCTGTGAAGCGTTTTTCACAGCCAGGCACTGTGCACACATACGGCTTCTCACCTGGAGTGGAAAAAACAGTAAGACAATGAGCTTTTGAATTCATTTATTAAACTCCGGGAGGAGTGAAGACCCCCATCTTTATTGGTGTGTTGTTTCAGCACTCAAGAATTAGTATGTGCTTTACTTGTACATCATGTTTCCTTTATATGTGAGATCACAATGTAGTGAAGAACAGTGAACAGAGGGATTGTTCTCGGATATAGTTTACTAGCTTATTTCCATCTGCACATATAGACAACATTAGAGCTAGCACTAAGCTATGAAATCCAAATACATATGCTATAAAGATATAAAGACTAAAGATCTAGATATTCTATAGATATCCTAGATAGTTTTAAAGATATATGGAAATGACGTCTGTTTGTTCTTCCTAGTAAAACAGAGTCGCAGGTTTTTCAAACTTCAGTGTTAGACGTGATGATTTAAGCCATCTTGAAACTTTATCAATTAACAGCTTAAAAGCTTTCTGCACAGTTTTTGTGAAAAAAACAAAACTGTGTTGAGATCCAGGGGTTCAACTGGAGAGCACTTAGTGACTCACAATGACTCAGCAAGCTGAGTCATTATAAGGTAATGAAGACTCACCAGTGTGAATCCGCATATGATTCTTGTAGTTAGTGGCACTGGCAAATGACCGTCCACAGCTTGGTTCAGAGCAGTAGTATGGCCGTTCTCCGGTGTGTGTTCGGATGTGAACTTTACGGATGTTGGAGGTGGTAAATGACCTGCCGCAGCCTTCAACTGGGCATTTAAAAGGCTTCTCTCCTGCAAAACATGAAGTATGTCAACCTTGCAGCTTGAAATCTATAGAATTGTAAACCTGACAGAAATAGGACACAAAACTGTAAGCAGCTGTTTAACATGACTAATGCTGGTATGAAACTAGCCTTCATGCCTTTATAAATAATCAGTGTGATTCAAACTGCAAAATGTCTGCTGTATTTTAAAAAACAAGCAGGAGGAACTTGGCGTCATGCTTCTCGTGATGACCATGTGCCTGTGCTCCTGCAGCACTATGGTGGCTTTGAAAAATTTCAGCTCCCCTCATCCGTTGTTCAGGATTGGCTGAACAACTTGACACAACCCCCTCAAGTTGTTCAGCCAATCCTAGCTCTTCACCACCATGTGTTGTTTGTTTCAAAAAACAGTGCTGTGTGGCTAGTTAGTTCAATCCATTTTGATTCCAAACACTCTTTAAACAGCCCCTTCTGTATTAACAGCCCTGAAGCAATGTAGCTTTTACCAGCAGTAGCAAACAACAGTAAATCTCCTGTTTTTGTTTACAAACCTTATCAGGCTTATTGTGTGTTGCAACAACATTATGACTTGTCACTGAGTTTCTGGGTGTGATTGTTTACCTGTATGTGTCCTTGTGTGTTTTTGAAGGTCTCCAGAGGTTTTGAAGGACTTGCAGCAGTTTAACTCCTGACATCTGTATGGCTTCTCCCCCGTATGTGTGCGTGAGTGACTCTTCAGCCCATAGCCTTAAAGAATCACACAATTTGACATTCAGCTAAATTATTATTCCATGCCTAAAAGCAGCCTATTCCATATTTATATTGATCTCAGATATGGTCTTACATTTAATAGCAGGATTTTTTTCTAGCTCAAAACAGACCTTTAGGGATCTCTTTCGTTATATTACAATATAACATAACAGGCAACTGTTGTTGTGATTTGGTGCTATATAAAAAAAGAATAGAATTTAATTGAATGGGGACTAAACTTGTGTTAACAAGTGGTAATTAAGGCAGTTTGTCTGGGGTGCTTTACTGAAGAGTCTGCATTTTCCAGACATTTCAAGTCATTTGATAAACAAAAAATGTATTTTTTGCAAGTAAATTAAATCCCACTCAATAACAGCCTTCACTAAAAGGAAAAAACTTACTTACACAGTAATAACCTGACTAGTTCAATTGTCAACATCACTATGGTGATAATGAGATTTTAATCAAGGGTTTAAAAAAAAAAACATTTGGCAACAAAAATAAAAGAAATTAGCCATGAGTCAATTTGTAAAATTATATTATCCGTTGCTACCTGTTGCAAACTTCTTTCCACAGTTGGGATAGTCACAGATGTACGGTTTGTCTCCAGTGTGGGAGCGCTCATGTACCTGCAGGACACAAACAAAACTGTAAAGCATTGCATTTGAGTAAATGGCAAAATTTTACAAAATGTTATCTTTAAATAATCTATACTTGAGGAGGCAAAAAAAAAAAAAAAACTTTTTAGAAAAACAAAGCACCCACACTTACCTTAAGATGGTGGGCAGTGGTGTACAGCTTTCCACAGCCTTCATATTCACAGCGAAAGGACTTTTCCCCAACATTTGAGACCCTTCCTGGCCTGTTGTCTTGTCCCTGTAACACAATCTGAAAGACAAGGCACAATTATGTATTCAATGTTAGACCTAATGTAAAGAAAAAAAAGGAGAAATAAATAAAAAGAAACATTACCCGCATGTGGACACCATTGTCTGCTTCAACTCTGCCATAGGTCCCCAGGGGGTTCTCTATATTCTCCACCTTTAAGGGAAAAGAAAGGGTATTTTTATAGTCTACTGGATGATCATAAAGATATTAAACCAAGGGATATGAAATATGAAACTATAATATTTAAAATAGATAAACCATTATTACAGCAAAAATGGACCATTCAAAACAGGCAAATTTATAAAGCCTATGAATAAGACAATATTTCATCTCATATTCACAAGTGACCATCTTGCCAAGATGACGAGATAATAACTTTTTACATAAGCCAATTACATGTGCGCAGAACACAATGGTATTAGTGATTTTCTTTTACCTAAAAATATTGTGTGACATGATAAAACGCCACTACATTGCAAGCTCATATCAATATTGCTCCTTGCATCCTCACTGTTACACCTGTCTCCCTCTTACTCACACATGTGTTCTGTCTCACTTCTACTGACATTCATTCCTCTTCTCTCCAGTGCATTCCTCCACCTCTCCGAGCTCTTCCACCTGCTCCCTACTCTCATTACAGATCATAGTGTCATCTGTAAAAATCACAGACCACACAGCCTTCTGCCTGACCATCACCTTTCCAAACAGGAAGGGCCTCAGATGGTGCCACCCCACCCCCATCCTTGAATCCACCTGTCACTTATACTGCATACCCCACCACTTTCTCGCTGTCGTCATACGTGTCCCAAGTCACCCTCACATATGTCACTGCCACTCCTGACTTCCTCATGCAATAACACAGTTACTCTCTTGGCACCCTATTGTATGATTTCTATAGATCCACAAACACACTTTTGTCCTTATACTTCTCCATCAACAGTCTCAAACCAGTCACATCTCTACTGAGTTTTCTTAGCACAAAATCAACTGATCACACAGGGAATAAAAATAAATAAATAAATGTCACTGCAGTGTGGTACAGTATAGTTGCCAAGAAAACACTTTAAAACTAACACCACACTGTAAGATTAAAGAAGAGATATTAACTTTCCATTTTGTAACAGCTAACATGTTTGCCTTTTATGCAAAAGATCCCCAGTTTGATTCTGCAATAGACATAAACCCAGCTTCAGGGGAGTCACCCAGATCCACCTGCTGTAGTGACCCTTGGAAACAAGGGTAAATACTGCATTAGCTTTTAATTCTGCATTAGCTTTTAATTTCCAAATTTTCAACATAATTCTGTGTCAACACACACACACACACACACACACACACACACACACACACAAAATGTAGAGCTGGTACCACACCAGTACAAAGACAAAGCACACGTACCTTAGTGGTATACTGTTCCAGCACGCTGATGGTCTCTGGGTCAATAGCTGCCGCCTCCGCCTGCAGGTCTGCGATGGTGCCATCAGCCTGGATTGCCAGGATGGTGTTGGACTGGGGCATGTGCACAGTGTGCTGAATGTAGGCAGTGCTCCCATCCTCCAGCTGTACCTCCTGCAGGCCACCCTGATCATATGTTTCTGCACAGAAATTAGGAGAAGGATGCAGAAACTGAAACTCACTGATGAAACTGAGCCTTGTTCCAGTAAAAATCTAAAAGTTCAGGGAGGGAAATAATAGTTTTCTGCATGTCTGGACCCAAACTTAATGTTTCTTTGTGGTAAAATCCCTCACCTTAAGAGTTTTTATTTATAAATGTTTTGTACATTTTCTAGTCCAATACTAACATTTACGTAACCATTTTTAATTCCCATGAATAGACAACAACTGGGTTTTTAAAAGAAGATACACATGCACATGAACATTTTTTAATGTCTGTGAACCAGCAGCTTAGCCAACCTCTGCAAATAAATTTATTAAAATTTATAAAAAGGAGTTTATAGGTAGGCAATATAATAAAGGATAAGCAGATGTCTTTTTGTTTATTTTCTTTTACTGATGCACAATAAATGAAACATTAAAATAATAAACTAAATAGATGAAAGATGCTTAAAATTCAATTCAGTTTGATTAGGTGTTATTTACCTTTGGGTGTGTGAATATAGGCGGTTGTTCCATCTTCTAACTGAACAGCCTGTCCATCTTCAAGCTGTAAACTGTCCCCCCCTAAAAATGCATTAAAAATAAACATTACTCACATTACTTCATTAGTGTGTTCTTGGTTACCTACTAGTGAGCGTTTTGTTACATAATATAGATGACATGCAATTAAATTACAGCCTTGCACTGTGCCACAAACACAGTACACAAAGAATAAGCTCTACTCTGCTATTGGTATTACAATATTTCCATTTTATTTACCCGCTTTAGGCATGGGCACATGCTGAACATAGGCAGCAGAGCCATCCTCCAGCTGGATCACTTGGCCATCCATAATCTGTCCATCTGAAAAGGAACCTTTGGTGTCATGCTGGATATATGCAGTGGATCCATCCGCAAGTGTAACAGCCTGCAGACTCACTGTGTCCATACTCTCCATCTGATCTCCATCTGGGAAATATGAGAGTAGTAAAACATAAACTTTCAGTTTAAGGAGTAATGGAGTAGATCGTCACAAAATGAAACAACAGGACTGCGATGTGATGCACTTTGTCCCAGCTAATACCCGATTACTTCTGGACACAGTTTTGCCATCCTCAACCAAAACTGGGACTGAAATTCAAATGTGATTAGATGTGCAGTTCTGCAGTGATGTCAGTACATTTTTTTTATAACAATAGAAAGTTTAAAAGCTCACCTCCCACTGTCACAGCCTCTGTTAGACAGAGTGTGACCGGCTGCCCATCTGCATCATGAAACTCTGCCATTCCCTGGGAGTCCCGGTTTATCTGGGCCAAGAGCATGCTTTAGCTGCTGCGGGGGAAACAGGCAAGACACTCAAATGAAATGCATACCGACACAGGCACCAGAAATGCAGATACTGTGCAGCTATTTGTTAACTGGATGTAACCATTAAGTATCTTACTTAATGTTGTTGCTGTTGCAGTGCCCCCCCATCATCGCTATTCCTCCAATATGTGCAATACATACATATGTAAAGGTTTTTTTCAGTGTCTAAACATACTCAGTAAATACAACCGACAAACTGGCAAACAACCATACAACTGCATAGAAATAATATGTTATAACTTAGTTTTGATTTACTAGAATAACCTAACCTAAGTGTGCAACAAAATAAGTGAAAGAGTAAAACAAATATAGATTTTTTATAAACAAAAAATAACTTGAGATTTTCTGCACTACATGAAATTTTTTGTATTGCCAGTTTCAGCGTGGTAACATGTGTGAACACAAACAACACTAGCACATATTTACCTACGAAGTGAGTCAAGTTTGTTTATGAAATGTCTGCAACATATATTTCTTATTCTAAGCTCGGCCCCAGACAAATACCCCTCATTCAAACTAAAGATACACCACTTGTGAAATTTGAGCCAATGTAACAACCTGCTTCATATCAGGCTTCATAGTTAATCTATTTCTATTGACTCAATGGAATTGATACCAGCGTTAGGTGTTTGCATTGTTTTATTCATTTTCTTTTTTGTACCAAGGAAACAAAGTAATCTCATATATTTTGTTTCTTTTATCGTGATAAAAAAATAAACAAAATTTCAAATCTTCATCACACCTTTTAACATTTATTAAGTGGAAAATTTATGTTGCATAAAAGATAAACATCTGTAAATGTCATGTGTTTGCCAATAGGTGATATGAGTCAATAAGGCCGATACTGGTTGATAACATTGTTCAGCTGATATATTGCAACATCTCTAACAAAAAGTGAATCGAAACGAACAAAATAACTCTGGGAGTTAAATGAACAGAAAATCTAACACGATGTTCTATATAAAAATACAAAATAAAAATGTCAAGAAATACCTACAACTCTGGTGACCTAATCAGACATATTGTGGCTATTAAACGCAGAAAGAATAAGCATATTAAGATTCGTTATAGCGTTCTTCTGACTTGCTCTGTTTTCAAGTTCAAGTCATAAACATTACATCACTTATTATAATAGTTTATTATTAAACTATAATAAACCAGTCTAACAGTTCTGCTCAGCTCACACTTGGTAATTCAATCTTTTACTAGTGTCTTATCGACAAATTAACGTCAACATTACTTGCTTTTCCTCCCCTTAACAGCTGAAGGGTTATTCTTATTTGACCTTACGTGAATTATAAGCATCTCATCTCACAGCTGATGTGCTTTTGGCGCTTGTTGATTTGGACTCAATACTTGGAGCTAGCTACTTATGATATTGCACAACTATGACTTGCCACATTTGTCAAGTCTATTGTATATCAAACAAGTGTATTTAACTGGCTTTGGTATCCCACGATTCAGTTATCACACTAACAGCCTGTCTAAACGCTCAGTTGACGACTACAGCCACAGAAACATGCCGTAATGGAGTAAGCTTGATAGCCGCTTCGTGGGCTAACAACATTGCTAACTATGACAAGCAGCGCTGTCACGACTTTCACAGCGGTTGTTGGCGAAGTGTTTCTCGATGACTGTGGTTATCGAGATCACAAAGACGTTGAAATGGTTTAGTGAAGTCTAAAAGGGCTCTGGAATGACAAATGGAGGGCTAGCTAACTCACTCCATACAGCTTCCAGTTTGACTAACTAGCGACGCAGTTGGAAAACAAGAGCGAGGAATCCGCGAGCTAATTAATGATAACATAAGCATTTTGGCTCGGTGGGTGTCAATTTTATTTTATGATTAAACAGCCGTCTCCCATTTTTGGACTGAATCCCCACCGCAGCCTGTCACTCCCTCTCGCAGAGATGGCTGAGGGAATAATGCACACTGGGTAAAAACCAATTTATATACTAACCTCCGAAAAATTTCCAACAATTCCTCCTGTTCGACCACCATGCAACAGTGCAGGAAACGGTCGGCGATGTTCACAACCCGGGAACGTGTAAGACAGAACTACCCTTCCCGTGTTGTCCCGCCCATTCTCTATTGAGGGATTGGTTACCGACTCGCAAAGCCCGCTCCTATTGGTTTAGGCGTGTGCCTGTTACGTTCATTCGAGTCTATACTGCTGTTATTCAGCCTCCCGGGCCCCTGGCAGACGCCATTCCGCGTCCGTTTTCGTATTGTCTCGGCTTTTTGACTGTAAATGCGCTGCTACGTCGTTCCAAAATAATTATTTAAGCATGAAAGTAAGACGATAGTCAGTCGACATTGTAGATTCCGAGCCACCGTGCTACACAAAATGTGGTTAAATGGGTTCGCCAGCGACATAAACTGCGCTGTGGTGGAAGAATTTTCGGCATCCATGTTGAAAACAAGGTCGTGTGGGTAAAAAAAGGGGGAATGTGGGCAATGCAGTGAAAAGAAGCTCGCTGGGATAAAATGACTCATGACACTACAAACTACACCCAGGACATCAGATAATCATCTTTTAAAAGTTGCACATACAATTTCACCTCAAGAACACCTACAAAAGAAACCGAAAAGATGTACAGATGTAGTCCTAAATAAGGCGAGAATGACTATAGACATGCAGTATTCAGCTCAGGGTTGTCTAACGATTTGCAATTCATGGACCAGATACTGCCCGATTAGTTCTGAAATTGAGCAGATTAATAACATCACTGCATAAGAAAATCCCATCAAATGTTCTCATTTCATTAAATGTAAAGAAGTACATCTGAATGAAAGTTCACCTGGTATAGGTAACTAAGATTTAAAAAATGTTAACCATAAGCCACAGTGACGGATATTGTTTGCCCTCCCAAGTCTTCAAGATGACAGGACTGTTTACCAGAATAGATAATTAGCCTTGGATATCTTAAAAAAAACAAAAAAAAAAAAACAATTTTCAAAAATACATCTCAGTTCTTTGACATTCATTGAGTTTACTATCATTACATTTTCATTCATTACAAGAAGACGAATTTCATTTCATTTAAAGATCACAGGAGAAAAGGCACCAAACGTTCACATGAATCATAACTTTGTAAAAATCTAGAAATACTTTTAAAGTGGAGCCGTTAATGACTTGGTGGCAGTTTTCAGACTTTGCAAAGTCATCCAGTGGGCCGCGTTGGACTCTGGTGGGGCAGATTTGGGATGTTGGAATGTTTGACAACCCTGAGTTTGACCCTGACAACGATGCAATTAAAGTAAAAAAAAAAAAATCAAAATATATTGATATTAAAATAACAATATTGATCTATATGTCATACTGAAAAAAGAAAATAAACTAGTAAAATTAATTTAAAAAGTAAAATAATAAAGAAAACAAACTGCTTAAAGTGATGGATATGGAATGGAGAAAAACTATATGTTAATTACACACATGCACAGAAAATAATGATTTAATTATCTGTAAGACTTTTTTTCTAATACTTTCAGTAAATGTTTTCACACTATAAACTTTGACCTCAGTGCAAAAATATGGAATTGTAAGGACAAATTATTTTTTTTAGTCTTGTATTATTGCGTTTAAGTAACAACTACCTGTAGTTGCTGCAAGTGATGTCTATATTTAGATTTCAAACACAACCAGCTTGGAACCGTTTTGAGCCTTGTTATCCGGGAAAACTACTTCTAACATCAGAGACACGAAACAAACACGAGGGGAACGCTTCATCGGCTATTTAATTGATATTAAGTAAGTATGAGGAATATCAGTCTATCCGGTTAGGAAGCATGAACCACTGTCTCCTGCTCGGATGCAAATGACAGTGACGGCAAAATGAGAGAGGGGATGGCTTTGTGGATATCCCTCCTTATTGGTGAAAGCATGGGTGAGCTGCTCACTGAAAGAACATTTGGACAATGCTGTCATATACAGTTAAGCCCATAATTATTCATACCCCTGACAAATTTTGACTTAAAGTTACTTTTGTTCAACAAGCAAGTTCTTTTTTGAGCAGAAATGACACAGGTGTCTCCCAAAAGATAATAAGACGATGTACAAGAGGCATCATTGTGGAAAAAAATATTTCTCAGGTTTTATTTATATTTTAGCAAAAAGTATCATGTCCAGAATTACTCATACCCTTCTCATTAATCAATAGAAAAGCCTTTATTGGCTATTACAGCAATCAAACGCTTCCTATAATTGCAGACCAGCTTTTTGCATGTCTCCACAGGCATTTTTGCCCATTCATCTTTAGCAATGAGCTCCAAATCTTTCAGGTTGGAGGGTCTTCTTGCCATCACCCTGATCTTTAGCTCCCTCCACAGAATCTCAATTGGATTCAAGTCAGGACTCTGGCTAGGTCACTGCAAAACGTTAATGTTGTTGTCTGCTAACCATTTCTTCACCACGTTTGCTGTATGTTTTGGGTCATTGTCGTGCTAAAATGTCCACTGGTTCCCAAGGCCAAGTTTTTCTGCAGACTGCATGATGTTGTTGTTGAGAATCTTCATGTATTGCTCTGTTTTCATGGTGCTGTTTACTGTGATTAGGTTCCCTGGTCCATTGGCTGAAAAACACCCCCAAAGCATTAGGTTCCCACCACCATGTTTGACAGTGGGGATGGTGTTCTTTGGGTTGAAGGCTTCTCCATTTTTATGCCAAATGATCACAATGATGCCAACATCATTGTGACCAAATAATTCAATTTTTGTTTCATCTGACCATAACACTGAAGACCAGAAACCTTCTTCTTTGTCCAGATGAGCATTTGCAAAGGCCAAACGAGCTTTTGCGTGCCTTATCTGGAGAAGTGGCGTTTTCCTTGGTCTGCATCCATGGAACCCAGCAGTGTGCAGTGTCCGTTGGACTGTCTGCCTTGAGACATTGCCACCAGCAGAGCCCAGATTCACCAGAATGGCCTTGGTGGTGATCCTTGGATTCTTTTTCCTCTCTCACTATCCTCCTGGCCAGCACAGGTGTCACTTTTGGATTCCGACAACGTCCTCTGAGATTTTCCACAGTGCGGAACATCTTGTATTTTTAATAATACTTTGCACTGTAGCCACTGGAACTTGAAAACATTTGGATATGGCCTTGTAGCCCTTTCCTCACTTGTGAGCAGCCACAATCGCAGCCGCAGGTCCTCACTGAGTTCCTTTGTCTTAGCCATGACTGTCCACAAACCACCTGCAGAGAGCTGCTGTTTTTCACCTGTTGAGTTGATTAAAACAGCTATTCCCAATTAATCAGGGTAATTAGGATGCTTTAGAACAGCTTTGACTATTTGGAATGGATGGAACTTTGGATTTTCCCAGAGACTGTGACAGTTTGTGAAGGGTATGAATAATTCTGGACATGATACTTTTTGCTCAAATGTAAATAAAAGCTGTGAAATATTTTTTTTTCCACAATGATGCGTCTTGTACATCATCTTATTATCTTTTGGGAGACGCCTGTGTCATTTCCAGTCACAAAATAACTTGCTTGTTGAATAAAAGTAACTTTAAGTCAAAATTTGGCAGGGGTATGAATAATTATGGGCTTAACTGTATATCTATTTTGTTCCCATTTGAATAGAGAGAATATTTTTGAATTATTTGCTGTAGCCCAGTGCTCGCGCTTTGTTTGTCGTGATTCATATTTTCTAAAAACAATAAAATCTTACTAACAATGGAATTTAGAAAAAATGGATTTGATAAAAAGTTTTATTTCCTGTTATAACCCCTTATACCCCTCACCAAAAAGCCTTTGTTGTGCAAAATGTGAATTAACTCTTACAGACTTGCTGCTCATAGAGCATCGCATCATTTTGTGCAAGTGGTTTCTCCACGTGAGAGCGTGTTATTGGAGTCACGCTGCAGCAAAGTGACGTATGTTTCCCTGTTTTCGTTCTACCTGCCTCAAGTAAAAGCAAAGTTACGCTAACAGACTGAATGAGACCGGAAGCTGCTGTCAAAATAAAACCGGTGAGAATTCAGAAAGTTGTAAAATTCTTGTCATCCCACTAAAGCGCTGGCAAAAACCCAAGAAATTCATACATGAATATAACATATTGTGGATTATGTGCAAGCGCTATCAGTCATTATTAAACATTCAGTGTACCACAATGTTTCTTTTACTTTTTGATGTTTGCATCTGTTTTGTTCCAGTGAATTATTGGCCCATCATCTTTTCCGTTTTCTAATCATTGATGTTCTTTGAAGTTTATTTATATGAAACACAATAAATAAATACATAATCTCGTAGTGCCCGCATATGCAGTACAGCTGGTCTTTGCAAAACAGCAAGCTGTAGGCATTTTAATAGACTGTAGTCTGAGTTATCTGAAGCAGATGAACGTAGCTTGCCAGATTCGCATTATAGCAGTTCTCAATCGTTTTCTGACATGCCACACTTAAGCAGCCAAAGGAAAAAAAATCTTACTTTTAACTGAGGTATTTTTAATTCAGCATTTTGTACACAGAAAGAAACATTATTTTGAGTGTTTTTAAAGGTTGTAAAATAAAAACATAAATTCAGGGTTGTGTTAGTGGAAGAGCGAAGTAAATCTGCTTATCAGGGGTGAAAACATGAATCTGTAATGCAGCATTAAAAACACCCATCCGTGTTCATTGCGCGACGGGCTATGCAGCGTTTGGCAAATGGGTTTTATTTTGAAAGTTCACAGCAGGATTCAGTTTTACAGTTTGGCCTGACTTAACTACCTGTCATGTTACGGGGGAGTCTCCTCTTCTCAAGTGGACTTGACGCATCGGGGATTCCTCATTAGGCTCGGTTGTATGCAGGCAGTCAGGGAGCAGGGGCAACACACGCACACGCCCGCCATCATGTTTACAGGGATGCGGACAGAGAACCGCGGAGAAAAGGGGGTCCTGGATGCAGCGACTCTGAGGCAACAGAGGAGGCTGAAACAGGCGATCCAGTTCCTCCATAAGGACTCCGCTGATCTGCTTCCTTTGGATGGACTGAAGAAACTCGGGACCTCTAAGCAGGGGGTGAGCCTCACATCTAAGGCCTTCCATTATTATAGTTATAGACATTATTATCTAGACATTATATAGGTGATGGGGACCACTGCCTCTGTGTGTGTGTGTGTGTGTGTGTGTGTGTGTGTGTGTGTGTGTGTGTGTGTGTGTGTGTGTAATTTATCAATATTTTATACTCTAAAGTGAAAACCTCAATCTATATTGTTATCAGTCCATCCATTTTCCTAACCACATATCCCTCCTAGCGGGGTGGCTGGAGCACATCTGGGTGAGAGGCAGGGTATACCCTGGAGAGACTGCCAGTCCATCACAGGGCTAAAGAGACAGACAGCGATTTAATTTGCTTCCACAATTACACCTCGGGCCAATTTAGAATCACCAATGAACCAAACATGGATGAATCTGGATTCTGTGAAGAAACCATAACACAAAAATATGTCAAAGTCAGGCGATACAGTATTTTCTAAACTGTATACATGAGCTTAAAGATGGTCTTTATATCATAACGGCATTTTTAGCTCAGACTGTAGATCTGATCGTAGGCTTCGACAACACTGATGATATATATCCAGTAAGTGCGCTTATGTTATTTGTAATCTCTGTTTTAGCAGCCACACAATATTCTCCAGAAGCGCCTACTGGAGGCAAAGCTGTGCAGGGGCAGGATAAACATGTGTGGAGTAACACCAAACAATGGAGAAGTTCATCTGAGCTGTAGCCATGTAAATTCACAGGAGGATGAGGAGGATGATTTCATCCTTGTGCCCTGCAAGGTGGGTGGAAGTTGGGTTACTTAAAAATTCCTTTCAAGCACAAAATATCCGTGAATCGTTTGTATAAAAGATTTTTTTTCCTTTCTTTTTTCTCCATCTTACATGCACCTCCCCTGTGTATACAGTGTTTAGGACAGGAAGTGAATTTGCTGATTGATACAGGTTGCAAGTTGAATCTGATGTCCTCTGTGACTGCGGAGAGATTTGGGTGAGATGACTTCACTAATTTTTCACTTTCCTGACACCAGTTAATTTTTCACCTGCAGCATGAGGTGAGAACTGTTGACTTATTTTGTTTCCCTTTCAGTTTAAAAGAACTGGTCGAAGAGATCAAAATGGAGACCGATGGCTTTCCATTTCAGCGCAGGCTCTGCATCGATGGTCACATCAAGGAGCTCGGCCTGACCGTCGGGCAAATCAGGATAACTTGCTCATTTGCCATAGTGGGTAAGGAAGACAACAATCGTTGCCTGAATGAAAATGATAAGAACACTTTTATATGAAACAGTGTCATCATATTACTGTTCATCTATTACATCTATTTTCAGAAAGTAACAAGCATCTCATGTCCTTGGGCAGCAAGACTTTAAAGACACTCAAGGTAAATCTTCTGCTTTGCCACCACCATCCATCACCACCATCCATCCTAGAGGGGAAACAACACAGTGGTGTAAACAGATACAAGATAAAAGCTAGATGATTGACTACACTAACTAAAATGGCTCTACTATAACCAACACAGTTATGTAATGTTTTGACATTTCTGTTTTTGCAGTGTGTGATCGATACAGAAAAGCAGATCATGGTGATTGGGACAACTGTGAGGGAGCAGATTCATTTTGCCAAAAAGCAGTTCAGTGAAGGGTAAGATGTTTTTTTCATCTTTTAGCTTTAAAAACATTTTTTTCTTGTGCAAATGATATTTATACCTTTCAAAATAAAGTATCATGCAGCTTATCATACCTACAAATTAGTATCATGAGGCGCAATTAAACATTTAAAACCTTCACAAAACTCTAATTTTTAAATTAGGGTGTAATCCACTACTTATAGAAAGTTGTGCATTGCTGGGAGTTTTTCACGCATAAAGAACCAGTGCAAAAATATATCCATGCACTGCTTATTTTAAGCTCCACATTTTCACCATTGTAGCAGTATAGGAAAAACATAATAATGTTGACCTTCATTAATGTTAACACTTGTTTACCTTTAATTATGAATTAAGTTGTCAAAGCCAGATCATCTTTGTGTAGGTCTAACCAAATCCTTTCTGCTTCTTCTCCCCCCTTTTGTCTCTCCAGCTCCACAGACTTCAGAGACCTGTGTTACTAATCTTCTTACCCACAAATAAACCCACACTGACCAAAAGCAATAGGAACATTTACTCCTACAACCAGATGCCTCATTGGAGAACTTCAGATTTCTACCTTCACACACTCTCAGTTTCTGTCTGCCGGTTTGCTTGCTGCGTTTAGAAATCCTGATGCTCCACAATGACTTCACTGATCTCGTTGGCAGCCGTTCTCACACTGCAGCTGCTTGCACCTGCAGCTGCTCGCACCTGCAGGTTAACATGTAGCGTTCTTGTAGCCCAGAATGTGTGAGTCTCGTATTAGCAGTCGCTACAGTAGTACGTGCTGTGCAGGTAGTTAACAGAAGCTGTAATCTTTAAGATTGTGATATAACTGTGATTTCTAGCTTTTTGTAATATCCAACAAATTAGTATTATGCTGCCAGACATAGTATTCTACAGCCGTGGAGGACAAATGTTAGTTTGCGTAGATTAGGAGCTCAGCACAATCTACTGAATACAGATTATGCGTATTCTCTATTATATTTGATAATGCTGTAAATGTATTTTCTAGTTGAATTGTGTATTTGCATTGAGGTCACTGCCTTTTAATGTTTACAGGATTGTAGTGACACTTGTAATAGGTTTTATCACCCAACGGAGGCAAAAGTGTACCACTGAATAAACAAATAAACGGTGACACTTTTGTGCCTTTGCTCATTTTTTTCACATGAGC
Organism: Oreochromis aureus; assembly: GCF_013358895.1. Lineage (NCBI taxonomy): Eukaryota > Metazoa > Chordata > Actinopteri > Cichliformes > Cichlidae > Oreochromis > Oreochromis aureus. The sequence goes on along the minus strand of NC_052948.1, from coordinate 23,026,445 downwards.
TGTAGCACCATGAAAATCTTATGTAACTAGAATCAGTGCCATTTTATCTGAGAGCCATTTATGAATGTGGGATCAGCTGAAGGTGACCTAATTAGAGCTTTTAATTAGAGGAAAAATCAAATAGAGTTAGGAGAAGAAAACTCCTGACACATCTGCAGAGATTAGTGTCATTTTTCACACCTGCTGTTTTTGTGTAGCTGTACCATAGCAACTGTAGCGTGACCCGGCCTGCCGACTGGCAGGTAAACAGGCCCTCCAGTGGTTACGAAGAGGGCCAGCTCGGGCTTGAACACCATGGAAACCGACATAAACAATGGGTTGAAGTTGTTGTCTGGAGCTGACTGTAATCAACACAAAAATTGTAGGTAATGTAATCTGTGTTTTAAATGTGTTATATTTCAATTTTAGTGACTCATGTTTGTAGCTGTTTTCTTTACTGCAGGAGGTTAATAACTGTGTTTGCTGTTTTTGCTAAAATAGAAGGAAATGTTTCAAGTTTCTCTGCATATTTGAGTCAACTTGATGGAAGTAGATTTACTTAAGTCCTCTAACTTTACATTTGATTAGACTACATGCTTTTATTCCACTACATTTATCTGATAGTATGGTGACTTTGTAATATCACCCTAAATCTACAAAGTACAATAAAATAAGAAAAAATATATATAATATTAAAAAGAAAAAATTTTAAAATGTAAAAATCTACTACCCAACAAAATATAAAGTTAGTATATACAATATATACAATATATATATATATATATACACACAGTATATGTTCAGTATATATAGTCACACATGAAAGTAATTAAATGAGTCCCATCTTCACCTATTGCAACATTAAAGAGATGTACACATTAGTATATCAGTTATTCCAATATGATCCAGTGATACAGACAGTTCTAAAGTTGGCCTCTTTGCATTATGACTAATTGGCATAATTATTAAAAACATAACATTAAAAACAAAAACTGTAATTTATCTATAAATCTATCTAATTTATCTATAGCTTTATAAAAGTGCATAAGCTGATTATTTTTCATAATCACACATGGACTAGTCGGGTGTATCTCGCCCTTTATGAGCCCCAAGACAAACTGATCATGCATGTACAGGTCGGCACGCCGAGGGTCTTGTGGCTCTTTTATCATGACCTATGTCCCTTAAATGTAAAGTGAACTTTCTAATAGGCTCTTCTGGCCTTTGTCTGCAGTCATAAAACATGGCACGCAAGGTACCCACAGCTGTTTTGTCCCCATACAGTTCTTTAAATTGAAGAAAGATCTTATCTGGCGTATCCCGCTCCACCTGCTCCAAAATAAGAATTTCATGTTGTGGTTCTCCTAATGCACTCAGCACAAAAATCACACTGCTGTTCTATAGACCACTTTTGAGCATGGAGCATTGCACTAATCTGGCTCTCCCAGTCTTCATAATTAGTGTTAAGGCCACAAAATTCTGGTACCCAAAATGCACCAATAAAAAATGGTTCATCAGCCATATTGATCAGTCTAAGGCAGGTGGTTTTGTATGCTGGTCAAAAATCCTGTCGACAAACGCCAAATATTACGTACGGCTCAAAATGGCTCCCGTACAAGAACGTAGTAAGCTCTAATATTGACCAGTAAGAAACCACCACACTCACACTGCAGTGGGGTACACAAGATTTAGTTTTCTTCCTCCAAGTCAGACTACTGGCTGAGGACACAAGTCTGGCCTGGAATCCAAGGCCCAAAGCCACCAGGGTCAGGATTGTTAGCCTGGTTACAAACATAGAAAGGTGGTCACTCAGAAGAACATGTAGCCAAAAACATATCAATCCTGCATCTTCCTGAGAAACGCTTTCCATCCACTTTATTAGGCCTGGCGTTTGTTGGAGGATGGATCTCTACACCAGATCCTGGGGGTTCCACTCTCAAATTCAAACTTGTCCAAATCTTGACCAATTTCCTTTCCTTGGGCACAGACGGTCTCTAATCCAGTCTTTTTATCCCAGCAGATCCACATGAATCCTAATTAAAATGAGTCCTCCCTCCAGCATCATTAGATTCTTTTAAAAGCAAAACCAGGTTTTAAAAAAAGTCATTTAAAATGTGCACTTTACATCCTGGAGTCTCCAAGGTCAACTGGCTTCCCTGCTGCAACAGTGTCCCACAAACAAACAAAACAAAACAACAACCACCCCTTCCTTCCAGTTTCCTCTGCTCCCTGTACTCAACTCCAAATAGCTGGCAGCTGGACTAGAGTAGAATCTCCACTCCCATGGGTGTGGCCGACACCTCACAAAGACACAAAAACACCAAAGCAAGCAATTAGTAAAAAAAAAAGAAAAGTAATGCCAACCCAAATGTTTAGTGGAGAATTCTCTCAGTTCTTTTCCACCATGCCACACTGCAACATATACAAGAGTTAACACACCAGACACAAGAGCAGAAGACAAAATTAAATGGCAGTATTGGTAACTCGCTGCTCACTGAATACAAGGAAAATTCAGTCATTTTCATTAAGGTCTTATAGGCAGAGAGAGATTTAAGGTTGAAAACTGATTTATAACAAGTCCCCACACAAGTACAGATAAAGCATTAAAAGCACCTTACCAACAAACAAGAAGTGCAATAAATTAGTGAGATAAGATACACACTGTATGAGTGCAGAGGCCAGATAGGAAAAATTGTTGACAATTTACTTTTAAAATATGCAAAAGAATATCTTTATTGTGCGAGTCTTAAAATGTTAAGAACATTTTTTTTTCTCCTTCAGTCTGAACTAGAGATCCCCGTCACCATTACCATGTCTTCATGACCAGTTGATACCATGGGTGTATCTACTTGGATGATGAGGGGTAGCAGTAGCAGCCACCAATAGTTTTTGGGTTTGTTTTTTTTTTTCCATTATGTTGGTCTCCCAGGAATCATGGAATATGATGATGATGATCTGTGAGGTGACATTAAAATAGCCAGTCTTCCTTTTAACTGTAAACCAAAAGAGAGAAAAACTAAAGAGATGCCAGTTGTGTTCAGTTCTGACCCTTAAACCTGACTATCAGTCGTCCATCTTTAAAAAACTTGTACACAAAACCGTGTCTTGTCCTTGTAACCGTCTATTAAACACAGTTAGCTAATGATCAGAGATATGAGGAAGAAGGCTGTTGGCATCTGAGCAGCAGAGAATTTAAAAGCTTTGACTTTGAAAAAAGTCCAAAGGTGAGGTAGAGAGTAGTGGGTAACAGGCTGAAGGGGACTGCAGAAACTTTAACTGTCAGGTTAAGTATTATTTTCCAAAGACTTCATCTCATGGACATGCACCCAGTTTATTCCCAGGGGGACACAAGCTGTTTAAGGGTTTCTCCCTTTAAGCAAGCAACTAACTACTTTTTAAAGTAGTTAGTTACATTTCTACTGCTCCTATCCATGCTTTCATTCACTCGTCTCAGTTTTGCTGCAGGACACGCGTCACAACACCAGATGCTAAAGGAAAAATGAGACCCCAGCAGGTTTGATTAAACAGCAGAATCTGATGTTCTGATAATGAGAATGGAATAACTGCATCAGTCATGATATTTTAGAAAATGCCTCTTATCAGTGTTACCCAATCCTTAATTCCCCCGTAGAGAAGCAGGTCAGACATTTATGTCACGAAACATGCAACGCCCTGCAGTGAACTCACTGGTTCTCAGTAGTCAGTGTTCATGAAGGTACCCTACATAAGCCACGTCAGTTTCAGGCCAGTAGCACAAAGCAGCACAGATTAAGTAAAAGAACAATGGTTATGTAAAGACTAAAGGAATTAGCGTGAAGAGACTCACAACTGCTTTATGGGAAGAAAACAAACAAGAGCATCATTTTCTGTCGCCTCTTTCTGCTCTGCATGTGTTCGATCCTCTTGTGTCAATACTGATATCTGACACGGGCAGTCCTCCACTCTGCCTCCAACCTTTGTCTAAGTCATGTTCTGCACCCATGTTCCCTTCCTGCTGCTTAAAACCTGACAAAAAATACACATGGATGTGGGAACCATCTCTGTTCTTGTTGTGTTTTCATTTCAGCCTTGCCAGCATGAGTGTAACACTCTAGCAAGTCATAAAAAATAAATAAATAAAAACATTCCCTGATATTTTCTTGGTTTCGGATTTTTGAGGCAGATATACAACATGTCCAAACCTACCTCAAATTTACCTCAGGGTGATATATTGATTAACGTGGAACAGAGCAGGGTAAATAAAAAATGTAGCGTATTTATTTATTTGAAGTTCTTCTCAGTAGCTGATGAAGATACAAGCAAAACAAAAACTACAAAGTCACCTTTCCAGCTATAAACTATCCCTGACAACGCAGAAGAGGCTCCTTCTGATTTGTCAGAATGAGCTAAAAATAAAACAAAAACCCCCCCACACCCATTAGGGCAATATAATGTCAAGTCAGTATAATGTCAAAAGCAGTCTTGCTTGGTGATGTACCTCAACACTCTGAAATGTCACTCCTAAGTCTCCTACAATGGCAGCTGAGGTTGTTTTTGATAGTGTTATAATAAGCTCTGGCACAATGCATTGACATATACAGCTAAAGTGTTGCTGCGACATTTAACTAAACATTGCAAAGCGTGAATCTAATATTTCTTAATATTTTCTAATTTCATAATCAGCATGTGCTGATGCAGGTGCTCAGTTTAAAATTTGGTAAAGTGTGTTCTAAAACTAAAAAAAAATGTAAATAAAGATTAAAAATATGCTCACAAGATATGTAGATATTTTCATTGTTATGTGTTTTGTGCTTTTCGATAATATGTTACATTTGGCCTAAAAATAGTTCAAAGATTTTCAGGTGATTCCTCGCCCTTTCTCACTGTCTTTTCACTATTACAGTTTACAAAAAAATTAAAAAATAAAAGAAAACTGTGTGATTCTTTCCCATTACCACAGTGTTACTATGACATCTGGACAGATGGTGACATGTGAGGCTGCACTGATACCACTGCTCCTGGGAAAGCAGGGATGCAACATCACGTTTGTCCTGGAAAGCTCTGAGAACATGAAAGCTGTTCTGGGGTCAGTGAAACACCTGCTGATCCAGACGTTACTGAATAAAGCGTCTCACAGGGACTCTCTCTTCAACATCATGAGCTTTTCAAGCAAGGTGAGGGGGATCTGGTAATTTGGGGCTTTTAATAATTTCTTTGTATATGCTCATTTCCAGGGTAGAATGGTTGTACAGCATACTATTAACTTAAAACAAGAATCAGGTGCACAAGTTTGAATTTCTTTTGGAGTTTTGATCCAGTGGATTCACACACAGGGCTTTTGATCACAGCTGTGTATAAAGTCAGTCAAGTGCAAAATTGAGTAAACTCATATAGTATACTACCTCACCTTTATATGATATGATTTTTAAATAACTAATCACTCTTATTCTTTCCTTTTCTTCATTTTTTTTTTTTATCTCACCCTGAGCTTTTAGTACTGTGAGGACATTTTTTTTTCAAGCTTGAGCAGAACCTCAGATTTACTGAGTCTTTCTTTGCCTTGAAGGTGACCTGCTGGTCCGGCCACATGTGCTCCTGTGCTCCTGACACAGTGTACACGGCTCTGTCCTGGATTCACTCCATCAGCTGCAGCTCAGGCAGAGATCTCTTGTCTGCTCTGAGTATTGCTCTCACCGACCCTGCCTGTCATGCCGTCCACCTTCTTTTCACAGGCTTTCCTGATCAACCAGAGGCCGTGCTGAGAGCTCTTCCTGCCCTGGCAGTTGGGAGGCCTGTGAACGTTTTCTACCTGCAAGATTTAGGAAATAAACTGGACAGAAACACTAGGGACTATCTGCAGTCTTTCACACAGACCACAAGGGGGAGCTGTTATCTGATTCCATTCGATTTGAATGGCGCGCTGGAGAAGGTATAGGCGACTGAGAATTGCTCGGCTGTTCTAAAAAAATAGGCCCTACAGTGACTGTGAGTCTGAGTATGTGTGGTTCTATCACTGCTGTCAGGTGATTCCTCTGTATGTTGCTGAGAGCCAACCATCACTGCCAAGCTTCAATCCAGCCAAGTGGTGTTGTCCCCCCACCTCTGTCACAATACCACAGCTGCACCACATATCTTCACCCTTGCTCAGGTCTAGTTGCACAATTATTCAATCTTTTTACATTTTAAGCATTGTTTTAACAACAATTTAACACCATAGGAGCAGTCGGAGTAATCCCAATCTTCCGGTTACCTCCTGTATCCTGTCTGGTCAAACCCTGAGCAGCCCAGAGTTCTTCCCAGGATGCAGAGTCCTAGCCAGGAGAGAGGGGGACGGCCTTTATTACATGGGCACTGTCATAAAACAAATACAGGTGACACATGACTGTTGAATATTGTTTCTACTGCAGCTAATACGGGCAAATATTTTGTCAGCAGTTCAGTTTTTTTACTCCCGCATAAGCACAACCATTTTAAAAATGAAACTATAAATTTACAGTATTTGCTGACTTTAAGTTTAAGGGTATTCAGCCACACCACTTTTAATGTATTACCATCTGGATGAGTGCACAGGGGCACATCAGCTGCACTGAGCAGGGCTCTCATTGATGCTGACTGCTTTAATAAGCACTTTGCCCGAAAATTTTCCCATCTGTACCAGCTGTCACGGGATCAGTGGTGGGGTACATCTGGGTAAGGTCGCCAATCTCTCACAGCGCTCTCCTTGTGCCATCCCATTTAAAAAGTGGCGGAAAAGCTCCTGGTCTTTAGAGGAAAAGCAGAATAAATATAGAGCACTTAATCTATTGTGACCTAGCTTCAGTACAATCCAATAAAAACTGATCATAACAATATAACCTGATGAACAAAAAAAAAAATGTTTTAGTCTCAAAGTCACTGCTCTTATCCAAAAGTCAGAGGTAACGGACTGCAATGGACTAAAAATCAAATTTTAAAAAAGGGATGAGTGCCGCTAAATATTTACAGACTGTCTTCCAATTTTAGGGCTGCAGTGGAATTTGGGTGGTTGACTTTGACCATGCAGAAAGTGCAACGTTTGAGATTGTCTCCTCCCAGCGCCAGCTCGTTTGCTCACTTGACATGGTCAATGACAGCAGAGATCGCACATGCAGGCTGACTCCTGGCGATGCTGTCCTGTCACCATGGGAACAAGATCTGAGAAGATACGGTCCAGGTCAAGTGGTGGCAGCCACAGAACATAGAGATGGTTATGGAGGTACGGCAGAAGTCGTATATTTTATAATATAACATCATCATATGACATTCAGTGGTGTGGATGCAATCGAGGATATTTTTCTTTATAGTCAATAATTCTAATGAGAAGGTTTTCAAATGGGAGACTTGTTTCCTAAGATAAATATTCACATGATAAATCACCGATGTCTGTTCATGACCACCATCTGTAATCCACTCAAAGGGCCCACTTTTCCTTCCTGTAGGTAACGGTGTTAGAAGCCTCCAGGTGCTGATGTGGAAGAGTTGTGTGTATGTGCTTCCTGAAAGTCTGGTTTTGCCCATTTCTGCTTCTCGCCATGCCAGAATAGTACGGGAGCTCCAAGCAGTCACTCACAATCAGTGCTGCAGCTGGCTTTGTGCCCCCCAGCTGTACTGCACCGACTGCTGCCATTCAGCATGTGCCTCTTGCTGCTGTTCATCCTGTTTAGTTCCACCCAGTCTTGGAGCTAGCTTTGAAACATCAGATGAACTTGATAAAACAGATCAAGTCAAGCAGGTGGACCGCAGAGATGCAGATGTGAGGACGAGTGACCCCGAGTTGCCATCTTCCTCCTCCTCATCTCTTTCCCATTATGATACCAGAGCATCAACTTCTCCTTCAGTGAAGATAAGAAGTAAACAACAGCGTCTTCCCTGGAGATACTGGAGAAGAACTGGACCAGAACCACAGCACAGGCAGCCAGGTGAGAATCAGACACACACTGAGTTAATAAGTTCTGATCAAAAGAAAACTGGGCAAAAAAAATAAAACTTGTGAATAAATAGATCACAGGGAGAATCCATTTGAGATATCACATAAACAAATGGGTCCTACAGTGTTTGAGGTTAATGACACATTTACTGAGAACACTGGAGTGTTACTGTTAGAAGACAGGAAATATTGAAATTTAAGATTTAATCACATCATGTTTAAAAGCCCTTGTTTTGACATCATCTACTTAAGTGTATGAAATTAAACATTTTAAAAGACTCTGTACCTGACCTTATGTTACCTGGTTGAATTTTTGTTCGTAAACTCATAAATAACTTGAAAAAATCTGTGTATTTCCATCTGCTAGTCTGTTCTTCTCCAATCTTAAAAACATCCGATCCTCTTCGCCTTTTTTGGGTGTATTACTGGGGACCCCAGTAAGCGCTGTGTAGAGTGGTCCTGAAACCCTTCCGATGATGTTTTTCATATTTTGACTAAATGTTATTCTCTGTTACCTTTATAGCAGATGCTGCTTGCTACAGTGTGGGTGCACATGAACACATACATGTTGTTTTGGATGTATTGTAAACATAAATGCATTCCCAATCCTTTTACCCTCACGTTTAACGGTCACAAATAAGTGCAAAGTTGTCTCACAAAATGTCAATAAAGATCCAACATGCTGTTTTTGATGATAGCAGTATACAGTATGCATTCTGATATGTGTGCAATATGTATGAGCTCAGATGGAATTTATTTTTTTGTGCAGGGAGTGCTGGTCCCAGGAGGACAACCCAACCTGTGAGTTTCAGCATCCCTGAACCACAAATTAGTGCCTCACCAAATCACAGCTCCCTGTTTCAGTCACTTCCTGGCACCAGAGGAAGAAGAGCAAACATTAGAGACATTTTGTCGACAACTAGCTTCAAACCTCGACCACCAGTGGGACTGCAGTCTCTCTGAGAACAATGCCATTATATTTACATATTATCTCAGTGTATAAACTCGTGTACAGTGCATGTTGAAAAGACAAAGAAAAAACTGATTACAAAAATATTTTATTTCAATACACTGATGTGGTCTTAGTGCAGGTAAGAATGTGTTTAAGTGCATTACAGTAAAATAAAATGTAAACTCTTAATGCAAAAATCTATATACAAGAAGCAAGAAACAAACAAAGAGCATGTGCAATGGTCAGTTGTTATTGAAGGTTAAGGGTGGCAGGTTTGGTCAGCCGATGAATCAAGGGTCAAAGGTCAAAGGTGAGGTTGACACTCTCCCCAGCTTTAACACTGACCAGCTGAGTCTGCTGCTGTGACTCTGCCATACTGGCAGTGATGGCATATGTTCCAGGTGAAAGCTCGATATAAAAATCCTCACTGGAGCCAGACACGTGGTGCTGAAAGCAACAAATAAAAAGATTTTAATGCAATGATTATTTTTTACATTTTAGATGAATTAAAACCAAACTTTTTGACAACATGTAAATGGTAAAACTCAGGCCCCCAAACTGAAATTTCAAATTTCATCTATACAACTTCAAAGGAGTTTCCTGAATTCTGCTGGTACTGTCTATTCCACTATAAAATGCTAACTTTCTGAAGCCTCCAACTCAGTTTTTTGATTCGCTTTTCCTCATGATCAAGCCACTTTTTTGGCCAACACATTACCTACTGTAAATTGCTTAAATATAAAGCCTTAAATGCTCTGGGTTTGTCAGCGTCTGAGCTTTTCCTATTCCAAATAATCAAAAACACTCAACAATGCAGAATTACTTGGTATTTGTTGCATTTCCTGGTTGGTAGCGCAGCTGTTGTCTTTGCAGATGCTGGCTGTGTGTGAAACCTGGACATGTGTTTCTTTTCAATGTCACTGGGCTCCGTGCAACAGCCAGACTCGTAAAATCTCTGCAACAAAGACAAAATCCACATTTTATTCTCCCAGGTCTGTAGCTGGAAGTCCATATAGAGGTGCTTTAGGACATAGTCACTAACTTTGCAATGACTAGTGGTTTGTGCCATGAACTCAGCGATTTTTGCAAAGGCATCATCAAGCTCTGTGGGATTTCTCTGGAAAAGCAAGAGATGATAAGAGACAAGCGGATAAAAAAAAAACTTTAAACAAAGAATTAAAAGTATTTATATTTAGATTACATTATAAGGTTATATTATTATAAATATTAAAGGCAAAAGATAAAAGCACCTCATCAGCTATATCTGTGTCTTCATCTGCCATAGTGGGGTTTTGGGATGCAGTGCTCGCCCAGTCCACACTCCGCCTGGAGGCTCGCTGCAGCACCTCCAAGCCCAGACTGGCAGAGCGCTGCAGGGAGGACTCCAGCCAGGCTTGGCTGTCCATGGGCGGGTGGAGGGAAAAACTCAGGTGCCCTTTACCCAAGGAACGGGCACAAAGAACGCTTTAAGATCACTTTACTGGACACAAATATTGAAAAGACAAGAATTTAATTGTAAATATACCAATCTAGTTTGAAAAAAATAATACAACAAATGAATTTATCACTTACTGGGACTTTTTAAAACTAAGATGTCAAACTGCTCTGTGGATCCAGCCTATCTAATAGGCAACTGATTTTTCTAATCTGATATTGAGAAAACCCTTTTTCAGCTGCTTCGTAAGAAACACAATATGCCAGAAAACAAGTAAATAGAGCTACATCAGTAGAAAATAAGACTGTTAACAAATTTTGGCCAGTTAACAAAGATCAATGTTTTTTTTTTCCTCCGACAAGGTTTGAACCAACTATAATCACCTTAAATGCAGTGTGGGAAACGGGAACGTATGGGACGGATATCCTAGAAACAGCGCATGCGTGCAAATTAAATCAGCTGGGCTGTCACTTCTTTCTGAAGCTACTTACTTTCAACTGTTAAATAAGACCCGTTTCCCTCGATGGAAGCTCAGGAACACCGAGACGTGAAACGCTTCGAAGTGCACGCCTCACATTCTAGAGCATGACGTAGTCACAACATGTAGAGCACATTCTGCTTATTCCAGGAACCGTCAACAAACCTCATGTCAGGAGACTATTCGTCTACCTGCTCTGCACGTTTAACATGTACGCGGGTTACTGAATGCAAAGTTAGACAAAACTGTGCTCCGTACACGTACGCTACAACGGGGTTTGACGTTTCCCTCGTTTCAGTCGCATTCACGTCACGCTTTTAGCTGCTTTCAAATGACATGACAGGAAATCCTACATGTTAAAGCCCGCCCCTTAGTGGTGGAGGAAGTATTCAAATCATAAACCAGAGTGAAATTTATGCGTTTAACATGTCTGCACAATCACGAAAATGTTGCTTGAAGTCAGTTGTTGTGCTGTATCTTGTTATCTTTTCTGTGCAGTTTTGTGGAAAGCAAATAATGAATATTTCGATTGTGGATTAGTCTGCATTTTTGTCTCCATCAATCAACTAGTTAATTCATAAAACTTCAAATAGAAAGAATCAAAAGGAAAAGCAAATAAAAGAGCAGGACTGTCCCCAGCTACCCTGAATCTTCAGTGAAATTCATAAATTCATGTTGCAATGTCTAGCACACTGCCAGCATTTCCAAGGAAAGCTCTTAAAATGATGGACAATCTGCATGACAACAATTACTGAATTGTTTCAGCTTTGCTTGCACACAGATGCAATTGAGAAAACTTTAATATTTACAAATATTAAAGTTTCATTTTTGACTGTTTTATTCTATACATGACTTGTCAGATGCACCATTTTGGGCCTCCAGACTACAAAACAAGCTGTTAAGTTATATCTGGTAGTTTGTGTTGGGTATCACTGCGTACCAATAATCAAAATTCTTTTAAAGGTAGCAGTTTAAAAGCAGCTGATTAAGCACTATATAAACAAGTACCTCAGAAATTTGAATATACATACATTTTGCCTCTAATTGGAATGACGTGACAAAAAACATTATCAGAATTAGCTTTCTGACCATTTCTTTAATTGTTCAATGTCGTGCTGACTTTCTGAAGCACATATGGCAAAATTTGTATTTTTTTTGGTGAGTTTATATTATTATTACCAAAAGCATAGCAATACCGTTTCGTTGTAAGTCATTAGAAACGACTGACTTTTGCTATATTAAAAGAACAAAACAAGAAGTCTGTGCATTTTTAAAGATTGTTCAGTCTGCAACTTGGACACTTGTCAAAAAGATTTTACAAGGACAAGACCAACAGTGCTAAGGATCCAGGTGATTTCCTCACATGAAAACGTTTCCTCTGTTCCTCACACCTTTCAATCAAAATTAACAGCGTCGTTTCAGTTTCCATGCCAATCAAATTGCAAGTTGGGAGTGGGGAAAAACAAACAAACAAACATTACACACACACACACACACCAGTTTCCATTTATACAGTTTATTTCTGCAAAAACACACAGACAGGATCATTATGCCATCAGCACGCAGGCTCCTCCCACTGCCTTGATCTTCTCCTCGGCCTGTCGGCTGAAGAACTTGGCCTTGACGATCACAGGCTGCTTGGGCAGCTTGCCTTTGCCCAGGACTTTGTAATATCCCTGTGAAATAAAGCACAGATGGAGATCATTATTTTATCTGACAATACCACTGTAATATTTTCTTATAAGACTAACAGCTAAAACTACAACATGTAAGCCAACCTAAGATGAACTGATAACCACCACAAACAAAACCACACTAGTTAAGTAAAAAAGTCTGTCGACCCAACAAAACACAAACGTTAGAAATTAGCTTGCCGAGGAAAAAGGCTGCTGGTTCAACTCTAGCCAGAGACACAAATCCCCTTTGGGGTTGCGTCAGGTAGAGCTATGCCCATTATAAACTTCTGTAAAGAAGGGAGTGTGCTAAAGTGAGCACAACAAGCAAAATGCAGCAAAAAAAGTCAAGTTTTAATAGAAAAGAGTAACTATTCTATAAAAATGAAAGTATGTTTACAAAAATAAATTATTTTCAATGACTGAAAACAGAAAAATTATCCGGTACAAATCCAGAATTTATAGCTCTTTAAAAATGTAAATGTCTGAGTATACTTTTGTGTAAAATGGAGGAAAAAAAGTCCTGAAAGCAGAAAAATGAAAGAAAACCGAAAAGCCTTAAATCCGTTTTATTAACAGTATGTACACTTCTGCACCAAATTCATCAGAAACCCATCCAAAAGGTTTAACTTTCCACTATGAGTGTTTCAACTGTATAAAGGACACCTGTTCTTAAAAAACAAAACCAAAAAAACACACAAAACAAAACCAAGAAAACAGTTTATGAAGCCTGATTCCAGCTGCTCAACAAGAAAACAATCCAATTTCCTAAGGTGATAATCAATGCCGACAAGTCGACATGCCACCACCTACTCCAAGCCACAGTAAAGTTGAGGAAAAAGAACTCCCGTAAAGATTTGAAAGGTCCAATTATTATGATTCAAGAACATTTTTAATAATGGCAAGATTTCGCAATACTTACAGCGCGCACAGCATCGATGATGGGGGCGGGTCCATCGGGCTTCTTGCTGTAGTTGATCCTGGTCTGCTCGCTCACCAGTGTCCACAGCTTGTCCAGGTTGATGGTAGGGCAGTGGGAGGTATTCCTCTTCAGGTGGTAATGTCTCATGCCCACCTTACCAAAGTATCCTGGATGGCTGAGGGCAAACACGAGGAAAGAAAAGAAAATCGAATGTTTTCAAACTAGAGCAAAAAACACTAAAATTTTAAATATTAACATTTAATCAAAGTTCACTTTTGACATTCAAATTTAGTGGAATACTATAAACTACCGCCCAAATTCCAATGTGACAGGTGCATCAGCAATGTGTATTAAAGTGTTTGTAACTGTCCATGTGGATGACTGGACTATAGGAGAGGCCAGTCGGTGAGTAGGACCAGTCTTTGATCTAAGAGGACTCAAGCACACCAAGACAATGAAGTCTGTCAAGATGAGACTCTAGTCTCTATAGAAACATTAGATAAGTGCATTTCTCTTCCTACAGCCTTTTTTACAAGCAGGTAAAAACTAATCAGCACATCTCTTAACTGGACAGCAGAACTAACCCTGCACAAATGTGTTCCACCGATGTTCCAAATTGGGAGAAAGTTCAATAAATTCTTTGTGTTCATAATACACAGTATCAGTGCACTGCTCTCCATATCTTTCAATATGGTCTACCATATTTCAGATTTACTGGATGAAATCTTTACTCTTTCTTTGAAAATGCAGCTGTTTAGGTATTAATCTACAGAAAGACTGGCCAGACTGCTGCGGTGGCATCTCAATCAGCTACCTCAACTCTCTTCCACCTGTGTGAGGTACACTCCAATTCCACTGCCCTACTGTGACAGTAGTCCTTGTTCTGCTGTAGGTCACCAAGGCTGCAGAGCAGAACAGGGACTATTGTCAGCAGCCACAACTCAGCTGATATAACTTGAGTCCGTCTACAGGTTGAGGGGCTTGCTGAATTTGCCGCCGATTAATTCTGTTATATATTACAGCAAGCTCTACAGTACACAATAATATATTGTTAACATATACTATTACTGTAAAACCTCATCTAGGAAACACTACAGCTATATAGGATAGGGTGATACATTGAATATACTTGATGTATCATGGGTTTTTCCACGAACGATGGTTAAAATGGTTTTAACATAAACATCAAGTTGAAATTGCCGCAATATAAAGCTGTCTGCATGCAATTCACTGTCAGTTTTTTTTTCTCCCACACGCTGCAAATGCATCATTAATCCCCCCTCCCAACCGGAAAAATTTCTACCTGTGCTGAGCATGCGTGTTTACTACCTGATAAGGAAAAATATGGCGACGGCCGGAGTTACAGAGGACGGAGGGAATGAGACTGTTGTTTGGATTTCACAAGGAGGAGATTGAACAAAATACGGTAATTTGCAAAACATGCTATAAAACTACTGACACAAAAAGGTAGCAATACCACAAATTTATTCCATCAGCTGAAAAGTCATCCACTGCAAAATGAAGCCTGTTTTAAACCCTGCATGTCAGCATCTCCCACACAGCAAAGAAAACGTTAAATAAACCAGCTGTGATACCTGTAATGGTTGTAGGTTAGTTCTTTTTATAGCAACTATCTAAACGTTCGTTCCTGTAATTTTAAGGCCATCACATTTTTTGGTTTGCACTTTTTATGTTATAAGATCAAAAGAGCACCTTTCTAATCTCAATTGTTTTAATTTGTCTCGTGAATTCTTGCCGATTTACTTTTTGTTGCTATGATCTTTTGTTTGTTAAACATCTGGTGTTGACCACAGAAAGAGACTTACTGTGACAGTAGTTATTTGCCAAAAACCTCTGTGTGCAACAAATGGTAAAAAACCCCAAAGATTTCAATTCATTCACATATATTATTCTCAAAAATATTATATAGTTAATTTGAAAGAATATACCAGTGCAATTTTAGGCTCTATATGGCTGAAAATAGTTTTTTTGTGATACAGCCAAAAATATTGTGACATTAGATTTTCCTCATATTACCCAGCCCTACTGCTTTAGCGACAAAACCTGGCTTCATCTCTAAAGGAATCCAACACAACAACCCAAACCATATCAGGCAACACTGAGGGACATAATCTAACTTAAATATCTGAGGTAAAAGCATACTTCTGTGTATTTTAGACATATTACCTTACAAAGACTTTTATGGTCAAATACAGGAAAGCCAGGTTTACTTCAGTTCCACTTTACAGGAGTCACACTGTACTCAAACTTCACTAATATCATTATGAGTTACTTACTATTTGTCGAAGTTGATTCTGTGGTGATGCATGCCACCAGCATTACCACGACCTCCAGGATGCTTCCTGTGCTTGCCTGTGGAGAGAGTCGGTAAACGTTTACTCCATCTCCATATCGTCCGTGGATGAAAATCAATCAATTAAAACTTGTGTCAAAAAGAGTATACTCACCAACGCGACCATGTCCGTGGCTGACATGTCCTCGGAGTTTCCTGGTCTTCGACTTCTTGGTAGGCTGTGAGCAAAGATTTTGCAGTTATTGTTAAAGAAAGGATGAGGTTTATTTGAAACATTAGCTCCCGTCTAGCAAAGTAACAGACTTAACAGTCCGACAGGTCGACTGTGATGTTAGTCTGCTAAGAATTTGTAATAACGCGACTATACATATCATGTTTTCCCCAGAGAAACGCTAAAGTAAACCGCTGAGTTTGTCCGAGTACTTGCATGCTGCTTAGCATGTAGGAGGCTAATGCTAGCTCAACCACCTTTACCGGCAGTTTTAACGCTTTATGCCAATGGTTGTTTCAGGGTTACACCACCACCACCTTGCACATTTAACTCTCACTACGGTTGTCAAAAAATTTACGAATGTTTGTTTTCTGCGTGTGGGTAAAACTGTAGATTCCCTGCTAGAGCCGAGGCCCAGGAGAAGCGACATATCACACACTGAACCCATCAAAGTCCTCACAAAAATGAGTAAATAACGGTAATAACACCCAACATTTATTCCTACAACATGAGTGTATTATAAGACACCATCTAAAGTGGATTACTTCATACAGCTTAGTAAGGATGGAAGTAGATTTAACCCAATTTGGATGGACAGGGATAAGACGTAGAACCTACCATCTTGGAGGCTAGTTGAAAGAGGAACGGGATTCGGAACGAACGCGATTTTGTGCGAGATTTGCCCCCAACAATACAAAGTGCAACAATTTCATAGCGACATCTGCTGATTGATGATAGAAACGACACAAGAGTCAAATGAAAATTCACTTTTTTTAGTCCAAGAAGACAATTGTGAATTTAACAAAAAAGTGATACGATTAATGTGATTGTAGTCTGATATTGATAGAATTAAACGGGTTCTACTTGTATTTTAGCAAATAAATTCTCATGTTACATCAAGCAAATATATATTTGAAAACACAAGCTAGTGATATTTAAGCTAGTGATAAGCTAGTATTTGACTAATGACTAATGACTAAACAAAAATAATACATGAATATCCTTCTGAGATCCAGAAGAAAAAACAATTTAGATATTTTCTTTAGATCATTTAAGTACAGTGACTGAAAAGCAAAAGTTGACTAATGTTTTGTTTGTTTACAGAATGATGTGATATAAGATAATGATATTGTTTTTGTGTCAATTTCTGATAACATGTCTTTTTATTTATTAAAAATGACAGTTAGATGAATGGAAATCTAACATCTACAGAAATCATCCACTTCTACAATTTCATGCAGCCATGGATGCCGCCATGTGCCACAGACCTCACGCCGCCATTACGCCGCCACCTGTCACGGACTCTACCCCGCTGCATGTACCCGAGGGACACCAGAACCTGAACCCAAGTCATTGGGTCCCTGTCTGTTCGTCACACTCGGGCAATCTAAGCCTGCTGGCTTCATGGACAGATAAAGTTGGGTGTAATCTGCGTAGAAGTGAAAATGGCTGCTATTCCTTCTAATGATTCTGCAGGCAGCATGTATAATGTAAACAGAATTAAGGAATCCTGTGGAACTCCATAACTACTGTGTGAAGAGGACTCTCCATTTACATGAACAAATTGGGGTCTATTAGTTAGATATGATTCAAACCACTGCAGCACAGTACCTGTAATACCTACAGTATGCTCTAATTGCTCTAATAGAATATTTTGGTCAACAGTATCGTACGCTGCACTGAGGTCTAGCAGGATAAGCACAGAGATGAGTCCACTGTCAGAAGCCATAAACAGATTATTTGTAACCTTAAATAAAGCTGTTTCTGTGCTGTGATGAGCTCTGAAACCTGACTGAAACTCTTCATGAAGCCATTCCTCTGCAGATGATCTGTTAGCTGTTTGACAACTACTCTTTCAAGGATTTTTGATATGAAAGGAACTATGGAGATTGGCTTATAATTAGCTAAGACCGCTGGGTCAAGAGATGGCTTTTTAAGTAATGGTTTAACTGCTGCTAGCTTGAAGGCCTGTGGTATATAGGCATATAGGTTGATCATATTTAAGATTAAAGCATTAATAAATGGCAGAACTTGTTTGAGACACGTTGGTGGTTTGGAGGAAGTAATTACTGAAATTGGCACAGAAAGATCAATTGGAGAAACAAACTCTAAATAAATATAAATGGCGCTGAAAGTAGCTGTAGATAATGTTAATGTTACATCTGTGAGATGATTATGGGTAAATTTTTCTCTAATAGTTAAAATTTTATTTGTGAAGAAGTTCATGAAGTCATTATTAGTTAAGGTTAAAGGAATGGTTGACTCAACAGTGCTCTGACTTTTTGTCAGCCTGGCTACAGTGCTGAAGAGAAACCTAGGGTTGTTCTTATTTTCTTCAATAAATGATTAAGCACTCTATGAACAAGTTCCTCAAAAATTTGAATACGCATACATTTCGCCTCTAACAGGAATGACGTGACAAAAGCGTTACTAGAAAGAACTTCTGAAAGACCATTTCTTTAATTGTTCAATGTAGTGCTGACTTTCTGAAGCACATATGGCAAAATTTATATCTTTTTGGTGCATTTATAATGCCATTATTATCAGAATCCTAACAAACCTGTTTCATTGTAAGACATTAGAAATGATTGAAATTGTCTTATATTAAAAAAACAAAACAGGAAATCTGTCCATTTTTAAAGATTGCTTGGGCAGCTTGCCTTTGCCCAGGACCTTGTAATTCATCAAAAACCCTTTCAAAAGATTACATTTTCCACTATGAATGTTTCAATAGTATAAAGGACACCCATTCTTTAAAAAAACAAAACCAAGAAAACAGTTTATGATGCTTCATTCCAGTTGCTGAACAAGAAAACAACCCAATACATGTATATATGTCTGTCCCAAATGCGATTTTCGAAAGTGATAATCAATGCTGACTAGTCAACATGCCACCACCTACTCCAAGCTACAGTAAAGTAGAGCAACAAGAACTCCCATAAAGATGTGAAAGGTCCAATTATTATGACAAAAACCGCTAATTAGAGACATTTTAATGAGAGAACATTTTTAATAATGGCAAGATTTAGCAATACTTACAGCGCGCACAGTATCGATGATGGGGGCGGGTCCATCGGGCTTCTTGCTGTAGTTGATCCTGGTCTACTCACTCACTGGGGGGGGGTCATCTTTCAGGAAATAAAGCTGCCTCTTTTAGTAGATTCCTTTGTTTCTGAGTCTTGTGTTTGGCTACTACCTCTGCCTGCCATACCTTGACAGAGATAATTGTCAACGTTTGACTGTCCAGCTTTTCTTTTCTTTTTTTTAATGACAAAAGAAAATGACAGTAATGCTGGTCTTTGATTAAAAACACAGTATCCTATAGACTCTATTCTCCCACCAATCTAGAGATATAAAACAATAACGTAACTAAATCATTATGTGGCAGACTGACAGTCAGTGACACGCTCTGCTTACATTTCTGTCTATGCAGATTTAAATGTTGACTGAAACAAACTGAATATGCCGCTTTCCCCCCCTTCTACATCATTACCTTAGTAAGCTTTTGCCCTGCCCTACCAGTTTCATAGTGTTTGCCAATTATAGTGATGATTTGTACACACTCTGAATAAGTAATCAAATCTGACATCAGCACCACACTCAGGGGTTAATCTTTGACCAGTTTACAAGGACTGAACTCTTTAAACTTGTTAATTACTCAGCTGTTATATGTTGCTCCATTTTAAAGGAAATATTAGTCACTAATGTGTGTGACAAAACAGTACCCTGACACAATATGCAGAGAATATAAACCCTGAGTAAAAACGCACACGCTTGGATCACGTGCACACAGTTAAAGATGATGTGTAGTCATACATGTCCACGTAGCTTTATTTCTGTGGCGACGCAACCACAAACAGACACAGTTAAAGGTGATTTACATGAAGTCAGTCTGTTATTCAAAGTTTGAGTGAATTGTACAGCGTGTAACTTGTCATTGGCCAGAATAACAGGGTGTAAAATCAGCCTCTGAAGGAAGATAAGACACACCTCTGCCATGCCACCAGGTTTTTGCAGCCCTAGAGATCGGCACCACTGAACAAGTAAGGACATTTTTTGTATTAATCCCTAATCTGTCTTATGTATATATATTTAATGTGTTTGAAGTGATACTTTTTGTCTCTATTTCAGAAACAAGGAAATTAAAAAGGTTAATATAAGAGATAAATAATTCTGTAGAAGCTTGTCCCAAAGTTTTGTTCTGCTTTGAAGTATTTCCATTTCATGCCACTTTACTCACACTAAACCATGATAAAGATTTTAATTTGAAAATGTATGATAAGCATACAAACATGTTAGATTACACATAAAATACTCATTAGAATGTTGCAGGTAACAGTCTGCACAATAGTACAGGAACAGATGCATTTTTCTGCAACATTTTTTGAGATACTTTAAGTACATTTTACAGATACTTACATGTTTGTTTTTATGAATTCGGGGCGTTTACTCCACATTCACTGATGCACTGATTGTAAAATTGTGGGCTGAGATGGATAACGATGTTTAAAACAACAGTTGTAAAATAACCAAAATCGCCTCTGAGAGTACACTACAGTCCACTCGGATAATATAAATTTCATCATCAAACTGTGGGAGCAAGAGTCAGTGTTAGTGTCTGCATGCCTGACATTCAAGGACACAAAGAACCGGCTGCTCATGTGCCGTTTAGGCAGTCATTAAGTGGGCTTCACAGAAGTCTTTACTCATCGGTTGACTCTGCAATTGTCCGTGTCCACAACCAAATCCACAGCTGATTATAATTCCTGTCTCATAATTTGCTGCTATCAACTGGGGCCAGTAGTGATCAGAAATGATAATGGGAAGATATATCTTTGTATCCCTATACACTACGATGCATTATCAAAGATTAAAAGAAAAGCCCTGCAAAAAAATCCAAACAAAAGAGACATTTACTTTCTAAACTTGTGGTTTCATTTGGCTTAAAAGGGGAAAAACTTATCATGTCAAAGAGTCCACCTCAAATTTATTTTTCTGGCCTTTGTAAAGAGCCTGGCCCCAGGGGCGGATCAAGAGAAATTTTCTTAGGGTGGCATGAGGGTGGCAAAGAAATCAAATGGGGTGGCAAAATCAAAGCCTTTTTTTCCCAAACACATATGCAGATGGTTACTGCATTTGAATCATTTTAACAATATGTAAGTATACACGCTTTTCATATAAATATAGTCTATAACTTAATTATTTTCTGTAGCCCACATAATTAAACACTTTAGTTACATAAAACATGTGATGTTATGTACTGTATAGCCTGTATAATAACTAAATATGTAGCCCAATAAGTATAAAATCCAGAAAGCTACACAACTTGTTCATTTACAAACACAGGTCTAACTTAAGTTTCACACTGTTTTTTGTTAGAAAAAAAATCAAATTTTTACATGCTAAAATTACACAAAATGTCAGAAATCTGCACTGTCAAAGGAGTTTGCAAAGAAAAGCGTCTGGACTTCTTTCAAGCAACTCAAAGAAGTCCAGACGCTTTTCTTTGCAAACTCCTTTGACTACGATGACCTGGATGACTGAGAACCTTCACAGACAGAAATCTGCACTGTCATGAACAAAAATTTAAACCTAATTTTTATGATTTCTTGCATCAACCCTCTGAGGTCCAAAATATAATCGGCCATTTTTGACTCCTTTTGATTTTACATTTGTATTTCACCTTCAAATTGTTTCATTTTATTTTTCCCCTTGCCTTGCTTGGTATCATTCTTTTCAGCTCAACCTCATGTGTCTGAATGTAGTTGTTTTTTCATTGACATACTGTATTAATATTACTGATCTGAAATCACACAAAAAACTTAAACTCCTAGTAGTATCTTTTTTTACTGTAAAACAAAACAAAACACAGACATGTTGAGTAAATTATTTTTATAACTTGAACAGCAAATATAAATTGTACATTTTGAAAACGTACGCACACATTTTGTAAACATATACAACTATTTATCTAAAAATGCAGCCAATACACCAGCCTTTTTTTAATTTTGTACAACTATTTAAAAATATTACTCAACTAAAATGAGAGAACAATAAGGTGTTGCAATAAGATGCCTGAGAAATTGTGTGTCAGTAAAAAAAAAAAAAAAGTGTGTCCACCACAAGACAGGAGAACAGCACAGGGATAAACCTGCAGGCCTGACAACAGGAGGTGTATCACTCCGCTGGTTTTCTACTTAGTGACAGTGTTTACATTGCAATGTGCCTTTGTGACATTCATTAGTGCCCTCACTGACACACAAAACAAAACAACGACTACACAACAGACTAACTACATAAGACAACACAACACACTAACTATACACTCCACGCTACACGTCACAAATCTCCCACATCTCTCTCTCTCACACACACACACTCTCTCGCTCTGTCTCACTGCCGTTACCGTCACTCCCAAAACTTTCCTCTCTTCCTAAACAACCAAATCACACGTGTTGACTTTTTTTTTTTTTAATTGGTTGGCTCTATTTTCCCTTTCTTTACTGTTTAAGAGCTGTCCTTAGAAAATGCTTTAAAACAAACAAACAAAAAACCAAACAACGTCAGCTTAAATCAGTCATGTGATTTGGAGGGGCAGTGTTTCCGTGGACCCCAGAGGGTTAATAACATTCACCTTCATTCCATTTCCAGAGTGTAACAACCAACCAGCTGTGTGAAATCTGGAATTCCCATGGTGTTGCTCAAAATGTGCGCTGGCACAATCATAAGCATCGCTTGCTACTGAAAACAAGAAAAAAGCCGGGCTGCGCTATGGGCTGAACCATTTGTAAATGGTGGAGGGGGTAACACTATACAATATATTCAGTTTTAGCATTTATATTCACTGTTAACTGTAACTACGTTCAAAGTGTTAATGCTGTCTTACTATACAACACTGTCATATGCAAAACTAGGGTGGCACTTGGGGTGGCAAGAGATCATTTTAGGGTGGCACTTGCCACCCCATGCCACCCTTCTAGATCCGCCCCTGCCTGGCCCTCAGATTGAGGAAAATCTTTACTAAATTAATAAAGTTTATAGAAGATGTTTTATTAAATTATCTTAACTTCCACCAACAGGAATAGTAAAATAAGACAGTGAATCAGTTATTTAGAGTCTGATACATGAATTGATATAAGACAAAAACTCCAATGTTGGTGTTTCAAAATTTAAAAGGTTATTTTTTATAACCCCAGTTCCAAAAACATTTGGTTGTTGTGTAAAATGCAAATAAAACAGAATGCAATAGTTGTAATACCTCGAAAGCCCATATTTTGTTCACAACAATCAGAATGTAGACAGTGCGTTAAATCTTTAAAATAAGAAAATGTACCGATTTTAGACAAATATTAACTTTTCATTTCATTAATGCAACTTTGTTGAGATGTGTTTCTGCCTTCAAATTCAAAATCATCTTACGATAAATTATAGTTTTCCCCAACTTAATCATTTGATATCTTTTCTATGTAAATGAAATCTGAGATTTGCAAATTGTGCAAAACTGTAAATAAAAGCAGACTGGAACAGTGTCCCAACTTATTTAGACTTTGGTTATACATTAAAGAGGAATTCCATCATTTATACAAAACAAAGCTTTTAAAAAAAAAAAAAAAAAATATTTTTATGTCATTAATAAAGTTTGAAAATAAAGCATAGGGGTTATTTTGTGGCCAACCATTGATAGAGCTACAGATTTATTAGCAACCACACACACTGTCACGTTGTTTTTGGCTTTACAATATACAAATATTTTCATAGCTGATTTACATGCAGAGCTTTTATTTTTACACCCTCAATATATCTTTTACCTACTGGACAAAAAGGCATCAGACGATTACTTGGAAAACACATTAAATATTAAACACCTGTTTGCAGTTTCTATTTGTGAGCTGTGCTGAAATATCAGGGGGCTGAGGCTGAATCATCACTCCACCAATCAAATCATTTGAGTTCCCCTTGACACTGGACACATGGAACATTTCTATTCCTCTCCTGCTCAGCTCACATCCACCTGAGGACACATTCACCTGACTTTCTGAATCAGACATCTTGTTTTTTCATCACTTGCCTTAATACTGAGGTAATTTTTGATTATAATTCACCTTATACCTGATTCCTTCTGTATGTTAATGTGATGTCACTTTTTGTTATGCTCATAACATCTCTTTTTGTGTTGTAAACGTTACTCTTTGTGCAAATGAGCAGTTATATTAATGTTACATTGCTGATTCTTAATCTACCGCTTTTATGGTTTTGTACTTGTACTTTTTTTTCACTGTCAAACTCTGAGCACACAGAAGATTTTAAACCATCGGCTTCTTCTCTGTTTTCTCTTCTGTTCTTTCACCCCAAGAGGCCCAGTCTCCTGGAGATGGCAGACTTGCCTCACAGACGCCATGGCAACTTCCCACAAAGGCGAGCCACCATGTTACCATGGGTAGCCAAGTGTAGGGTAAGGCTGGCACTGGAGGCCATGCCATCAGAGACTGGTCCAAATCTCGCAACCACAGCAGAGGAACCAACCCCCCGGGCAGAACATGTAATATAGATGTAAACAATGTTTTAAAGAAGGAGGGATTTATCACTACAACTAGTAGTAAATGAGAGATGAGTAAATGGGATTTTAGTAAGATGAAAATAATGCAAAGTCTCTTTTTTTTTTCATTTTTAAACAAAATAGGTCAGCATGACTGGATACTGTGAGATGGAAAAGGAGCCAAACCAGTCTTATGACAGAAAATCAAAAGCAACCTCTCCATCATCTGAAAAATGGGAAAGGCCTCCAGACAAGAGTGTGAAAGCTTTATTGAGAAGATTAAGGTAAAAAAAAAGGGAGTATGCTGTGGTAAAACCACGTTGATTTTAAAGGATGACAACAGAGCAATGGACGAACCTAAAGTTCTCTTTATCCAAACCAATCTATGCTTTGGTACGTTACAGGCTGGACAGCCAGTTTATAGACACTTTTATTGCCAGATCAGATGGTGACAGATATCCATGGTCCACAGTGTAGTAGAATACATTCATTTGGACTTGAGTGCTATTTACAGTTTCTGTAGTTGCATGATCATGAAGGCCAGCAAAGTCAGTGTGATATAGGTTTGGGGTCCTTGTCATGCCTGTTCCTAAATTGTTTCTGTTGTGTATTGCCCTTTTTGGGAGGCACTGGGGAGTGTTGTTGCCTCAAAGTGGTTTTCTTGGTCTGCAACAATGTTTAGGCAGGATTGTTTTTGTGTGTTCTTTCCATGGGTATAAAATTTAAAATGTTCTTATGAATTTTACACACTTAATGCTAACCTTTGATGATCACATTTAAAAGCTAGCCCTATCAATGAACTCCTCCAAAGTCTTGGAAAATGCTGAACTATTTCTTTAACAGTGTTGATTTTCCATTTTTGGGTGAGTCTGGTTTAGAAATTTAGCCTCATTAAGACTTTATGCTGAAAATGATTTTGGTAATGGAATTGAAGACACTGCCATAAGACACCTTCATTTTCACAGGATTCACCCAGAGGCCCAGAGGATTCTGGGTAATTCCTGCATACCTGTAGTGAGCCTGGAGCGTCTGAACTTCCGGTCTGTGTCTTTATCATCACTGCAGCCTGTGGTGTCTTTGCAACGTCTGCCGTGCCAAAAACAAGCTGAGCTCTGCGACAATGTGTCATTAAATATTTCTGAACAGGTACAGAGCTGAAGGTCTAAACACTTTCATGTACAACAAAGATAAGTTCCTTTTTTATTTTTTACCTCTGTGTCTTGATCTCTGCTAACAGAATGGATTCAGTCAAACTGAGGAAGATATACTGGAGCTAACTGAAGGATCATTCCAGCCTAAACCAGTAGAGCCATGTGATCTCAGTCCAACATCCTGGACTGAACCATATTGTCCTGACAGCTCCCTTTCTGGAGAACCAGAGCAGGACTCAGGCTTTGACTGTGACTCTAATCCAGATCAGCCTTACATCCTGTTTGACTGTCGATCTGATGATGGGGAAGCTGAATCTGAAGCATTTTATCTGGATCCAGATCCAGAGCAGACTCTAGTTATCGAACTGGATCCAGAGGAAGAAGCAGATCAGGATCAATGCCTGCCCCTGGAGGATGAAGTTGAAAATGTGGTTGATATAATCGAAGTGGACGATGGTGAAGATCAAAGAGGTGAAATTAGATGCTTGGGAGAACAGGCTGACTCATCCACCCAGCAGCCTGGAGCTGAGGCTGGGACTGAGGAGAGTGAAGATTTCTGCGCTGTTTGTCTGAACGGAGGAGAGCTGCTCTGCTGTGACCGCTGCCCCAAAGTTTATCACATAGGCTGTCATATACCTCCTCTCAGCAGCTTCCCGCTGTAAGTGCTGTGTGAACATACAAAACTGGATATATGATATGTGGGTTTAGTGTATTTTTTCATGGACTGTGGTCCTGTGTATCCCACAGAGGTGACTGGGTGTGTACTCTGTGTAGAAGTGAGCAGGAGCCCGTGGAGGCCTACGACTGTGAGATCATGGACTCCTGCGAGGGAGTCAAGGCGCCTTACACACTGTCCAACCTGGACCAGAGGGTAAGCTGGTTTAATTCCTAAATTAAAGGGAGAAAGTACAGCTATACTGCTTAGTTTCATTCTGTTGCTGTGAGGATGGCATTTATTTTGGTTGCTTTTTGAATGTTGATCCTTACAAAGTATACAACAGGAGATTGTTTGGTTCAGAAAAATCAGGAAACAATTCACTTAGTTCTGGTGAGAGAGCTGCCTGGGGAAGAGTGTGAAGACGCCAGGTCACACACACACGTTCACTCGCTAACTGTGAAATTAAAGGACTATTAACTGTGCTACTCTCTAACTGAAATTGATCCACCGGTGGGGCAAGAATCCACACAATTTTAAGTTGTGTAGACTCATTTATGACTTTCTCTCTATATATACATGTGTTAAGGTCTAAGCTTTGATTTTATTGCAGTTTTTCAGTCCAGTTTGGGGTGAACAATGATTAACAGACTTACAACTGTAATATTTATTGGTGCAGAAGCTTTGTATTAGACAGTTAATGGCCAAAGTGATGATGAAAACAGCTTGGTTTATTGCCCCCTCTGCCCAGACTGCTCCCTCACGAAACCAAGTGGATTGCGTCCAGATTTTTCTGAAGCAAACAATCTCCTGTGCAAAGCGCTTTGAGTGCTTTGATAGAGTAGAAAAGTTGCTGTATAAGAACCATTTACCATTTATTGAAAACCATAATTAATAACACTTTATAATATCTGTCATAATTAAAGGACACAGTCTAGTATTAATAAAGTATTCCTGTGTGAAATATATTTGGGCCATAAATGACCAAAAATAGCATGTCACATGAGAGTTATCACTGTTTATTACACAAACCACTCGCCTTTATCCGGTGTAATAAATCCGTGTTGTGCTCCACTGTAAAGAAGCTTGAACTGATTTTGCTCTTTTGTCTGCAGAAATGTGAGAAGTTGACTCTGCTGCTATACTGTCAAATTCTCAGTGCTCCCTTCCATGAACCTGTGAGCCCTCTGGTCAGTCCAACAACAACAAATCACCTCAGCAGTAATGTAACATACATGAGCAACAAACGGATTAAATATACAGTGCATATTTGTATATAGGAAATTCTTCCAACCTAACTGAGTGTGTAAAATGTTCCACCTCTGTGATCTTACATCAAATCTATGCTCTCGTGTGCCAGGCTCAAAACTATTACCAGATCATCAAAAGGCCCATCGACCTGTCAGTGATCCGCAGGAAACTGGACAAGAGCAACACTCTCCACTACTTCACTGCTGAGCAATTTGTTGATGACGTCTTGTTGATGTTCAAGAACTGTGCTACTTTCAATTACGTAAGGAATATGAGCGGATTTCCCACTTTGACCTAATTTCTGGTATAATTGAGTTATTCCTGCACTGCAGTCTGTGGAGATAAGTTCCACGTGTATCAGCAAGCTGGGCCCCTTTCTATGTTGATTTCTTCACATGGGGCCTGCCAGTCAAGGTTGTGTTCATCTGCAAATCAAGTATCAATCAAATCTCAGGCGGTATCGCAGATGTGACTGGATTTACTACTTAAATTTAGCAGGAATGAAGAAGTTTACAGCCAAGGCAGTTATTATAATGTATATTGGAGGAAGTCTGTAGTCTTTGATTTGTTTTTCCCCTTAGTGCTGAGTACATGGTTATAGACAATATGCCATGGGAACGTGGATGTTTGTGTAAACTGTATGGTAATCAAGTAAGTGCTGAGGTATTTTAAAATACGTTTAACCAAAATAGAAATCTGAAGCTGGAAGGATCACCTTGCACCTGCTTGGTCTGAAATATTTATGACTTTACTCTGGTAAACTAGTTCATTGTAGGTCACTGTGGGTTCTTTTTTCTCTCCTTGTACTGTGCAGCCAGACTCAGAGGTGGCTCAGGCTGGTCGAAAGCTGGAGATGTTTTTCTTGAGCAAACTGAAGGAGATTTTTCCAGACCGGACATTCCCATCAGCCAACCAGGGCACAACAGACAGAGCTCGCCTTCAGTGGCTCCACAGGAAGAACAAGGAAAACTCCAGAAAGAAGAGAAATGTTTTTAGCGGGAAAAAATATTACCTATAACTTGCAATTTATTAATTTCCTTGCAGCTTCTCATTTTAATACAAAACACATTGAAATGTGTGTCTTTAAAAAAAGCTGTGACAATAACTTTAATAACTTGTGTTTTTTTATATTAAAAATACATGTCGTGGAACTGACAACTTGTCACATTTTTCAGGCATGTTCATGGAATGAAACAAAGACATATTTACAGTTTTTAAATGAAATCAGTCAAATCAGATCAGTTGCATGATTTATCATTTTCATATTAAAGTGCTCATATTAAATAATAATATCAGCTTATGTAAAAGTTATCCTGATCACTTCCTTAAATACTCAGTTTCAGGCTGTTTGTTTTACTATTGGCTCGGTATAATGTTGATTAAAGGGAATATCTTTAATATAGTAACCTCAGGTACACATCTCTGACATCTCTGATTGGCTGACCTCTGTTTATGAGTGGTAGCCAACCAGAAGAACATCAGCTTGAAGGCTAGAAGAAGTAAGCTAAATGGCTTATTTGAGGAGCTGCTCATAGGCCCAGCATTACTCTCGTAAAGTCTAAAAATAAAAATGGAGTTGTAAATGAGCACAATAGGTCTACTTTAACTCTGTTGATGTTACATCACTGCTCAACACTGGTTTTAGGTGATGCTAGTATACTTTATAGCTATACAGTAGACAGAAGGCTTTCCACCTTTTCATAAAAAGTACTCCATAATGGTGTCATACATCCCAGCAATGTGGGTTTGATGACAAATAAATATCATTAAAATTGCTTTGGTTGATTGTTGGTTATTGTGCTTCTGCAGTTATTACACACTTTCCCCAGCAGGGGGAGCCCGTGGAAGACTTAACACTGGAAGGACATCTGTTTTGAATGTACCCTCAGTGCAAATTATACTGTTGACAGTGAGCCCATTATAGCACAAGAGGCTTTTGTGTCCCCTTCTTCTTATCTATCAACTTTCATCTTTATCTATCCACTTTCTTTCTTAATACCTCTGCCTTCGTCTTATTGTGTGGTTAGACTTCACATAAAAATAAATCCTCATCCATGACAGCGTTCAGTTTCATAATTTATGACAAGTAAAAGAAAAAAACAGAAAGATGTAAAGCCTGAAAAGGCAGCAAGTGATGTATTTAATCAATAAAATTCTGCCCCAAAACTAAAAACAGTTAATATAAAATGGAGAAAAAGTAAAACTAATGTCTGGATTTTTACCAGTGTGTTTAACCAGAGAATTGCACCTTTGGAAATATTAATCTAAATTATAAACTAAAGCTTGATTATATTACCAGCTGACAGTAAAAGTAACAAATAAAGAATAAAAATAAAGAAATCAAGAAATGAGATTGGAGCTGCAATGAAGAAAAAGCCCAAACAAAAACAACAGAGTTTCAATCATTAAGTTACTTCATTATGTTTCTTAAAAAACTACAATTACAGCACTAAAATAGTTAACAGCAGCTAGCCAGGCAAGCAAGTGTCCATGGCCTTAAACTATAGCACAATAAGAGGTTTAGTCAGGACAGCAGCAGAGATAAACAAGTGTGTGTGTGAAGGAGGAGGGGGGTGTTGTATCTGGGGTCCACTCTCCTACAGTCTGATTTGCCACCTTAATTGCTGCAACCTTACTCACCACCATCAAGCAGAGGGCAGCAAAACACAGGGTCACTACAGGGTGAACCTCCACTGGTCCACAAACACCAGGAACCAAAACAAAAAAGGGAGTTACTAAACATACTTTGGATAATGAGTGTATAATAAATCAACTTCCCCACAAAAATACAACCCGAAAGCCAAGGGGGGATTGAGCAATGGGCTTCAGGTGTCTTTTATTCAAGCTCTGATTGAGGAATTAGGGGAGGAGCCAGTGTTTAGGGATCTAAGCGCACGTTTCAGTCTACAACTCCCCCTCAACACTATGAACACTGATTAGATGATATCAAAACTTATTTTAGTACTATAACTTATTTTTCACAGTAATCATTTTGATTAAACCTGCTTGACACTAACTGGTAAAAAATCATGCTGTCTGGACACTCTGCACACAACAAGCTGCCAAGTGTTTCAGAAATATGAGACAGCGGCTCGAGCTCCTTAAATGACATCATACAGAGCCAAGCTAGTAAAACCCAGTGAAGGCTGGAGGAAAGTGCTTCAAAAACACACACACGTTATCTGCTGTACTATCTGCCAGCAGGAGTTACCTCAATACTTTTGCAGCATAAGTTATGCATAGTATGTGCATTTTACTTTGAAACAGCTGTGGTTGTGTCAGAGTACAAAACAACTATTGCATTGCATTATTGTAGTGTTTCAACCTCTATGTTTATCTGATCATTATCCATAAGCATAATTACAAATATATTGCAGGGTAATTTTTTTTCCACAACTTGGAAATATAACAATTATTCTTGCTAATTGACTGATAAATAATAAATATTAATTAGCAAATTGTTTATTAAACATCAATTGATCCATTGCTGTACTTCTCTATGTGAAGGGAGACTTACCATAAAAACTGAATAAAAAAGTAACAATAACATGAGACATGTTGTTAAAATGAAGAACAAGTTGTTGTAACATATGCAACAAAGAGAAGTTCGGTATTTGTATAACTGTATGATTGTTAAAACCAAAATTGTAAAATTGTTATGTTGAATTATTTTGCAACAGATGTTTGCTTGACAATAAACAATCAGATGTCAGACATGCTAAGACTAAGATTACTAGCCCTATCAGCAACTAGACCTGCGTCAGATTGGCGACCAGTCCAGGGTGTACCCCGCCCCCCTCTCCCTATGGTAGCTGGGATCGGTTCCAGCCTGCTGGCAACCCTGATAAGGATAAGCACAAGAGAATGGATGGATGGATAAATGGATGGACAAGCAGCATAAATAAAAGAAGCTACAATGAGTCTAATTTCAAAATTCATTCATGCCAGTACTACCCCCTAGTCATCCTGAATTATGATGTCACTGCAATTTATTCTCAGTTCCTTGCTAATTCTTTTCCAAACCCTTATTCCCTTGACAGAATACACTGTTTTACAGCCTACTTCACTAATTCTTTTTGACCATATACATTTTTTCTTAAATGATACAGACAGTCTTTGGATACTTCCTGGTGATTTTTACATTAAAATCATGCTGTGGATCCGTCTGCCAAACCTGACAGCCTGTGTTTTTCCTGCCCTCTGCTGCCCTGCTTGGTGGCTGGCTCGCTCTGTTGTTGTCATTTTCTGATTGTGGTTTTCAATTTTTCAGCTCTTAAACGTGTCATTTTTTTTTAATGTTTCAGGACATTTTGTTCTTGCTGTTCTTCCTTCCTGCAGCTCATTGTAATTTGCCAAACATAAGAGAGCATCAAGCTCATGCTTTTATAGTCTATTGTCAAAATGCTCTTATGTATAATCAGTGATGAAAGCAGCTCCGTGAGTGCTGCATGAGTGCCTGCACTCTATAAACCCAATGAAAGACTTTCAAATGGACAAAATCTGTTGCAACCACTGATAAAACCCACTGTGGTCCCATTATAAACAATATCTTTGATCTGTGTGCACATCTAAAATTTGTCAGCCACTGAAAGAAAGCATACAGAAAGGGATGAGAGCGAGCTTTTCAGGGTCGCCATCGCTGTGGCTAATTTAAGATAAAATAGCATAAACTGACCTTGGGATGTCCTTAACGGGAGGTTTAATGACTTTGGAAATCTACTTTGTTCAGTTCATTAAACCTTAGTCACGTGTCTCCTTCTTGTTTTCATTCACTCGTCAGTTCTTCTTTCTCCTTCTTTTTTTCCCCGTGTGCAGATGTTTCATTTAATAACATCAAAGCCGTCATGCAAAGCTCCCCTCACTCTGTCTGTCTGAAGCTGGGTGAATCACCAACGCATAAAAAGGAGGAAAATGCTGACATACCTCCAGCTGCAATGGAGAATATCGTCTCTGAGATAAGACCTACATCTAATGTTTAGATCAAACTCAACAGCAGCCATTAGCCCTGATTGGACCTCTGATAGTTTTGATTCATCATAAGAGCATTGTCACTTTAGAACAGTTAAAGATGTATCGTTCCTCCAAAAAGCTGCTGCATGATTTGCTCTTGCTTTTTGTGTTATTTAGAGTCGTTTAGACCCACTTCCTCACTCACATTCCTGGTAAGCTACTGCATGAAAATACTGAATTATTGTGTCTGGAAGTGGAGTAAGTGCATGCTGTTGACTTTGGATGCTACTGAGAACATAGCTGATTTGGTTTATTACACCCTCTTGGAAAGGATGTACCACCTTTTATGAAGATAATGCTGTAGTGGTCATCAAGCTGGCTGTGTAAAGCCAAAATTTACCTAATTTTTTTATGTTGTCCAGGACAAAGGAGATCCTGCTGCTCATCATCTCTGACATTTTTTTGGGCTCAGCATAGATATTTTAATGCTATAAATTAAAAAAAAAAAAAAAAAAAAGCCCACAGACCAGTAACACACCATTAATCACCATTGGCCATCTCACTTCATAATTCAAACCTCATAATGGAAACATTATGAGGATTTTTTTCTTATGACTAAATTTGGGAACTAAACTTTGGGGGTAAAAGGAGAGGAAAAAGAAGCAGGCCAGTACAGAAACATCATATGAAGTCAGTGGGTTGGATAACCGCTGCCTGTGCACTTCATCTGTCCAGTCTGAGCCTGATGTTCAGTGCTGTAACATATTCAAGATGTTTATGAGAATTTGTCTGACTGGATAACTAAAACTAGACCAACAGACATTTGGCATGTCTGGATTTATGGATATTGTTTTAAACACCAAAGTCACTCTGGTTTCTTGAAACAATCACTGAGAGAAAGATTGATAGTTGCCATCTTACCCCATTGATGGTGTTCCTTTTGAAATGAGAACCATGTTTTCCACAAGCAAAGTCAAAGGATTTTGCTGTTTCTCCCCCAAAAGGGATGAATCAGCACTAGTTTTATTTAGTTTTTTCCCCAGTGCCATCAGTTCTTCCACCATCTGCAGCTGCGTGAAGCTTTTGCACATTTTGATGGAATGGTTTAGTAGATCTTGACAATCCTGTATTCATCTGCTTTAAAGTTAAAGTATGTGTTGATTTTTAAATGTTGCTTATTTATAATGTGTGGCAGGACTGGCTGGAGGTCAGTATATTATCTCACAAGTGTCTATTAATATCTCTGCCTCTTAGCCAATTTTTCCTTTATTATGCTTCAATATTTGACACATATTTGGTTAACCTAATACTAAACGAGTTAAATAAATTAAATAAATGAAACAGACTAACTAACAAACTAACATTTTAGTTTAATATTTTAATTCTGGACATATTACTAAGTTACTGAGTAAAGCGAAGCTAACAATAAAATTTTCAGCCTTGGATATAGAATAAAATGTAGCCTAATATTAAATAAAACACACCAGCTACTAGTTTTACACAATCCAGTCTTTACAAATAGTAAGCGTAAAAGCTCGAGGGGACCCAAGACGACCCATTAAGTCTATGAGTGAAACTGTAAAGGTTCACTAAATTTAAGACAGCAGGCTGTATTTTAAAGTTTGGTGTATGGGTAACACCTTTTAACAAATGGCCGATCCATAAAGAGTCACAGAAATATAAATGTAAAAACAAATGTAAAAGATACAAAGTTAAATATGGATCACTGTAGATTCAAAGCACTTCCCTAGAAACTGAGAAGGCTGTTTCACCTGCCATGAATGTCATTGACTGGTTGCCAAGTTGCTGTTAGCCATGATGCGATAATTAGCAGCATGACTAAATTGAGCTAATTAACTACTAATTTGCTATTTTGTTTCCACTTATCTATATCAGATTAGTCTAATTAACTTAATCCAAGACACTAAATAACTCTACATATATAGAGAGAGTTTAAAAAAAAACTATGCTACATGAAAATAAACCTAGCTAAACAGCTAGCTACAGATATGAATCTAATACCATAATGCAGCTGCAACGAACATTTTAAATTCATGCTCTGGTTTAGTATTTTCATTTTTTTTAAAATACATGTAAACCCTTTGAACTTTATTTTGTCAAGATGACATTTTCTAAGCATTTAAAGAAAGCTAAGCTAAGCTAAGATAGCAAAGCAGCTCCAGTGAATATGTTCACGTTTTTATTACTTGTCAATAGGTGTATTTATACATCTATTCATCATTTAGTTGCAAATAAGTAAGGTTTAAGAATCTAAAGTGAAGCTAAGATACGCAAATGATTTTTTAAATAGCTCCCATAAAGCTAGGCCATGCTGATAATAAAAAAATAATTTTGTTTGTTAGTTTTTTTCTGTTTCCTTTCTTGCTCAATGATGATGATTGATGACACGCATTTGCCAACAATAACTAGACGTCAAAACCTAAAATGACAACTGGTTTTGGTGGTTTTATTTGTAAAATCAAAATGGTTCCCTTCCTCAAAACCAGCATTTTTGGACTACAGCGCCACAGGGGATCTTTCATTCTGGACTTTCTTATGTGCAACTCCAATGAAATCAAAGTACAGAGATTGTGAGTTCTTGAGACTGTATGAGTTCTGTGTATAAATGAAATCATGCTAAGCTATGATGACTAAAGCGTCAGGAGAAGTCTAAGTATATTTCACAAGCTAAACCAAACCAAATCTAAAATGCATGATGAATCAGGGTCATATAAATACTACGCCTACAGAGGCAGATCACTGGAAAGTAGGCTGCCTAACTGCAATGGCTTTCAGCAAGCGCCGACCTAATTTATCCGACAATTAGTTCAACAGTTCACCAGTTTAAGTTCAACAAAAAATTTCCCATGTCATACATAGCAGATAATCTTATTTCACAGAATCAACAGAAATCTTCTAGAAGGTTTCCTCGTGCACAGTCAGTATATAATGATGTTGCTGACGGTGCTGATGGTACCCTTTGAAGTTTCATGTGTGTACCCAGCTGGGGAGAGTAATGTGTTTCCTGGTATGTGTAGTTTTGTGGGCACATGAAAGCTTCTTTACAGCCACGTGTTGATCAGCTCAGGAGAAATGGTTTTTGATTAAAAGCTGCCATGGATGGCTGGGTCCTTCACTGTGTGCTCACCTTGGAAGTAGAATAGAGGAATTTCTATCTCATTGCTATGGGAATGTCCACTGTGAATAAGAAGCATGACAGAAAATTGATTTTTATTTAAATTGTATTTTTTGCACTGATGAATAGCTGATGCATCAAATGTTCAGCCACCAATGCTTATTAGATTTCTAGCTAATGGTTTGGGATTAGGAGTGATTGGGGCTAGCAAATTTCCCCAGTATGAAATATTAATCTCTCCTTTGTTCTGATGAGTGAGTTAAAGAATTTCTTGCGATGTGTTGGTGATTTCACTCCTCATCTAAATTCCCAAAACATGAAGTTATCTGGTTCCAATTATTTTTTCCTCATGCAAGCTGATTTTCTGGAAATGTGATCTCCAAACATCACTGAATGGAAAGAGGATAATTTAGTAAACATTCCAAAAGCACATTCAGTCCATATGCCATGCAATATGAATAGATTTGGACCCACATATAGGAATTTGGTCAGGTTGTTTTCATTTCATTGTTATGGCTTTTTTTAAAAATGGTATAAATCTACAGTCCTCTAGTAAACAAGATGAAAGTACTTTAGAGTCTGGAAAAGGTGATTTGGAAAAATTGACTGACAGCGCTCACGAACATGGACGTTTTGAATGCATTTCAAAATATAAAAGTCGAGTTTACATTTGTAATGTTTAAATGAAACCACATGGCAATCCTGGATTTTTTTGTCTTTAATCAAATCGCCACAACAATGAATAAACTTATGTAAATACCCCAAAGCCAATACGACCCCAAATTAAGGCTTTAAACAGTGTCGTAACTGTTTTTATAAAAGCCTGACAATACAAGTGCAGCCAAGTCTAGACAGCCTTCACCAATAAAACACAAGAACATGTGACTTTTAAAAAAAAATAGAAACAAGATCAAATAAATGGACCTAAAATGCCCAGAATGAACCAGCGAGAGGGTCTGTGGATACAAAAATGCTGTTGTAGTCTGAAGAATATTCATTGTTGTTGGCTGGAGTTAGTGCCTGTGAAATCGAAGCTACTGCAGGGTGATTTACAGGCTGTAAGTGTCACATTTTGTGTGAAGGCTGACACTGAAGGAGATGGATTGCTTGTCTGAATCAATTTCACTGGATGTGAGGAGTATGACTGATACTCCAATCAGTGTTTTTATTGCTGCTATATTGCTTCAGTGCTTTGAGCTGTGCAGTTGATAAAGTGTGTAACTAAAAATCAGCAAAATTTTTTCCACATCATATCACTGCCATTCCTTTTCCCTGAAACCAAAACAGGAAAAGATCAGAGTAAGCATGGCAAGAAGGCAAATTATGGTTTATATGGAAGGCCAGTCCTGGCAGAAAAAATAGGTTTTTGCTCTTTAACTAAGTTTCCTTAAGCTGACTAACCACAGCAATAAAAATATGAATCATTCTTCAGTCACAGTTACAGGATGGGCCAAAAACAAGTCAACGATAAATGTGAAAAATCAACAGCTCGCACACCGCAACCCCATTGTTACCTATCATACACTCACTCTTCACATGTCGCTAGTCACATGATCCAGTTATAGTGTCCAATCGGAACAATAAATCAACCTTTCGTGAACAAAGCAATCACAAATTATGTTTTAATATGGGACTATATAGAACCATGTATACTGTATGAAGAGAAAAGAAATGAACATTTTTATGTATGGACAGAAAGCACTGATGTTCCCTCAAAATTAGTTTCTCTTGTAGATAAACATTATGTAAATGGTATTCATAGCAAAAGCTTTAAAAATATCAGCTACAACGTGTTAAAATATAAAACTGTAGTTTTGAGTTTTCTTCACAATTTTCAAAGCATTATCACTTATCATTATCATGATAAGTATCACAATAAGAGATTTTCACTTAACATTATTACAGGTTTTTGTCATTTATCTTTAAAAATATATTTTCAGTACCATGTAACTCATTGCAGTAATGCATTATTTTTGCTTCTTGTAATTCTATATTTTCTTATATTGGCTATTTCTTGGCAAACAAGCATAACTGGCTTCCATACCATGATACCATTACCCAATGAAAACTAGCACTAAAATCCAGAGATGAAAGCAAGACCACGGTTAAACTGTTAAGAGAAGGACCGGCACAATAGGTTTAGTCAGTCATGACCTTTGAGCAAGCTCTGCATAGGAGGGGGCAGAGACAGAGGAGAAATAGGTCCAAGAGAGGAATGAAAGAAGGAAAACAGACAGACTGAGGGGGAAAGAGAGAGAGAGAGAAAACAGAAAATGAGAGGTGTGTGTGAGAGAGAGAGAGAGCGCAAAAGAGCTCCTGGCAGAGAGACAGAGACCGAAGAGGAGGGTGCTTGTTTTCCCCACTCTCCTCTGCCTCTGGTTTTAAAATGTGAAACAGCTCTTTGAAGAGAAAGAGAGGGGAGGGCAGTCATGTACTTCCACTCTGCTTCAACGATAAGGAGTATTTAGTGAGCTGAGGCTAACCCAAATACCAACGCAACACAGAACTGCAGCTAGAGGTACAGCTGAGGACCTGACACAACACAGGCATGAACGACATCAAGCTGGCCCTATTGGGAAGTCAGGGGGCTGGGAAATCAGGTAAGTACTTGAGAGTGTTTTAGTGATCTATAAGGGAGAAAAGGTGTCTGTCTTTATACTTGTATCTCAATAAAAACTGTAAAAACTGTCAAGTCTGCTGACAAGGAAGTTATGATGCCTTAACTTCAAACCACCTCATTTAACTAGCTTATTTTGCTTATTACCTGAATTTAAACACATGTCTCTGATAATGTAGCAGTTTGGCGTGTTTTATCATCATTTTATTTTTTAATCAATTGGTCAACAAATGTCATCAAGTTCTTAATTTTATGGTTATATGCTACATTGTGTTGTTTTTGCTTAGCTATCAGTCAAAAACTCAAAAAATTCAGTTTACAGTACAGTTACAGTTACAGTTACAGACAACTTGTAAATCAGAAGAGTTGGCATGTGTTCTTGAAAAACCGATAATTAAATATTATCAAAATTGTTGCTAACTAAAATTAAAAACAATTAAATGATAAAGTGACAAATTGTGTCTGATTTAACGTGTTTGAATTTCGTCTCAGTTATATTAAATTTTGGGCCAAAGATTTTGTAATTATTATAGAACATATACAATGTAGCTTAACACACTTTTCTGAGGGGAGCTAAAGATTTTAAAGAATGTGACTCACGGCTCTATCTGAGTACGATCCTGCTCTGCATAGTTTGGGCGAACTTATCATGGTCTCCATCAAAAAAGACGCTGGACCAAATTATGTGCATAAATACTTCAGAGGCGTTATTACATATGTGCTCTAAACAGCAATGCAGATGCGTAAAACAACAAAAGCTCTCCATCATATAAGGATTTAACAGCTATTTAGTCCAATTCAGGTTTCTTTATATCGCACCAAATCATAACAACTGTTGTGTTGAGGTGCTTTATGATGTAAAGAGCCAACAGTATTCTGAAGAAAACCTCAACAAGCAAGCAAACTCCTTTGAGCAAGAGTTTGGCAACAGTGGAAAGGAAAAACTCCCTTTTAACAGGAAGAAAACTCTGCAAAAAACAGGCTCAGGGAGGCGCTGCAATCTGCTGCAATCTGCTGCAATCTGAAAAGAATTTTTGTTTTTTTGTTGTTGTTTCTGACTTTACAGTCAAAACATGATGATACTGCTGAGACTGTGAACTATCTGAGATCTGTCTATTTTTTCTTCTACCAAAGGAAAGTGTAATTTCTGGATAGATCTCTTGATTGCAATATGCTAACACTTGAAAACATGTCACTTTAACCACAAAACAAGTTTTGTTTAAAGTTTTTGAAGGCATACTTTTTAACTAGCTAGCCATGGAGCATGAGAGTTGATTTTTGATTCAATTCAATTCAATTTTATCTATACACCTCAAAGCACTTTATATTGTAAGGTAGACCCTACGATAATACATACAGAGAATAACCCAACAATCATATGATTCCCTATGAGCAAGCACTTTGGTGACATTGGGAATGAAAGACTCCCTTTTAACAGGAAGAAACCTCCGTCAGAACCAGGCTCAGGGAGGGGCGGTCAGTTGGGGAGAGAGAAGGAAGACGGATTTTTGTTCTTGTACTTTGACAAGAAAAGGTGATTGAAAAGTGTAATTAACTATGAATATTCCCACAGAGCCCAACCACAATCAATTCACAGAGTGGAAAAGTCTCTTCTTAGTGTTTCTCGACACTTCTACAGGCTACAGCTAAAACTTAAATCAGAGCTAAGCAAATCACCAGGGTACATGCCGGGTTTATGCTGGGTTCATGTCATGTCATACGCATAATGAAAACAGCAGAAATTCCTGGGTGTGTGACTATTATGGTGCAAGTACAGCTCATTCATAAACACGGTAAACAAAAAATAAATGTTAGGTTGAATGATAGCGGAAATTAATATTAATTAATTGCATGTCACTTTGTTTGGCATGAGATTGTAACTGTTATTTGGCGTCCAGGAAGAGTGGCCTTGAGAAACGAAAAGTAATTATTTATATCTTTCTAGCTGTGGACAGTTTGAATAAACATGTTTCTCTTTTCTTCCAGCATTGTGTGAGCTCTGGCTTTGTGTTACATAACCAAAGACAACAGTGGATTATTGGCTCCATTCGCTGAGTTTTAACTAAACTAATAAGACCATTTCTCCCTCCAGAGATTATCTGCCTTTGTTTTAAAACTCCTCAGTCACAGGGCTTAGTTCAAGGCTGGACAGAGGAAAGCACAACATGTTTTATCAATAAGTCAAGCGGCCTGCTGCTCCACCTGTGGTGTTGTTTATAGTGTAATTTGATCTTGGCTTTCTCTGGCTTTGTTGTGTCGCAGTGATAGTTTGTTATCTTGTTTTTTTTTCTATGTCTATTTTAAGTTTCACGTGTGCATATTGGACCATTTAGTATTTTTTATAGGTTCTTCGGAGAACCAGTTCATGCGACCGTACTTCAGTTCTCCTGTTTGGACACACTTCAGATTGGATTTTTAAGCTCTTGTTAAAAATGCTGTCTAGGAGAAAGCATTACTTATGATCCTGCTTCTGTCTGCGAGAGGGTGGTTCAGACTGTACTGTACAAACCTTTTAAAACAATGGGACATGGCCATTCTTGCTGCTTGGCAGTGAAGCAGAGCCGTTACTGTGGAGATGCTGTAGCGTATGGAAGCTGTATGTGGGTGCTTGAGTTCATTCGGCGTGTTTTTCTGCTCCCTTCTGCTCTATTTGTTGCTTTCAACGCATGTCTTGTGTCTTTGAATGTATCTTTGTGTGACAATGGAACCACGACAATTCCTATTGTGTTAAGTCCTAAGTGTTGAATGTCCATATCCATGTTTGTGTGTCACCGTGTCCTAACCTCTGTACAACCCCTCAAGAGGCCCACTATTAGGAGCAAGCTTCCAGAGTTCAGCACTTGAAACTTCAGCCTTTAATTGAAATTGATTGTCTTGTGGGACCAAAACTGGCCCAGTCAGTCAGTTTTATGTGTAGCTTGCAGTGTAGAGGCAAAGCACAGGCTGGGGGGATTTAACTATTCAGCTTGCCAAATATGCACACAGACCTTCCAGGAAAGCCGTGCAGCATTCTTTTATGTGGGGCTTCAGTTTCATCGCTCCAATCCTGGAGACATTTAACACGGTGTTGTGCCTGCTGGGGTGAACAAGGATCTTTTTTTCCCCCTCTTCACTGTGAGGGATGAGTGTGTAATGATGCCATGATTCATTTTATTGTTTTCCATTTCATCTCCTTTCTCCAGCTGTCCTCGTGCGCTTCCTGACCAGACGCTTCATTGGTGAATATGCCTCAAATACCAGTAAGTGTTTCCGGATTTCATATAATGGCACTTTGATGAGGTTTTGGTCTAGATGACTGCGTTCAGCCACTTAGAGGTGCAACATTTTCACCTGTGTATTCATGGACAAGGAAAAGATTGTCCTTTTGGGTAATAAACCTTTTGCAGGCAGGTAAGCATGTAGACAATCCTCTCGTGTAGCTGTTCTGACACAGCTTCCAGTGTTTTAGCTCAGATCAACACACCATTTTCTGATAGTACAGTTGGATATCTAATGGATTTGTGTTTTTATACTATTTTCCATTTGTGTTTATCATAACGATGCTGTTATCCTATATCCTTTACTGTAATGATGTAATTGTGGTTTTCACTGTTTTCATTATCGCTTTGGGCATTAAGGCTTCTGCAGCAATAATGCTACTCTAGCTCTGTTAGGTGTGATTACAAGTCATGCAGTGATTAGACATGGAAAATTAAAATACAAGTCAAAGTATATACGTGTATATGTATGTCTGACCCATCACAACCTTTTAATTATGCTTGCTACACTAGCTGTCCAGTTCCTGTAAAAACAACAACAACAACAACAAACTGTAGTAAAAGTAGATTCATGACAAATTCATGCTAGGTAATGTTAATACCTGGTAATAGATTGGTATCTTGAAAGTCTTACTAAAAACTGATGAAAGTCCCAAACACCACATTTTGGGACATGTTCCATGTGTAATTTTGACATTCATCAGTATTTTGCTATTTATGGATTTTGAATCTCCTCCACAGACTCTTTGTACCACAAAAGACTGTCGATCGATGGCAGGCAGCTGAATTTGGAGGTTTTTGACCCCTGCTCTCAGGTAAGACTCTTGTTTTTAGTATTAACAGAAATATATTAGAAAAGCAGAGCTGCAGCAGGACCACCAACTTTTCCTGTTGTTCTTCTAAAATTTCGTCTGGAGGACCACCGACAAACCACTGACTGGAAAAAATTAAAATCTGACACTGATGAGAATAATGTCTTTTCAAGAAAAGGCAGCTAAACTACTCGTAAAGAAGGTCAGTTTTTACATTCTTGAGTAATTTTGTTTGACTGACTGTCGGGCCATAACCAAAATTCGGTTTGCCTTCATCTATCACAAAAACAGTGGTTTGTTTTCAGGCTGCTGGAGAGATGCCTGTGGCTTAGCTGTGGTCATGTGTTCACTTAGAGTTAGCACGTGTGGAAATATAAGGATTTATGAGAGTATCCTGAGGAGATGAATGTCCCTTTGAAAAAAAGGGGAGCCATATAAACCTCTTACTTCTCCTTCAACAAAACTAAAGACCTGAGAGGGACTTTACTACAGCGTTAGTGTTTTATTGGAGTACCCTGGCTCAGGAGAACAAAAACCAGTCATTGCCTTTGTCATTTAGACCCCCTGTAATATTGCTGTCCCATAAGGAACACAGAGTCACAATCCAGCCCTTCTGACCTGGACCGCATAAAAAAAGTCAGTAAAAAGAAAAGGTTTAAAATGGGGTTTTATAGCACTC
Source organism: Oreochromis aureus (assembly GCF_013358895.1). Lineage (NCBI taxonomy): Eukaryota > Metazoa > Chordata > Actinopteri > Cichliformes > Cichlidae > Oreochromis > Oreochromis aureus. The sequence continues at coordinate 22,983,513 of NC_052948.1, read as the reverse complement.
AGGTGTGTCCCCAGGCCTCATGCCCTTCTTACACTGTTTATGTCAAGGTCACAAACGCTTGTAGGCCCACTCTGAATTTATTCACCGGTGTTACTGATATTGTTAAGGCACCACTTTGAAATGCTATCTGGTGTTAGCGACTTTCAGCTGCTCGCTTGTCACAGAGGGTTGCCACAGCAGGTAGCTCTGTGAGTTTCCTTTGGCAGAGTTTTACACCAGATGCATTTTCTGACACTTTCCAAAAGGGATTTGTATCTACGGCTGGAACTGAACCAGCAACCCTCCGCTTGCTGAGCAAATTTGTAAACCAATACGCTATGGATCCATAAAAGGAAAGTGTTTAAATATTACAGTTATGAAAACTAACAGTAAGATGCTTGATTAGCAAAAAGAGCAATAAAATCAAATCTGTAAAATCAATGGGAAGACAGTAATGCCAGTGTGCATTTGTCAAAAAAGTATAAAAGCAACTCAGTTTTGCTCAAAACAGGGAAATAAAAATAAAAATACAAGGTGTTTTCAGGATTGGAACACATCTATAGAAATAATAATGGTACCCAGCTATATTATTATAATACCATCCATAGAAAGTGACACAGTGTAAAGGATACAGGCTCCAACTCTTTTTTCCTGCTCCATAGCAAAAGCAAGCCGGTCGGCACGTTGACCCGGGACAAACTGGATGATACCAACATAAAAGCACATGTTCTTCTTGGCAGGGCTCGGAGGCCAGGTGTATACTTGAAGAGCCGGTGGACTGGGCAGATGGCTTTGTGGTGGTGTACAACATCAGCGACCGCACTTCCTTCATCAATGCCAAAAACATCCTGCGGCAGATTCGGGAGACACGCATGGAGAACTGCAAAGGGTCAGCAGAAACTTAATAACAGATGCTGCTGACGTATACTGTACTGGATGTTTGGATTGGTTGTTATTTAACAGTAATTCTGGGTGCTACAACAATGTTTGTTTCGAAATGGAGGCAAAATCATTCATTCAATTTTACAATTTCAAATGTTAGGTGAAATGCAAATGCAAAGAATCAGTAATCAGAGGTTTAAAGTGAAGTAGCAAGTCCGGAAAATGATATACACCCACTATATGAACTGAACATGCTGAAAACGCTCTAGGAAAACAACAAAACAGTATCTGTGCCCTAGGTTCGTTGTAACTGGACATGAATCTACATGCGCTTTTGAATTCGAGGAATGCTGGGAGTCCTGACTGCCCCCTTACAAACGCAAACTCATAAATGATTCATGATTTACAGGGATTGCCAGCGCAGGTGTCTGATAAATTTACATGTGCAAAAAACAGACAAAAAACAAACAAACAGGCCATCCACATCCATCAGGCTGCCTGGCAGCATGCCAAGGCAGCCTGATAACACGGAGGGAAGAGCTGTGTAGCCTAATGACAGCTATTTGAGAATAAATGTAGGTGTAGATCACAAGTGGAACTGTTGGATTGTGTGAATGTAAATGAAGCACAGCTAGCCAAAACATCTGCTTTACACTCAGAAAGGTAGGATAGGTTGCCTAATAGCCAAAATTGTTGCAATGTTGTGAGCAAAAGCACTCAAAAGGTGTAAAATAAAACGCCTTTGCCACTGCATCCTCTTCATCTTGCTATCCTCAATAATCTTGCAGACTGATGGTGTTAATGCCTCCCTGCTGTCTTTTTCTCAGGGAGATGGATGTTCCTGTTTGCCTGGTTGGCAACAAGCAGGACCTCTGCCATGCTCGGCAGGTGCGTGAGGATGAAGGCCGCGGTCTGGCGCAGGAAAACCGCTGTAATTTCCAGGAGGTCTCGGCAGCCGAGAGCTACCAAGACATTGCCAACCTCTTCACACAGCTCATCCGGCGGGTGATGGAGCACCTGAAGTATCGCGCTGACAGACGACGCTACAGCGGCTCAAAGTCTATGGCCAAACTCATCAACAATGTTTTTGGCAAGAGGAGGAAGTCCGTATGATGATCCCAGTACAGTTAGCAGCTAATCGGAGACTGAGATGTCCCTGCTGTACGTGGCCCTTAAGGGGATACATCCTTAATGTGTTGGGTTTGATCTGTGATGTGTTGGTCTATACACTCAGCAGAAAACTGTTGAGTGTATAGACAATGATACAAACAGTGAGCCTCTTTATATCATGAGCAACATGAATGGTTGGGGGAAAGATTCAGACGGCCATAGTTACTAAATTTACAGGCAAATATATATTTTGGCAAAGTTTTGTTTTTCCTTTGGTTATTTTGACTTTGCCTTGGATATGTTTCTCTGATGAAAGGGCCAAATACAGTGAGGCAATAAAAAAAAGCAGGTATGTTGTAGGGCAACACTATACAGGAGAGGGAAGCATAAAAATGATATTTACTTCATACACTTTTTATTCTAGCTTTTCTCTTAATGTGTATTAACTGAACCTTTGGTGAAATGCCTACTTTTTATATTTAAAGGACCTGTGTGTAGTACCGGCATCTAGAGGATAAAGATTACAACTAACTGAATAGCCGTCACTTTCTAACCACGTAACTAAACCTAATTTGGCCCCAAAAATAGCCTCTCTATAGAAACAGTTCCACATGCCCATCATGGGCTGCTGTAGAAGCATCAATATGAGGAGCTATGTGTAGAAGCACTTGCTCCCTGTATAAATATGCAGAGGTCAAACAACATGTTTATTGTTAATTATTAGACCATGGGTTTCCAATCACTGACTGTACTTGGTCACGCTTTCCAAAAACAGATCGGATCAGGCTGAAAGACTGAAAACAGACGTGGAATGTGGACATTCCACAGCAATCAGCAGCTCTTGCAAAAATGGTTTAGTGTGTTTTATTTTAGTTGTTTTAACAATTTTTAATACTTTATCAGGTTTTTAGTGCAACGATATCAACCTGTTACATAGCTACAGCTAATTTCTAAGCAAAATTTCTGTCTGATTTATTGGTGCAGTTTAAACGTATGAAAAAAAATCTCCCTTAACACTTTTTATCTTATTCCAACAACACAACACAGGAGACTGATTAGCTGTTGTTTATTTGTCGAACGCTTGCACTGCATCACTGACTCCTGCACCAGCACAGTGTAGGCCAACAGTGATGACACTGAATGAAACTTTCAACACCATATTGCATGCCTTCATTGTGTGTTTGGTTCAGTTAGCTTTACCAGAGTATTGCCCCTTCAGTTCAGCGTTGTGTAGTCTTTTGCTCAGCATCTTTTATACTATTATAATATTTTAGAGACAGTCTAATTGATATTACATGGTTATTTTAAATGCACGTTAAATGTATATTCTCATAGTGATGCCACTCTTTGGAAACCATAATGTTTTATTTACTGGATCACTGGACTGTGACTTGTAATAGGCATACTGTGTAAATCCTCTGATTATCTACATAAACACTTAGTTTAGCCATGTTCATTATCACTAAAATGCTGAACGTTACATTTAACACAATTTGTTTAGTTGAATGGAAAAAGTCCAAAGACATGAGCGGGGTTAGGTTAACTGGCGATTCTTCTGTGTTGGCTTTGGAGTCTTGAGATCTGTCCAGTGTGCACCCTGCCTCTTGCCCTGTGATAGTGGGGATAGCTGTGTGCTTTCTCAGATTCTCAGGTCTTTTTTGGAGATGATGAAGAAGATTATAATACTTAGGGTAGTGACTTGTCAAATACAATCAGTGTGTAGTGTCCCTTGGCTTCTCGGTTCGCTTCACTGGTGATGTGTGGTTTAAATAGACGAAACAACACCAACTTCACAAACCAGTGGGTGATATCACAGCAGCTACATCCATCAGTGTCTGTGCCAAGTGATATATACCTATATCAGTGCATAGCTGTGTCGCTTCTTGAGTTTGGCCATGGTGTGTTCTTTAACTGACACTAGGACTCTTCCTATGCACCCTTTAGTCTTACTTTATTGTAAAGGTGGAACCTGTATGTCGTATTTTGTTGTATCCTGTTTGCTTTTAATGACAGATAAGATAAAATAGTCTTTAATTGGACTAGAAAATAATGGATCTATTACCAGGTGATATCAATTTTAATTTAACATTGTTATTGTTGCACATTGTACTCAGCTTCGGTTGTATACTGTATGTATTTTGTGTAGATCCAGTATATTAATCTTGTATTATTTGAGTTTAAAAAAGAAGAAGAAAATTCCCTAAAAACTAAACACCATACTGTACAAATAACACATACGAAGTGAGGGCATGAAATTTATTCAACACAATACTGTTTTTCTTCTTAAAGAAAAACTTCTTCTCAGTTATGTCACCATGATTTTGTACAGAACGAATGCACTGTGTATCATGAAAATCTTCATCTATGCAGTTTTTTGTTGATGAATGCTCTTTTCTGTAAATGCTGTAAAAACACTGGTTATTCCAGAGGAAATTAAAGTTAAACATTGATGGCCGTTATAGCTCTTCACGGGGACTGCTGTTTCGCTTTGAGCTTAATTTTAATTAGATGTCCATGAGAGGAGGCATTACTCTAAAGCCTTTAGTAAAAAAAAAAAGAATTTCCTGTGCTAAAAATAGGAAGACTGGAGGCAGAGAAGTGGAGGAAAAGCTCCGTTGTTATGCTGAATTTTAGCCTCTTAAACAAAGCAACGCTCCCTCACGTTTCCACTAGATGGCAGCACAGATCACGATGACGATCTGGCCTTGAGTTTAATCATTTCCTGCCCAGGGGAGGCGACAAATTTGCACACAAACCAGATCAATTATTTATTTATTTTTTACAGCAGAAATGGCCTTTTTAAAAATTTTATTAAGGTAGGAAATGTACATAGTAATGTAGATGTCATAAATAATAGCTGTGTTGCCCTTAGTGTTCCACTCTGGTGTTTTACTGCTAAAACTTAGGAAGAGACAAAAGCAGAAAGCAGGTCTCAGATGAAGGTGAGTGGCAAATTTAAGGAAAACCAATATAAATAGACTTTGTTAGATATAATTTAACAAAGTCTCAAAATTTTTCAACATGTGAGCGAAACTCTACATTCACTTATAGGTGTTTTTCTTTCTGACTGACTCGTTTTGATTGCTCATGTCTTTAAGTACCACATATGAGTAAGAATGTGTATTCTATGAGCCTGAGCTATTCAAATACAATCTAACTCCAGATGTTTTTGCTACTTTGATTTGTGATGCAGTTAGAAACAATTACCCAGATAATACATGAATGCCACCCGGGTACAAGTTTGCACCACTAAGTAAGAGGTAGAGATGAGAGACAGTGGTATCTGTAATCCTTGCAAAATATAAATTAGAAACTGCTTCATTTACCAATTAATGTTATGTAAGGAATTTGCCTTTGATTTCCTTGTCAGAGCCTCTCAAAGAGGACACTGTTAACATTTCTTGTTATGAAGTCAGTCGAATGATTACAAACCCAGGGGAAAGGAACATTTCAAACTCTCTGCTTTTTTCAGCTGTTTTCTTCTAAATGCACCTCAGAGGTTTTGATCATTTTTGTTCTTCTGACATTCCTTCTTCTCATTTTGGCCCTTCGTAAAAAGGACAAGCTGAATGTTGCTGTACAGAACTTTGTCTAAAATTAGCCTTTCTTGAGATAACACCACATTGTTATCCTGAAACTAGACAGGATAATTAGTTTGACCATTACTTTGTCTTTTAATCCTTATTTCTCCAGATTTCAGAGAGCAGGTCAGTATCCAGTTATCTCCAAAAAGAAAAATGATTTCTTCCAGAGGAGACAAAGAACAGGCCTTTGTGATGGACACAATTTTCAAATGAAATGCTGAGATGTGAGTCAGCATTATATGCAAAGACCACAAAGAGAAGCAAAACATCTGCTGAGTGATGCAAAACAAGGGATCTGGAGACACAAGACAAGCTGAAAAAATAAATAAATAAAGTTATAGAAATGGAAAAAAATACTATACCAAGGGATGCAGTGGGACAAAAGAGTGCTGCAAAATGTCCACAAAAGGATGGAAAATGATGACAAAGAGAATGATAAACACACTGACATGTAGATCTGTGTCAGCGATGGAGAGGTGAATAATGCTGGAAAATTTGGGTAAGAATGCCCCTGTGTAACACGTGGCTTTGGATCCATACATATACCCATCTGAAATTTTCCCATAAATGAACCTTTCTTACTTCAAGAAATAATCTAAATTAAAAAAATAAAATTAAAAAGGTATTTATTTACTTTACAATCCGTGCCAGGTCAAGAAAACTCACACTACTTATTAAAGCTATATTTTAAATACCCATCATCAGCTCAGCCAAGTAAAATCAGGGCTAAAGCACAGATAGATGAAGATTACATCTGTTAGCGTTTCAGAGTTGAAGTTTGAAGTTTCTGAATAAATCGTTTCCTCTGATTGTTCGGTAACCTTTTGCCTCACCACATCCAAGCAGAGGATATTTGGTGAAGAGCAAACAGAAAGCAGTGCAGCCTCCTCACAGTGTCCATCATTGCAACACAGGAGGCAAATGAAAGCCAGGTCTCTGCACGAGTCTTTTTGATACAGCTGTTTGGGATCAGTGAACATTTTTCCTCATCAAATATCATTTCGCTCCATCGTGAGGATATTTCCCGAACACGTTTATACTCTTAGATACCTACAGGCATTCTTTTACGCCCAAGAAAGACTGCCCCCCTTCCTAAAAAAAAAGAAAAAGAAATCATTTGACGCACAGGAAGTCATGAATTTTACATTTCGAGCAGCAGCTAAAGCTGTTTGTTTTGAATAAAAAAAGCAGTGGTAGGCAGAAACAGCTCTCGATGTGGCAGAACAGAAGAGAAAACGAAAACAGCCCCACCTACAGAGACTCGAAGCAAATCTGAGGAAAAACACATCACAGTGCTTCCCACCTGAGTTTGACTGACAGGTAATTTCTGGAGAGAGCAGTGCAGAACACAGTGGACATTAGAGCTTAATAACAACAAAGGTGTCAGGAAAATGCAGATTGAGCAAAAATAAAGTGTAAATGTGCGAAGGTGCAACATGCCTTTCATATAAATTCTAATTTTATTCAATCTTTTCATCTCTCTCCCCTCTCCTCTTCCAACTGTCTCATTTTTTTTCTCTTTTTTTTCCAGAGAAATGAGGAGCGCAGACAAATGGAGACAGAACCTCCAAGCGTGGCCTCGAAGCTTCAGGTCAGTGATCTTATTTGGCCCCTGCGCGGAGGAAGAATTGCTTTTGGCTCGGCCGTGGACAACCATCCGAACCAAGGGGATTGGATGCTGCTGGGACACCCCAAGAGCCAATCAGAAAGGCCATCGATCAGTTCCCCTTAATCTCACAGCTGGTGAGCACATCCCCACTCCAATCTAAAAACCGACAGCTTAGTCAGAGTGACAGGGGATTGGCTGTCTTCCAAAGATTTGAACCTCCAAGGAAACGGATCCACATTAGAACAGAAACAGGTGGTACTTCACTCACCTCTCACCACCAAACTATCTGGCTGGAATAATTGGCTACAGAAATAAACAGAAGTGAAAATGTTTTGTCTGACTGTTTTTTAAAAAGCAATTAAAATGCATATTGATGTGGTAAGTTGTTATTTTTTTAAGAGTACAGCTAGTTATCTTTATTCAGACATGTTTTCTCTTAAGATGCTTATGAAAACACGAGTTTAAGTTGATCTGAGCAACACTGACTTGCTCAAGGACAATATTTTTTTCTTTTTCTTTTTTTTTTGTCATGTACTGTGCACTGTGTGTCAGGCTGCATGAGTGCACACAGTGATTGCCTGATGAATGTATGTGAAGAGCTTGTTTCTAAAACGAGACATCTCCTATCTGAGAAAATAGAGATACAAAAATTTAAGGTTAGTTTTTTTGAAATTGGTCTGCTATTTTCATATTTTTAATGTGTGGATAGATAATATGAATGAATGTGACATTTTTTTATGCATCGAGGACAGAATAATGAAATCCTTTTCACATCATCTGAGTTGTTAATAGTTTATTAAGGTATCCTGCTGTCTCCTCTTACACTAAAAATGATGTCCTGCTGTCTGTGCACTAAATACTGCTATGCAAGATGTTCTTATCTCCCCGTGCTAATGATGCAAAATGAGCTAAATCTAATGAAATATTTGATATTACTGCAGTATCAAATAGCCTCTGACTCTTTGTGTCAGCTCGATCAGAGCTTCCATGTAAAATTACACTACAGTGAATAATAAAAAAAATCACTGGTTGTATTGCCTTAAACAAAGATCTTTATAGACAGCATAACGTGCAATGTTATGTATGCTATGTATGAGTAAGTCTGCTTACGTAGGCCTATTGCTAATATTCACTGTATATGCAAATACAATACATATATACGTATATATATAGTGCACTGCCTGGATTGATTACAAGAAGGCCTATGACTCGATGCCCCACACCTGGATCCTAGAATACCTAGATCTATACAAGAGCAATATGACCCTAAGAGCCTTCATCAGGAACTCAATGGGAATGTGGCGTACAACACTAGAGGCCAAATTCAAGCCAATAGCTCAAGTCACCATCAAGTGCAGGATCTACCAAGGAGATGCTCTGTCCCCAATGCTGTTCTGCATGGGCCTGAACCCCCTCAGTGAGATCATTGCCAAGACTGGCTACGGATACTGACTACAGAATGGAGCAGTTGTCAGCCACATCCTCTACATGGATGACATCAAGCTGTATGCCAAGAGTGAACGCCACATTGACTTGCACCACACCACCAGTATATACAGCAATGACATTGGAATGTAGTTTGGACTGGAGAAGTGTAGTCGGATGGTAACGGAGAGAGGAAACTAGTCAGAACTGAGGGGATCGAACTACCAGAAGGCAACATTGCAGACATAGAGGACAGCTACAAGTACCTGGGGATCCCGCAGGCAAATGGGAACCATGAAGAAACTGCTAGAAAAGCTGTAACCACCAAGTACCTGCAGAGGGTCAGGCAAGTCAGCTGAACGGTAAGAACAAGATCCGGGCTATCAACACCTACGCCATGCCCGTGATCAGGTACCCTGCTGGGATAATAAGCTGGCCAAAGGAGGAGAGGGGTAGAAGCCACTGACATCAAGATTAGGAAGCTCCTTACCATGCATGGAGGGTTTCACCCGAAGTCCAGCACCGTGAGGCTGTACACTAAGCGGAAGGACGGAGGCCGGGGACTGGTGAGTGTCAGTACCACAGTCCAGGATGAGACAACAAACATCCATGAATACATCAGGAAGATGGCTCCAACCAACCGCGTGCTCAGTGAATACCTCAGGCAGCAGAAACCAAAGAAAGAGAAGGAACCATCATGGAAGGACAGGCTCCTGCACAGTATGTACCACCGGCAGATAGAGGAGGTGGCTGACATCCAGAAATCCTACCAGTGGCTGGACAAAGCTGGACTGAAAGACAGCACAGAGGCACTAATCATGGCAGTGCAAGAACAAGCTCTGAGCACAAGATCCATAGAGGCTGGGCTCTACCACACCAGGCAAGACCCCAGGTGCAGGCTGTGTAAAGATGCCCCTGAGACAATCCAGCACACAACAGCAGGGTGCAAGATGCTAGCAGGAAGGGCATACATGGAACGCCATAACCAAGTGGCTGGAATAATATACAGGAACATCTGGGCCGAGTATTGCTGGAAGTCCCGTGGTCAAAATGGGGGATCCCCCCTAGGGTGGTCGAGAATGACCAAGATCCTGTGGGACATCCAGATACAGGGGGACAAAATGGTGGTGGCTAACCAACCAGACAAAGTAGTGGTAGACAAGCAGAGGAAGACGGCCATAGTGATAGACGTATCGATACCGAATGACAGCAACATCAAGAAGAAGGAAGACGAGAAGCTGGAGAAGTACCAAGGGCTCAGAGAAGAGCTTGAGAAGATGTGGAGGGTGAAGGTAACAGTGGTCGCAGTGGAGCACTAGGGGCAGTGAGTCCCAAGCTAGAGGAGTGGCTCCAGGAGATCCCAGGAACAACATCCAAATCTTGGTCCTTGATCTTGGCAGTCCTTGGAACAGCTAAGATACTGCGCAGGACCCTCAGGCTCCCAGGCCTCTGGTAGAGGACCTGAGCTTGAAGGATAGACCGCCCACAGGGGCAAGAGGGGATTTTGTTTTGTGTGTGTGTTTTATTATTTTAATTCAGACTTCAGGAGACAAGCCTGCAGCTGAATGAGATGACATCTTTTGCATTACAGCCTCAAACTGCACAACACATGATACGCAAACACATAGATGCAGCTGAGCTAGTGTTGCTATAATAAGTGACTTTAGTGCCAATGATAACAAGCTTTTCTCACATTGGACATTTGATTTGACAAACACAGATGTAGCTAATGTTAATGATTGTATCTCACTCATGCTTTGGACCAGGATTTGTTGTTGTGCTGGCATCGCTGGAAAGTACAGTTAATTATTTGCACATTTCCATTTCAGAAGGCTCTACTGAGACCCAAACTCCTGAGTAGACCCAAGAGTTTGGGCTTAGTCTACTCATTTTAAAAAATCCTCATATTTACTGTAATAAATGGATGGTATTAATACTGGAACAGTGGATTAGATACCAAGATACTATACCAAGATCTTTTAATCTTGTCATCCTTCCAAAATATAGATATTCTACTCTGCCTGTAAGGCAATGTAACTAGATTATATGTGTTTAGGCTCCTTTAAAAAAAAAAGAAAAAAAAAAAAGAGTATATTTAAATATATTAAAGCATTTTGCAGCTGGACAGGGTTTACTCAAATAGAGAACAGACATATGTAAAGAGACATACGCGAATACATTGTGTTCCAGCTTTTCCAAAGCAAAACTGGAAAGGTTTGTGCTTGTACAACTGTTGTTGACGTTTTCTTGCCAAGTTTTAGACTCACAGATCAAAGAGATACCCTTCAAGTGTGACAGGCTGCATCTGTAGCAGAGGAACACTGCCCAAACACTTCTGAAAGTGGGAAAGATTCTTTCCAACATATAATCCATGGAAAAGGAGCTATTCACTGCTGGCTTTGAAGTTATTTGAAATGGACAGTGTGGTGAAAAAGCATTTGTCCCCTTCCTGATTCCTTCTTTTTCTTCTTCCTCTTCTTCTTTTTTTGCATATTTGTCACACTTACATGTCTCATATCGTCAAACAAATTCTAATATTAAACAAAAATAGAGTTTTTAAATGACCTTGGTAGAAGCTGAGTTTAATTTCACTAGCCACACCCAGGCCGATTACTGCCAGTCTTTCACGTTGCTGTGGAGAAAATCTGGCCCACTCTTCTTTGCAGAAGTGCTTTAATTGAACCATACTGGAGGACTTTGAGCATAAAGGGCCTGTTTAAGATCAAGTGTTTCAATTGGATTTCAGTCTAGACTTTGACTTGGCCCCTCAGAAACTTCCAATGTATTTTTGTTTTTTTTTAGTCATTCAGAGGTGGACTTGTTGGTGTATTTCAGATTATTGTCATAACCCAAGTGTGCTTGAGACACAGGGCACTGATGAACGGACATTCCCTTTCAGGATTTTCTGGTAGAGTGCAGAATTCGTGGTTCCATCAAATATAGCAAGTTTCCCCATTTCCTGAAATAGTAAAACAGCCATCACACTACCACCACTAATTTTGATTGTTTGTCACACGAAAGACAAAAAAGAAATGGATGGAGGGACAGAAAGGAAGCAGAGGGAACTAACTGAAAAAAAAAAAACTCTACAAATTGATCTTAGGTGTTGGAAAACAAAAACAGGTCATGGATGTAGACAAAACACAGAGAAGAACAGATTTGAGGGTTATGAGGTTCGATTAGAAGATGGAGCAGGACTAAGGGATTCGTCTGGAAGATGCAGTGGTGCTCAACAGTGAAAGTGAATCCCTACTGGAAGGCAAACTGGTTGTTGGGAGGTTGCCAGGAGGGATCTGCTTGCTACTTGCCTGCTTGTGACAAAGACCCTTCCAAAGATGAGAAGATGACGGAGTAAGCTCAGGAGTAAAACCTAGGCATTGGACTGAGAGGCAGACAGAGGTCCAGTGCTGGCAGACCCAGGTGGAGTATGAAGATTATCAGAGTAGGTGAAGAATGTCAGAAGGCAGAATTCAGGAAATCATTTAACCTCTCTGGTGAAGTTTAATCAGTCCAGCATTTTTCTGAGCTTGCTGACACACTCTTCTCACCATTCCTTCTTTGTACCACTCATGGAAATGACTCTATAGCAACATGAGCAAGTACTTGAAATGTTCCAGCTGCTTCTTCATAGCAAAACTTGAGTGTGCAGAGTCAGTGACTGATCAGTGTTCTGATTGCTTTTTCCATTAAGAAATGAAATCATCATTTAAAAACTTCATCTTGCATTTACTCGGGTTATCTTTGTCTAATATTAAAATTTGTTTGATGGTCTGAAACATGTAAATGTGACAAATATGCAAAAAATGTGAAAGCAGAGAGGAGACAAATACTTTTTCACAGCACTGTAATATCACTGCGGCATTTCTTTTGGGTTATGATACTTGAAAATATGGACTGATGGTGCTCTTTTTTGTGGTTCCCTTGATTCTCTGCATCTGTTTTTGATGTTATAGCGGATGTTTAAAAAAAAGTACTGAAAAAGATCAACTTTTAAAATAAATATTCGGAAAACTACCTGACCTTTTTAATGAGGTGAGAGTGTCCTCTAAACATATCATCCTAACTTTAACGGCTTTTCTAAAAAACAGAATGTCAGTTCTCATTTTAATTTCTTGTGATTAATATGCACAGTAAAGTGTCAAAATGTTGTTTACCCCTGGGCAGGATGAAACACCATCTGCTGAAAAATATGTAGACAAAGTGAGTCAAATGCCCTCATTGCTCTTGAATTGTTGAGACAAGAATCTAAAAACATCTTTTTAAAGTTGATATTCACTTTTTGCTTTGAGGCAAATGTTTTATGCTCTGTGTACTATAGATAGTCCTTTTTCAACAATATCACTATTAAAAATAAACTATTAAATAAACACCATATTCTTCTCCATTTCCACACATGGATCCAAACACATGCTTTTATATGCATTGTCTTTTTGCTGACTTTGATATACACTGCCCAAGTCAATGGCGAGTTGCCTTTAACCTGCATTCCCTCTAATGGAGAGCAAATCCTCTGGTTTTACAAAGAAGTTTGGTTTCACAGAAGTCTATGGGGAAAAGACCACAAGGATCTGTGCTGTCTGACCTCGGTAAATGTATCGTTTCAATGGCCACTTTTAAGTGTTACTAAATACTGCATAATGTTCATCATGTTACAGTCTCAACAGAGTCAAAGAGAACAATCACGAAGGGTATCTTTTTTCCCTACCTTATGGTTGAGGAGTATGTATGAGGATGTGAAGTTCCTAAGTTTCTCACTTGGAAGGTAGTGATGGATAAAGTACTCTGCTTGCGCTCAGATCACAAAGGCATTACAATGGGACCTAACTAAACATCCATCCATTTATCCATCCATCTATTATCTTTTGGTTATCTAAAGTTGTGTTGCACTGGCAGCAGGCTAAGCAGGATATTCTATATGTTGTTCTTTGAGCAACACTTTGCAGTTTCTTTTGAGAGAGACACACTGAAGTGTTCCTAGGACAGAAAAGATATACAGTCACTCTAGTGAGAGTGCAATGGGACAGACCAAGAAAACCTCAAAGGTTGCCAATCGGATGCCTGAACTACCACAAAAAATCCAAGCTCCCCACCCCATTTCCAAGGTTGATCCTAGCCACCCTATGAAGAAAACTCATTTGAACAGTTACATATGCTATGTTACTCTTTCAGTCATTTCCCATATCTCATGACCACAGGTGAAGGTTGGAACGTTGATGGACTGGCAAATCAAACGCTTTGTCTTTCTGCTTCATTCTCTTCACCACGGCAGTCTGACACTGCTGACGTTGCACCAGTCCAACTAATGCTCTGTTTTCCTATGACTCATAAATAAGAAATACTTGAACTCCCTCATTTGAGGCAGTGCATCTCCCCCAACTCACAGAGAAAATTTCACTGTTCTGTTGAAATCTTAAACCTTAAAACTTTCTATGCTTCTCTTACTACTAGACCAATCTCTATACCAAGCTGCCTTAAATGTTGACTGTTAAAAAGACCCAAATTGTCAGGTACAAGATAACATCTTAAATTTCCTAGGATGGAGCAGTGTTACTCGGATTCTGCTCAGGCACAGCAAAAACCTGTTATCAGCATATAGTATGGTGATATTTATTTAATTCTGTAACATTGTGATATTAAAAATATTTATTAGGCCTCCAAAAATAAGTTTTCTCTTAATCAACACAAATTAAACCTGATTACACATCTCTGAATTGGTTGGTCCTTTATTCACAACATGACAATAAACACATATATATTTGTGATTTCTGCATTTGATCCTGACATGACCTGAATGCAGCAGTCACAGAATTTTCTGGAGGAGTTTGTGAGATTTACTTGCTTTGTTTAAAAGCACTTTATGTCCTAAAATCTGAATTTCTTTGGCAGATTTCCCCATCCAGCCCAGCCAAGGAATCAGAACAAACAAGCTCACTCTCAGAAATCTAACCTCTTGGGAGTCCAGGTGCAGCTCTGTTACAATCAGCCAAGCCTGTCTGGTGAAGCACTTTGCTTTGTGGAAGAAATATAAAAATGTTAGTGTTATTGTCCAGTTTTCAAGAAATTCATCTTGCAATTTTCACATACTTTAGTGGAATTCAAGGTACCACAATTGTGTATGCTGAAGGATTTTGGGTAACCTAAACAGGCCTGCTTGCATGCATGCATTCAGTATCATGGGAAGGCTGGAGCCTATTTGGAACACAGAGAAAGATAACCATTCACGCTCACATTCACAGCCTGGGGAGAACATGAAAGGCCTCACCGGCTGCTTGATTCAAACCCAGGACCTTCTTGGTGTAATGAAAGAAGGTGTTAAAGAGTGCTAACCACTGCACTGCCAGGCCACCCTGCTAGCATAGAGTTGTTCAAAACAAAACAAACAAAAAAACCCACCTACTGTAGAGCAGTTAGCCCAATGGTGAAAGCACTAGGTCTAGGTAGAATGCTGACTGGTTAGCCAGTAGGCTTGAATATGACTATTTTCTGTTGTTGGAGCTAAGCTAAAGGACCAGCAACAGCACAAACATAAAAGACTGCTTTCTTCAAGATTTCTGACACCGCCCCCTGGTGACAGCACACAGCTACAGCATGTGGATGAAAGTGCAAAGCTCTCTTTACAAGCTCTGTAAAGAAAGAAAAGCAAAACAAAAGCAAAACAAAAAAGTGCAGTATGTGTATTGTTAATTAGTTCTGCTAGCATTAAATAAATATTTGATTTTAATTATTCTATTCGTCATGAAAGTTTATTTTGAACAACACTTCCACAGCTTGTTGTTATGTTACAATTACTCTTTAAATGCTGATTCTAGCTGCTTAACATCTGCGCAACAACTAAATTAACATGATGAAATTTAACACTGTCACATTTTAGTTTAGCATTTTAGCATGCAAATTTTGCTGGTGGAAATGGTACTAGCTTTGCAGGTGTAGCCTGGGAGCCTTTTGCTGTGAGGCTAAATGCTGACCACTAAGCCAGCCTGCTGCAACATAAATATAATGTAGAAATTTCTGCTAGATGATGTCATGAGAAGTTATCGGAATAACCAAATAGACGCACCATGATTTATCATAAATGTATACAAAAGATCATGGAGATCTATCAAATAGCTGCTGCTATAGTTCATTCTGGACCAAAGGGTAGCTTTTCATTTAGCGACTGGAAAAGCTTTTGCTTCTATAAAGAGAAACTTCTATCATGTGTGTACACAGGTTGGTTCTTTTAGATTTTGTTTAAACATCCGACAAAGTTACACATAAAAAATACCTTCACAGCACAGTAGATGTTTGAAAATTAGTCCCAAGCCTAAATAACCCTTGTTTTTCCTCCTTTAAATCTGAAACGAAAACACAGCCTGTGGTTTCACATGCTGAACTATATACAGCATCCCACAAAATGCAGCCGCTTCCTGGTATTCCCTTCTCTAAATTCGGCTTTTACTTTTAAAAAATGTGCTCCCTGCAGTGGCCCCTCATGGCACTTTATATATGAAAACAGCCCTCCTAAAAAAAAAGGCATTACCTAAATTTGTATCTGCCCTTTTCACACTGAAGGCAGGATGGCAAGCTGTAGCAGATGGCCAAAAGACTTCCCATTTTCACAGACTGCTAATTAGAGCCCTAACCACAGCTCACCTTTAATGTCAGCCACAGACTGCTTTTAGTGCAATTAGCCTAATGGGGTCCGGGCCTGTGAATAGCCTGTAATGTTTAGTAAGGGCCAGGCATTGCACTGGAGTTAGTGTATGTCAAAATAAAGGACAAAAGAGGTCTAACACATCGCAGAACCATTTATTACAGGAACTGATGGAGGGCGAGACTGTAACCATGATTACCCAGAGAAACTATTTAATTAGATGCATTAATAATTGAACTAATTAGCTCCCATGTGTCTCGCAAATGAAGAGGGAACCTGGAGCTTCACTTGCACCTCATCAGCTGATTAATTAGTCTGTTGATCGTTAGCTGTCTTGATGGCCTATATGCGATCAGATGAGAGGGTGGATAATGAGGAATAGTCGGTCGATGGTGCTGGTTAATTAGTGTGACCTGATCCAGGGGCCATGTTAGAACAGTTGTTGATGCCACAGCTTCTAATGAGGAGGATTTAGGGCCGGATGATCTATTTGGAAGCAGGCTGCAGTGTTGTTTGTGGATTTGGATGTGTACCAGCCTTGATAACCCCTTTGAAAATCACTACATTTTTCCAATAATCTGTCTACAGGGACTATGTCCAAATGTTCAATATTAACTTTAAATAATGACCTTCCCATGCCCTACTGTATTTCTAGTCATAAAACTTCAATATAGTGACTTACAGCAGGTCTGGGACTTAAAAATTGCATTTGAAGGCTATTCACAGTTCATCTTTTGCATTTATATAAGGAGAAAATTGAATGCAGCAGGCTTATGATATAGCTATTTTAAATGGTTCCA
Source organism: Oreochromis aureus (assembly GCF_013358895.1). Classification (NCBI taxonomy): domain Eukaryota; kingdom Metazoa; phylum Chordata; class Actinopteri; order Cichliformes; family Cichlidae; genus Oreochromis; species Oreochromis aureus. The sequence goes on along the minus strand of NC_052948.1, from coordinate 22,966,491 downwards.
TAGCAAGAATTCCTATAACTACCCTCTATAAATGTCTTAAAGATTAAATGATTTACCTTAATTAACTTATATAACATGTTCTTATAAGAAGGTAACACTATCAGTCTATTACTGAGGTTCCAAAGACATATAAATGCTCTACAGCATAATTAAAGTATCATATCATCTTATAGTATTAATCAAGACTGTGCAGTATGTGAGAGGAAGTTGCAGGACTATCCAAAACTAACTTGTTGTTCTTATTGATGTTCTTAAATGGCTTTAAAAATGTGTTTTCTTCAAATGCCTGCAGTATGATTCATGACTATATTGAGTTTAATGTCCTATAACCAATTCACAATATGACATCTCTTTCAATAATATAGTATCACACATAAATCAATCAGTTCTTTATCAAACACCTTTGCTTTAAGATTCTTTCTCATGTTGTAAAGTCATTTGAAAAACAGTTTTCACAGGACTCTATGCTGTCCTGTGAAAAGCTGAGTCAACCCCATGATTCAGTGGCTTGCAGACACACTTTTAGCAGCTGCAACTTGAAGTAATAATTTTCTGTATGACCTTTTCAGTCTTTCACATCGTTGTGGAAGCATTTTGCCCAATCTTCTTTACAACATTTGTTCGGTTCATTCAAGTTTGTGAGCATTTGTTTGTGCACAGCTCTCTTAAGGTCCCCAACAGCTTTCAATTAGGTTGAGGTCTGGACTTTGACTGGGCCATTGCAACACCTTGATTATTTTCTTTTTCCACTATTCTGTTGTAGAGTTGCTGCTGTGCTTGGAATCATTGTCCTTTTGCATGCCCCAATTTTGGCCTATCTTTAGCTGTCAGACAGATGGCCTCACATTTGACTTCACAATGCTTCGGTATACAGAGGAGTTCATGGCCAACTCAGTGACTGAGTGCCAAGGTCCCGTGGCTATGAAAAAGCCCACATCATCACCTCTCCACCAATGTACTTAACAGTCAGGATGAGGTGTTTGTGTCGATATCCTGTGGTTGGTTTTCATGCTGTGCATCAATTAATATCTTCATTTTGGTCTCCTCTTACAAGAAGTCTTGTTGACAGCTCAGAGAACTTTGCAAACATAAGCTAGACAAGGCTTTTCCCCTGACAAACCTTCCAAAACAAGCCATATTTATTCAGTCTTTTTCTAATTGCACTGTCACAGTGAGATGTGGCTCTTGGGTTTTTGCACTTTCACTTAACATTGCATGGTCTGATCTTGGCGTGAAATTGATGGGACGTCCACTCCTGGGACAAGTGACAGCTATATCGAGTGTTTTCCAGTTACCAATAATCTTTCTCACTATAGAGCGATGGACTTCAGATTATTTGCAAATGGCTTTATAACCCTTTGCAGACTGGCAGCAACACTGTCAGTTAAGCAGTTGCTGATGTCTTTCTTCCTTCTCATTGTGTTCACACACCTGAATACTACAGTCCAGCAAACTGCCAAAACATCAGCTAAGTTAATCAAGTGCATTTAGTTAACAGCATCTGGCCCCAACATATTCTCTTCATTTTTAATGACTCCTTGCTTATGATATCTGTATTATACTCGAGGAGTCAGAAGGTTATAGCAGCCAGTCTGCTGACAAATGCATTGATACATTAGTATGATAGCCTGGATAGGATCTGAGCACTTTATTTCATTACCATGTGTATCGTATTTATGCACCACAAAGCATTTGTCTGCATGCAGCGGCTCTATTCCCCAGCAGTTTGAGAACCACTGCTTATCACCTATTAACAACCTGTGGTAATAGGTTTGCCAATTAGGTCATTGTGACCTTTAGCTAATGTATATTTTTATGGTTTTTGCTTAATATTTCAACATGGGGCTGCACTACCAATTTCATTGTCAGTTTTAGCTACTTTATAGAGCTTAGATTTCCTTAAAAAATCAGCATGTAGCTTTAGGTGAGCCTACTCAAGTCCTAAACTCTTTAGTAGACATACCTTTGTTTTAATGTTTTTATGTCACACATGCTGATCATAGTCTCACGGGGACCCAAAGTATGATCATTACTTTTCTGGCATGGTCTATGCTTTTTGTGGTGTTCTATTAACTTCTTAATTTTCCCACAAGGTCTTGCTGTATGTAATTGCTCTATTATGAAGCTTTCAGCTACTTTATTGCTCTTTTATAGGTTTCAATTTCCTGTCATATTCATGGAAGACTGAAGGTATAGACAAGCTTTTTTTATGTGATCTATATTGGCATCGCCCCCACTAACCTACAATCTCTAAAGCATTACTAAAAATCTCCAGAAGAAATGATGTTGGGCTTTTAGCAGTTTAATCATGTTTTTATTCCATATTTCCCTGTTCAAGGCCATCTAAAATGATCTATTCGTTTCGAAACCCGGAGTCAACGCGTGAGGGTATCTTTTTAAGTATTTCCTGATTATGGCATCTGGAGATTTAATCACCTGTATGGTTATTTCGCTTTGAAGGTATCTGTAATACAGTGTAGTCTTAGCCCGAGCTAATCTATTATCTTAAAAAAAACATCCTAAGTACATTAATAAAGGATGAACACGTTGAAGAGGCGCGCGCCTGTGCACGTTCGCGCACAAAAAAAGGCTCTGCATCTGTCGTGCTGAAAAGCCACAGCTTTGACTACAGGGCGCCCTGGAGATAATTGGTGTCCTTGGAGTTGAATAAGCTCATTTTAAAACACCTCAGGCCCGGGCTGTCCTGGTGTGTGACTGTGTATTGAATAATTGATTTGGAGAGGGAGGGGGCGGTTACTATCAGATCTGAACATAATGACTTTATATAATTAGCACGCAGCGTTAAAAAAAACATTTGACTCTGGGAGTTTTTTGCAGTGAGAGAGAGAGAGAGAGAGGGGGAGAGAGAGAGGGAGAGAGAGAGAGGAGGGGGGAGGCTCGTTGTGTGCAGAAGGGCTCATTTGAGGGGAACAGCCGCAGCCTGTGCAGATAGAGAAATACTTACGCACTGACATCAGCCAAGATAATGCTCAGCCACTGTTGATTTGAGGACATCTCTACTGCCGGGCAAGGTGATACTCCGGGAAGCTGTTTTCATCCATCCACGGGCTATTTTTACGCGCGAGGGAAAAGAGAGCGACTCCGCGGCTGTTTCTCTCGGCTCTCTCTTCGGGGACTATGAAGAGCGGAGCTGAAGTTTGAGCGACTCTAGGTTCAAACAGCGCGTCCAGGCCTCTGTGTTTGTTACCGCTCTTCCACGCAGGAGAATAAAGGCTGGTATTTCTCCCACTGTTGGATTATTGCCGTTTACCGAAAGGATGGTGCTGGACAAGGAGGAGAGTGAGTACACGTTTCCTCGCTTAAACTGGTACTCAGTACTTCCACTTTAATGGACACACCTGTGCAACACAATGCAACCCCAAGCAACTGTTTTACCACATCAGGTCGATTTTGATGATGTTGACAGGATCATAGAGTCTTTAAACCAAGAACATGCTTCAGGTTACTTATGTCTATAAACGGAAACAACACATCTCCTACAATGTCATAAAACTAGATATAGAGATAAATGTCCCACAGACTTCCCTAATGAAGTATATATATATATATATGTGTGTGTGTGTGTGTGTGTGTGTGTGTGTGTGTGTGTGTGCTTGCTCTATTATATTGTTAATGTGCAACAATCAAAAAAATAGATTGCAGAAAAAGCCCTTATTGACATTCACTCTTTGTGTCTCATTCCTGACAGAAAACTAACACTGAACCTCTTCTGTCTGTCTCTGTGTCTGTCTCTGTGTCTGTCTCTGTGTCTGTCTGTTTCTTGGCCTTTTCCCTGCCAGGTGTGTCTCTTGTGTCCCTCCAGTCCAGAGAAAAGCCGAGGGGCTGCGCCGGCTGTAATGGGAAGATACGGGACCGCTTCATGCTCCAGGCGTTAGACAGATACTGGCATGAGGACTGTCTGAAGTGTGCCTGCTGTGACTGCCGCTTGGGCCGGGTGGGCTCCACACTCTACACCCGGGCCAACCTCATCCTTTGCCGCAGAGACTATCTGAGGTACGGCTCCCACATGTGAAATGTGAGCGTTTTTCTTAGAGAATGGTACTACGATATCAAAGTGAAGCAAGTGGCCCGTACAGGCAATCAAGTGTCCACAGTTGTCAACACGTCAGTAAATAAATTAAATCTGTCCAAGCATCATTTGACAGTGTTTGGATGTGCTGTGCTTGAGAGGGAATGTTTTGAGTCACCATATTTTGACTCTGCGTTACAGTCTGGTGGAAAAATACTCGTTTGTTTTTCCCTGTGAAAGGGTTTATCTTGCAGGGTGACTGGTTAACGGTTACATTATCCAAACATGAACTAGTTTTGAGGTTTACGGGTTCAAGAGCACAAATAAGAACATCAGCTGTCTGCAGTAAACTTACACAGACATAAGCAGCATAAGAAAGAAAAGGCAGAACAGTGAAGCTTGCACTTTGTGAATGTTTCGGTTGTCTCTTAAAGTTTTTAAAACGGGCTTTGCTAATGGTTAATTTGATGTAGCTGGAGACATCAGTCTTTAAAGGGTGATATTAGCTGTGATTATGCCGTGGATATGAAGTTTTGTCAAGTTTGTGTTGGTACTTCAGTAGAAGGAACAGTTGATGTTTCAATTTCAATACACTTTTTTTTAGATAGTGCCAAATCACAAACAAATCAATTTTTATTATTAGTTAAAGACCCTTCAATGATAGAGAGAAAACCTCAACAATCAGACAACTCCCTATGAGTAAGCACTTGGCGACAGTGGGAAAGGAAAACTCCCTTTTAACAGGAAGAAACCTCTGGCAGAACCAGCTCAGGGAGAGTCGGCCATCTGCTGTGACTGGCCAGGGGTGAGGGGAGGGAAAATATGCACTGTGGAAGAGAATCAAAGAATAATAATAACTAATAACTAATGATTTTATGCAAAGTGGTTTATAAACTCATACAAAGTGGATAGTTTCATCTAGGAGCAGCACCACAGACTGCAGGTCTGAAAAATGAAGCCAAAGCAGGGGGCCTCAAACCTGCATTATTTCTAAGCACCAGCAGGGGGCGACTCATGTGGTTACAAATAGAAATCTAGCGGTCAAAACCCCACGGAAAAATGACACTGCTGGTCGCAAAAGTTGATTCTGTTCATCTGGACTGAAAACACTACGTCCAGATGAACAGAATCAACTTTTTGGGATTTACTTACATGGATGATTAAGCATGCATCAAGACATGACACTGCTTAATTTTTTCGCTCAATAAAAATTTTCCTAGTGAGTTCATGGTTTGATACGCTTGCCTTAAGTTCCCTTTATGTTCCCATGTTATTAATTTACCAAGTTCTTGCCCCAGTTAGAGTAAAACTGACTATAAAGCAGGATATCCTGTAGGGTTTGGCCACCTCATGATTACGGTGCACGGCCATCTGTACAATATCTGAAGTTATTCTGCACCTTTCCTGACTATGATTTGGTACAGGATGACTATATAGGTAAGTATGTTTCAGTGTACTTGGGGTTTAAATAGATTTCTACCTTAGCCTTTATAAACAAACCTTGTCTGCGTCAACGGGCTCCACCGAGAGTTATATACCTCTGATTTTTCTTGCCTAGAAATAATGATATCTGGTGTCAGGTCAGCAAAAGAACTCCTGATATCGCAGCCACATTGCTGAACTCATGTGTTAGTCTCATGTACAATCCAGCTGGATTTGGTTGGAGCTAAGTCGCTCATTAGCTGCACTGCACTTAAGAGACCAAAACCCCTTTTGACAGTTAAATTGGCTAGATTGCCTCCTGTTTTCCTCATCATTGCAAGGGTGCAGACCAAAAGCCTTTGAAGAGTGGGATTAAAACCATGTGATTTCTTTTAATTGGACCATTTGTAGAGAATTAGCATTGAGCTTCGTAGCCTCGTTAAGGAGCAGGAAAAAAACCCACCAGGTGCCTGACTCGAGCTCGTTAGATCAGAACATTCCGTTAATTAGGCCTCACTTTTGTTCTCGCGTTGGTCACTCATTTGATGACGTTTTCCATTTGTAATCCAGGGCTGCTCAGTGCTTTTCTCCCTTATTACATGGATGACCTTTTTCCATAAGGGTTCCTCCAAAGCCCCCTTTTTCTATTTGGCCTCTAATGGAATATGTAAATCAGCGGCAGCCACTTGTCTTCGTGTGTGCCGGGCTCTTGGGGAGCTATTTGGTCATTCTGTTAGAGGTGAATAAGCGGTGAGGACATCTGCAGCTGGCCAGCACAAAGCATTTATAGCAACACGGTTTGTTCTCAGGTGGTCTGAGGACAAGGTTCAAAAGTTGCCAGATAAATTTGGGGTTTCGGAAGAGAGTAATAAATTGACTTCCTTCTTAAAGCAACTGACATTTCATATAAATCGTGACATTTTAATATCAGTTAATCTCTATTTTGCTGCTCTCTATCAGCAGTAATGCATTAGTGATAGAGCTCATATCCAGTTTATGAAAACTCTTACATTTGATATTCTGAACGCTCACATATGTGAAGAAAAAAGATTAGTGCAGAAATAACAGATGTTTGAAGAGAATAGATGGAAAGTTGTAACCCTACCTTCACGCAGTGTTGGCAGAGCAACACTGTTAAAACAATGGAGTGTACTGACATTTTTCCAGGCTTGCTAACTGGAGTGCTATACCTCTAACCTCTTAACATGCCTCGGATTGTTGGCGACCTATGTAGGGTTAGGGATATAGTTTAGGTTCTGAATTTATGGGATATTTGCCAAATGAAAAGCATTTAACAGAAAAACTGTAATGTCAGAACGTATCAGACGTTGTTGGAGACATTTTATAGTATAATCAGCTGTTGATGAGCTAAACCAGATTTTAAAAATTAACTGCTAATCCTAAACTATAGTAAATAATTGGAGGAAATGGAGAAAGAACATATCACAGGGTTAGAGGTATTCAGTGTATTGCCATCCCCTGACCCTCAACTGATCACCGCAGATATCTGTTCAACCCGGATCCCGGTTCTGCTGGAGGTGTCTTCCTGATAAAAGAGTTTTTGCTTCCCACTATCACCAAGTGCTTGCTAATAGGGGGTTGTGTGACTGTTGGGGTTTTCATGCAGTTTTTACAATGCAATAAAGAGCTTTGAGGTGACTATTTGTTGTGATATAAATAAAACTGATTTTAACTGACTTACTGGAGTTTATGTGATGCATTACAAACCCCGTGGTTTTCTCATTATCTGTCCACATGGGGTGTCTGGACTAATTTTGGCAACAAAGCTGAAACAATTAATCATACATGCCATTTGACAAGTAAAAACATGAAACGTTTTCTGCAGAAATTCAAGCTTTTCTTGCCTTTCGCTCACATTTCAGCTTTTCGACTGTCGAGTCTGCAGATTGGTTGATAATAAACTTAATGGTTAGTTGCAGCCATAGCTTAATGACACAGCTCCAGATCTTATTATGAGAAGCTCATACTATCATCTCCTCATAATTACTACTAGAGGCGCGATTTGAATGGTTTTTCACACTTGGCTGCACTTATATGTATATAATGTGGGCTCTGCATTAGGGGGAGTGGAAACAGCCATCAATAATCACGCAGGAAACGCAGTGCGGTTCACCGCTGTAAATCAGTAATTGAAGTGATTATTTGCGAACGGTGCTCGAGCATCATCTGTGATGCTCTCTGGGACACACAGGCTACCTTTTGTCCTCTAGATCAGTGGGGTTTTTTTTCCTTCTGCAGCTCCTGGCTGAAATGTATCTGTGTTTGTCCAGATTACAGGCCTGCTTGTTGCCCTCTCTCCCTCTGCAGGCTCTTTGGGGTGACGGGGAACTGTGCAGCCTGCAGTAAGCTGATCCCTGCCTTTGAGATGGTGATGAGAGCCAGAGACAACGTCTACCATTTAGACTGCTTTGCCTGTCAGCTCTGCCGCCAGAGGTAAGATTAGGGTAGCAATTAGCCAGGGAGATCAAATTCAGTTGACTTATCTCGGAGATGTACTGGTGAGCTCACTGGTCATTAAGAGCATATTAGCAGTGCACCGTAATCAGAATGCGATGAAATCCCCTTCACTTGAAAAACTTCAAGGGGTTAAAGACTTTGTATATCACTCAGATAGTTAATCAGGCAGCAGTCATGCAAGATTAAATTTCTAAGTATCATAGCTACAGATGTATGCTGAAAATATGCCTGAAATGCTCCTCTGGGACCTCATCATTCACTTCAGCTGTAGCAAGAACCAAGACCCAGTTCCATATTTTGATTTCTCTCTGCAGATTTTGCGTGGGAGACAAGTTTTTCCTCAAGAACAACATGATCCTGTGCCAGCTGGACTATGAAGGGGGCCATCTTAATGGCAGCACCGAGAGGCAGCCTCAGTAAGAGGTAATATTCTGATGACGGTGAATTACAGTTCCAGACACACGGTCTGACAGTTTGAACTAAACCATGCACTTAAATAATAGGAAGGTATACAAGTGAGTGCCCCGGATCATCCCAAATATGACCACATGCAGACACGAGAGTCCCTAACAAGACGTTGCGAATTTAGAATTCCTGCAGAGAAATGTTTAGCTTGTTTTCCACATTATGTGACATTCAGGCATAAACGTGGGAATCTCTTAGCCACATATTAATCAGACTGAGTATTTTACAGACTCTGCACAAGGTTTTACCACTTGACAGGCATCTTAAGCCATCTGCATTTCAAACCTGAACTTTTCCAGTACTTAACAGACATGTGAAAATTTGAACTAGACTTTAACCTCACTTAAACATGCAAGCCTCCCCATATTAAGTCTTTGTGTGGTTAGATTGTGCTGATTTAAATAGTAAATGGATTTTTCTTATACACTGATATTGTGCTGGACCCGTTAAGGCCGTGAAGGTGTGCTGTGGTATCTGGCACCATGACGTTAGCACAGAGCCTTTAGGTCCTATAAGTTGCGATCAGACTTATTTGTTCGGCACGTCTCACAGATTCACGTGGACACCAGCATCCACGTGATGTTGCTTTGTGATCGAGTTTTTTATACTCAGGTGCCCATTATTAGTGCTTTCAGTGGAGGACAGGGGTCTGCTTGGGTATGACTGTGGCTATCCCATACATAACAAACTCTGATGCACTGTTTATTCTGACATCTTTCTACCAGCAGCATTAACCTTTTCAGCAGTTTGAGCCACAGTTGCTCGTCTGTTTGATCAGCCCACACGTGCCGGCCTTCAATCCCCATATGTCTCAGTGTGCTTTGGCCTCCCATGTCCCTGTTGCTGGTTTACCACTGTTTCTTCCTTGGACCACTTTTGATAGATACTGAGCACTACGGGCTGAGAACACCCCACAAGAGCTGCAGTTTTGGAGATGCTGTGAACCAGTAACACAGCCATCACAATCTGAACCTTGTCTAACTTGCTCAAATTGTTACACTTGCCCATTTTTCCTGCTTCTAACACATCAGCTTTGAGGAGAAAATGTTCACTTGCTCTCTAATATATATCCCGCCCACTAACTGGTGGCATGATGGAGAGATACTCAGTGCTATTCACTTCACCTGTCAGTGGTCAAAATGTTATGCCTGATTGGTGTATAGGGCTTTTCTACTCTACTTGAACACTCAAAGTGCTTTATACTGCATGTCTCATTCAACCTGGGGTTCAGTCTCTTGCAAGGATAATTTGGCATGCAGGCTGAAGCAGGTCTGAAAAAAATGGTCTGAAATTCATGTGTGAAACCAGCTTTGGTAGCACCTCTCCTATCTAAATGAATTGTGGGAGAGCAGTGACTACCGTCTTGATTGAAGCAGCAGTCAAATATGATTTGAAACAAACCTAAATTTCAGCCCTTTGGTGTGTTTGCCTCAAACAATGGGTTAAAAATGATTTTCTACCCCAATTTTAATTTTGCTATGCATGCATGTTACTTGGCTTTACAGATGGCTCAATCAAGAATCCTTATGATCAACATCTCTGGCTGCAGTAATACCTAATATTTATCTACTGTGTGAATATGTCAGTGTAACAGCTGACATAGGGAGGCCGGGATCTTTGCAGTAATACATTTCTTCCGTATATTTCTGTTCAGGATTCTTTGAGTGTCATGTGTCTCTGCCAGCACTAACATTAAGAAGAAAAATTGTAATTGTGTGAAATTTCAGAATTTCCTTTCAAGATTATTTGCAACATTCTGGCCCACATAGTGCTTCAGCTAACTTTGGCCAAAAGGTTAGAGATTTAATTTTAAGGATAAAGCAAAACTTTTTATATTAACTATTGGATTTACCTTTGGGTCTGATGACTACTTGCCAATAGATTCCTTTAACGGCTGAAGCTAAATCCCTGACTATCCACTATATCAAAGTATAAATCAGTATAGGCTTGTAAAGCTTTAGTGTGGTTCTGAGTACGGCCTTTTCTTTGAAGTGAGTGATTAATAATTCTCTGCTTGATATTGGTCCCTAAAGGATATCTTCCTGGCTACTTTAGGAAGATTAATATGTTTGCTTTTATGAAATTTATCAGTAGTAAAACTAAGGGAGTGCGCTGTGCTTAAAGAAATATGTGCTTCCAGATCACTTTTTGTGATTCACACAGAATTAATTAGTACAGTGTGTACTTTGCAATGTGCTAAGCAAGGCTCAAGGGTCTTAAGCAAAGCAAAAATGTTTATTCCCGCCATTAAAACTCTGGATAAAGCTTCCAACATTGCAAGTATTTCTTCCCCACTGTCACATATACTGTCCAGTGCTATAATAATGGGAGGGTTACAACATATTCATTGTGGTTGGAGATGTTCTCTGCACTGCAACCTTGTAACTCCACTTAAACTCGTGTATTCTTGCTTGTTATTAGAGGGAATTTAAGCTTCAGAAACATGACAAAATGATCCATTGCTGCTGCTCTGGTTCTAGTCGTGGGGGGACTGAAGCCTATCCCAGCTACAATAGGACAAGAGGCGGGGTACACTCTGTACAGGTTGTCAGTCTTCGCACCCACATCTACACCTATGGGCAATTTAGAATCACCAGTTAACCTAACATGTCTTTGGATTGTGGAAGGAAGCCAGAGTACCCGGAAAGAACCCACACAAACACGGGGAACGCATGCAAACTCCACACAGAACGACTCCGGCCAGATGGTGGAGTCAAGCTCAGGACCTTCTTGCTGTGAGGCAACAGTTCTAAACACCGTGCTGCCAGAGAATAATCATAATAATTCTGTCCTTATCTGTAGAACTCTTTATAAAGTTGTTAACTGTAGTCACATAAATCCTGTGGAACTACATCCTGGGTTCTGCCTTTTTTAAGCCCCTAGATGGGCGTGTGAGCGGTGTTCGGCTATGAGTGCAAACGGTTTGAGGAAAGCTGAAAGAACACAATCCACAAATATGAAGTTTTCAGGGTCAGAAACATTCCCTAAAGCCACCAGCGGCCCAACATATCATTATGATACTAATTGTACTACTACAGTAGTAAAATACACACCATCGCCCTGCACGATTGGACACTGGAAGTGTGTTTACTTTTGAATAATTTCAGATCTTCCAGTTACTGTTGAAAAATCTTGTAGACGTCATTTGTTTTCAAAAAAGAAACATCTTTATGTATTCAGGACATAAACACCAGAGTATTCAAGGTTTTAGGCAAGTATATCGTTAACTCAGGTTAAAAATGAGGTAACTTTATTACAAATGCAGACAGATGTTTGTCATATGCTGCATGTTTTGCTTGGAGCTCTCTAAAATGGGAGTCTACTTTAGATATGTGGCCCCAACCCTGTAATTTTGATAAAATGGATACAGTGAAAGCTTTTTGGCTTCACAAGGTAGTAACTCTTTATAAATGTTCTCTCGAGATCCAAGTAGCTTTGTTGATGTAGGATGTTTTTTTTCCCTTTCCCTTTTGACTTTTCATGAATGTGACCACTGGACGACTGCACATGTTGTGTGTTTTTCTACCTTCATGCAGCTGGTTAAAACGCAGATTAAAAAAAGCATAAAAATAATAACAAACACTACAAAGAATCTTTTATTGTGAAAAATAATAAAGATAAAAACATGTTTGTGTTCCACTGAACACAAACTTGAAAAGAATAGTGCTTTATAGTGAGAAAACAACCTTTGGTGAAAGTAAAGCAGAAGTAAATAAAGTATAGAGAGCAGGTAAATTCATCTACACTCCAAATGGGAGAATGAAATATTAATTATGCTCCTGCGTTTTTAAAAACAAGTGTTAAAGAAAAACTACCAGTGTTGGATTCTAGGTGATGCTTTCTATTTGACTCTTTAGGTTACATTTCTGTGAGTTGCTTCCAATGCAGTGCAGTTGTTGTTATAGTTATTGAACAGCACACGGTGATCAGAACATTATTTTAAATACAAATTTTATGTAAAAACACAAACTTAAGGCTTCTGTGAGCAAATAAAGGATTGCATTCATCGTAGAAACTGCAGCATGTTTTTGTTTATGGCTATGGAAAAAACAGTGCACTGATCTCTGACCATCAGAGGCCTTTAATACAAAGCAGGATTTCATCTTATCTGGGTAACCCTTGGTTATCTGCACTAAAAAGTTCACTTCTTAATAGGGTACTGGGTACTAGGACTGAGGTAATGTTCTAGATTACAGATCAGCAGCTATGAAATCACTGCCTACTAAACAATCGTAGCATCGCTATTCCTGGAGGATCCCTCTGACCTCTGAGCACAGATAGAAGGAGGTTTTCATTAGTCTCTAATGTCTTCGTGTTTCCCTGTTGATCAGTAAGAAATATAAATTCTTATCTTTTCTAGTTGGCAGCAAACAAATTTACGTTTTTTTTATTGTTCTGTAGGCATGGATAGATGATCCTAAAACACCTAAAATACTCATTTATAATCCATTAGATTCTCCTGTGTTTTAATGTTTTAATGGTAGAGTTGTGATGTTAATAACTCTGTTAACTTCACCGTCTTTCCACTTTTCTTTCTTGGTTTCAAATAGACTGATCATTAATAATAGAGTTTTTCTTTTCTAGTCTCGGTGACCAAAATGCTTAAAGTGCAAACACACATTCAAACAGAACTTTTAAAGCTAGACTGCTGTGCACTGCTTTTCCTCTCGTACCACTTATGTTGTCGACAGTAGTATGAGACAGTCAGCATTATCAATACAACCTCTTCATATTTTTCCCACAAGATATTTATACTTGTCTTTGTAACATTAGCTACTTTGTTGCCAGTGCACTTATCCATGATTATAACATAAACTCTTTCATGTGAGCGTCCAAGTGAAACTTGGCTAATTTAATGAGTTAATAGCCTACTTCGTGTGACTGCTTATCCAATTTTCTAAGAGGTGTCGTCCTGTTAAAAGGGAGTTTTTCCTTCCCACTGTCACCAAGTGCTTATTCATAGGGGGGACATCTGATTGTTGAGGTTTTCTCTGTATTATTGTGGGGTCTTTACTTTACAGTTTTAATTTAAAACTGACTATTGTGATTTAGCGCTATATGAATTGAATTGAACTGAATTGAACTGAATTGAAGATAAAAGTATAAAAACCTGTGTAGTTTTTAAAAGCCTTAAGGGAGTGAAATTGGCAAAATAAAATGAGTCTATTTTTGAATGAATGCATAGAGGCAATTAATCTCAGGTCAGCAGGCAGCTTGTTCCAAAGAACAGTAACTGGAAGCATCTTCAGCATACTTTGCTGTGATTCTAGGAACATTTAAAAGATCTCCACCTGATGACCTGAGAGGTCTGACTGGGTTGTAAACAGTGAACAAGTGAGAGCTGTACCAGGGAGGCAGACTATTGAGACCTGTGTGAACTAACAGTAGGATTTAAAAGGTCATTCTATGTTGGAACTGAAACTCTGTGAATCACTGTTGAGCTCCAGCTCACTGATGACTTTAGCGTGACCATTTCTGTGGATCTAAATCCTGATTGGTACTTATCACAAAGACTTAAAGTTGAATTGTCCATTTAGTTGTTTGCAAAGTGTGTTTTCAAATATTCTGCTGAGGAAAGAAAGATTAGAAATAGGTCTGGAATTATGAATTACCAATTACTAAGTCATTTTTCTTGAGCAGCAGTGTGATTACAGCACATTTGTGAGAAATATGGAAAGTGCAGGTCTGCAGAGAACCGCTGATAATATTTACTAAAGGATTTGTAAAACAATGACATACAGATTTGAATAGTTTGGTGCGAATGGGTTCAAGTAAAGAGGTGCAAGATTTTAAGTGATGAATCATTTCTTCAAGATCTTTAGAAGTGTAAAAAGCAGCAGGAAAACAAAACAGGAACTCGTTAAAAGGAGTAGAAGAAATGGGAGGTGGACAAATGGAGTCAAACAGAGAGTCTGAACAAAAGGGCAGGCTGAACAGTCAAAGACAGGTGAAAGATAACAAGGGCAGAGAAAACAGACATAAAGGATGGAAAAGAAAGATGAAGTGAAGCCACACCACAGAAGACAAGAAAAGCAATTACCAAAATAAAAGAGGAAGTGGAAACACAGAAGACAAGAAAACTAATACAGGCAAATCAAACAGGTAGGACGACACTGTAATAAATAAAAGAGAAAATTAAAAGCTTATGAGGCCAAAACTATCATCGGCAGCAACAGCTTTGTTAAACTTTCATATTCGTGTTCATTATAAGAGCTGAGCATGAAATAAATGATGTATTTAGCACGTTTTTCCTAAAACTGAAAAATATTACTTTTTGTTGAAAGTACCCATGTAGCACACAGTGTATTGTTCATAATACAAAACCATTGTTCTGCTATTACACTGCAGTTATTGGATACATAAAGCTGATGATATTGTTTCTTCTGAAGCCCCCAGACCTCACTCTGACATATTTGATGTTTTCCATCTCTCTCTGCAGATCAGAGAAAGGACCACTGTGAGCCAGCTGGACTATGAAACTCACAGCAGCGCACACCTCATCAGCTTCTTGTTTCAGACTGAACTGTATGGAAAAAAAGAAAAAAAGAAAAGAAAAAAAAAAACATTGATTGAACACATTTCCAGCAGCCTAACTTTGAACTCTTTATTCCAGAGCTGCGTGACTATTTCCCTTAAAGCTGACAGTTCTGATCAGATGGACTTGAGATCGACTGGGGAGTGAAAATGGGGTAGTGAAACTATCAGAAGATATTTTCCAGAGGACCTAATGTGGACGGTGAACAGAAAAAGAGTGAACTAGTGTTTGCAAATAATTCATAGTCTACTTCACCAAATGTGAAACACTAGATGGATGGAAAGAAGTCAGCCAGGCCACACATAGCACCAACCAAGTCATCCATCAAAGAAAAATACAAAGTTCCCTCTGATTGTCAGATCGCTCTGGCAGTCACTGAAGTGTCTTTTGTGGTGAACCCCACCCAGCTGGCTCGAAGGAAGCCCCGAAACAAACGGAAACTTTAGCAAAGATTGTTTGGCTCTGTTCAGCAACTGAGGAGTACCAGCTCCATCTCCCCGCCTCTCCGCTCTGAAGCCTCGAATGGGACTTCGAGCCCACTCTAGTTTTGTTCTCATTCTGCTCGCAAGCTGTTGTTTTCTTGACTAATTAAACTGGATTTGAATTTCACTTTGTGTGCTCATGGTTTTTTTTGTTTTTTTGTATGTACTGAGATTGCCAGTAATGGGTGGGAAAAGACATGTCGCCAGAGGGAATTAACAGTCTAAATATTCCTTTCAAATGTACAAAAGTAATAACTTGTCTCGTAAAAAAAAATCCAATACAAAATCAAATGTGCTTCCTTCAGACGATGAATATGCAAATGGTTCATTTTCCAAGAGAGCATAAAACGTGTGCACAGCATTTTTCTGCTTCAGTAAAATCTGAGCATCCCACTCATGTTAGACAGAAATTGGGAAAAAAATCACACTCTTATGTCCAAGGGTTGAACTCAGATTTAGAAAAAACATTTACTATTCAGTGGCCTGCCCCACAACTTCACTCTTACGGCAACATTTAAGGCCAGAAACAGTCCCTGTTTTCAAAGATAAAAACATTTAAAGCCTTCTGTACACCTGCTCTCTACAAAGTCCATGTTAAGGGTTAGCCCGTATGCATGGTGCAGTTGATTTAGCAGGGAACTTTAGGATTCACTTAGTTAGATTTTTACCATGGGATACCTCTAACAAATACACTTTCTAAATTTCTGCCTACTGCATCTTCAAGGAGCAGAAAAGCAGGGAGAGACGAAGGAGACAACAACAGGTATGTGTGAGTGGGACGACGCAGTACATGAAATAGTGTCAACCTTTTGGAAAACATCATATTAACAACTGCGGCTGCTTCTTTTTAGGTATAATATCAGTTACATGAAAGCTGAAGTTTTACTGTGGGAGTCATATTTAGTTTTTCAGGATAATAATTTAGAATTGTATGTAAGTATTTTATTACTGAAGGAAGAAAAATGCAAGTGCTAGGCCCTATGAAACACTTTCACTGGCTTCCCATTTGATCCAAAATCCAATCCATTAAAAAAACAACAACGATATACTTTGTAATCTCTGTATGGTATAGGCACACTTTCCATCTCACTACTTTTAACCCCTTAGTGTGAACAAATCCTCCTGAAATCAAAGTACTGGCACATTTTTCTTAAAACTAATGAGGACCATCGTATCACTGTTTTCTTCAATGCTGTGGGACAAGCTTCCACTTTCTATTAGATTTTTCTATTAGATTAGCCCAGTCAGTTTCCAATTAAAAAATTAAAATAAAACAATAATAATAGTTATTATTTTTAGACCCAGGAATCTATGACTTGATGTGATGATGAACAGATATTAATTCGATATAATGGCGCTTTTATTAGAAACTCTATGTTTTCATGAATGGCAGTGTAAGGAGTGCCCGCTGTGTCTGAAATGAACTCTTATGGGCAGCTCATGATAAAGCTCATTATAAAGTGGTACACACACAAACAGAGACACAAAATCTTTCCATTACCAGCCAGGGACATTAAAAACACTCTTTCGATCATTTGGCGCCACCCAACGGCGAAACTCTGTAACTACAGCTCCCGAGCACTTCCGTTCCTCCAGCCAACAAGGAAGTTCACCACACTCCAGTCTTCGTCTGCGTCCTCTCCGCAAATCTGACACAATATCGTCGTTATTTCTGTTAGGAAGGTGACTGCTCACCTGTCGGTATGGCGATGTCAACCTTTCAGAAGGTGACCCTCGCGACGTGCCTCGTGCTGTGCGTCGCGTTGCTGCTTCCTAAAATGCTGTTATCCCGGGGGAGGAAGGATGCTGCCGAGCGGCCGGAGGGTACGTCGCATTTCACGGCTTTTCTTTACTGGTCAGGTTGCCTCTGCGGTTCATATGGTTGATTTTTTTTTTAATATAAGGATGAATATCTTAATTTATTAGATTTTTAAATTGTGTTATGCTATTTCTTTTGTTAGTATTTCAATCCTAAATATGTGTTCTGCATCATTTATGCATCACTTTAGTTGTAGTAGCATTTTCCTCCCTGGCGAGGGCGCCAAACACACACAAGACACTATCTACCGTTATACGTGTATAATAAATGAATTGCTTTGTATTTAAAGGGGTTATATTTGAAAAAAAAAAGAGAATCTGTTAGCACACCTGCACAGACATTAGATGAAGCCTAACTCTTTAGGCAAAGCCACACTTATTTATTCAGTGAGCGCTGTGCTAGTGAAATAAAAAATGCATTACTTAAAAAAATCAGACAATAAAATGCCTTTCAACAGTAAGATTATTTCAGTGGCAGTGATTCCCATTTGGCTCCTCACTGCAGGTTCAGGACGGTTCCCTCCAATGTTGCACCGTCAGATGGCTCCAGAGAGCAGAGGTCAGAGAGCCGCGGGGTCCGGAGCCTCCAGGGCCCACAACACAGAGGCCATAGGCAGAGGCAAGGGAGCAGGAACAGGGGCGGGAGCTGGAGCTGGAGGCAAATCCAACCTGGCAGGACAGATCATCCCTGTGTATGGCTTCGGGATCTTGCTCTACATCCTCTACATACTCTTTAAGGTGAAGTACTAGCAGCTGGCGAGAAGAAACGGCATGAGATGTACCTAAAAGCTCTTTACTGAAGTAAAGACTAGCTTTCATGTAGCAGCTGTAATTAAACATCTCTCATCGTTTACACTAAATTGCACAAGTCAAAGTATTTTAATGTCAAGTAAAAATGAAACCATAAAGAAGTGAAAAGTGTTCACAGTCTTTTCTGCAAAGGACTGGTGTGTGGGTGTTTGTTATAAAGCATGAAGTCAAACACACACTTCCCTGTTGGGTTGTGGGATTTGCTGTGTTGTTTCTTTAAGAGTTTTAATCCTGATTCTCTCTCTGCTAGATCACGTCTAAAGGGAGCAGCAAGCCAGCAGAGGGGAGGTTCCCTGCATCACGCTCAGAGAACCTCAAGAGAAAGATCAGTAAGTTTTACGCACTCTCATTTAGCAGCTTTTAATCACTCACTTTCCCATCGTTTTTGCTTTTGTAACTAAGCTGCTAAATGAATCTAATGTTATTTTCTGATGGAAGCGCTGCAGGAGCCACATATTATCACTGTTGTGCTCATTATTGTCTGAAGAGCGTGTATAATGATCGTTGTCATTTTATGTAGTGGTAATAAAGTTGCAGAAACAGAATTTCCCCTTTTTTGGTTTCCAGCGTCAGCATCAAGCTTTAATCATTATTAAAGCTGTTCACTTGCATTAAGTCACTCGCTCTCAGAAAGCATTTGTGTTTATCTTTGGTGCATTAACCTAATAAGAAAAATCCCAAGGTTGTAAAAAAGAAAATACGATACAACTGTACATTGTTCAAATGATTCTGACTGCCTGTGCATCAGTGCATTGATCTATATTATCTGCATAATTTAAACGTACTGTGACCCTTTCTCCTGACTTTGTCCTTTCTTGGCCCTCCAGCTGATTTCCAGCTTGCCCAGCTGCAGGAGAAGCTGAGGGAGACAGAGCTGGTGATGGAGAAGATTGTTTCCAAAGCCCATCACAGTCCTAACAGGTGACTGCACGCCTTTTACTGAAGACAAAAAATTGCAAAAGCCGTCGAGCTTGTTTGTTATTTTAATTCCATGCATCCACAATCTCTTCCACAGCAGAGATACAGTGTGGGGTATAATTATTTGACCCCCTGGTGAATCTGTAGGTTTGCTCACTTACAAAGAAATGAACAGTTTCTAATTTTTATGGTACTTTTATTTTAATGAGAGAGACAATATCAACAAAAAAACATCACATAAAAGTTAGAAATTGATTTGCGTGTCACTGAGTGACATAAGAATTTGATCACCAAGCAAGACACAACCCAGTACTTGGTGGAGAATCCCATGTTAGCAAGCACAGGAGTAAGAGGTTTCTTTATTGGCCCCTCGGTGCAGTGAAGTCATTCTGGACCTTTAGGAGGAAAACAGCCCCAAAACATAATATTTCCACCTCCATGCTTGACAGTGGGGATGCGGTTCTTTGGGTCATTTTTCTTCCTCCAAACCAAGCGTGTCGAGTTGATGCCAAAGAGCTCGATTTTGGGCTCATCTGACCACAGCACTCTCTCCCAAGCCTTCTCTGAAACCTTTAGATGTTCAGTGGTAAACTTAAGACAGGACTGTACAGGTGACTTTCTCCTGTGTTTAGTTCTCTCATTGCTGTATGGACAGAATATATTCATTCAAAGCTTAAACTTTTCTGTTTTCCTGTGTGCAGGGTGAAGGGTGTGATGGCAGACCAGGAGGAGAGCCTCCTTCAGCAGTTGACGGAGATAACACAGATGATGCAGGAGGGTCAGCTGGTGGAGGGAATGGCTCCAGAGAAGAAGCCCCAGGATGACTGGAAAGGTAAAAGATTTTACCCACAGGAAAATGTTTATATCAGATTTTAATGTTTTATTAACTAAATTCTTTCTGTTCCAGCTGTAAAAGAAAGTGATCCTCTTTGATTTCACACTTGTAACTGTTCATCACTTGGGTACAGGTTCATTTGCTGTCAGTTACTTCCTCCACATCCTTTTTGGCTTGTCTTTGTGTTTTTGCCGAATTCACAGGACGGCCTCTGTAGTTCTGCTTTTCAAGTATAAACTGTGATACTTACACAGCTGCGCTCTCTTAGCTGGTGCTGTTTTAAGATTCTTTCAGCTTAAAGGATTTTTCTGTCGTCAGCCAGGCTGTTGATTGTATTTCATACAGTGATGTTTTCATTATTCAAGTCAGTATTAGAAGTGCTATTCTTACCACATGTAAGAATAGCCACTTTTGGCTCGCTACAACTTCTGAAAGTTGTGTTAAGTGGAGTGCAGCACTGTCCCAAGGAGACTGCCTACAAAGGGGAAATCGTCCACTTATAAAAATGAATATTTTTTTAGGCAGAGTCACAGAACGCTGTGATTGCACCTCCTATCATGATGATTATGTTTGGTCAGCAAGCAAAAGGCAGTTTTTACCAAAGTAAAGAATAAAATGATCCAGCCAGAACACGAGCGATCTGTGTTTGGTTTTAAGTCCTTGATAGTTTATTTCTTCTTCAGAACTTTCTACACTTTGATATATCCATTTCCTGTGCTGCGGTTCTGAATTACTTTTTTGTTTTCATACTCAGTTCTCTGGTCTCTGGTCAGTGTTTAACTCCAGCTGCAGTCCCATTAAATCCCCCCCAAAAAATGACTGAAGTGAAGTCAGGAGACCCACTGCTGTGTGTGTGTGTGTGTGTGTGTGTGTGTGTGTGTGTGTGTGTGTGGACTAAAGCCAGACTGATACTGGAGATTTAGGGCTGATGATTTTTAGAGTGAGAAACTCCAGACTCTATATATCAGCAGTTTGTCTTTATAAATTCATGCAAACATACAAAATGATGCAATGGTTGTTTTTCACTTTCCAGCCACATGTGCTGCAGACAGCAGAGAGTATTTAAAACAATGGCGTAAAGTAATTAAAACATTTTGATCTTTCTTTGCTTTGATTAGCATTCAAATCATATTGATGTATATCTGACCACAACAATATGTGAGTCAGGGTGGAGTGACACAAAAGGAAGGACTGGAGCGACGACTTCCACCTAATAGTCAGTCCTTAGTTTACTAATATCTGACTAAATCATTTTGATACATTTGCATCTGAAGAAGTTGATAATTGCTCCTTTATTTCTTTGATTTTAGATTCTTAATTGACCAAAGCATCAAATTAACTGTACATTTAACACACCCTTGGAGAGCTCTGCAACAATGAAAACAGTTACTTAAGGTTGTGGTTTATGCACAAAAAAGAACAAATTCAGACCAGACTTTTGTGTGATTTCCAAGTTTTTTTTTTTCAAAGTTCTCCCAAGCAACAAGGCACTGCTTATAATTATTTGCCTTTCTGTCAGTAAAGTCTCTCTTTCACCAACTAACTTTACACTGCACCGGGATGAAGTGAAGTCAGCGATTCCCTGTATGTCGGAAAATGTTTCATAGGATTTCAGATGATTTTACTAAATAGTTTTTTTCTTTGCTTAAAATTAAGCTTTTACGTAAATTTCAGTTACAAAGTAAAGCTGCAATACTGAAGGCAAGATAGACAGATATAGATTATCCTGTGCTAACTGCTGTATTTTTGATCCACATTAACAGTCAAACAGACACACATTTCAAAAAAATAGCGACCAATAATGAGGGGATGCATTTCTGAAAACTTTCCACAGATTATCCAGAGGAGCCTCATCCATACTGGGAACATTCCCACTGCTGTTGTAAGGAGCACCACCACAGTCCACAGACAGAGGCAGAGAGAACAGAAGGCGACGGGGCCGACCTGCTCGAAAACCTCCCTGCAGACGTCACAGGTGGAGACGTGGTCGAGGAAGCAGAAGATCTGAGCAAAAGAGCTGCGAGAGAATCTGATCTGACAGCAGCAAGTAGAGAGGATGTAGGGTTAGAGAGTGATTTAGGGAAAACTGAGGAGGAGGACATGCATGAACACAGAAAGGAACTGGGTCAGATTGATCTGGGTGTCCCAGAGGAGGAAATGGTTGGAGTCCTGAAAGAGCTGGAGCTCACGCTGAGGATGACATCCGTATTGGAGCAGGAGAAGATTGAGGACCTGGCGCAACCAGCGGACTCAGAAATGGCCTGCAGCTTGGTCAGGCGCAGAAACAAGAGGAGGAGAGCAAAGAAAGACACAAACTGACCAACGCGATTCAGACACAGTCAACTTGAGCCGGGGTCTGGTTTGTGGGGGCAGATGGGGTTTTTAGTCTGTACTCATCAGATTGGGAGTAACATGAAAGCTGGTGATAGCATGACAGTTTCTCCAGCCTTGCTTAAATTTACTTGAAGGGAATACATGAGAAAAGATGTGAACAGGGCATATTTTATATCAGTAATATCAGCTTGATCCAGTGGCTGAAAAATTTATAAAACCCTTATTATCTAATACAGTATTACCCGTCTGCATGCACAAATTCATCAGATTTTTTAACATTTGAACATAACACGCTTCCAGGATTTCTGGTGATGTGCTGAAAAGGTGGAGAGTATGCACACAAAACCGTTTGTTAGATCTGTCACGAAGGTCAGAAGGCATCGGTTTCTGTTCCTCTAAGGGGACCTAATGTTATTACATCTGGTACTGGAAGATGAAGTATATCTAAAATAAAATAAAAAAAAGAGCAAGTAAGACTGAATCAGACCCCAAATGGGAATGCAAATTGTCTTAATATCTAGTGCACAATATTGGGATGTTTGTGCCTCTTCTCACCTTTGTCAGCAATGAAACACTACCATTAAACTGCCGTCATTTTAAATTTTGTTTGACAGTTTTCCTACTGTGCTCTTGACACTATTCTTAATTTAAGAATGAACAAAACTCGGGTTTTTAATTAGACAGGAGTTAGCCGAGTCCTCTTCTCCTCAGTGTTTAATATGAAGAAGTGTCTTCTAAACAAACCTACTGTGAGTAAAAGCACCTGAGAATTCACATCAGTGATTAACATGCTGTGAAGATGTTTCACACACTTTCCTGTATAATCTGGTCGTCAAATTATGCTGTTTAGTTTTATAGTATCTACTTTATGGCACTGAGTCAGACTCTTCTGTGATGCCTGCAATGTTAATCGAAGTATCGACACTCGCCATGAGTCAGCTAATAATATGGAGAGCAGCAGAAGCAGCATTCAAAAACAAAAAGGAGTTTATTACTTGTATCATGGTACAATTTAACCATACAAAAGCAACATCACATTGTTTGATGTTAGCAGAGAATATTTTGGATTAACAGTTTAGCAAGTGGCACATCACAACATCTTCCCCCTCTAAATATTTCTCTGTTGACTTGAATTAAGTATCATGTGGTTGTCTGGGATCTACAGGAAGCAGACCACTGGCGTGCTGCCTCAGTGCTCCATTGGCTCATCAGAGGCCTCTGCAGGAGCAGGTTCATCTGCAGGCTGGGCAACCTGAAACACAATTATTTTTTCAGTTTTATCTTAGATAGTATACTATCATGAAGTGACAAGGAAATGTTTCTCCAGAGCTGGACTGGATAAACCTTTGCAGTACCTTTCTTTGTGGCCTCTCCTCTAGCCCTTCCAGGAATGGGGCAACATCGTTATCGTCATAAATGATGAACTCCATGTCTTTCCCGACAATGCCGATGGAAACATTCTGAAAGAAAAAGGGCACAGTGCTGAGAAACTGCCTCTGTGCTGCACAAGCTCATGTCTCATTAAAGGCAAGATTTGTGCTAGCTGAGTGTGTAAGAAGGTGCCGTATCAGGTGGGTGTGGAGGGAGCTGGGGTACCTTGGTAGTGAGGTCCTGCTCAGTAGGGAGGGTTTCTCTGAGAGCACGGAGGCCATGCTGGACCAGTTCATTCAGGTTACCTGACAACAAAACCCACATGTCAGTGTGACCATTCACGTTTATATTGTAAAACTGCATTGATGACTAAAATATTTCAACATGTCCCAAAGTGCCTCAAGATGCTCATGGCCAAATTTCATTAGTTATTTAACAATACAACAGGATAAGTGTTCATTTGCAGTTTAAACTGCTTTAAATGTAAATGCTTCTGAGAAGGTTAAAAATTAAAAAATGGATCTTACAGTCAGAGAATTTATCCATGCATCTCTCCAGGTAGGTGCGTGCAGACTGGGAACGCGCTCCGATGGACATGGCTTTACAGTCAAAGTAGTTTGCTGACGGGCAGGTCTGGAAGATGTGAGGTCCCATGTCCTGTTTGACACAAAACAAATAAATATCAACTGCACTGACTACTGAAACCTTTATAGTCTTTCAGCTGCAGATAATGCTATACATGCATGAATCCAGGCAGATATTTAACAAAGAGCAGGCGTGAAACAAACTCACATCATAACCAGCAATAAGGAGTCCAACACCGTAGGGCCTTCTTCCATATCTCTGTGTTGGGATTTGGGTTTCTGCAGTTTAAGTCAAGAATCATGTGACTCACTTTTTTTTTTTTTTTTTAATCCTCTCATGAAGACAACCAGAAAACAGTCTAGTTTCTCTCACTCACACAGGAAACACATGCTATAACATATATTAGTATAACTGATAACAGTAGAGAGGATACTGCTGCCAACAAGAGTGACAAGACGTGACGTTGGGAGGGGCCTGTCGAAGACAAATCTCGAGTCCAAGCACTCCTGACGCATGAAGTTACTGTGGGAGAGAAGGTGTAGGAATTGTATTTAAGAATATTATGTACTATAATCATGAGCGACTTACTCTGCACCATCAGCGTCACTGTTACCTACCAGAGCAGCCTGGCATCAGCAGTCAGTCCAGCAATGGAGATACCAATGTGGTTGTCAACATGGAGGATCTTCTTCTGGTGGGCCGCCAGTTCAGACTGGGCTCTCTGCAAGAGAAACATGACACATCAGTTGTGGATATTCAGTCATTGTGCTTTGACACCAATACCCTGTTGCAGGTTTTCTCGGCTGCTGGACTTTAATATACTTTAATATACTTCCTATAATAAGAAACAGGCTTTTTTCCCCCCTTTTCTATAAATAAGACAAGTAGGCAAGATGACACAAAGGAAATCCTTTTTATATGTTTAGAGACACTCAGAAACATACTACTGACCCACAAAATATTCAGGAAAGAAGTATAATTGTGTAGATACTTGGTGACAGTGTGTTAAAAAATAAAAACCTACAGACTTGTTTTTCTGCATCAGGAACAACGCCTGTATAGTGACCAATTTTCTGGCATTTATCCAAGGCATAAAAAACTGCAATGTCATAAGATCACCATCAAACACTGCATGACTGTACCTTTAGTGCCACCAGGACTGCATGGGTTCTGGATTTCAGCCCTACAGTTGCAGACCCTTGTTTCACAGCCTCCATGGCATACTCGATTTGATGAATACGCCCCTGTTCACAGATGGACACACTTATTTCACTCATCATGCTATCAAGTGTTAATGATGCACTTAGTCAGTGAAAGACATGACTTACCTGTGGGCTCCATACGGTCACATCGTTGTCGTACTGGTTGCGGAACTAAAGACAAACAAAAAACAAGCAGTCACTTAAAAGACTGTTATTAAAATATCACACACAGGAGCTGAACTTACATAGTTGTCTTGCATTATAAGCAGTTTTCTTGGTTAGCTACTGTTTCTCAAGGACTGAAGACTGCAACTACAAAAGAGACTGTCTGCAGGTTGGACTTTTCCAGAGCCAGGTTTTAAATTACCACCGTGATTAAATTATTTATAAACACGCATCTCTTTACTGGCTCGAAACACAAAACACCAAACTGACTTTAATACTGGATTAGGACCAGACAGCAGCATAAATACTGGGAGCATGGTAAATGGCAATCATAAAATACTAAATGGATTTCAATTGTCCGTCAAGCCAAATAACAACAGACACGAAGAGCTGGTTAAAAAAAAGTTATGGGGATTTCTGCTTTTATCGCCTCATCAGCGTCACAATTAAAACGTTGGATTTTGTGTATTTCACCCTGTTTCTGTCATGTATTTTTTTTTAATTAACTTGTGGGGACAAGAATGATTTGCAATTGCTATGCACTCATGTTCATACACCATGTCGCTCTGAAACGCTCCCATCATACAAAAGTTTGACCAGTTAGAATTTAATGACGGCTAACTGTCATTAGCTAAGTAACCTTTACAGAACATCACTAACATTTACTATAGGAGACTTGCGGAATCATCACAGCCTTCGCAGTGATACATTTCTGCACAAAATAATTATTTCTCTTTTTCTAGCTTTTAAAGCCGAAAGGCCGGTGAAGTGGATTAAGGGAAAACGAAAGTAAGACATTCTACTTCCATCGCTAGTTTCAATGACGCTAACTCAGCCTAGCTGCTGAACGTTAGCCTTCCAATTCTCGATTCATCTAACAAATATTTAACTCATCATGTTTTAACAACATTTAATAGGAGCTAACTGAATATTTACTTAGGCAGACTGCGCTGAGTATAGGCTACGCGAAGGCTGTTTCTTTGAACACTGTGCGGCTAACGCTAGCAGTGCAGTGTTTTGCTTACTCACAGTGCAGTCAAAAGTTAGCCAGCTAATGTTAGCATTGTGGGAGTAAGTGGACCTGCTTTCAGGATTTCTTGAGTAAATATTATACGTAAAAATATACCGTGTCATTTATTCAGGCTTCGGGTCTGATGTATAATATGAAACTGACCAAAAAGTTATACATTTAATTCATACGCACCATCTCTGCTTAAGAAAGTGCCTCGTCCCCGCCGCCTGCGCAGTGATCCTCACTTGATTTATTTTCCTGACAGGACGTCAGGGAAACCAACAGAACCCCGATTTCAAATCAGTGATCAACCGAGTGAACTTTTGGTTGGTAATGTAAAAAAACAACAAAAAAACAGTCCAATCTCTTATTTTTTTAAAAAGCATTCACAAACACTCACAAAATATCTAAAAAACAAAATTAATAAAATAGAAGTGTATTTTAAATCTTGCCTCTACAAATGCAAATATTATAAAATCAAATAAGAGAAAATAAAACAACCGTTTTAATTTGTTAAGGTAAATCTAAAACTAATCAATTGCAATGTTTTTTTTTTTTTACTTAAATCATAAGAAGGATCGTGAAAAGAGAACCCATTTGGATATGAAAAAGTGAACTGAAAGCAGAAACTGAAACTGTGGAAAAAACACAAGAGCTCTTTGTGGAATGAACTGATCTGTGCGAATTAATGAACCATCTTGCCGTGTACATTAGCTTACTATAACGAAATCCGTTTTTGTATATTCTTTTCTACGGAGTGAGCTCTTGGTTGCAGTGATTGAGCATGGACACTAGGCGGCAGCAGTAAATTAGAAGAAGGAACCGAGGCGTCACTGCGTAGGGGACGCTGTCTTATTGCTGTCGCAGACCTGTTTCTCCATACAAATCCAGAAGAAAATATAAAATTGTCCTATAGACATAATAGTAGGTGCTTGTTTGATATCTTTACTTTCGTTTCTTTTTCTTCGCTAAAGGCACACTCACTTTAATGATGAAAAACCTTACCAGCTAGATTTGAAGGGTTTTTTTTTTTTTTTTTTTTTTTTTTTTTTTTTGCCTACATTCATAGTTTTCCCAGATGTGTGTGATTCCGTTTACTATTTACTATAAGGTCAAAACAGTACAGGTAGTAATATAACATTTGTGAAAATTGAAAATAATTTTTTACAAAGACAGAAGAAGTCCATGTGTTAGTAAAGGCCACCCATCTCAGTTATTCACATATATTATTTCTGTGTCGCAGAGCACTTCAGTCAATACCTGTCTGTTTCCTGAAACCATAATAACCCATGACTTTTCATCTGCAGTGCATGAATTGTCTCTCCTTACAGACAATAATAAACAGGACTAAACCAAAGTAGAAAGTAAAGCAGATTATATCCACTACACTGTCTTAGAATACACATTTTATGTCAGCAGCCTTTTGTTATCTATGATGAAGTTGCTGATGCTACTCCCCAGCTCAGTACCTTTCTTGCTGATTTCTGTCTTTACAGAAGCAACACCATGTTCAGAAAAGACTGGAGTACTTTAAAGAAAATTCTTAAAACTGGCAGGATTCCCCTTTAATCCTTTAAACATGTGAATGAACATAATTTTCAGCACTATTTTAGCAGCTAGCAGTTGAAAAAATGGCACTCACACCATTTTTGAATTGTAAATCCCTAGGATGGCATATCTTTAAAAAAAAAAAACTGTAATAATATAATCATTTTGCTGCTCCTTATTAGAGCCCAGTAAAATGTCCCTCTGTTGTGGTGTAGTGGTAACAGGTAATGAGGTTGTATCCTGTGTGCTTTCTGTTGAGCACCACAGAAACAGTCCCAGCTTCTGTTCCATTAGACGGGTAAAAGCCAGAAATTGCTGGTCAATAAATGTGGCGTTCAGAGAAATCCTCACGGATCCATTGTTTGTACTGGGCTTTTTCTCTGAGGGCATTTCATACTTTGTGTTGTTCTGCTGTAAAACACAAATCGCCCATTTTCCAAAATGGAAATACTTTGTAACAGCTATCATGAGTGAATGGTATTGATAGTTATTAGGCTCAAGTTAATAGTTAATTACTGTTAATATGGAATAAAGTGATAATTAATAATATTTTTTGCATAACATAATCAGCCACACAATGTTCAGCTACATACAAGCAGGCAGATGAAGTGGCATAATTCACAGGACTGTTTAACCTTTGTGTCCTGTTTTTTTTTTATCTGTTTAAATTCAGTTTCTCTAGTTCTTTTTTAAGGTTTAGGCACCAAGACTACTTGGTTAAATGGTCTAGATTAAACTACAAATTACAACTGAGACCCATCTCACTGGTATGGCACATGGGTCAGAGTTTGAAGCCAAAGGAAACTGAGGTCTCATTGTTTTTTAACAGTATAAATATCTGTTAAAGTTTAGCTAATTATTGTCTTAACTTTTATTACTGATTGTTATTTTAAAAGTGATATATTGTAACGTTTGTTAGCTGTCACCACTTCAGCTGCTTTCCAATAAAGAAAAAGATTATGGCTAATTTACGAGAAAAAAGATTTGAGACTGTCTTTCGCCCCAAAAGCAGCGAGACAGAAAATATTGTGTTTAAAATTTAGGTGAGGGTATAAAAAGAGGCGGCTGTAAAGCGTTCACAAGCGTTGTTACCTTTAGCTGCAGTGGAGCTCAACATCCTGACCAGAAAATACATAAACGCCATTTTTCTTTTTCCTTAAAGTTAACCGTTACCCAAATAGTTCTTGTGCCTTAAAACCCAACAGTCCGTGAAGGTCAAAGAAAAGAAAATGAAAAAACGATCCTGTTTTATGTGGGAGCATCATTAGACATTGGACAAGGATTTACAGGATTATCTTATATAAAAAAAAATCTACTACAACTTAGCTTTGCAGGAATGGTTTTACTTTTCTTTTTTCTAAAATCATCTCATGAGCTTTTCAAGTATTTTTTTAACTTATTAAAATCCAATCCTATAGGAGATATGGGAGAAAAGCACTGCTTTCAAATGCTTTTTTCCTTTTTTCAAATGTATATCACACGGTTGTGCAGCAGCTCTACAGGTGGACAGATGCTGACAGGTTTGTGGGGTTTAGCATAGCCACAGTGATACACATGCTTTCCACACAGCTCCAGAAACTCTCATGGACATTTTTTTTCTTCCCTAAGGGATTCTATCACTTTCCATGATGTGTGTCTCTGCAGCCAGAGAAATGCCCACTGAACGCCTTATGTCCAATACCCTGCGTCTCGCTGTATTCTTGGCCACCGTTCCCCCATTTTTTTTCTCTCTCTTTCTCTCTGTTAATGATATCTGATGTACCCTTGATCCAGAATGGGGTTGGGTGGGGAGTGGGGGTGGGGGTTTGAATTAGTAGGACTGTGCTGACGAGCTCTCCTCCCCTGCCAAGGCAGCAGCAGCATGGCGGCAGCCATTACATCAGTGCGCCAACCTCCTCCTTTGTGATTGAGATTGTAGGAGCTGTGCTTAGCTCAGCATGTTTTTTTCTTTTTTTTTTCCTGGGGGCCTCATTTTATTTTGCCAAGTGCCCCCCCCCCCCACCTCCCATTTAATTTTTCAAATGGAGAGCAGCCTGAGTCACTGTGTGATGGGTCCAAGCCACACTGTGGACCCACACATGGTGGTAAGTGTAAGCACACCCATTCTTCTACTCATTCATATATATCTATATCTATCTATCTCTCTATATATAGATAGATATAGATATATATATAGATATATATATATATATTTTAAATGATGGTTAATTACTATCTCTAGTTTATATCATCACTTTAGCACCCAGTGATTTTTTAAAAATATGTTGTGTCTTTCCTTTTGTTGGCAGGACACACCGAGGATTTTACATTACTTCTATAATGTATAATAAAACATATAAACATAATATATAGTAATAATTTCTATCCTGACTGGTGTAAAATTCCGCAAATTCCCAACCTGTGTTGCTAAAAATAGGTCAGCGATGTGTTTTAGCTCGGAAAATGGACGGACTAATTGGTAGGAAAGGTGGCAGCTCTGCCAATGTTGCATTAAGCTGGCAGCTATCCAGTGACAAGACAGGTCAGGGGTCTGCAGCCACAGAGCAAACAGAGAAAAGCCTCGGCAGCCTATCCTGCTGATAAGTTTTATGGCTCTCATCTGCATGTCGTCATAGGCTTTAAGATTTCCAGCAGAGCATGTGTGTGTGAGAAGAGGTGAGGAGGGAGTCTTGCAGAGATCCTTCTCAGTGCTGTCAGTTTCCTGGTGTTGACGAAAGCACTTATGCAGCATTTCAGTGGCAAATGGCTGAAGACGTTTTTTTCTGGCTAAAAAAAAAAGCTGTACATTATGGGCACTTAATAATATCAGCAGTTATATAGGCTGACTCTTTGCTCACTCTATGTGCCTACGAATAGACGTGATGAAGTAAAGCCACACATCGTGTGTCTCTAATATAACAATAAATATGACAGCAGCAGGTTTGCTATAAGCCACCTGATGTCATGCTGAGCTATTTTTGGACTTGGATTCAGATTAGCAAAGGTTCAACTCGGTTTAGCGTAGATTTAGGAGAATAGTGCGAGGGTCTGAGTGATGGAACATGACTGTTGAATAGAGGATGAGCAGACTGGTGGCTGAGGTGGAGCTGAAAAGCTGGGTGGAGAGAGTCGTGACCAGCATGCTGCGGAGCACTATCTGTTCTTAGGTGTATAGGGTGGGCACAGACACACAGGCACACACACACACAGACACACACACACACACACACACACACACACACACACACACACACACACACACACACACACACACACACACACACACACACACACACACACACACACACACAAAACTACAAAGACACTTGTGGTTAGCCAGGAATCCAAGAATCATGAAGATCCAATAGTAGTGCCAGCAATGATTACCGTATATCTAAAACCTCCAACAGGGCAAAATTAACCTGCTGTCAAGGTAAAAGCTTTTTCATTTTAGGAAAAGAGA
This sequence comes from Oreochromis aureus, assembly GCF_013358895.1. NCBI lineage: Eukaryota > Metazoa > Chordata > Actinopteri > Cichliformes > Cichlidae > Oreochromis > Oreochromis aureus. The sequence continues at coordinate 22,935,039 of NC_052948.1, read as the reverse complement.
AAAAAACAGATTTCCTGACGAAGACAAAACTATATTTATAGAGTGGTGACAGACAACAAGACACAGGTGAAAGAGGATGAGAGACAATTACAAAAGGGTGAAAATTAACAAAAACAGGAAGTAAAATCCACAAGAAACACACAAAAATTCAAAATAAAAAAGAAAGTAACCACATAAACAACAACTGAGAAACACAAAGTCAGAGAGAGGAACATATAAGGCAAGTAAAAATAGAAACACATAAGGCACAAAATCTAACAGTTATAAAAAAGGACCTTGCGATCAGCACTGTAAGCAGTTTTGAATCCCAGTATTCTTTGGACCTGGAAAAAGTCTAGCCCTGATTTACATTCATATCTCAGTCATATCCCTTCTTACGTCCACTTACTACACAAGCCTATCATGTTTCATAGCAGACAAAAGATATTGCTACGTTTGCAAAATTAACAGCATGTAACTGACCACACAATGTACATAGGTGTGAATTTTACCCAGTGGAGCTAGTTATTACTAGTCATTTTTAAGTCTGCCTTCATCTTAACCAACTGCAAATGAAAAAGAAAAGATTTTTAGTGGCACAGACGGGACAATCTGGCTGAAAGTGGAGCCAGTGTCACTGCTAGTGACAAGCCTCTGGTGAGCAGAGTGAATTGCAGTCAGAGCAGGAGCGGTACGCCTCACCCAGGCAGACACAACCAAAGAGTGAGAACATACAGGCGACCAACATGAAACACACACAGAAAAAAAATATAGTGAGGATACAGACAAGATTGCAACATGATGCCAGTATGGCTTACATAAACACACACTGGCTTAATTCAAATAGTAATTAATACTCCTCATTGTAAGAAGGAAATGCAGTCTTGGAAGAAGCTGATTTCTGCCATTAAGGATACAGTGATTAGGATTTTCCTATCCATCTTTTTTATTGTTTTAATGCCAGGAAATGCACCCACACCAGTCCTCAAGTACTAGAATCCATCATTTTAATGTTGTGATTGTGTCTGAGCAGCTCACCAATTAGACGTTTTAAAACTTCTTATAAAGAGTTTATTGTTTAAAAGTAGTCTACACCGTGATAAAATATAAACAGTGCCACAGAGAGTGGTCTAACTAGTTGTATAAATTTAGCAGTTGATGTACTTGCACCTGCCTCTTCTAAACCCTGTTCAGTGATTGTAAAGTTAACTTAGCAACAACCTCCTAGAAACCTAGACTTATATCTGCAACATTAGGCTTTAGATTATGCTGGTTACAGTGTAGCATAGAAACACAGGCTTTTTGTGATGACTATTCAATTTCCATCAAACTTGTGTTTCTTTTGATTTTTGTAAAGGCGATCAGTCTGTTGGTCAGAAACTTTTGTTTTAAGAGAAATAGCTTTACGAATATTTGATGGATTACCAGAAAGACATCCCCCTTAAAGAGATTTCCTTGGGGATAGGGAGCCCCTATAATTGTTGCCTTGCATGTCTGTCTACAAACTACTTGTGTAAATGGATTATAAAGTAAATGTGCAGGATCCACATGCTTTCCCACATCTTTTTTAAAACTGAGCAGGGTTTTGTTTCTGGAAGTTAAAATTCTCTTGGTACATGGGAGACAGACAGATATGCAGACAAATGGGCAGCAACTCATAAACTTCCTTTATGGGAATAGACCAAACTAGGATGCTAATGTGTTAATTTTCATAGATGTTGGAGGTATAAGATGACAAGTTGAAAAACTTAAAAAAAAAAATAGATAATGGGAGGTGTAAGTAGTTTTTTTTTTCTTCTTTTTTTTAAAGAGGTGCCTGGGAAACATGTGTTTTAGGCTTAGAGAAAAATTTGATTGCAATAAAAATAAATTTGTCTTGTAACCAATGAAACAATTTGACATGCTGCTGTGTACTGAAGCTCTCTCAATCAAGACTCAAAGACTCCAGGACTGAAAAATTAACCACTAAAGTAAAAGTGCCAAAAAATGTAGCTCAGCTAATTGAAGCTTCCTTAACCTCCCAGGACCTGGCGTCCACATATGGCGACATCACATTTTGGGTTGTCTAGACCACAACACTAAATTTTGCTCTTTCAAATGGTTTTCAAATGAGCCATTTTGCTCAAAGGGGCACAATTGTTGTTTCTCATTTTGTTTTTGTACTCAGGAAAAATGCTGCTCTGTTCAGACAGCAATTAAAGAGTTTTGCACATCATTACTCAGTTTTGCCTTTATAGTGTTCTAATGAACACTATAAAGGCAAATAGCAAAGAGAAAATAAAAATGCATGCCATGAAAGAGTTCGGGTCTTAGGAGGTTAAAGAAATAAGCCAGTATTTCATGTTAAAATACTAAACTAAACAGTATTAAAAAGTACTGGCCAAGCAAACCGCTGCACTATAAACAAGTCTTCTTTTCAGTGTTAGCTCAACAAACAATAATTATCAAGAAATGCCATCAATGTGATGCTGAGCTTCTGTTACACAGTGACACGAGATACTTACATGAACTGTTATCATCTAATTTTTCCAAATATATTTATGTAAAATAAATTACGTATACAGTGAGGTTAGATTAATTGGTCAATCTAAATGTTTTAAATTTATGTCATTAAATATATTACAATTACATTATACTAAGCACATGGTCTAATATTTTAATGAAGGTACATTTACCAGAACTTTCTCTTCTCATCCCCACATTGTTGCATCTGCTCTGCTATTTTCTAGACTTTAATCATTTTTACAGTTGCTTATTTCGACGACTCTATTAAATAATCATCTGCACCATCTGAAAATTACTGTATAGATTTTTTTTGTGTTGACTGTTAAAATTCGTAGCATACCAACAACAGAACACACACAAACTGAACGACCGTAGGACACCCACACTAAACGCCAACAAAAGTGTACAGGGTGAATACAATTTTAAGGTTGTGATTTGGTGCTCACTTGAACCGTCAAATGTATAAACGTTTGTGATTGTGGGATAAATTATTATAGTACGATAGAGTAGATAGATGCAGATCTGGATTAAATACGGATGTTTGTGGCTCTGATACTGAGCAAAAATGAGGTTTTACAACGAAAGGTCCACGAGCCGATAGGTGATGTCTGCCTTTTTTATACAATCTGTGCTCTTAATAGTTCCACAGTGCCTGCTGGTTGTGCTTGGATTTTTGAATTTTTATTTACAGATGAGACAGGAACCCTGCTATTTTATGATTACAAGTTATAGTGATGAATGCTTGTAAAACTTCAGAACCCACCTATCTTGCAGTATGGCTATGTCATGAGTCCTGGTGGCATACAGCTGAGTGCAGTTTAAATGTTATTTCCAAATAATCTTACTACGTTTTCGTCATACTGTCTCAACTTTACCCACAAAGCAACTGGGCTACCAGCCGTATGGCTCAACTGAGCACGGTCTGTGGATACTTAAAAAGGTTTCTCTGTCATATTTTTATTTATTTTTTTTTTTAAAACCTGTCCCGTTTGGTTCTTTTGCCATCAGAATTATTGTCTAAAGGCGAAGAAAGATGCCCAACGGATTTACTTTACCAAATGGACCATCCCAGCCTTGCCGTAATGGTCCATCTGATTCACCTTTTATTGTTTATTGTTTATTTTATTTTCACTTTCTGAATACGGGACAGACTTGACTGGTGGAAAGAAAGGGGAGAAAGAAAGAGGAAAAGAAAAAAAAACACCTGAGAAGAGGGACGGGGAAAAGGGCAAAAACAAAACCAACAGAATAAGCAGACAAAAAAAAAAAATACATATCGATCACCTGGATCACCTGTTGAGAAAGAAAAAGAAAGCAAGCAGAAGAAGACAAGAGTAATAAACAAGATCACAATGATATATGGGAATATGACAGTAAATACTAAATATTAAACATTATGGTGCAGCATGTGAGATCGACAGCGCACAGTGTGCTTTGAGGTAGGAGCCCAAAAGGGTGTAGTTTGTGTGTGTGATCACCCGTGTGTACACCTGTGAGCATGAACGCTTGTTTTTAAGAGGTTCCTTCATGTAATGATCTGCTAGAGGGTGTGGGGGCCACTGCCCCGACCTCCAGGGCATGAAGCAGGTATGGAGGAGATCAAAACTCCAGACATCCAGAGGCCCCAGAACACAAGAGACCAAGGAAGACCAACAGAGGGGCAGCCGCCACTATCCCAGAAAGAGCTGAGGAGAGTCCCAGATGAGGGGTCACTCAGCAGCCGCGAGCAGAAGCCAGGGGTTGCAGTGACGTGCCCGTGAGCTCCGCCGGCAGCCAGCTGTGCCCGAGTGACCGAGCCCCGGGCCGAGGGCCGAGGCACCCCATCCCAAGTGGCCCGAGCGAGCCCCAGGCTCCATGCCCCGATAAGCAGCCGCCTTTGGTGAGCCGGTGTGTACCTGGGCGCCCACCCCGGACACAAAGAACCACCAACGCACCGATGTCTGAGGGCGTCTGCCACCGGCAGGGGAAGTGGTGGGGAGATGGGCCTCAAACCTTGGAGGGCCTGAGATGTCCCCAGAGAGGTGGGGTCTGATACCCAACCTGACATATAGACACGGACAAACAGGCACACACAGATACAAACATCTATTCCCACCCTCATGCTCTCAACACTCACCCAACATGGAGACAGACATAGAGACACTGTACACACAATCACACTCCCCAAGCGTACTCTAAGCCCCGGGTCTAGGTACCCTTGCCCCTGGAGGGGGAAACTGCGCCCAGACCCAGGTGGTGTTACCCTTTTCCCTGCGGTGGGAGAAGCAGACCGCCCGACTCCGCAGCAGCAGGGAGGCCCCACATTCCAGACCCCAGTCGGACGGCCAACTCCTCCTCCTAGCCCCCCGCCCAGCAGGCCGCAGAGAACGGGGGTGTAGGAAGACTCCAAACCTCCCTCCACCCGCTCATATGTAGTGTTGATGTATGTGTGTTCTAAGGTGCATTTAAAACCCAGGAGGGCATGGAGCTACCTGCCAGAGCAGCAGGTAAGCGTATAGCCCCTCCTGCTAGCCCTCAATGTCTACGTGTATTTAAAATTGAGAGGTGGGCAGCGGCGTCAGGGGTGAGGTGTACACCCTGATGGTGATTGGAATCCGTGTAGCGTGCCCACCCCAAGATCCTATATGTATGTGTAATGAGAGTGTGAGTAATGTGAATGTCTAAGTTGTGGGATAAAATTGAGGCAGAGGCAGCCAGAAGGGGACAGAGGGGGGAATGTCTCCTCTGCACCCTGGTGACACACCCCTACCCCAAGGCCCTGCATGTGTGGGTGATTGTGGTGGAGCGGGAAGAGGAGGCAGCTGGAGATGGGAGAGGAAGGAAGGGAGGGCAGTGACCCCTCCTGGGGTCAGCTCCCCGCTGACCCCAGTAGGCACCCCATACTCTGCAACCCGCCAGGGAAAGGGGGCCCAGGCCCATCCAGACCGGGGCCCAGTGGAGCAGCGCCTCCCGGCCCCACAGAGCCCGGGACAGTCCACCTGACCCCACCACAGAGAAAACTGCACCCACCCCATCATCCACTCATCTTCCAGACTACACAAGACAATAGACGCCCAGGCTGAGATCTTCCTCCACCTCTCCTGTATCTCCCCTCCTGCAGAGAGAGTTCCTGAAGAGAGGAAGGCTCCTGCAGGATGTGACAACCTCCCCACCAGTTGAAGAGCCCCCAGGTGGTTCGATGCACAGGCGGCACCCTGCGCCAGGACTGGGCCCCATACACCCACCCGCCCACAACCCCGGCAACACACCAACCAGGACCCAAGCCCCTGAGGCTTGGCCAGGGCCCCAGCCCAGAGACGGAGTGCCCCAGAACCTCACGCCCATCCCGGACCCACCCAGGGGCAGCCAGGCTACCAGGTCAGTAACCCACGTCCGTCAGCACAGACCCTCCCTAGCCCTGCTGCACGCAGCCACGAGGAAACCGTCACCTAAGAGCCAACAGAGCCCCTAATTGGCCATGACCGCTACCCCGGTTGAGCCCCCAAGGAAGATGCTCCCAGGGAACCCCCGATGCCCTAAGCCTGTCCCTACCCCCACACCAATCACAACAGTGAAGGTGGGACCAAACTAAGACCCCCACCCCACTAGGTGATGGAGCTGATCAAAGGAGCCCAGAGCAATTGATCTGATGTGGTGGCAGAGGCTGTATCAAGACTAATGTGATCTAATAGATAATTTCTATATTGGTTAGAATTAAGATTATTTTTATTTTTCCAGTTCATGAGGACTGTTTTCTTGGCTATGCATAGGGCAGTGAAAACCATATGGGCTATATTCTTTTCCGGAGTGACATTATCAAAGCTGCCCAACAAACATACTAAAGGGGAAGTTGGAATGTTACATTTCAGACACTTTGATAAGTCTTCACATATCTCACGCCAAAACTTCTGAACTGGTGGACAGAACCAAAGTGCGTGGATATAATTGTCCGGTGAATTGGTTTGGCAGTGTGAGCAGTTGTTGGTAGACGTAAAGCCCATCTTGAACATCCGATGACCTGTATAGTGCACTCTATGTAGTATTTTGTATTGAATTAATTGAAGACTTAGGTTTCTCTGTCATATGAAGCTAAACTTGAAGAACTCAGACTGATCCAAAATAGTCAGCTTTGGATCAGACTCTATAAACTCTTGATTGCCACCCTCTTACTTAATGCTTCCTCTTTGGATTTCAGTCTAACTTTTGGTTTAACTGAACCAAAAATGAAACATTACAGAAATTGTTGGTCATGTATGCAGAATTATAAGATTTCTCATCGCTGTCTCTCGTCATCACGTGACATATCTGAGGAAACGCAGCCATTTACTGTGAAGATGTTGGACTTTTGATGATGACAGCATCTGAGTTAACTTGAAAATGAACGCACCAGAACCATTTGTTCATTTGTCACCTCGTGTCAGTGTCAATGCGGAAACATCTGATGATGCCAAGCCTACAAAACGGAGACATCCAATCATTACTTTTGGCTCTCCAGAAAACATTTAAGCATTAATTGCATTTGCTCATCTAGCACTCCAGCTTTGGAATAAAAGCAATGTGAGTAGTCACTTTTGGAGATGAGAACATTGTCTTGTGTTGATTAACTCAACGCTGATTTATTTCATATCCACAAATTATTTTTGAAAGCGGTTAAAACGAAAAAGAAAGCTGATATCAATCAGTTGAAATCTAATTGATTTATCTGAATTGCACAGACTGTCAGTCTTTTTTCCTGATGACACATAATTTGATATTAGTATGAACAGGAGGAAGTTGGGATGAGCCTTCAACTCAGCTTTACTATGAGTCACACTTTTCATTTTGTTGTCACAAGTGATCAGATTTTATCAAGACAATGATGAACTTCACTGTGGACGAAGGTTTGACATGAAAGCCGCTCTGCTGTGTGATACATCAGTCTGATTTCTGACTCATGTAAAGTTCAGTGCAGTGTTTCACGCTGACGTCATGCATGTCTTCCTGTTCCTTGTTATTTGCTCAGTCTTTGTTTATGATTAAATTATATCCACTACTCATTAAGAAACGTACTTCCAGATTGTAAACCGAGAAGGTGCAAATTATGTGGCAATAAATGATTAATGATTATTAAATACATATTTATCCCATATGTACCACTAAAGCAAAATAATACTCAGGTGTGGAGGGTTTCTAAAGTAGCTACCGCATGCGACCTAACTTTGGGGTCCTTATTACCATTTAAAATATACTTTATTTCATTTTAAACAGAGTAAGGACAAACTGGTTTAATGCTCCCACTTTCCTCAGATAGGCTTATCCAAAACTTGAATTTTTATACAGTCTTGTAAATTAAATTAATTATTACCTCTGTTGAGGAGCTTGCTTTTAAATAAAATTTAATTTAAAAAAAGCTTGCATTTTGCAGTTGTTTTTACTGCACAAAAAAAATATCATAAAGTAGATTTAAAAAGAACGCAAAACACAACACTGAAGAATCAACTTTTTGGAAAATACAAAGCTATTCCCTTAAAAGTAAATACTGCGCAGAGGGTGAACTGCCTTGGTGCAGGTTTGCTTTACGTTAACTATGAAAAGCAACACAGATGTGACAAAAAATATTAAAAAACAGGCAAGAAAAGAAACACAGAGGTATACTGCTAAATATATTTCCCTTTTCACGAGTCTAAAAGAACACAATATGTCTTTATCATTGAACGTAATGGTGATCAGTAATGATGGTGGTGTCAATAGGAATGGGTTCGTACACAATATACAAAGTCCAAGAGTGTGGAGTTAGAAGAATAATGTGCAATGTAACCGCCAACTGAAGACAGCAAGTCATCAGATCGTTCTGTCAAACTAATTGAAATATCCACCAGCTTTAAATTTCATGTGATGTGACATTTGTGTGCTTATCATGGAATTTCTGTCAGAGCTTCTGGTTTAGCGTGGGCACGTGTGTCTAGTTTAAGTTATTACAGGCTGCTCTAAAAAGGCATCGACTGTGCTTCGAGAACCATTGGTATTTGATCGTGTCATCAGCTCGGATGCTGGAATTAATCCTGGCATTACGTAATGGTTGTATGGTTACAGCGAAGAAAGCATGATGTTAAATTAGGACAGCGGGACGTGCCAATCAATACTCCCAGATATGAAGGAATCTGGACGCAGAGGAATTCCGGGTCACAGGGAAAGGTTACCTCAGTTTGATATTTATGCTTTTTGACTTTTAGACTTGGCTGTTTTGGAAATCCAATGAAATAGCCACTAAAGTCTAGACATATTTATACACGACCACTCAGAAGGTCACTTAGAAATAAGCTCATGTTTTTAGAAAAAGAGACATCTGTAACTATTCAAAGGGAATATTATAAGTAAACAAATAGTAAAATTTATGTACATATATATATATATATTGTATGTATAAAAAACAACTAAACTTACCCTAAACTCAATGTTTTGGAGAAAACTCCAGGACCGTTTTAGAGAAAATGAAGAAAAAAGTAGTGTTTGAAATATCATACTTTGAATGTTTGTTCCCCACATGCCAAGACTTGACAGGAGATTTTTCAAAATCTAGAAATCAAATATTCTGATTGGGTTACAAATTAACTGTTCAACAGGAGTTCATGCTATATTCTGTTACTTAATGCAGGTTTATCATGTTAAAAGTCTAACTGATCATTAGACAATCATAAAGCTGTTAGCACAGCTAAAAATTCTTCTGCTTTTATAATAATTCTTTTTTTTTGCTTGAGTCTTGAGCATTGGTTTGGGTCCTAAAATTTAAATTATAATAAATAAAACCAAGTGTATCGTATTTCAAACAGGAGTTTTGTGATCATCAGTATGATCCCCAGCCAAAAAGAAATAAATTGCACGATACATTTTTTAAGCAATAAATTGCAAAAAAACAAAAACAAAAAAACATTCAATAAACATAAGATACAAATTTGAACTTGGATATGCAAATTTCTGGCAATTATTTCATGGTTCAGTCTTTAAAGGTTTATATTATTGACAAATTAACCCAAGTTCTAGGGTTTGGGGTCATTTGTGAGATGAATGACTCATAAAAATATGGAGGAGGATGAGTCACTTCCACCTGTAAAGCATGTTAGAGACATGTGATGGTTTGAGGTTACTTTGACATGAGAAATGGGATCTTGAGCAAGGAAGTCACTTGATTTTACAATGCCATATCCCATGGAGCTAATTTCCTCTGACCGTTGTAAAATGACCCAAATCGCAGCTCCAAACTATACAATAACCACTGAGAAAAGAAGCAAGCAGCTTGTTTTTGTCTACAGTGAAATGGCCAGCACAGTTACCTAAACCCCACAGAGCTGTTGTAGGATCGTCTGTATGAGAAAGGCCCATCAAGCTAATCCAACTTATGAAAAGCGCTTGAATGAGCATCAGGGAAAGTTTTTTCAGATTAGTTCAACAATATGTGTCAGCATGTCTTTATCCTGTTTTCCTTCTTTCACCCCAACCGGTCGCAGCAGATGGCCGCCCCTCCCTGAGCCTGGTTCTGCCGGAGGTTTCTTCCTGTTAAAAGGGAGTTTTTCCTTCCCACTGTCACCAAAGTGCTTGCTCATAGGGGGTCATATGATTGTTGGGTTTTTCTCTGTATTTATTATTGTGCGATCTATTGTACAATATGAAGCGCCTTGAGGCGACATTTGTTGTGATTTGGCGCTATATAAATAAAATTGAATTGAATTGAATTGAATATGACAGGGTGACAGATAAAAATAAAATCCTTACTTACAACCTTGTCAATGTCTTGGATATATTCCGTGTTCACTTTGCAACTCATTCGGTGAATGAAAGCAGTAGTAGCTTTGATCAAAAATATGACATTTACTGGATGATCCCAAATCTTTAAGCAGTAGTTTATATCTTCAGTGCAGCCTTTCTGTGCCAGATTTTAATAGGCTGTAATAAAAAAATCACATTTTTTCTAAAAGAAAAAAGAAAAAAAAATCCGATTTTGTATTCATACACCCACCAGCTGGCAATGCCACAATTTGAACTTCGGTGGGCGTGTGATCAAGTGTTGTTCTAGAGACACCTGGCTGCTCTTACTAATCTATTCATTAAACTCCCTTAATGGCCTCTTGTGCTTCAGGATCCATCATGTCACAATAATGGCTTTTACGAGTGAAGGGTGCTTTTAACTGCATTTGACTGATTGGAAAAACTGTCCCATTTCTGGTGGCAGAGGGAAAAAAATGCAAGGGCTGAACACACTATATTAATTTCATTGTCAGGCCGACTGAACCATTAACTGGTAGACTCTTTTAACTCAACGAGAGTGACATAACAAGCGAAAGATCAAGTTCGTGGATCGGGAATTTAATGGTCCACAATTGCAGTATTTTTCTCTGGAAATGAGAGCAAGTTTTTTAAAGGGATGATGACTACAGAAGGCACACGCTAACTAAGTGAGAGAAAGAAAAGTGGTAATGGAAGATGTTGAAAAAAATCAAAAAAATAATGCAGAACAGGCAAAAGAAACATTGTACAGGACAGAGGTAATCACTTAGACCTTTCCTGGAAATGACTGTACAAGTTGAACTTGCAAAAGAATAGCACAATTTAAATGTATATTATGTTTCCTCTTCGTGAAGATTTTCTTCCTCAGTTTCATTGTAATTTAAGCATCTCTGAGCCACACTAAGAGCCGGAAATTTCCAACTCTCAGCTTTGCTGCAGAGGCAGAAACGATGGCAGATTCTTGGGTTTCGTCCAGGCTTTATAACCGCATAACGTTTAACTTTCTATAAATACCACGGGATGCAGTCCAAGTTGATCAAGTGTGATTGAATCTGAAATGACTCCAAAGATGAGAGCCAAGTTTCCTTAAGATACTTCAGAGGAACTGCTTGCCTCTGCCCAGCTTTTGACAGGGTACCAGCCTGAGTCACTCTGCTCTTTCCTAAGATACAGAGTATTCAAGCAGCTATAATGGTTGCACTACACAAAATCTCACTGGTATTGGTAAGTTAAAAGGGCACAATTGTGCTCTGCTTTAAAAGTATAGGTGACTGGTAGCCGCCCTGATTATTTACCAGTTATATCAAGTGTGTCAACTAGGTTTTAAATTTAGCTCGATTCTACATATAGTTTCTTACAAAAGGGATTGCAAGATGACTGCTGGTCCTTCATCAGGTCAATGTTTCCACAGGACTTGATCTTTCTGGTGGAAATTCTGTGGTTTTAGATTGAAAAGGATTTGCTAAACTACAAATCATTTAATCATTTCAGCATAGGTGAGGTTTAAACAGTGCTCTCATATAACTGCCTTATTAGAATTTCCACAATACTATTGATTGGCCCAGTGCTGCCTTCAGTGTTCATCTAGAAAGTCCCAGAAATGGAATGAATCCAAACCAAAGCTAAGGTGCAAGCTTTCTTCTATATGAAAATATTTGTGCATGAAATAAATTATTAAATGACTAAAATAATAATTAAATCAAGATCTCCACTGGGGAAAAAAAGCCTAGACTAGGGTTATTCCATGTCTGGGAAACAGAATCCTAATGTTTTATATAGTCTGGCTGGCGAGCAAAATCTTCACACAACTCTAATCCAGTGCCACCATATTTCTACAAATCAAGTCACTTCATTCATTCTTGTGTAATCATGATAAATAGGAGCCACAACAGGCACTTTTCGGAAGCACAAACTCTCCTCAGTGTTGCTTTATACGTCCACAGCATTTGTAAGTGTCTAACTATTGATTGCTGAGAGGTCTCTTTTTCTTGTTTGCTTCTTTTTCTTGAATGAATGTGGAGTAGATACAAGCAAGTCCAGGGGGTTCAGACAGTGAGTCAGTCAGAGTGCCAACATCCCTCCTACGCTGCAATGCAAAAGGCCCCTGATTGATGCTTTGAGGTTTTAACAATTGAATGTAATCTCCTTAATGTCTTGGGGATGAACAAAAGCAAACCCCTGGAAACGTCGGCCGCCCTGCTCGCATCCTTGACATTTAACATGTTTCTTTTACTGATGACCTATCCCAGAGTACTAGCACGACCTTCTGCTCAGCCACTCTTGTTCTTCCGGTTGAACAAACAAGACAGCATGCTCTGGGAGTGTTAACACCTGCTAGAAGGTACACATCCTTTACTAAGGACTGTTCTTGTTAATCCTGATGGACACTTCACCCCAGGTGTTTAAACACCATGCCTGTTCGTCCTGATGTAAAACCACAAAGTGACACCAGTTCCTTCATTTGAACTCTCATTTAATCAGGTGGCGAGCTTTCTTTGTGGTGGCAAGCCACTGATTAGATTTGGAGATTGAGAGCCATTACAGGAGGCTGCAGTTGGATAATGACTTAAGTGCTGTTTCGTCTTTCTTTCTCCCCAGGAAGTGATTTATCTGGATGGACCTGCCCTTAACTGACTGGGATGTGCCCAGCGGTGAGCAGTGCTGTATAGATCATATCACCCAGCTTTGACCCAATCAACACTCCGTCCTCTTAATGATGATTTATACTTTCTGTGCTTGGAGAAGTATGACATTGGAATACTGGTTATATTCACAGCTTGTTAAGTTGGCTCTTGTTAACTTGTATTTTTTGTTTGGTTTTGTTTTTCTGTTTTTTATGGAGCTACCAAATGTCCTCATAGGAGATCAGTCTTTCACTGTGCGTCAGCAAAACTATTCTCAAGGAAACACCCTCAAGACTTTTTGGAGTCTTCTTAAACCTTCTTCTTGGTTACCAATTATGCCTGTTGTGCTGCAGCATTTGAGACTGTACCCATAGGCTGTTTGGCCTTATGCACTTATCGCACCCAATGTTTACATCGTGCTTTAAGCTAGCAATACCCCACCTAACTTGTAATATGTACTTCTGGAACACTTGTCGTAGGGTCATTTCAGGCAGTATGACTAAATGAGTGAACATTATGATCATTAGTTGGAGGTGGAGATAAGAGGGAATGTTGGTTTTTGACACAAAGATCATCTTCTTTATTTTTTATACATTTATTAAGTAAGTGAATAAAAAAAGGCAAAGTGATGACCATGTGTTTTTAAAAATTTCGGACATTTTTTGAATTAATTATTGGTTTTAAAATTAATAAGATTAATCAATAATAACAATGTGATTGCTTTAATTATCCAAGCAAGCACTAATTTACATGCTACAAAACTGATGCATTCTCCTCACTCTAGTTAAAAGCCATCAGACAACTTAAAGGTGGTTATTGCTGGTTCTGGCATTTCTGCAAACAGTCCCACCTTTATGTTCATTTTCTCCATGTATAGTCAAATCCATAACTCCACATGTTTCAGGTTTACATTAGCCAAGAAAGTAACAACAGCAATAAACCAAAGTAACCTGGTGTGTTCACTATATCACACTCTGCAACCTATAGTATCAGTCCCATCTCATTAGGTGGAACACCTTACTTAAGTCATTATCATAGATGTGACTATGAATGATTAGTCAAATTAAGTTTGTCTATAATTAGAAGTTGCTTAGTTATAAGTGAATGCAGATCACTCCTCACAGTTATATGCTGTAGCGCCGTAGGCGTAGATGTGGACATTCTCTATCAGGATATTGTGGCATGTCCTTGATGTCTGCATCAGTGTCTAGCTTTTGTGTAATGGTAATTGTCCACTAATATCAGGTAATTTGCAAACGTTGGATGTAAAAATAAAAGGTAATTACTGAAAATGGGAAATATCGTTGCTTTGATCTTTCTTGTATCCTTGACATGATCCTTGGGCCTTTGTTGTGATGCTGCTGTGACTTACTGCTGTGTTTTTTTGTTGTTGGAGAGTGATTTAACGGTCTCCTAAGGAACCGAATGTACATTTCAAGTAACTAGACTGCTGCACTATCTTCATTGCATATTGAGTGGTGACTCAAACAAAACTCCATCAGGGAAACAAATGCTGGTGACAGTAAAGTTATGTACAGGCAACACATTGAACTTGAAACAAATACAAATGGAGAACGTAAAATCTTATTGGCAGGGGGATAATGACTACAAAAATCCAAAGATTTGGGATTTATAATAAATCTTTTCTGAAAACGTTAATTTTAATAATCTCTGTATGTGTGACGATGTTGGTGCAAAATTTGAGTTGAGATTGGCACACTTGTTAAGGAGGAGATAGGGCGCAGGTCATGTACTAATCCAAGTGTTGGTGGTTCATTCCTGGTTGCTCCACTCTGCCAAACGGTACTTGGGCAAAACACTGAACTTCAATTGCACTAGGTAGCTGGAGTGTGAGCGTTTGATAGAAAGCACTTGGAAGGAGGAAAGAAGTACTTGAGTGAAAGATGCCTGTTGTATAAAGTGCTTTGAGTGCTCAAATAGAGTAGAAAAGCACTATATATGAACCTGTCTGTATTCATACGCTCTACTCACATTAGTAAGTAAGATGGCTATGCAATAAAATAATGCACCTTCAACTTTTGACATGGATTCTGTCCAGAAATATCACAACAGAAATGCAATTATAAAAAGAATTTTAATCTGACCTGTGTACAACATAAATGATACTACCAACTTATATGTGGTGAAAGTCTGATTAGGACTTCAGGATATTTTTAACTTTGAGATGTTGTAGCAACGTTAAAATGTAATAATAGCCTTCAGTGACTGACAACATGCTCAAGCGTGATGCAGAATAATTGCTGGGCGACCAGAGAAAGCATCCTCAAGAGTATTAAAAAGTCAGTCATCTGTATCCATTGGCTATGTAGTTATTTCCTCCTTTTCCCAGAATGTCCTTCATCAAGCTCCAGAAAACTGGTGTGAACCAGTGCGCTTCCATTTATCCGTGGACGGCACTTTAAGTATTGAAACCAGTGGTTGTAAATTGTTCTCCCTTTTCTAAGAAACAAGATGCAATCATTACTCTAGTTTTAATTGTTTGCTTTAGTTAAGTTATTGAAAGTGAAAAAACAAATATCCGGTGAAGATCCAATATCCAATATCAAGCTAAGTTCACCCTAATTGTTTTGTGTAGGTGGAGACAGCAGGAGCAACAGCTGTCAGCAGAGAGCTGTGCCCCTTGAACAAACACAATGTCTTGCGGTTTAGCCTCATAATGGAGTATCGAGGCAACTGCTGGCCACCTTGATATTCCATTACGGGAGCATGACATCATTCTTTATTTGATTGGTCATTTTAAAACCACGGAATGATGTTTATTTGGTTTATGTAGTAGCTATGTTCTGAGCCCGAGCAAAGCTTGGAGGCATAATGTGGGTCAGCCTCAAAGCTGGCATCCAGAGTTGTAAAATGAGGACATCGAGCAGTAATGGAAATAAACCCAACTGGAAGCTATCTGCTTAAAAATAAACCCGAAAAGGCCTGAAAATAGTTAGTTTATCCTGATACTAGTGGTTGGCAGTAGGCAAATTTCTATATTCAGCAACAGAGAAAACTATCAACTAATATATCATAATGTCCCATTCCCTACTACTATTATTCCGGTTGCAGTTTTAGTTGTATTTTTAAAACCATCGGTTTGTGAACCTCTGTTTTAAAGCCAACTCTAGCAACTGTGGTGAGCAGATTGTATTAAAAACCTGTTGGGAAGGATTTTTATATCAGACTGTGCACGTTTTCAGAATCCCCAGATATTTTCTCTAAAGTGGGATCTATGGAGACTGACTTGGTTTTAGAGTCATCCTCAAGAAGGCTTTTGAGCACCTTGCTTCATCTTTAGCCCTGCAGGTTACTGGAGAAAACATAGTGCATGCCTCTAGTGAACAGGTGCGATGTTACAGTCCTGGGAGAGGCATATGCAGTACACAGACCGAAAGAAAAATCTGTGTCTAAAGGAGGGAAAAGTAGGGATTTGCAGCCATCACCGTGTAAATATGGCTGTTACAGGAAATTTGTGGCATCTCCAAGTAACACGATGGATGGAGAAAACTGAAAACTAAAAAAGATGTCATAGACTTTCTGCTTTAGTCTTACTTAGCACAACTAAGGCAGTTTGGTAGGTGAGTATCTAAAAACAGAAAAGACCAACACAATAAGAGCATTTCCCATTCGAAATTGCAAATATGGCAACAATTTCTGTTTTCAGTTTCAATAAACTTGTTGTTTATTTTCAGTGAATATAATTAAAGTTATAAAATGCAAAAAAAAGTAATCACAAACAATCCCAAGGAAACATAGTTAAAATGCTTAGTTTGCACAGGGAGAGCCCAAAATATGTGCTTCACGCCTTTTGTCCAATTTGCTATGAGCTGCATTACGAGTACTTGAAAAAACTAGCATGATTAATTTAACTGACTAGCTACTGCAGCTGTAGGAACACCTGCTGACAGGTAAAGCACAACCCCAGTCAAAACCACTTATCTCCAGACTTTGGGAAATTTCAACATTTTCAGATTTCAGTGGGAAGATGACATTTGTGAGTTCACAAAATCACCCTTTTTGAAAAAAAAAATGTTCTACACAACCGTCATGGAAGGTAGTTGTAGACAGGAAATAGGTGCTTTGCCCAGTCAGATACAAAATGACGATATATCCAGCAGAAAGTTCTACACATGTCTCTTGTGGGTATTGAAATTCATGCTGTGTTTTATTAGTGTGCAGCAAACCGAACACCTACACCTCTACATCACACTTTTAACTAACTCAAACACACTGAGATATTACGTGGAGTCTCACACGTTCAACAATAACACCATTCATTTCTCCATGTTCGTCAACATCTAACATTACCTCAGCAGCAGCGGGCAGTTGTGTTCCCAGTGATAACTTACACTAGGGTGAGTGTGTTGATCTAAGCTGAGGGTGGCCCTTCTTCAAAGGTAACTGTATTGACTCGGTGCTTCGAAGTTTTTCAAGAATTGAAGGGAAACTTTAAAGGGACAAGATGGTCTGTGCTGAAAGCTCCCTGGGGTGAAGTGTGATACAGATGACCCAGAAGGAAAAGCCACGGTAAAAAAATGAGCACATGTACGTAAGCATGCCGAGTGCACGCAGAGGATTCACTGGATGTTTGGCTCCCAAAGACGTGTGCGTGTGTGTGTATTTGCTCACATGTGACATTCACCCACTGCTCACTTTATTAGGTACACCTTGTTAGTATTGGGTTGGATTCCCTTTTGTTTTCAGAACTGCTTTAATTCTTTGTGGCAAAGATTCAACAAGTTGTTGGAAACATTTATCTGAGATTTTGGTCTGTATTAATATAATGGCATCGCACAATTGCTGCAGATTTGTTTGCTGCACATCCATGATGTGACTCTCCTTCCACCACCTCCCAAAGGTGCTCCCTAGGATTGAGAACTGCTGGACCCGAAGGCTATTTGAGTTCGGTGAACTCAGTATCATGTCCAAGAAACCAGTTTGAGATGATCTGAGCTTTATCACATGCCATTTTTTCACCACCAACCTGAACCGTGGATATTTAGCTGGATCGATCCAAGCTGTCATGTTGTTTATACCAAATTCTGTCCCTACCATCTCAATATTGCAGCAGACCAGCCCGTGTCTTTTCTAATTCTCAATTGTTTCATTTTGGTGAGTCTGTTTAAACTGTAGCCTCAGTTCCCTGTTCTGTCCCGCTGACCGGGTGTCAGCTGGTGCAGTCTTGTAGCCCATCTGCCATAAGGTTTGTGTTGTGCCTTCAAGTTCTTCTGCATGCCTTCGTTGTAATGAGTAGCTGTTTGAGTTAACATTGCCCTCTTAACAGCTTAAAGCAATCTGGCCTTTGTCCGCCGACCTCTGACATTAACAAGGCATTTTTGCCCAGAGACCTGTCGTGGTCCTGGGGTTTGCAGCCAGGGTTTTCAGCTGTGAACTGTTGAATTCTTGCTTATTGTTTAATGCCCATTTGGTTTGATCATGATTGATTAGTAGCTTTTTACTATTTTGAGTCTCAGTTCTTTGTTTTTCCTAAATGATTGTTTTCATTAGTATTCTGCTTCAGGGTTATTTGGTATAGTTTTATTCACAGGCAAGTTTATTGTAGAAATTTTAGAGGGTGTTCAAGCACCCCTAAATTTCAGGGTAACCCATAACCTCCCTAAAATAACGTTAATAATAATAATAATGCATTTTAGTAATATTTTCTCACATTGTCTCCAAATATTGTATTTTCCCAACTTGTTACAGGTTAGAATGAAAAAGGTTTTAATCCCCACTGTTCTTGATATCATGATGTTACGCTGCACTCAAATAGAGGCATTGCATCAACAGAGTGGCTCATCATTAATATATCAGGTTTGCATTGCTGTGGCAGAAAGATGAAGAGGTAATTTCATGACACAGATCAGTAGTGCAGGTTTAAAACACACTTTACCTGAAATGTAAACTGTTCTGATCATACAGGGATGCTGCTGTGACTTACAAAGTGTCTCCTTATTTTTATTTGTTCTCTAAAGAGCATAAAAAAGCATTCGCTAAAGTAAGTAGATCACCAGACCTAATTAGCTCATTGTAGCTGTTAGAGCCATTAGTCTAGTGTTATGTTGCTTGTGATCAGCCAATCAGCTGATTTATTTTATTATTTTAGTTTGGTAAAGATTTCTATTCCTATTCTGGGCAAATTAGGATTCATTGTATGTTTACAGTACAACTCCAGTTCCAGGCGAAAGTAAGTCAGTAGGCAGTACGTGTCAATGGCCAGCAGCTGTATATGCTGTAAATTGATATGGATCAGTTTAAGCCTTTTATTGAGTTGTAAATTCTCTTTCACTGTTACGTTTCATTTTTGGGTGAGCACACAAACACTGAGAGAGGAGGATAGAGAGGGAGAGAAAGGGAGAGAGCAAGGAGGAAAAAGTCAACAAAAAATGATAAAGTCGATGTAGCTTCTGTTTTTATTTCCACATTCATTGATTTCATATAACTAAGCAGTGTGTTATACTGTTATGAAATGTGGAACTCCTAACCTGCTCTCATAATAATTATTATATGATTATCTTTTTGTTACTTTCTAGTTGAATGCAATACATTTGTGTGCGATTGTCAGTGCAAAGAAGAAATGAGAAGCCTGGAGGGAGAGAAAGAGGACAGAGAGGTTGTAGAAGAGCAGGAAGAAAATGTGCAGCTAGTCATGTTAGGTGGGCAATTTGTTTTTTACAAAATAATTTTACATTTTTTGTGTGCTTTCCAGTAGCAAACCTGGGTATTCGAAAGAACATATCCATTCATATGAATAGTGGTATTTTACAGGATTCATATCACTAAGCATGGCTTCAACATGGTTGCCATTACATTCATGTGACAGAAAATCTATCTAATTCAATTCAACTCAATTTTATTTATATAGCGCCAAATCACAACAACAGTCGCCTCAAGGCGCTTTATATTGTACAGTATCTATCACTATCACACTATCTACTCTTGGAGCTGGGGTACATGATGCTCTGTGCTGACTTTCTGATCAGAGGGTTTTGTATGAATTCCAAAAACTTTAATGTGAAAGCAACTTTATTTCCAGTTTGCTTCTTGTCAAGGTGCATGAAGTAGCATGGTGATTTTATAGTTTCTGTACTTAATATTGCTACTTTAAGCACTTGATGTCTGTGTGAATGGCCTCCGGGTCGTTAAGACACTGAAACAACACTGTGCATGTTTCTCCTCTTATCTGCTTTGCTGCAAATCATTGGTTAACTTACTTAAGAAAGTTGTGGTCAGCATGACTGAGCCTTTGCCTCATTGATAACTTAAGTGTCCACTCTAAAACTAGTTCATCATGTTGAAATCTGTGTTTATTCATCCTGAATTATCCTTAGACACTGCAAGTTTCTTTCGAAGGCAACACTGTAATGTGAAATGAGGTTTGAAAATGTGAAAATGAGCCCCTCTAAAAGTTTGAACCTAGAATCCCCCCATGTCTTGTTTTTTTTCCTTAGCATTTACCTCATATCCTTCTGTATCAAAGTTGTATATAAGCCTTGTCTCTATGTGTAATTACTTCCTGTTTTATTTTGATAATATTTTTTTTATCTCCTCTTCCCTTATTACCTCTTGTGGCTATTGTCTTAGTCTCCTCCTGTCCTTTGTCTAGTTGCCTCATGTAGCTGTGCTCTCACTAATGTTTTCCAGTTATTCCTTTCTGGTTTTGGACTTAAATGCTTTCATCAGCTCAGCAATAAACACTCAGCTTCACCTTCGTCTGCTGCAGTCTGCATTTGGTTCCTCAAGCAACCATCACGCTTTGCAGCTAAATCTGACCCTGCTCTATAAACACTAGAGATGGTTGTGTGGGAAATTCTCAGTAGATCATCAGTATGTGAATTGCTGATAAATAGCTCATTACATTCAAAGTACTTTACTACATTTATTTCCATTCCAAGCACAGTTTGAACATCAGGTCATCTTGACCATGTGTACTTGATTAACTACAGTCAGTTGTTGTCCGTAGCAGTTAAACAGGTGTACTTAACAAAGTGGCCACTGAGTGTTTAAACCATATGATGTCAGGTGAAAACTAAAAAAGGGCACCTATAAGGATCTTTATTTTTAACCATGACACAGCTGCTCCATGCTCTGTTTGTCGAGTCCATTTTTAAAGGGCGGAGAAACGTACAAACACACAAGTGCTTACAGTGGATAAATAATCATCTTAATAAACAGATTTTTTCCCCAATCATTTGTTTTCTGTGTGTGTGTGTGTGTGTGTGTGTGTGTGTGTGTGTGTGTGTGTGTGTGTGTGTGTGTGTGTGTGTGTGTGTGTGTGTGTGTGTGTGTGTGTGTTTTCTATGCACACTTTCATACTCTCATATGTTTATTGACATATGTAAGCTCCTCAGTTATCCAAAAGCATTAAATAATTAAAGTAAGGCTGTGATTATACTCCCTTGTAGACCCGTCCTGTCCTACACCTGTGGACACCTCAGACAATCCTTTTTCTAGTCCTCCCTGAGTCCATTTGGAGCATTCTTTTAATGTCTGTGCACTGGAGTGGCATGCGGGAAAATGCACTGATCTTGCAACAAATTCTAGCTCCATGAATGTTATAATGCTCCGTTTTACGTGGCTCCCTTTAAAAGCAGCAGCTGAAATATGTGTATAGCTCAGGGTGGGGGTGGTGCTGGGGTCACAAGCAGTCTTACTAAGGGATGGTTAAAGATTTTGTTTTTACTAACCTCATTAGCAACTCATTTAAACTTCTCCATGACCCAGTGTACATCAAAAATAAACACTCAAAGGAAGGTAAAATAAGTGACGCTGATCTGACAGTGCCTGCTGACTCCCAGTATTCTTCCATCACCGCATGAGTTATGCAGGTAGCAATGCAGGTGCACGGATGTGGCTTGAGACCAGGCAGCTGTCTATTCAGCTCTGATTTAACGTCTGACATGGCTGAGTCTTGTGGCTCAATAGCACTAAAAGGCTCATCCTGTCTAATGGGGTTCCTCTATGACGCAGACATGGAGAGGCAAACCCTCCCCTTCTTTTAGTCCGACAGATAATCTTACACACACACACACACACACCCCTACTGGACGCTCATTCATTTTGTCCACTATGCAGTGCTTGTGAGTGCACACAGACAGATATGCATTCATTTCAAACAGACACATAAATAAAAAAGGTTTTGGTATGCGCAGTAAAATAGGAGTGAACACAACACACAAAAACACACAGCCTGTGCACTAATGAAAAGGAAGGGAATTGAGAGGATGGTCCACGGCAAACAGTTGTGTAATTGCTTTTGAGAAACAGCTCTTGTCGGAGTCTGTCATCGATTTGGTCTTTACAGAGGACAACTCGTTTGCTCAGTGTGTGGGAGGAGGCCCGGGCAGCAGCGATCATTAAGTGACTGTGGTATCACTTTTATTAACTCAATACACTTTGATGTTTCACTGTTGTGGGAAGGGAAGTTGTCATACTTAGCTCGAGTTGTACTGCAAACAGAGCACAAGCAGAAGCTTTTGTGAGAGTGGGACCATGTTTTAAGTGAATCATATTGATAACAGACTGAATTGGATAAGATAACAATTGCACAGTTGCTTTGTAGACTGAAAGTACTTAAACAGAAACTTTGATATGCAAAGTGCCATGACTCTATAAGTTCTAGCGAAGCAGATGATATGGCCTCAAATCAAATCAATAAGAAGATGATTCGATTACATAAGCTGACTGTAGATAGTCTACACTGGGCTGGGTGTAGTGCTGAAGCTGGTGTTATCTGAGCAGCGTTATGAATGAAGAACCTAAGAGTGCGTCACTGTAGTATACATCCATCCCCAGCAGATGGCCCCGCCTGCAAGTGCTTACACGGTTGGGTGGTGTTGTGGGGGAATGTGGGGGGGCTTATTGATTTGGCATTTGGGATATAGCATGAATTGTAACATTTTTTTGAAAGTTCTTAAAATATTTATTGCTGGTGATGCTTCTCCACGGACACCAGTTTGCTTTGCCTCCTATTTAATTAATGACATCAATGCAAATTGGGGATAGCAAATGGTCCAAATGACTGGTGGATTTTGTGAATGGAGCACTTAGTGACTGAGGAATGACGTAAACGCAAAGCCATATCCCTTATTAGTGAGCCAGGACTGAGAGGAGGAATCCCATTGGCTCGCTGTAGCATCAGAGCAATGCGATTGGCTGGCATCAGATAATTAAACACCTACACAGTCAATGCACAAATCCAAGTGGTGGGATATATAGGCTGGTGCGTTGGCACTGCACGCAACAGAATCAAGAATTGTTCAGCAAGTTGAGAGAAAGTCAACTTTATTGTGGTTTGCATAGAGCTTCATAGAGATATATATTTATTTTTTATTTTGCTGGGTGATTATCGCTGAAGGTAAGTGACAACTTTTGATGTTGTGTTAGAAGTTTTACAACTTGACTGAAATTGTTACTTATAGGGTGGTGGCATGTGTGTGTGTGGGTCAGATGCAATGTGCAGCCAGAGTGATTATGTTAGACGGTGATGTGACAGTGGTGGTTATGGGAATGGAGTGTGGCCACCGGGTCACCCCTGCTCATTTTGTGAAGGTCCAGTGTGCTGCTTCAACAGAAGGAAAGTGTGAATGAGAAGGCAGGCACTCGAAAATGAGAAGAAGCTTAAGTAAAGAACAGCAAGTGACAGAGGAAAATGGGCAGGAGAAATCAGGGTTGAGTGTGTGTGTGTGTGTTTGAGATAGTGTGTGTGTGTGTTTCTGTGTGTGTGAGTGAGTGAGAGAGAGCTGGCAGCTCATTACACTAATGCACTGGTCCCTAAGGGAGCTGGCAAGCATGGAGTCCCCCCCCTTCACTTCTCCTCTTCCAGCATTAGCAAGTGATACATACATCGCACAATGTAGGACCCCTTCCTACCATTACACACACTCACACACATACACACACATACATACACACATGCATGCACACACTCCACACTGGCATGGCACACACCAGGAGCAGCAGCATACGACATGAGAGAACTACCTGTTCTTTGCTCTCAGCTGGATATTTTGGAGGAACAGTCCGTTTTGGAGGCGTGTGTGAGCCGGGGAAGCATTGTTCAGCAGGGGACAAGAGCTGAGAGTTGTAAGCTCAGATGTAGGGCGAACTAAAGCTCGCCTCACAGGGAATGACACTTTTTGCACCTTCTTCCTGACAACACAAGAAGATTAGACAAGGGCAGTTTCTAGTTGCATGCTGGTTTGTAGCTACACTTTTAGGGGATTTGAGAGCTTGTATCAGTGGTGTGTGAGTGTGAATGGAAGCACAAGAAGCTGATGTAGAGTTTTTTTTTTTTTTTCTTGCCGTGTAGGGGACCATGGTTATGTTGAAGATCTCTGCTTTCCTCGTTGCCTACGCCCTGGTCATTTGCCAGATGTACTGCTCACAAGCCGCGCCTGCCAGGTGAGACACACGGAAATTGCCTTTTACACTTCTCACTGTTAAATAAGTTGCTTTTTCTCAGCAACTCAACAGAAGTACCGCAAACAACCAGTGGAAAAGATGGTTAGGGTTGATGCAAAAACAGTATCTTGGCACTTGGACTCTGCAGGTTTTTTTTTTTTTTACTTAAACATAAAATGCTTTTTATTAAACAGGAGAAATGAAGGAAGATGTGAAAGTTGCATATATATTGTAACGCCATAGTAACAACACAGGTTAAATAAATGTGTGTATGCAGACGAGAACATTGTAGTTGTTCTGGTTAGTCTTTAACTATGGTAGCTTTAAATGAAATACATATATTTTTTAAAAATATGTATTGCTTGTAATACTTCCAATGTAAGTGGATAAAGTTGTACTTAGATTAAAAGCACAGAAAACACAACAAATTTAATTCAGTTTTTTATCTATATATATGTATATAGCTATCGCTCTCTCTATATATATATATATAGAGAGAGATAGATATATATATATTAATTTGAGTCCCCACTCAAGTTCCCCCTCCTGCCCCCCCTTTCCCATGAAGCTATTGATTTTGTAATAAATCTAAAGCTGGTTATACATCAGCTTCTTTCTCACAAGGGGTACTTTCTGCAGATTGTTTCCCCCAGCTTTGGCCAGGGGCCCTCCGACTCAGACGTCATTCCTCTCGGAGGTGGTGACGTCTCTGTTACCCCCCCAGCCCCCACCGGTCCCTTACCCCACCCCAACATCCCCACTCAACCCACCATCCCTCCTTTTTCACTGCAGGTGTAACCCTAGCGGAGCATTTCCATTAATGCTGATCTCATTGCCGTTTCCCTCCTCTCAACCACTCTGACCCTTTAACCCCCCCCCACTCCACTTCTAACCACAGACCGGGTTTAGAGTCCATGTCAGACCGAGTCACGCTCACGGACTACGAAGCGCGAAGGTTACTCAACGCCATTGTGAAGGAGTTTGTGCAGATGACGGCGGAGGAGCTGGAGCAGCAGGCAACTGAAGGAAACAGGTACAGATGAATCTTATTTAATTTAACCTTTGAAAATTAGTTTAACATTTCCACCCTGCACAGAAACCACCAGCCAAGGATTTGACTAATGAGAAACTGGAAAGTGAAACTGGTTTTGGACTAAATAAAAAGGTAAAATTAAAAAAAGGGATGTTATTAGGAAACAAATCCTGTTTTTACTTTAATGTGCTGGAAATACATTTCTTTAGTTCCCCACTTGGGTTCAGTCAGGCCAGGAGGTATGTACTTCTCGGCAGATCAAAGAATAACATCTTACTTTTAACATGTGACTCCAAAAACAAAAAACAAAAAACGAAACCCGATTCTCTGTCATGAGCCTGCCCCCGCATGGATGCGTTTGATTTTGACTTGCGTGGATAGACTACTATTTTGAACCAGCCTGCCGGGCATGTGAACATTGTATGCTTAACAAAACAAATAAGTGTGCATGATGTCAATTAAGTGGAGCTGCATGACAGTGGGAAGCAACTGGTTTCTGTTTGTTCTGTGGGTAAAAGGCTGACTGGGTTGGGGGTGGAGGTTCTGATGCATGAGGGGATGGATGACAAGTTTTTGAATGTTGGGAAGGGCAGGGGGGAGTGGCATGATGCTGCAAGGACCTGGGATGTTTTTACTTTTACTTTGTTTATACCTGCAATGGCATGAGAAAGAAATGCATGTGAGTGAAATGATGCGTGAATGGAAAGAGAAAAAAAAAGAAGCTTAAGAGATAAAGAGCGCATGTTTTCCCCGTATCTATGAGCCTGTTCTATGCATGTGTTTTGTGTGTCCCCTCCTCGACAGCATGGACAGGCCCTTAACCAAGCGCTGCTCCAACCTCAGCACCTGTGTGTTGGGTAAACTGTCTCAGGAGCTGCACAAGTTGCAGACTTTCCCTCGCACGAACGTGGGAGCAGGAACGCCCGGCAAGAAGCGCAGTGCGCCTGAGAGCGACAGCTATGCAAGCTACGGCGAGACGTTTGAAAGCATCTAAACCCCCTCCTCCTCATCCACCCTTAAACCCGCTTTTACTTTTCCCGCATCTCCTCTTCCTTTGTCATTCTTTCCCCCGTCCTTCTCTTCTGTCATCTTCCTCTCCTCATCCCAGTTTCTTTCTGGAATGGGACGTGCATGCTGATATTACCTGCTTGATTGACATGAAGATTATGACTTTGAACTGCAGTTTTTCAGTTCTTTTTCTCCCCCTCTCCCCCCATATTTCTTTTGGCAGAGAATGATTTGTCCCTGTTATCTCAGACGATTTTCACAAGTGTAATTCAGGAGCCAAATCATACATCCATCTCTGTGTACTGTATGTGGAGTAATTTGATGGCATTTCAAAGCCCCTGAAACTCAAGAGTTGAGAGCGATCACTTAATCTAATCGTTAATAAATGATCCACTCATGCGACACCATGTTTGTTGTTCAATAAACGTATTTTTCTACCAGGAAGGCTTAGGTCATTTTCATTCTTAGGGACTCTAAAACAAACATGTAGCCACCTATGCAGACAGTCAATGGCCATTTTAAACGATGGACCTAAATAGAGTTTTAGAGGCTTTAAAATTTTGTCTGAAGCTGTCACCGAGTCCAAAGGTAAGACAAACACTCAGATGCATTCTGTTTTTAAGCTGTAAATCCAAACTTGATGTATTTTCTGTTCATTGATAATAGCGTTAATGCGTATAGCTGTGTCTTACATTACTGTATGGATGGCAGTGCCCCAATCTTTTCATTAACCCCCTTTCTGCCTCTCCTGAAGCAGCGTTACAGCACAGAAGCGAGGCTGCAACACGGCAACCTGCGTGACTCACCGTCTGGCAGACTTTCTTAGCCGGTCGGGCGGAATGGGTAACAGCAACTTCGTCCCCACCAATGTCGGCGCCAAGGCTTTCGGCAGGCGGAGGAGAAGCATCCAGATGTGAGCGTTCCCATCTGGGAAATGGTAAATAACAACACCTTTTTCAATCCTGACTTTCTTTATAGATTTCCTTTGGTTTCAAGAATTTCAGACTTCCAACAACATTTTTTTTTGGTGTCACAAATTGATAAAAATTTTCGACTGTTCAACTTACACGCGGACGCAAACAAGCCAGCTTAAATTTACATCCTCTTTCTTTTTTCTGTCTCGTTCATTTCTGTCTTTCAGGGGTTGAGAACCTGACGAGAAAACATCAGAAATAACCTGAGAAGATAAATCAAGAAAAACAAAATTGACCAGAAAATTAACACTGAACTGGCCCTTTATCCACTCTTTCACATTCCTCCAGGAACAGGGAAAAATAAAAGACCCCACGGGACATCTCCTAATTTTCATCCTGTTAGTGAAACCTTTTGCTTTTGGCAAATAAGAAAAAAAAAGAAAAAAAAAAGGCACTTTACTTTATGTACATGAACAAATGAACTCCTGAAGAAAGAAAAAAAAGTCCTAATCATTCCTCTTTTTTATATTTCCGTATCATTGGAAAATAAAATGAAAGCAGCAGTGGTATCACTTTATTCTTTTCCGCTTATCGCCTCGTTAGAGCACATTTCTTCCATGCCAACCCGACCCCAAACCCACTCCCCACTCCCTCACCTCCCGATTTAAGATACATACTTCTGCATTGCTTATAATTCCCTTCCCTCCCGAGGGTACCCTATTTTCCTGTGTGCCAGAGGGACGCCATTAAAGATCAGCATACCCAAGGCCCCCCCCACAACGGCTGTTGTCTTGTGCCTTGATGTAGAACAATTTACATGAACATGATTGTACAGTTTCTGTTTAGAGACAATAAAGAAGACCCGAGCGAGGATGCAGAAAATGAAGACCAATTAATATTGTAAACAATATTGTGAAAACAAGTTTCAGCAAGATTAAAATGTATTTTAGATACACTCGGGTTTGGGGTACTTGTGTTGTTCTTCAAAGGTTTTTAAGCAAGTGTAGAAGGACGCTGAGTGACTGTGAAGTTGATTATATAAGGAGAAGTTTATATTTGTATTATTAATACTGATAAATACTGTCCACAAATTATGAATGATGGAATCTCACAGGCAGAGAGCTCTTTGTAAGTCGCTGATTAGAAATCTGACACTATTTCCCACTGACGAATGCACAATCACGTCGTGAAAACATGTAGCACACGTTTATAATTTGGCAAAGTATTGGAAAGAAAAACGGAATCCACAGTCATACACACTCCTGTTGCACAGCTGAATGTGTGAACACATCAGTTTCATTGGAAATATTTCTGATGACACCGCAGTGGCATGGATATGTTACAATACATGTTGATACAAGAAAAAAACAGTGCATGGGGAATTGCTTAATAAAATGCAGCCAAACCTGCCGTCAGAGTTGTTCTTTAGCTCCAGTGAAGGTAAATGTTCACCACTTATTTCAGCACACAAAAGCCAAGTCTTTATTTTACAAGAAAGGCTTGGCTGTAAATGTTATCTAAGAGATTCAGCTTGTACCTTTGCACACATTGTTTTTTTAATTGTGAAACATTAATAGCTGCATGATTGAACATTTTACGGCTCACTTGTTTTTGCAGCAGAACTCCAATAGATGGCAACATAATTACCAAAGTTTCAGTGAGTCTCACAGATCTGCCTCAAATGATGGAAACACTGAAATAGTCATCTCCATATAAGTTAACTCCTTGATTAAGCTTTTTTTTCTTTCATTTTCCCAAACAATTAACCAAATGAGGAGGAATATCTGAACCTAAAAAAGAGTGAAAAGCAAAATGAAAAGGCACAAGTAATAAAATGATTATATGGGTTTTGTGTTTGAACTCTTGTTTGTTTTGTTACGAAGATAAAGACCTGCTGAACTCTCATGTAGGTCTATGATGAAGAGAAACATATAATCCAAGAGTAAATCGAAGACTATTTAATTCTTGAGTGGTCATTTGTAAGACTGAGAAGAGTACAAACTACATAAAAGGCTCAAAGAAAAGTGCACATCATTAGTAAGCAACAAAAAAATGACTCTAGCTGTATTTGGAAAATTATGTAACAGGAAATCAAATATTTAATCACATTAATTGCACAAACTGGAAAAGATAAATATCATACAAATACATTATTACCATTTTATGCTGTATTTTCCCAGGAATAGCACACTTTGAGTGTACTGCCAGTAGTTTCAAACCATTTGATGTGAAGGGTTTCCAAGCAAAATCACAGACGGAGAACTAAAAACAAAATACTTGAAGGAGGGATAAATAAAGGCCCTACAGTTTTGGATAGCAAATACGGGATTGCAAGTCGGGAAACTGAGGGGATAATGAGCCCGTTCAATAAGGGTGAAAGTGAAAAACAGGATATGGTTGATCCTATTTGGCTGCACGGATGAATGCCAAGTGTGCACCAGAGCAAATGCAAAATATCTGAGTGCATTGTGCACGCAAGAGTTGTCAGTACCATGAAAGCAAATGCACTTTTGTCAAACATCGTATTTAGTTTCTATGAATTACATCGACTCTGCGAGGAAAAATGGCAACCGATCAACATCAGGCACGCTAGATCAGTGCTGTAGACATTTAGAGAAATAAATGTTTGGTCTTGATTCTAGGCGCTCAACTGGATGACTTATTATTTCCCCGATGACAGGATATGTCTGACTAATATGTGAACTTATGCTATGGGAGTATAAACAGAAAAGGAGATTTGTGCTTCATTCCTTCTCGAGCCTTCAAACCCTCGTCTGTCAGTTGTTTTTACAGTCTTTCCACTTATTCTTTCTTGCTCTCACTATCTGTCTGCTTATATGCCTGAGGAAATCGCTGCTGAAGTTGAATCCATGCTGGAATCCACATGGAAACTTTTCCTGCATGACAGATAAGGAAAAAAATAAACCCTATATTCTGATAATTGAGGGGGGTGATAGGTTGAGGGTTGATTTGTGGGGTTGGTTTGGTTTTGGGGCTTTTTTCTCAGCAATAATCTTACAATCTCACTATGCCAATGAGAATAACAGTCATAATGGTATGCAGCTGCTTTTTAATAGGGCCCTTGCAATTGGAAATTAGACAGTTCATATAAGAAAACCAATCATTTGGCCCTCTACTCCAAAGAAAGGATGCACTGCTCGTCCAATTCCAAGAAATCTACACCACAAACCAATTTCAAAACCTGGGGTTTTGGACGATGCTTCGCTTGAACGATTTATTGGGATAGTTTGAAATTTGTGGAAAATGAGTCATATTTCAATGTATCTTTTAATCCTTGTTATTTCTTAACAATGTTTAATAAAACTTTGTCAGCACATACAAGCAACCAGAAAAATGTAGCTGCCTGGCAGAACTATATTTCCACCACCAACGAGGTTAGGTTTTTGGTAGGATTCTCTCTGTAAACATGATATCTTTAAAAGTTTTGAATGAAAACTAAGTAGGGGTGCAGAGTGGGGTCATGTTAACAATTCATCATAATTTGCCTTACATCCACCAAGGTCTTCAAGGTCAGCTTAATGATTTATCGGTCAAAAAATTGACAAAAAGTCTTAGAAATTAGAAACTATGATTCCCGTGTACTGTCAACATATGGAAAGTACTGTATAAGGATTTAAAAAAAATCATATTACATTTGACCTTTGACCTCTTATTCAAAGTGCGTAGAAGTTTTAATAATGCAGAGTTATTTAAAACTGTTTCTTACTGCTGTTGATTGTACTGAGGGCTTTCTAAATATCTCATTATTTTCATTATTTTATTTTGACTTTGTTATGAACAATACAGTAACAGGTTATAACTGTTATATTATATAATGTAATATGCTACTCATGTACTATGTCCACATAAATAATAATAAAAAAAACAATTGTACTCAAAATTATGTGAAGTATTTTAAAATGGGTTTCAACACGACAAATAACAAAAGACACACATTTTCTGACTGCACCACAAACTCAATATTTAAAAAAAACAAAGAAAATAAATATAAAGAAAATACAATTTACTGTTTCATTTTTGTCACATTGAATTCTTTTTTTAGTATTATCATTGATGTCTTTTTTTTAATATAGTAATGTGATTTCCTGCACTTATGTAGCAATAGCATCATAACATCAACAGTAATCACTTAGAAATATTTAAATCTTTAGGTACATATATCAGAAAAAAATGAAGGAAGTTTAAAATAATGGCTCTGATGTGATTTTGACTATATTTACAATTAAATTGTGTCTGGCTGAGGATTACCTTCACACATCGCAATGTGACTCTCAGTCTGCTTTTGACTCTCCTGATGGTTTTGCCAGGAAATGAGGTAAGATTTCTGAGGAAATTAGGTGTTTATGTTCAGATTTCAACTAAAGCTAATATTTATCAACACCCTAAAGTATAACAGGCCTGTGTTGTGGGCATGGGAGTGCGTGTGTAGTGGTACCCGCTTCATAAAGTCACATAATAATTATTCACTCAAGAATACGTAGCAACACTAGTGGCAACAACCCAGACCAGCTGAGTCTCAGTTGTAATGGGAACCAGCCGACAGCCGTTTATATTTTCATTTTCCTTCCTCATTTTTAAAGCCTCGAGTTTTTCCATAAGGTAGTCATTTCCAAGGCTAACGTGAAACCAGACACCCATGAGTACTCATGGTAAAGGTCCAGAAACAACATAAGGCTGGGCCCAACATCCTTTCACCTTCCCCAATCCCCCCATACCGTCTTGTGAGACTGCTCCTGAGAAGGTAAACACCCTTTCACTGCGTCAGAAATGAGATTTCTTTCTGCTGCGATGGCAGTTCCTTCAACTGGCTTTCTTTCTTTCTCCCCCTTGTACTTCTCCTCCCCTCCCTCCCTGTGCTGCCACATCTGGAACCCAGCTCCTCATTTATTTATGTGGTCTGTTGTGTTTCTCTTTTTTTTTTCCAAGAGCCTTATTTTAAAGTCCTTTACCTTGTCTTGTTGGCAGTTTCTCTATATCTGATGAGGTCTACAATTACATCCCACCATAACTGGTCACTCTGCAATTACATGCTCCACCACAGAATCCCCCCCACCTCCTCTCTCTGAAAAGCACCACTGCTCATATGGCAGACCAAAATAGACTAGTTTCATGTCTGTTTGGATGGCAGCCCAGCTGAAACTATGCTCAGCTGCTTGACTGACAGTGGGATGTGGGTTTGTTCTCCTCAAGAAAAACCTTTAAGGCCAGTCACGTTTACACTCTGAGCAGTCTTACTGCAGCAGGCTTCAGAGGTGGTTGGTCCAGCTGGGCTCCGAGAAGGAAGACAGAGACTAAGTCAGCGTGAATGAAAGTGAAGACACACAGAGAGAGTGTGCTGAGAAGTACTACGAGCTGTAACTATGAACCCGACTGGACACGCTTAAAGCTTTCAGTTGCTGACAAAGAGAATGGGTAAGTTTTGCAAAGAGTTCAGTCTGATCTCAAATTCTGGGAATAGTGAAACGCTTCTGTCAAGGAACTTTGAGCCTTTAAACTTTGGAAAACTTTAGCTTGCATGACTTAGCTGTGAAGCATTCAAATACAAAACTTAAAAGAGAATGCAGGGCATCTGTGGCAGATCATCTGTTTTTTTCCAAGCGCTCACAGACTTTTCCAGTTGGCGATGCTGTTGCCGTGTTGAGCAAGGTGCAGCTGGAAACTCATTAGGGATGTGAATTATTTAAATCTCATAAGCACAGGAGACGTGAAAAGCAACCAAGCTCAAAGTGTCAGATAGGAAAAGGACACAAAATTAAGTTCGGATCTATAGAAGTCCTACAAAAGTGTAAATACTTTTGAATATGGTTATTAATGATCAATACATAATACTCACAAGTCGTCAGCATATGCGCTTCCTGCTGTAGGTTTTTCATTACCTTGGAACTTAAAATGAATGTTATTGCAATTTTGGTAAGTCCAGTGTTTGCTCCCCTTTTGCTCTGTTTTTGGTCTCTACCAACCTGATAGCTTTAGCTGCTAAATTCTGCACTATTTTCTTCAGTTTTAACATCATATTATTTTATAGTGCTACTTAGTCATAAAAAGAATCTACAGGATAGAACTTTTTTGCTGAATCAGCCTTCATACATGCGCTACAAAATGAATCATCAACATAACCAAAGAAAAACTCCTCTCTTTCAAATAACAGTTAAAACCATCATCATAGCTGACTGACTCGTACACTTTACCCTGTCTTCTAAATGCTTTTGTTATAATCGAATTAAGCATGAATGGTCCTTTTGGGATACAGCAAAGTTTTGTCAGATGCGAGGTATTCTGCGCGTTTGTGTTTGAGTCACATTGGAGTTGAACTCCACCATGTTCAACTCCAACTTTCTGCTGTAACTGTTTAGAATAGGCTGACCTGGTTCGTGTGGGAATGATGGAAGCTCAGACTCTGCAAAACAACAAAGATTACAATGAGGCTGGTGGTAATGATGAGGACACATGCCTTTACTACAGGCTTCTGTCTGTTTGTGATGTGGTTGTGAGCAATGTGTGTATGCATGACAAAGGCAATTAGTGACTACATGAGAGATGTGTCATGTTTTTTCATATGAACCCTGAGAGTTTATAGGCGAACAGTGTGGTCTATCACCACGCTGGTCTATTCACCATATCCACTTTAGGAGATGTTACCTGTGTTCTCAGCAGAAATGTATGAGTAGAAAAAAAGACCACTGACCAGCAATGTTCAGTCTGAATCAGAAGCATTTCATGTCCAAGCAAATCCCTGTGTAATTATGTGAAAAACAACAGCACACAAGACCTAACGGTGAATCTCTGTAGATTCAATACATTATGATAATGCAGTGTTGTAATGGTGCACTCTTAATTTATGCTCCAAACTTTTCAAAATGAAATCTAGCAAACGATAAACACCCAGATTTATAAACCATGACACAAGTTGACTATTCAGCTTAAAATAGGCCAGCAGTATTTGTGGATGATGATCGAACCTAAGCTGTTTGTCATTGGAGAGTAAACATTAATATGAAGTCAAAGCTGAGGTGCAGATTTTTCAATAAGTTCTTATCCACAGACTATAGACTGAGACAGCTACATGATTATTCATTTTAAAGAATGATTTCAGCTTCCGTAATGTAGGCTATAACCCAGTGTGTTCATTAGGACTGTCACGATGTTAAAGATCAATGTCAAGCATTAAGAAAAAGTACTGAAAAACTATAAACTCATATTTAAATTTAACAGAATGAAAGACGTTCTCATCAGGTTATAGCCCGATGAACATACTAAGTACGTGTTTTTTTAGCTAATGTTTATGACTAGCTTGGCTCCCACCTCATTTTCATTGCTAAGCTTAGGTGTGTTGATACTAATAAGTACTCTACTGCAGTGCACAAGTACCTAAATGAATAAAGTCCAAAAGTTGGTTGCCTACAATCTGTAATTGTAACAGAAAGGAAGAGATTGCTCATCAGTTTTCAGAAACATGGCGATGCCAGGTCTCGCTAGCTAGCTAGTAGCATCATTCCCCCCATGTTAAATTAAATAAGTGCATGGTGTACACTGTGTACTTAAAGTATCTAAATACAAGTAGAGAAAATGAGACAATGTGCAACAATTCTTTCCTGTGGTTTGGGCCTCATAAATTCTCTTACTGGAGATGAATTTAATTACATTAATTTAAGTTGACTGCCATTTTTACATTTAAAATTTATCTATTCAGAGAGGCTGCAGTCTAAACAGAGCCCAGACCTTCCTCTTCCTCATTTTATATTTAAGCAGAACATTATCAAACGTTTATTCTCAGATGACAGGTTACAACTGCTGTTTCCCTTAAATATCTGTTTAGCACTTCTTCTAATAATACAGTACATGGTTGCTTAGGGATAAATCTGCCATGATTCTCCTCTTGCCTGTCTGATGAACAGCTTAGGAGGGCGTGTTGTGGTCAGCATGAACCGCACATGCAGGTGTGGCCCTCACTGTGCTGCCATGCTGTTTAATTAGGTTTTCGGGTGTGGAATATCAGGGTTTCCGCTGTAAAAAATTTCGTCTCTCCACAGTCTCACCCCCACACATTGTCCTGTCACATTAAAAGAGTGCCAGTCTAGATGAACAGTTACTGTCACTGAGGGTGTGGCTGCTACTAAAACTGGAAACATGAAGCTGCACTTGACTCCACGGAAGTCTGGCTTTTGAGAGCTCATTGCCAAAGCATTATGCAGTCAGAACCGTGTCTGTGATGCTGAAGTGGTTTTTTATACTGAACATGAGAACTTCTTTCATCTATCAAAAACTGTCAAACCCTTTCAGTATATTTGCTCCTATAATTAAAGGCTCCTTAAAGTTGCTGACAACCAAGTCATTCTCTTTCAAGACTATATTACATGCCTGAAAGTGGACTTGGTCCAGTCATTCTCTACGATCAGCTTCTTTCTTCTGGATAAACTAGTTTCTTTCTTTGTAATTTATTTCCATTTTCCAGACCCTCATTCATGCTTCTGTGTGGCCTTGCTGGAGTCAAGAACCGGTCATTTTTGTTCTCCTCCCACTAGTCTGGTGCTTCCCCAGAAGCTATTTCTCATAGAGCCAGGACTGCTTTCTCACTCATGATTCAGGAGCCCAGGGGTTTCTTCAGAGAAAACACAAGTAGTACAATTCATTGGTTGCAACAGTCTTATATTTTTTGGCTCATATTTTTAATTCATTCATACTGTTCTTCGGTAAATAGGAAAACATAATGAACCGTCTATTAGAGAGCATCTGGATGGCTAATGCTTGTTGTCATAAGAGATGCTGTTATAAAACTCACATTTTAATGCATATTTTGCAGAAGCTATGGCTCACACTATTAGGGAATAGAGTTATTGGGAATTACTACAATTTTTTGCTGATATTTATGAAAATAAAGGGAACAAAGGAGGAAAGCAGGAAGAATTATGACAATACCGCATTTTGCAGAAGACTATAACTTTGTGGGAAAAAAAGGTTGATGTCTCTGGAGCAGCTGGGTGACAGCTGCAGGCGGCAGGAGCAGAAGGAAGAATATAAGCTCCAGGAATGGGGTGGAAGGTGGAGATATGAAGATATTTCTCATATTAGATTGTCTCAAGCTAAGCTAAATTACTGAAACATAATGTATAAATCAAACATGACAGAGCGACTACTTTGTTCAGAGTCACCGTTCGACCATGGAGAAAGAAAGATATATGTAAACTGTGATAATTGCAGTACTACATTTCTGGCAACATGGATAATGTGGTATATGCTGCCTTCCAGTTACCTTGAAGTTGGATGTTGGAACTCGGGAGGGACAACAATAGTGAGTTCCGGTAGTAAAGTTGGAAAAGCACGAAAAAGAGGATTTGCTTTGCTTCTTAGCTAGGTAGAGCCATTCATACATCACTAGCAAAACAGACTATTCTGACTTAATCCGGGATGCACTGTGTTCATGCAATGTGTTCACTTGTCTTTTTTATTGCCAAGGAGCTCCTTTTGTGTCTATCTCAGCTTGATCAATGAAAACTGTTAAAAAAAGTAGAAAGAAAGAAATTCTCTGCAAAACTTCTTTATTTAATTTAAACACAGAATTCACTTCTTGAGATTATACATATTTTGCACATTTTATGCACTAAAATGTGCAAAATATGTATGAATGTGCAATTGTAACAATTTTGAACCCACACCATTTTTACTGACTTCGTGCTGTTGAAAATCCACATGTGGCACATGTACCTCTTTGACGCTGCTTTATTGTGGGTAATGCTAACTGTTGACACATCACTGCAACAATGTTCATGACTCAGTGGAGACCCTCTCTTCAAAGTATGGACTCAATTAGAAGAGTGCAGGTATAAATTTTTGTGTAGGTGGGCCCAATATGGCAGACACATGGGGGCCCAAGACTGAAAGATAAATCAATATGAGACTGGTTGAATTAGAGCATCAGTTTGAAGCTTCCCTTGAGTTAACCTCTTTTTCTTTGCTCCGTCCATTTTTTTCCCCTCATCTCCATCTACTAATTGGAGGAAGGTCATGGCTTGCTGAGCTTTAGGCTGCTTTTTCTGTCTTTAGTTCAATTGACATGTGCTAAATCTGCTCTCTGGCCCACTGTTTTGGTCCACTGGGGAGATCATGAAAGGAAGTGGAGGCTCCAGTACATCTGTTTGTTGTAGGATTCACAAAGGTTACCGCTCACTCCTCTTTGTGAACAAGCCTTGGTGGTGTTTGGGAAAACCTTGGGGAGTCTTGACAGCTTGCTACTCCTTCGGTCTAGCGGTGTCATTTTCTGTTTAGATAACCCCTGCACCCACTCTGCTTTTGTCAGCTTGTGGCTTGCATTGATTTATACAACGGAGACAGAAACTCAGCAGCTTTCAGATTCGAATTTTGAAATAAAAGCCATTATTATGTCCAAAATGTTTGCGCTGACTGCACTGATCTTATACCCATTTCAAAATCAAGTATCTCATACCCACAACTGAATCAGTGGTTAAGAAAATTGACTAACGTTAGTTTGGGATCTTTCATAATCACACAAAACCTTTTTCTTTTATGTTCCTTTTAATTTGAACTTTTAGAAATAAATGAAAAAATGAAAAAAAGAAAGAAAAAAGAGGGTGAGGTTAAATGTCCACAATAATTCTACCAGCGGTGGTGTTACACCTTTCTAAATGATGCATATCTCATTTTAAAATCACACTTTTATATAGCATGAGAATACCTTTATATCTTAAATGAGAGTTAGCTCTAACTGTTTTTCAGCTCTAATTACGCAGAAAACTCTGCTGCGTGTTTACTTTTCATGCCCAAAGTGCAAAAAACAGCACTGAAATGTCTTTTAGAGGTGCCACATGTTTGCACGGTGGGTACACATGGAGCTTTTCCTGCATACCTTGAGATTTTTGCAGCCGATATTTACTTATCAACATGACCACTTGTGTCGTTCACTCTGGACTTTTAATGCAGTGGTGGAATAACAGTTAGAGAAAAAACAGTCTTGAAAAGTTCCACCCTACCCTGAAGTGGTTCTTGTGTTCCCTTGCTTAGGTCTGGGCAGCAGACCTATCCTCCACCCGGGATTCCTAGTCTTCTCTTCCTTTCTCCCTAAACCCACACATGGACCCAGCCCACCTAATTTACTCCCACCTCCTAATCCCAAACAGCTGTAGCCTTGAGTAGCATGGAATTACTGCTATTGCAGCCCTACTCCCATTCATGTGTCCATTCTTTTTCTCAGCCATTTTGCGTGTGGTCCCTAATATCACATCACTCGCATGCCCAAATACGGTGTGTAACTCAGCTTTCCTTTCATTGGTTTATTTATGGTCTGGGCACTGGATACATAGGGCATGGATTTACATTGCAGGTGGCTGTGGGTGGAGATAGCTGAGCTGACAGGTGATGATAAATTCTTCATACAGTGCGCTTCACTCATACCTTCTTGCAGCCGCGTGGTCTCCCTGACATGTAATGCAAAGTCATAACTGGTCCAATGCCATTTCCACGGCACTCCATCTAGCTGAAGGAGCTGTGTGACATAACTGCCATGAGGTCACTGTGTTTGTGATTGATAGCAGGAGACTGGGAAATGATGCTGAGGCTTGAAAGCTCTTGCTGTGGTTGGGAATCTGCTTCAAAGGAATGTTTTGGCCACATGTCAGAAGTCAAACGTGGCAGCTGATTTTCAGGGATTTTGTTGGTCTTAAAATCTGTAGCTTGATGCACCTGTATATTTTTTTTCTTTAAACTGCTACACCCCCATGGTAACTTGTTCACTTATTATTTTATAGAGTTTTCTCCTTCAGCTTGTTGCTTTACTGAGATCTCGTGCTGAGTCTGAGTGGCTCCACAAAGGCAGCTGAGAGTTCAGTGAACCCTCACGGTTCCACATGCACACTCTGCTCTTTGAGTTGCTGTGTTGATGTTCTGCACATAGTTAATCAGGAAGCGACAGATGGTTCAGGATTATTAGGCAAAAAATCACCAGGTTATGTTCAATGTCATTTTTGTATGCCAGACGCTAACATTAAGAGCTTCTTCTTTCACAAATATCTGCTTGTGTAAAAAGCGTATGGTAAAGATATTAGATCACATAGATAGATAGATAGATAGATAGATAGATAGATAGATAGATAGATAGATAGATAGATAGATAGATAGATAGATAGATAGATAGATAGATAGATAGATAGATAGATAGATACCTAATACTTGTTTTACAGCAGCAGGACAAAGAATAAAAATAGTACAATCTACAATAAATAAACAACAAAGTTCAAGTAAAAGTGGTTCCAGCCTCATGTGATTCTGTTGGCATCTCTGGCACTGATGATCTGTCTCTGGAAGTAGTGGAAAGAATGAAACGTCTTCCCATGAATGCTGACAACATGCTTGAGGAGGTCTATGAGAATGGAATTACTGGCACTGTCTCAGGCAGCAAAGAGCTGAAAGTAGGAATTTTCCATAATTTAAATACAATTCACTCTCATGATAGCAGACTCTGTGTTACAGTGCCATGGTTCCTAATCCTGATGATAATTTGTTCAGTTAACTGCATAGCTGTGATGGGAGATAACCCGCGAGAGCTGGACATACCACTACTCTGACCTACACACTCTGTATGTAGGAGGTAGTAGATTCTGTAGAATTGCAGCACCCGAGTTGGATGTAATTCTTAAGGAGACTGCGCTGAGTGGAAGCTACGGCAATTTTATGTGATATTACAAGGATTAGGGCTACATATGTACAAGATATGTACATATGTACAGTCAGATGCTAAAGTTCTGAACTTCTCCTTAAAAGACATGTGGATGAATACAGTAAAGGCATAGCAATAGTTAAAGACACACTTAAGAGGAAAGAGGTACATTCAAAGCATATTTGAATAAAATCATAGACTCACTAAGAGTTGTAAAAGTGATTGAAAAAACGTGGTGAAACCCAGAAGGTGTACTCGTTACTACAGGGATTTTCCAAGCCAGTGACAAATAAGAAAGTTATGACCAGGATGTAAAAACTAGCATGTCCTGAGTTGGTGGGCTTGCTGTCTTGCATTGTGTACATCAGATTTATAGCTTCGCTGAGTGAGCAGCATAGCACTGATGATGTTAAGGTATGCAGTTCTCCCCAAGTTAATCGAGTTAACTGCTGCCAAGTTTTGTTTTATAAAAACAAAAGGCACATATCTAATGACAATGTGGTTCCATTTGATGTTGCTTTTGGGTTTCAGTTCTGGTTAGGTGTTCTGTGCCCACTTAATCTGGGTTTTCAGGACCCAGCCAGTCTGACCACACTTTTCAAATGGATTCACTTCTGTCTCCTGCCTTTAACCTCAGTGTTTGTCAGTCTTCTTGGCTCTGAGGTGACTCAGCTGATGTTTCACTGGAAAAAAACAGGTTTCCACTTTTGTTTCTTGAAGCAGTCTGCAGCTCTGAATTGGTTTTCCCCTCTCCTTTGGCACAAGAAATGCATCTCAGCCAATCAAAGGTTGTTTCTGAGGTGGGTGTGGTTGGGGTTAAGTCATACATGACAACACCCATCAATCTTGTTATTTTGAACACCACACTGGCCTGTAACTGAGTGATCTTCCAGTTTTCCTTTCTCCTGCTTTTGTCCTTTTTATTTTTTTATTATGCACTAAAACTGAGTAGAGAGGTGTGTAAGTTTCTTTTGTGCTTAAACTTATGTTATA
Organism: Oreochromis aureus; assembly: GCF_013358895.1. Classification (NCBI taxonomy): domain Eukaryota; kingdom Metazoa; phylum Chordata; class Actinopteri; order Cichliformes; family Cichlidae; genus Oreochromis; species Oreochromis aureus. Next base: position 22,894,149 of record NC_052948.1, on the reverse strand, counting down.
GACACGTTTGTGGTCCTTTCTGCGTAAAGTGGTTGCTGCCGAGTGATGACAGACTACTTTGTTAGTAACATGTGTCAGGTTGCTTCGACTGATTATAGTCATATACCCTGCTTTTACCTGACCACGCTGTAAGCCTGTCTTCAATTATCTCAGTGTGACTCTCTATTAGCCATGTGCTGTGTATGTGAGTGTGGTGCCTCTCTACAGACTTTGCTCATTCATTATTAAGAAGCTCCTGATGTTTTGCTGGCCGTCACTGCTCTGGTGTCAGGTACCCACACGATCCTCTTTACTGAACCAGCCTGACTAGGGATCCAGTTCCAGTCTCTGGCCTGTTGGAGCTGCTCCCAGAGCTGCTGAGCTCTACTCTAAAGCCTTTTGTTAGCTCTGGATGTTGCCTTTTCTCCGGCTGACTCCCCCTTGTTATTTCTTCGACTAGCTGTCAATGGAACTGGGAAGCTTAAAATGCATTTGGATATTTCTCTTGGCGTGATCTTGAGGCCATTTCATCTCTCGGGAGGTATGGTGCTGCTGTCATCTTTTTTCCCCTCTGAAAATGAGAATTATGGGTACTTTTATAGCTTACCATAAAGTATCCGACCAAGAAGATGGTGTATTCACTTTAGCAGACTTGTGGTGAAGCAGTGTAGTTATTTATCCAGCTGAATGTAATCTTTTTGGGAGGCAAATGGCTCCTTTGGTGCCGGAGGATTGGGAAGCTGCTGTGATTACTGCTGCTGTGACGTGTAGGAGCTATCAGTCTCTGTCATCTGTCTACATTTATTAGCATGACATCTAATGGGGTCGCTGATCTTAGACCACAACTCTGGCTACAGGTCTGCGCAAATGTGCGTGTGCAACTTGACCCCATCTGAATTCTCCATAAGCCACACGGTTGCCTAGAAACATCAGGAGGGCAGCAAGTTTAACTTCCATAATATTATGCCAAAGGAAAGAATGACCTCAGGCCCAAACATACTGTTCCTTTCTTTGGCCTTACAAGGGCATCTTCTCATTTAGTCCAGTCAGAAGTATGTCCTTGGGGAAGGAAGTTTTCATATCTCATACTCATGTATGCAGAGACTCCTGAGGATAATTATGATTTACTAGACAAAAAAATTGACCTAATTTCCAGTGAACTTTTTATGGAATGTTTTTACTATATCAATTGCTAACAGTAGCTTTAATGGTAACTGAGGTTTAAGTGGGAAAGAGCCACACTGTTCTCTGCCATTCATACAAAAGGATTTTTCCACTTCTTTTCTGAATATCCTTTAAGTTTTTTGCTCAACTGATAGTTTCTTGAAAAAGTAAGAAAACTTTTTTTTTTCCGGGTCTGGGTACAGTATGAGTGACGGAAGTACAATGGAGCAAAACTGTGGTTCTCCTGTCAAGGCACGCCATTGAGGGAGAATATCACATGCTATCCAAACTGATCTTGTCTGTAGAAGCTGGTGACAGACGCTAAACGATATCCCAGTCGTTCCTGCTCCAAAACGGATTTTTAAGTTACAAAGACTTGAATGACACACTCTAATACTTTCCAACTGCTGTCAACTTTCTACTACTTGCATTATGCAAAACTATCAGTAGTAGAACTGCAGTTTATATGTCTGCTATGTAAACTTTCTATTACCTCTAATTCTCCCATCTTTTCTTTACATATCATTAGAAAGCATATTCTTAATATACCCAGTTAACTGATGAAAACCTTAAAGATAACTCCTATTGACTTCTCGTCAGCATGTTGTATCAGTAAATCGGCTTGTTTATTCCTGCAGTCATTCGATTAGTTGATTACCTTGATTACCAAATCACAATACAACTTCAAAACAGTGTCAGTACATCACATCTGAATCATTTGAGTTTTTCTCATTGAAGAAGTATTGAATCAGAAAACTCTCTTTGGCGAGCAGGTTTGTAGCAGAAGTGTTTTTACAGCTCCGTGGCGGCACCTGTTTTACCCACAACCTATCACCCATTTTTCACCATCCCCACCACTTTCTCAACTCTCTTCACTCTTCACACTGAATAGCCACTTTTTGTTATAAAAATATATGGAAAGGGGAACGGTGCTTCCTCTCTGTCCTCCTACACATTTATTTCTGACATCACGGTGTGTCACACTCAAACTTGTGACGCTCATGAAGCCCTGTCACCGTCCCCTGAAACATGTCAGGATGTTGACACTGTTTTTCTATCATTAGCACAGCAACAATAGCTCTGCTGCAGAACGGGGTCTTGTGTCTTTAAAGGCAAATTTCTCTGCTAGCCATCCCACACTGATGCTGTGTGTTGCATGTGTTGTTACATGCCAAGAACACAGTTGTTGAGGATAGTGGAGTTAGATGCGGTAGCTGCTGAAGTTTTCAAACGTGCCTCCCTCAGCGTGAGATTTGGCTGATGCAGAAATCAGTAAAGCCGTTTCATGTTGACAGAGTACGGGGACGACAATGCCTAAAGACGGTGCAGCCTAAAAACCTGCAGCTCTCTTTGAGTTCATAGACCTGTATACAGTTTCTGCTTGTTGTTTATGTTTTATGCACAGCAATAAAAATCTTTTTCAGGAAGAAAAAGCTCTAAGATCCCTCCGTACACTAGCAGCTACTCAAAGTTAGAACAGAGACTAGAGCTAATTGGTAAACATGTCGCTAATCTGTAGCAGTTAGCAGTGTAAGACCTACACATATTCTCATTGTTGGCCGAGAACAAAATGATCAGAAAATTCTGGTAATATCAGATTTATCTCATGGCACATTACTCCCACATTATTGCTAGGAAGTTGCCTCAAGTGACCACTCTTGTTGTGTTTGCAGTTTCCAAAAACTACGGCTTCTAAAGACAAAATGTTTCCATGGTGGAAAATGTAGGATCCACTTTGGTTTGTCATCCATCTCTGTATGTTTCAGAAGAGACATTCCTCTTGGTTCTGGCTGTGAGCTTTTCTTTGAACAGTGCTGAATGGAGGAACAAGGTTTGGCTTTAGGCCAGAATGCTTGCTGAGAAGGTCATTCAGATCTCTTACCCGAAGTTAGCACTGTCAAGGAATGGCTTTAATGCTCATTGTGCTAAACAACTCTCAGGTGTCAGTGGAAGCTTTGTAGTGAATGATGCGGGATGATATCAAAGGGGATAGATTAAAGTTTTATCTACTTGATATTAACGACAGTGGAAACCCTAGTTTATTTTGGTAAGGTAAAACCACATAAGTAAATCAAGTACTCATAAACAGAAAAGCTCTAAAGTTGCTCGTACGACGAATAGATCTTAAAATCTGGCATCCAGTTAACTTTAGAAAAGAGATAAAGTCAATTTTTCTTCTCTTTGTGCAATTCAAATGACACCTCACGTCATAACAAGTCAAACCAAATAAACAAATCCCTACAGAGATGGAACACACACACACAAAGATTTGTGTGTAAGCATACCAGTAGAATCACTCAAGCTTTCACAAAAATAAATCCTTCAAGGTAAAGACCAAAGCTGGACTTTATGGATCACTTATGAGTAGCGTGACCAGGTGTCCCTCTGTATGTGTGACTGAACTGCATTTTTATCCCTTGTCCCACATTTTGACTGGCAAGTGCAAGATGTGCACTTTTTTTTCAGTTAGTTAATTGTCAGTTACGGCTCAAAAAAAGATGATCTATGAATGTATTCCTACTTAAATCTAACCAGGCAGAGCAACAGCAGAAATAACAGTGACATAAATAAAAATATAGGAGTATATAAAGACTAATAAACACGAAACCATGAGAACAAACTTTCATTTATCACAAGAGAGCTGGAAAAGTTAATTCAAATAATATTACTTTGACCATTAACGTGTTGAATGAAAATTTGGTAATGTGCACAGTTTGGTGTATTTTTATTTTTAAGTTGGATATGAAAAAATTCAGCATTGCTAAGGTTTCCCACGCTGCCCCAGAAGAACATGCTTCACATTTGGATTTTTACAGAATCCACATTTAAAATAGGCTGCTATGTCATGCTAATGTTATCTGTGGAATGCCCTGCATTTAGACTCAGACTGAGATAGCGGACAAGAGGGTTGTGTCTGGAGAGTAAAGTATGCAGTTTCAAAATCTGCTTCATGTAAAAGAAACAATAGTAATACTAATAATCATTATTTATAGAATGCTGTGCAAAACAAATATACAAGTTTTCTTACATACTTTACCCCAAAGAGGACAAACTGGAGGATAATTTGCTATTTATGAGCTGTGAAATCCTGTCAAATTATTTAGACAAGCTTAAATTACTTATTAGATCACGTGGGAAATTCTGGTTTTGTGACTGTTGTGATTCCAGTTTGTATAGATCATTTTCACAGAACAGAGGAGCACAGGAAGTCATGACTGAAGCAGTCGGCACCATTTTCGGTAGACAAACATACAGTTCCAGTTGTGTTAAACAAGCTATTGCTGTTCTCTAGCTCCACAATTGTTCCAAAAAGTTTTACTCTACTCTGTTGGAACAGTTTAAGTCAACTGCAGTCAGATTACTCTGGCATAAATCTCTGTCTGATTAGCTCAAGAGTTTGAGCATGGCATTATCACTACCTGGATAATGAGGTGGGGGGTTTCTTAATGAAGCTTAAACAAATTTTACTGTAAGATTTAAAATATGTGTAAAAAGAAAAAGAAAATACAACAATATACATACATACATTAGTAAATATTTAATTATTGATAGCAAAATAGTCTAATGTAGTTAAACTTTGCAATATACTTGCTAACTCACCAAATGCCTAGTTCACATCAGACATTCTCCGTCACCCTTTATGGATTTCTCTCTGTCTAAAAACAAGGGTCCACTTTAAGCCTGCCCAGTGTGTGTGGGATGGGAATGTTGGGCCCATGGCTGAGCACAGCCAGCTTCCAGTTTGTTCCCACCCAGCCACTCATACAGTACCCATCCTGCTCAGTTTTCTTCTCCACATGACAGCTCTGTGGTGAGACTGTAACCGCTGTCTCCTCCTGTGAACCCAGTCTTCAGCTCAATGATAGGACGTGAGCAGGACGGCATGGCTGACTTGCTGATACAGAGCATGTCCACTGTATTTAAAGACCAGCGTCCAAAAGAAACTCACATATTATATGCTTTCTTCAGTCTGTGAGTTTCCGAGAGCATTGGGAGAAGAAGCCAGAGTGTTTAATCACTGGCAATTTCAAAATAAAGCCAAGCCATAAGGAACAGGCTGCACAATGACGGATCCCTGAAACATCATGGACATTAAATTTGGATTACGCAGCCTGACTCAGTTTGTCCTGAACACAATCACATTGAGTCAAGCTGGTCTTGGCCTCTCAAAATGGTGAGTGGCTTTGCTCGTTTCTTCTGTTTCTCCTCAGAGTTCAGTTTCTTGTATTTGCGTCGAACAGAAATTCATTGTTGTTGGCACAACACCGAAGCTAAACCGCAGTGCTGTGGTATTTTGTTTTCTGCAGAGCAGTTTTTGTATTCATTTAGTGGTTTTACCAAGAATCTGGCAAGAGGCATTCTGCTTTACCACAGTATATTCTAGAAAGACTGGAAATGTATTTTTAGTCAGTGATGTAGAAGTTATAGAGAGCACACAGAGAGAAGTTGGTATACAGTGATATCTTACGCTGCACATATGCTGAGTTCATCTGAGTCAAAAAACGTGTTCATAGCTGTAGTTGTCAAAAATAAACTACACATCATTGCTGTTCTTAAAAGTCATGCAATACGTTACATTACTTTCATGTCAGTCAGTAACATGATCTGAACACGGACACATTTCCCTAATCCTAGTGAGGACACACGGATGATATTTCTTTTGACGTTCACGTATGAACCCAAAACTGACAACACAAAGTAAAGTTGACAACCAACCCAAAGAGACATGAAAGTGATCACCACAGTGACTTAGCTTTAGAAACAAGTACATATAAAGGTTTACAAAGCGCTTTATTTTCTTGACATCAAATGATAAATGTATCTGTATGGCTACTCTTCTCTTCCTCCTAAGCGTTGACATTTTATCGAGTTTCCATGAGAAATGAGGGTAGGAGCTAGTTGTACTGCTTCCAAAAAAAAGCTGTAGCTCACTCCACAAGGCGATTAGCTCTGACTGGATCAATCAGAACTAATAAATGAATATTTTCATCTCATTTTTAGCGTCAGTATATTTCATTGTCATTTTTGTCGTTGTCCATTAGTTTTTATTTAGTTATCGTTTTATTTTCATCCAAATAAAAGGTAGTTTATAAAAATTATGATGAAAATTATTGGTCATAGAAATTAACACTGCTCTGACTTCTAGTCTGGTGTCCGTATACCCTCAGCTCTAACACCACCTTGGATTCTTTGCTAGCGTGTGTGCTTGTGCAAAGAGCTTAAGTTTTATTTTCCGTCATGACAGTTTGCACTTTACTATCACGCCTTTTAAAAGTAAAACTGATGTCCATATCCCCACTCCTCAAAGGTTTAACTGGTAACACAAGCAACAAAATAACCTTTAGCTTTATGTACTGTAACACGTTACTTTTATAGGTGAACTTCCGTTTTATAGGTTACTCAGAAAATAGCTCAGGTACTAAGATTTATTTTGCAAAATCCATTAACTGTAGTTTGTAGCTAGATCAGCAACTATCAAACACTTACATTACATTGGTCTAGACAAATGGGAGGAACCAGTACTGACTTTGATACTCAGTTTGCAAGTCTTTACACTTTGGAAAATTACTTTTGTCCCTTTTAAGCCTTTTTCCCAAGCTTTGTCAACTGGTTTTATATTCACAAACAGAATTAATAACGGCTCCAGTGTGCCAGTAACAAAGAATCAAGATTGCTCTCGCTAGTACAGATTTGGCATGACATTAACTTGAAACAGATACAGGACTGGAAAACTGCAAGTGACAGAAACATGCACACAAGCACAAACCACATTTAAAAGTCCTCTAAATTCCCACACATGCAAAGAATAAATACGAATGCTGCAGTAAATCTGAAAGGCACACCCTAGTGAATTCTCTTACACGCACAAGTCACTAAGTGGTTGTTATTTTACCCGGCATGTGACATGAGGCTGAGACAGAGCTGTCCTTTGTTTGGCTTACCTAAAACTGCAGCTGAATAGGGAAAGTCGTTGGGCACTCAGGTTTCAGCTCAGACATGAAAAGAAATGTCCACCCCAGCAAGAAAATTAGCCAGGATACAGTCAAACCTGACCATCTGCTCACAGAACTCAAGTTTCTGTAGCACTTGCAGCATCTGTGCACTTGGGCATACTTAACCCACAGAAATATAAATCTTATTTATTTTATTTTCAAAAAAGACATGTAACAAAGATAAATTTGTTGTAAATACAAAATGCAGTTTTTAAATAATTATTTTTATTTATTAAGGGGAAAAGGCTATGCAACCTGACCTGCCGCTATGTGAAAAAGTAATTATTCCCTTTGTAAATCATGAATTAATTGTGACTAAACACATTTTTTGGAAACCTGAGTTCAATTTCAGTAGCTACATCCAGGCCTGATTACTGCCAGACCTGTTCAATAAAGAAATTGCCTAAAGAGAGCGTGTTTGACAAAGTGAAGTAGGTTAAAAGATCTGATTTAAACTCAAGAACAAATAAGAAACAAAGTCACCAACATCTGTCAGTCCAGAAAAGCCATTTTATACCTTTAGCGAACCACAGTGAGAGCCATTATCCACAAATGGAGAAAACCTGGAGAGACTTCCAGGAGTTCATAAAAGAACCCAGGACAAAATCTAAAGAACTTCAGGTCTAACTTACCTCAGTTATAGTCAGTGTTCATAAAATGAAAAATAAGAAAGAGGAAAAAATGGGATCCATGAGAGAGTTCCAAAGTAAAAACCACTGCTGACAACAAAGAACACAGAGGCTTGATGATCGCCAAAACTAGGCAGTCCACGGAAAGTTTTATTGATCCCATTAGATTAGTCCACATCTCATCGCTCTCAGTCCACCTTTTGGAATGTCTGAGTCCTGTAAAATTAACACAGCATTTCATCAAAACAACATCAGACCAAAAGTCAAACATGGTGGTGTTGGTGTGATGGTCGGGAACTGCTTTGCTTTGGAATCCAAAACACACCAGCAACTTCACTGCTGAATAGCTCAGACAAACACAAAAAAAACAATTAATCATGAAATCATCATTTAAAAGCGGCATATTATATCTATTCAGGTTATCTTTCTCTAACATTCAAATTTGTTTGATGACAAATAAGCAAAAAGAAAGGAGCCAATGGGTTTTTTTCACCGGACTGTAAATTTCTAGCGTTTATTACAAGATTATGTAAATTAACAGGGAACTGCTAATAACAAAATGACATCAGTCCACAAGGCTGAAAGGGAGATTGTCTAAAAACAGCCAGTGGGCACTCACAGCAGACAGCAATCACTTTCAGTGCAATGGTCCTTAACACAGCACTTAGCGGCACACTCCAATTGCTCAGGACAATTGCTTGATTGGACAACTCATCTCCATTTGTAGGGTAATCCACTGAAGAGCACTGGAACAAGCCGCAAGCACATGTAATGGAATCTGCTGGAACTGTGACTTAATGGCTATGACCCTGTGCTCAATTATAGGGTCAATAAAATTCATCTACACCTCTATTGTAATAGCCTAACGGTTCAATTATATCAGCACTCATTCTATGATATTCTATTCTACTTTCATGACTCACTGCACCAAGTGTAATAGATGTGGGCTTTTCCCCAGCACAGGGTGCTTACTGTCAGTAGATTTCCATGGTCCTGGCACAGTATTGGTATAATTTCTGATTCACTGTGATGCTTTCTCTGAAAATGGCCCTAGAGGAGCCATGCCAAGACTGCAGTTAAAAGACTCCCCACCCCAACCCTCCTACCACTTTCCCCCCCTCTCCTGCATCTTACTCTTTGTAGGTTTTTTTTCCTCCAGTTTTGCTTTGTGTCTGTATTACAAGTCTATCCCTCCACCCATTCATCCGTCTGCCTATCTCTTTATCTCAGTCGCTGACTCGGTTACTGACACCCAAAAAAGAAAAAGTACTCAACGGTAATCAAATATTTCTCCGTTTTCGAAGCAACTGAAGCAAACAGTCAAACGGAGTTGGTGACCCCGTTAATGTGCAGCCGCTCGATCTTCAAACCCGACTAAAAGCAGCAGATATTCTGTAATCATGGCAGTGCAGCACTCATGAAGCAAGTCGACGTGGGATCCAATAAGCGACGCTTCACGTGCATCGTACATCCCTCTAGCCTCAATTACTTTATTGTAAGCGTATGTCTATCGATCCTGTCGCTCTCTGTAAGCATTTAATAAAAGGCAGAGCAAAACAGTTGAAATCTGCTCCACAACTCACAACATGGGGTAGTTGTGTATTTGTGTGCGTGAGAGAGAGCTCGTCTCACATTGTAACTACCTGCTAATTATATCCCCGCAGTAAACACGAAATTTGTAACCACACAACTGCAGGATATCATTAACTAAAAGGATTAGAGTGTGGTTCAGGCGGGAGGGCATCTGTGGCTTCTCCCGATTGAAAATGGACTAATCTAAATGGGATACATCAATAAAACAGCAGAATAAAGTTCCGGGCACTTAAGCCCTCTTGCTCGGGCTCAAAGAAGGGAAGAGAGTCACTGACTGGCAGCCAGCCAACAGATTAGAAGATAAGAAATATTATTCCATGGCACACCATCAGCTTGAAGCTATTTAAAACAGTGAGGTTTTTTGATAATTGAATTACTTGGGGAGGGGGACAAGAATAGAAAGCTTAGAGGTAGATCAATAAGGAGATACTGTAGTGGATGACAGTGCGGTGGTCAGCAGTACAGCTAGGGGGATGCAACGTGTGTCATCATGTGATAGCATATTTACAGAGTGTATGTTGAATGGTGCTGTGCAGTGGTGCAAAGGAAGTTTCCATTTCCAGCGCGACATTTGATGAAATTTGATATTCAACTTGATGGTATGACATATTCAGTATTGGGAAGGTTACTTTTAAAATGTATTCCACTACAGATTACAGAATAAATGCCCCAAAATGTAGTTTGTAACGTATTCCGTTAAGTTACTCAATGTGAGTAACGTATTCTGAGTACTTTGGATTACTTAATATATCGTAATGCTTTTTACAACTACATGAATGTACTATTGCCGTGTGAATTATTACTATTACTGAAGGCTACTCGCCACCGAGCTAACATTGTTAGCTGGCGTTAGCTGAGGTTAGTTCATAGACTGCTTTCAGAACTGCACGTGATCATTTGCAGCTAGCAGGTTGTTAATGCTATCCATCAAGCCTAACAGTCTGCAGCCTATTAAATAACCTCAGCTAACGCCAGCTAACAATGTTAGCTCAGTGGCGAGTAGCCTTCATTGATAGTCATAAATCACACAGCAATAGTACATCGAAGATAATGAAGTGGCACATAAGGTAGCTACAACAAGTAAAACAAGGTAGTTGCAGTAGGCTAACGTTAGTTTTTAAAAAGAACTTACATCCAGATGGTTCTTTAGGTTCAAGTCTTTTGGAGTCTGTTTTGCTGGCAAACAGAGTTTGCATTGCGCGGTCAGATTTCTCCCATCCCTTTCTTCTTTAAATGTGAAGTGGTGTCGAAATTTCCAAGTAAGAAATGCATTCCTGGCCTCAGGTCCATTGTGTAACTGACGCCACCAACATTAATAGGTCACTTACATTAGAGCGTCTTATTGCATGTTTTGTTTGGGTTTCCGGCAATGCGTGGAATTACCAAAATTAGAGAGGGCATAGCCTCACATATGAAACAGGAAAAGACCACCATGTAATCCATTTATTTCAACAAAGTAACTGTATTCTAATTATCACCTTTTTAAATGGTAACTGTAACGGAATACAGTTACTTATATTTTGTATTTTAAATACATAATGCCGGTACATGTATTCCGTTACTCCCCAACACGGGACATATTGATAAAGGTAGACGTCCAAATTCGTATTCATTCATGTCTTGGTGTTTACGGTGCACATGCTGTATTTCAGGTGCTGAGCTGAAGTAAGATGGCCTCAGGCAGGATGGCAAGTCCTCAGAGCAGCTCCAGACAGAGCAGCTCGCTCTCTTCATCTCCAATGAGGCAAGTAACAACCCAGTGTGCACACTCTGGGTCTGTACCTCATGTTTAACAAGTAATGTTCTCATGTGTGCTAACAACAGGTCTGGTCGTTGAAAGCACAGATACACTTGGTTTATGCAGGTTAGGCTCTGATGTTTGGACTTTGAACAAAGGTTACAATGACACCAGTAATATACCCACTCCATGTGTCACTTCTTTGCCTTAATAAGAATAAAAAGTACACTCATTAATATTAGCTGTGATTCCTTGTGCGGTTTTTACTTTTTCTTCCAATTTACTGCTGAAAGTAAAAAATAAAATGCGGAAAAATGTGAATATTAGGAAAATACGTTGTAAGAAAGACTTTTTTTTGTTATGCTTTTTTGTTTTTGTTATTGCCACTTAAAAATACATCTCTTTACCTGACCAAATGTTCAATGAATAATAATATTAATAACACGGTTTGTAGGCTACACCACCAAACATATGAACATATCTTTCAAATGACTGATTATACAAGACAGTGAATGTTAGATGAGAAGCAGAAATGACCTCAGTGTTCAATGCAGGCCTTGAATTCTGTGTGTTATCTGGACCAGCTGTTTAAAGATCATTGGAGAAAAAAGTCAAATTAAAAGAGGTTTGACAATGTGATAGTTCCACTAGACAATTTCCAGAGATCAGAGAGAACAATTTCCCAAACATATGGTTTGTTATTAGCAGTAGTTTATAGTCTCTCAGCACTACTCATGTTAATATTACGGCCACCGGTGAAGATGTGGAGAGTACTGTTCACCTTCATGCACAAAAACACAGCTAAACACCAACCTGATAGCAAGAAACTACCCTCCTGTTTCATCTGCAAATGGAACCTCCAAAAAAGCAGAATACTTTGGCCCCTTATCTTCTGCAGGTAATGCAGTGTAATGGTGGTGGTGTGAGAGATGTGTGCCACCTCTCATGGAAGCAGGGATTAAGGTTTGCAGTAGTGACAGGGTGCAGTTGTGTCATTAGTCATTCCCAGTAGATGAATGTATGAGGAGCTGTTTGGTGACATTATTATTATTATCATTATTATTATTATTATTATTATTGTTATTACTGTTGTTGTTGTTGTTGTTGTTATATCAGACCCCTGAGTTGCTGAACTAATCCTTCATATCTGCCTTAGGATATATCTTCCACTTGATGTTTGATCATACTAGTATTTGCACCTCAGTGAAGATCCTAGATCAATATATTTGAGGTACTCAATTACAGGTAGTGCAAAGGTCAAAAACCTTCCCAACAATGCAATCCCATGTCTGGATGGGTTCAGAGTTCCTGCCCACCCATAATACTGAGGCTACAAAAAAAATGAACTTTACAAACTTTACTGATAAACACATAAAGCCAGAGCTCAAAATCTAAAATCCTGAACAATCTGTAGGACACATGTGGCCAAGATGCTAAAAGAGACGTCCACATGTAACAAGCAGTGACAAACTGAGCTGACATGGAGCACAAACCCACTAGCTGTTCTCAACTGATCACTTCTCACTGTTGAGACACCAACAACACAGAGTTCAGCTGGAGATCTGGTCTTTTTAAATGTAAAATTGGCAACTGTCAGTTTATTTAGCTTCTTCTCTTCTCTTTTCACATGTTTTAACTGAACTCCAAAGAAAACTCAAGGTTTTCAAACCTTTACAAAACTCTAAGTAAACTGCTGTTCTTGACTTCCAAAAAAAAAACCCACCACTTTTTGGTCACAAATGCAAATCAGCTCTTATCACACACAGTTTTGTCTCACAGTCGACTGACAGTCACACATGCTGATGCTTCTTTCTTTTAACAATTACAAAAGCCGCTTTGTCAGCATCTGTGGTTTAGAATATTTCAGTCACTGAAAATAAATTTGAATATATATCTTCTGACAGTTTGGTGTTTACTAATGTTCGCAAAGCGTCTCAGAAGATGCGCAGTGAATGCACTTGGATATCAAATCAGGGGAACTCACACGCCATAGGCACACACACACACGCACATAAATAAAGGACAAAACGGTCTTGTACTTATCTCTGTCTGTGTCTCATGTACACACTCAAATATAAATTGGATTTGTGCTGCGCACGGTGCACTAACAGTCAGTAAATCAGCTGATGAAACGAGCCAAGTGGCTGAACTGCATTAAAATAAATTGCAAACACAGATGGAACACGTACATGAACTCAGCTAACAAACATCTCCACAGCAGAACCTTTTCCCAGATCGGCTTGTCTGCACATTCAGAGCCTCGGGGCGCAGTCTGAAAGTGGTTGGCGAGTCATTACACTGCAAACAGGTTAGCCAAGTGTCTGTCTCTTTATATTTGTTTGTGTGTGTATATTTCTAAAGTGAGTTGTGGCTGCTCACTTAGGAAAATTGGAAAAGTTGTCAAAAAGTGTGGCTTTAGTAATGTGGGGGAAAGTGTGTGTGAGACTAAGAAAAATGAGGAAACAAACCAAAGTGTAAGATGAATGGACTGGAGATGGTTTGAGACAGAGAGAGAGATGGATCATATTCTAATGCATTTTACATATGTCTGTATTTGTATGCGTTGTGCGCATTTAACACGGCGTGCTTAGAAGCCTGAGATAATTAAATTTGAGGTTAGAAGTCGGCTGAGACAAAGAGAGAGAAAAGAAAGGAGAAAAAAAAGGCTGTGTTTTTTGTCTTAGGAGAATCTAGTCTTGGCTACACATAAGAGGCTGTCTGAAGCATCTGGGAGTCAGATGTCTGCTTCTCTAGCCAGGATTCAGCTGTACCAGTCAGAGGCCACAATATCCCCTTTCCATGTGCTACTTCAGGAGGAGCACATGCTCAACCTTCACCCAGAAAATCGAGGCGTGTCTTGTGCATTTAAATGTGCCATTAGCCAGATGCCTTAACCATTTTCTTTGCTCATCTGTCACCTCTTGCCACAGTGAAACTATATTATATAGAAACCTCCCCGCGTTTCAGTGAAGCTGTTTCTGTGTAAAAGATGATTCCTTTAAGCAATATTCTGGTTTTTAAGCTAAAGAGGAATGCATTAACATCGTACTTGATTATATGCCTCCATATTTAATTCTGTTTGGGACAAGAGTGTCCTTGTTTTCTCCTTCAGCTGAAGCCAAAGCCACAATGGCTGGGTCCTCAAAATCTAACAGCTCATTCTGCCCACATTTCCATTCCCTCTGCCCAGTTGGACTGTGGTTCTGTTGTGGTATTTAAGAAAGATTTCCATTTAGTTCCATTACATCAGTCATCAGATTGTGATATCCATGCACCCCAAACACTGGGTGACAGTGAAGACCTCCTTCCTGCTTATACTGTCTTAAATGACTACCATATCAGAAGAATATGCAGCGAATAATCTGAACTGAATGCAGTCAGATCCGAGACAGACGTAATGACACAAACCAACACATGTTGCTGTTTCTTTTCCAAGCAAGAAACACAAAGGATGCCAGTAATACTGCCTGGAGTTAATGGACAGTTCCAGATGTTGGTTAATCCTAAATTCCTTCTTGTACCATGAGAGTGTAAATTCATAACATTTTTTTTTTTTATATAGAGAAAGCAGTCTGTGTGTTATCAGGTACAAATTATTTTGTTTTAGATGATTTTTTTTAGAGAAGCTTAAGACACAAAAAGCAGATTTTGGCAAGTAAAACAGCTTCATGAGAATGATACAAAGTGAGGAAAGATTTTTGTATGAGCATTTATTACATTAACCTCCTAAGACCCAAACTCTTTCATGGCATGCATTTTTAATTTCTCTTTGCTATTTGGGCTGATTGGGATCTGATGAATGTAAAAACAAAGAAATATCTTTTTACCTGATTTTGCTCTAAAAGGGCCTGATATCCACATATGAGGACATTTGTCTAAAATTTCGATAGAACAGTGGCAGTATAATGTCCTCGTAAGTGGACATCAGGCCCTTGTAGAGCAAAATTTTGTATTTTGGTCTGGACAACCCAGAATGTGATTTCCACATATGTGGACGCCAGGTCCTAGGAGGTTAAAAAAAAGTTCAAAGAACACAGTCATTACTTATACTGAGCTTTGTGATTAGCAGTTGTCTTATGTTAGCTGCTAGCTAACAACTTGCTAGTCACTGCTAGCAAATATAGCCTGGTATAAGTAAGTGTATAACTGTGGTTTTAGGTAAGTGCTAACGTTTCTAATGAGGTCACTATATGAACAGCAACTATTAGTTACCCACTAATACAACAGTACAAATTAAACAAACTCTCAAAGTTAAGTTGATACGGCCAACTTGCAATTGGAACTCTGTTTTTATTTTTATTCCGACACGACAAGAAGTCACGGCCGTCTGGAACTAGGGCTTTCATAGCATTTTTACTTGGAAACTTATTCGAAAGATGAATGACACATCAAAGGAAATGGAGATAGCAGTTTTGTCATTTGACTAATCAGTTGTCAGTGTCTGTTTGTGTGTTCGTATAACTTCATTCAGTGTCTTGTGATTTTACCCATAAAAGCAGAGGAGACTTATTTGTCTGTATTTTAAGACATGTTGATGTAATACACTGCCTTTAAATGTTCCTGAGCCACAGAGGACGTCTACCCTTTAATTCAAAACATCCGCGTGGGATCCTTTTGCATCTGACAGCAGGGTTACTCTACGTGTACGAAGGCCATTCATCAAGCAACGAGAAGCAGACATTACTCAACCTGCGGTCATGATCTGTGAAGTGTTGTACATAGTACCTGAATCACTTGAAGCCTCTAGCGATATGTGGAACAAGCCTTGTAATAGGCTTCCAGCCCTGAAGAACAAATTAGTTCCTGCTGTACAATAACTGCTATACTTGAGTGACAACAGGTGCTCCCATGCTTGAGTTCACACCTGCCCGTCTGCTTCTCACTAACTAGCAAGCTCTCTGTGAACTGATACAGCATTGAGGGGGGAAAAAATTGTGGCTCTCTGTGATTTGGAGCACATTTATATTATCTTTTATTGTAACCAACTTCAAGATGCAAGTGAAAGACCCACAGACTGGGTGCAAAGAGTTTAAAGTTTACAAAGTGCTTTCATGTGGATATGTCTATTTTTAGCCTCAAACAAAATGACTCACAGCCTCTAATGAGGTAAGAGTCCATACGTGTAAGCGATGCTTTTGTCATTTTTCACTGTGGTGGGTAATGATGTACCTCAGCAAAGCGTAGCTGTCAGCAGAACATTCCTTCTGCTGGGATGGTAGAGCGCACAGAGTGAGGGTATTTTAAATGTTATGACATGTTATGGCATATGTGATTGGCAGCTGCTTTGACTAAAGTTGTATAGGCACTGACCTTTGTATGAGAATTTGGCATAAAAGTTTGCCACCAGAACTCAACTTTCAAAGGCTAATATAGTTTGAGCAACACTATGAAACTGATATTTTTGCTTCTGGGTGCCCCCTACTGTTTCACTGTAGGGGGCCACATTACCACCCACTGTCTTGTGTTACTTGCTGTCAGCAGGAAGATTGACTCAGCTTGTGTCTTGCCATCTTTGGGCTGATAAATCTTGTTGGTGCAAGATTTGCTCTTACCTGACTTCTTGCTTATTTACTTTTTTTTGTATTCTTAGCTTCTTCAGTCAACTTCCTGTTTGGTCTCCTAGCAAATGCCATGCTGTCAATAGAAGGAGAAGCTAGAAGAAGCTAGGTCTCAATTCATGACAATAGAGTCCTAGCTTCTCCTATAATTAGCTCGGGTCTGTAATCTTAATCATGTGTGGCACTGTGCAGTTTTAATATTTTGGGTCAATGTAGCATCAAAAATGGCTTTGAAGCTGCTCATTTAGGTAAAATATTCATATAATTCTCAACTTCTTGAGAAGTATCCTTGATGTCTAGCAAGCAAGCCTGTTAACTAATATTCAGTTTGTTTGTTATTTTCATAAACTGATCGTGCAGATGATCAGAAAAAGATGGCAGCCTTTATCACTGGCATCATGTTTGCATGAAAAAAAAGTGTCTTTAAAACAAAAACATGCAAAAAGCCTTCCTAAAAACAGTACATACATAATGCATTTTCTTGCGTCAACACAACCCCACTTTTCAAAACCAACACTATGACATTCACACTCACTTTCATGTGAAGTGGATATGTGGGGTTTGATTTTTTTTTTTGTCCCTTTCTATTTTTGTCGCTTTTTATTTCAACAACCGAGTACCACGGCGGCTGGCTTTTCATTCGGCCTTTGAGCATGGCAGTGTGGAACGTCCATGACGATTTCCCTATGTGCGAGAAAACATCAAACACACTGTTTGTGATTGAGCGTAGCCCAACTCTTACCCTTATCTTAATCTAAAGTCAACATAACCCTTCAAATAAGAAAAGCACAAGAACACACACTTGCAAACTGACTCTGCGGTCACAAGCTTCACTGTTTCATAAATCTGCAGTGGAGCTAAGGGATAGATCATTATGGGGCTCAACAGACAGCAGCAGCCTGACAGTGACTCATGCAGCAGAACTCCATGTGCCTCAAGTACATAAAAAGTTTAAGTGGGACTAATCTAAAAGCTCCGGTTATAATTCTCACCTGATGTGTTACAGGAAGAGTGAGTTCACTGTGGCGCACCAGCTCAGCACACCAGCCCGAACTCTGCAAATCTATAGAGGATTCGCCCTTTTTTTGATGAAGCTCGGCTACTCATCTTAACATTCAGAGATCGTACTGCTCATTTTTTTTTACCAACTACACTTTTTTAAATAGATTATGCAGTCTCCAAGTTTACCCTCGTTTTAAACAGCAAAACCTGTTGATACTGCATGTTTTTCTATCCTTAAAGATGCATAGGTTGAAAAATGGAATTAGCACCATCGGACAGTAGCCCATCTCCCGCCTACCTCATCATAATGCAGAATGAACATTAAAATGAAAAACCGACAACAGCAGAATCGTGTAACAAAAACGCAGCTATCTCCTTTTAACCAGCTCCTGTCTCTTTCGTTGCCACCATCGCTCAGTTTTCTGCCAGCCAGCTGCCAGCAGATGAGAAGTACTGATGCTTCATCACTGCAGAGACATCCTGTCTGGGATAATAGAGTTGCTGTTGCCTGACCCTCTTTTGGCCCCACATGTAAATATTTGTCATGCCCTGCAAGCTGAAGTGCACCGCTTCCCCTCCTTTGGAAAACAAACCTATTATTATCTGCTTTTTTTTTTTAAACATATGATGACGGGAGTGTTTCGGGGCTTTATTGGTTGTGTAAATCCAGATGGGTTCATCCTGGTGTGATGCTATGATATAACCGAGCAAATGGTTTTAAAATGACATTTTTGGACTGATAGAAACCAGGAGATTCTGGAAACAGTTTCAAATGTTGACATTTTACCATTAGGCTTTTTTTTATGCTTCTTTGTCATCCAATAAACCACCAAAAAAAAAAAAAAAGAATTAATAATTAACAAACCTTTAGCTTTGTGACTAATCTGCCACTTAGGTTGAATCACTGTGTTATTCACCGCTGCCTGACAAATCTCCAACAAAGGACATTTCAAGAACTAGAGTGGTTTTTAAGAGGCTTTCAAATAAGCAGAAAAAACAGGAAACAGGATTCAGTAGTATTTTAAAGATATTAATATCTTTAATTGCCTAGGTAGAGTCCAACTAAAACTCATATCTTATCTGATGATCACTCTGAAGCTTTTTACCCCACTTAGCAGAGTAAGCGCCATATTAATGCTTACTATTCTGTGCAGTTACTTATTCCAGTTTAAATTTATAGCTAATTACATCTCCATTCTCTTACAATGAATGAGATTTATCTCTGCTTCAGAGTTTCGAACCACTGAGCTGCCTCTCTCTACAGCCTGCACATTTTACATCTTTCGCCGCGATGTTCCCCGTCCTCAGTTGGCAGATGACTCACTGAATGTATATTTATCAGCACATACATGCTTTGTCTTTCGTAGCCGACTCAATATTTAAATAAATGTGATATAAATCTGCTGTTCCATTCCCTAGTACACAGCTGCCCTCCAATCATGTTTAATATCGGATTAGCTATAATTAGATTTGTGGCTTGCTAATGATTTATTCTTGTGTAACCGGCTATTGCTAAAATACAAAGGTCAAAGCATAGCTTGAAGACGTCACTTAATAATGATGGCTGCTGCTGTTCAATGACAAATCTTTGTTCTAAATGTAAACACAACAGTGCTTCATTCAGATGATATCAGCCGATACTCAATACCAGTGCAATATCCCAACATGTCCCGCCAGTTGCCATTTCAAACTGCAGTGCCTGAGAGCCAAGAGGAAAATATTCATCTTCATACCCTTTCCTCTGTGTTCCCTCAAAGCAAAGGTGGCTGTTGTAGCCATCGACCCACCCTCTTTCGGGGAGCTTTGCCTCGCGGGATGCTGGCCTCTGGATTGCCCCCTTAAGCCTCCCTTCATTAGGGTCATTGCTGGGAGAGATTGAAGTGGGGAGAGTGTTTGCTCAGTAAAGCTGCTTCTTAAAGCCATCACAATCCTGAGGGGAAATGAGGGATTAGACTAACGAGGACAGAAGATGGCTATTATCTGTGAATAATTGACCTTGACAACACATTATTGATTTGGGTATTTTAGAATTGAATACTGTAGTCTCCAGTGACTGATTATCATGATACTGTGATGGAGTTTGCATGTATAACCTATATCAGTGGTTCCCAAATGATGTTTGAGCATCATTATTTTTCATGCTTTTTTATTTATTTCAATGCAGTTCAGTTCAATTCAACTTTATTTATATGGTGCCAAATCACAACAACAGTCACCTCGAGGTGCTTTATATTGTATGGTAGACCCCACAATAATAGATACAGAGAAAAACCCAACAATCATATGACCCCTTATGAGCAATCACTTTGGCAACAGTGGGAGGGAAAATCTCCCTTTTAACAGGAAGAAACCTCAGAACCAGGCTCAGGGAGGGGCGGCTATCTGCCGCGACGGGTTGGGGTGAGCGAAGGAAAACAGGATAATAGACATACTTTGGAAGAGAGACATTTATGTGGAACACACATGTGTAGCAATCATTTCATTGTTTAGTAAAATACGTTTAAATGTTTAGTAACGAATATCAAGTGAAAAAAGTTTTTGATAACACATTTATTTTGTACATGTACAAAATTGTTATGTAAACTGTTCTGCATTGAAAGAGTTACTGTAACTAACATAACAAGTCAGAATAAGATATTTATGGTCCCCATATATCATTCCCTATATACTGATATGTTGTCAAAACAAAAACATGGGACTGAAAAATATAGTTTTAAACAGCTACTGCAATAGTATCGCTTTTAGATCAACCTAGTGACCTTCAAAGAGAGGTCAGAGGTCAAACGTAACATGATATTTTAAATCCTCATATTTTAAATTCCTGAATTGTTAACTTGACCCCACTCTGCATCCCTACAAACCTTTATCGGAATTCTCCAAAATTTTTCAACCTATCATGTTGTATGAAATAAGTATGCATAAGTATGAAATGCACACACGCAAGTGCAAACATAACAAAAACTCTTTGCCGGAGGTCAGTTTTAGCTAACTAAAATTTAAGCTATCAATTCAAAGTCCAGCTTCAACAGACATTCACTTTTAGGTTTATTTTTCACATTGCTTAAAAGAGCCTTTGTTAGACCTCAGCTCACCTTATATTTATTGCAGCAAGATTTGCCAACAGGAGCAAGAGCTCCAACTCATGCCCCGTGGCGCTGTACAGTTTGTTTGTTAGCTAGATAATTTTCTGACTCACGAGCCAGGTGGCCAGTATTGAAGTGAGCAGGTTCCATCTTTGACTCAAACACTGTCCTCTCTTTTATCCAACAATAAGTAGCCTGCATCAGAGCAGATACACCTGCCATGATGGGATAAAACAGTTGATGTTTGTGTGAGGGATTAGCAGTGGCCCTGTTGGCAAACAAGTGTTTGTTTTGGCATAAAAAATAATGATATATCATGTACTTTTTTCAAAGAAAAAATGAAAAAACAACAGGAAAATTATATAGAGATGACAAGGGTGGCACAGGCGAGTAAGCTTCCTAACAACCAATTTGAATTTCCGTAATTTTCCACTGATTAACCATGTTATTTCTTGTGGAGGAGGCAAAGATGATCAGACTTTTCTCATATAAATGTGCTTAAGCTACAGTGTAGCAGGGAGGACAGTCAGCATTAATGAAGTCCTCTCTAGCATGACACTGCCCTCGGTACATAGTAACCGGTGCACACTGCTACATCCATGAAATGAATGTTTGTTTAGCAATATGTCTTCGATTTTCTAATTAATAATGAGAAACCAAAAAGCCAGTTCCTGTCGATTTAGTCTGAGCAAACAAGAAAGAAATTTTCTTTGCATACCGCAATCAATAGATGGCAAATGAACCCTGGTCTGTGGCATCTCCCTTCATTTTGTCTCTGCAATGGACCAGATATACACAACAAGCTGAATAATGCTGTTGTATCACTAACAAAAATACAAAAATTGGGACACCGCTGTCTTCAGGATTGCTGACTCACTTTTAGTCGAAACTGGAGTTATAAATGAGAACATACAGCATGTAAACATGGGGAAAACAGGGGGATTCCTTGAAATTGTGTTAAATCTACATCTCTGCTCTAAATTATTTTGCCTCTGGCTTAAGAAAAAGTCCTGTTCACACTGAGACCTTTACATTAGATTACATTTTTTAATCTATTGTTCTGTTTGTTTCACTCACAGTACCCGTGCGCAGTCTCTTCAGGTTGACTCGGTCCAGCGCTGGATGGAAGACCTCCGTCACATGACGGAAGTAGAGTGCATGTGTGTCCTCCAGGCCAAACCCATCGGGGTAGAGGAGGACTCTCAGCAGGGAGAGCTGATTGTGGGCTCTGGGGTTGGTGCAGGGGACCACGTGGCTAGAAACAACCTGCAGACGCTCCTTCGCCGAGCTTTGGTGGTCAGCACAGAGCTAGGAAAGATGTTTCAGCGGCTGGAGAAGGGGCGCTGGCAGAGGGTCCACAGCACGGCTGTACGGGCAAACTGCCATGTTCGCTCACTGGTACATGAGTACAGTGCAGCTCGAAGCACGCCACCGGAGATGCAGAAGGTGATGGTCGACTTTGAAAATTAGGTTTGCATACATAAATAAGTGCCCATTTTACAGTAATGAAAAAAACTGAACGATGTTTCTTTTTAACTGGAGCTGTTTGACATAAGCTGAGCTTGCATTACTGAACATTATTTCCTTATCTGTTATCTACAAATACCTGAAGCTATACCCCACTGACAGCTACTTGGAGAAGAATGCCATTTATGTTTAGAACTGTGGAGGTCTGACCACTTAAATGTGCATGTTTTGTTGTAGTATGAGAAGTCTTTGCTGGAAAAGTGTATGGAGCTGACTAATATTACAGAGAGGTAAAATCTACAACGTTAATATGCAATAATTAAAAAACTCCCAAACAAATGCTTTGTTTTTTAAATCAAACATTTGATTTGCACCCACAGGTGCCTTCACACTGACGATGAATTCTTCCTGAAATCCATGAGGGAGGCCATCCATGAGATCCTTACAGATGTCAGTGACTCATTCAGCAACATGATTGACATGGCTTTAGCCAATGAGATCCGGGTATGTAGTTTCTGTATTTGCGTATATTTCATCGTGTGCTCTGCAGTGTTATGTGTTTATAATTTTGCTTATAGGTTGAGGTGTTGCTTTGCCTAATTTATAAGAGTGTTATAATCAGTGGTGTAAATAATTTAACTCTGAAGAAAGAGCCAAACAGTCTCAGGGTTGAATTTAGCAAAGTATGTTGTTATGGAGTGATCAAAAGAAAGAAGAGACTTTTGGCAATGGGGAAGACCAAGATTTCCACAAGGAACATACATAGTTTGTGACTTATAGTTAGCACGAGGAGCCTGATCACCACGGCTACTTTCAACAATAATCTGGAGAAGAATGTGAGCCTGAGCTGGTCCTTAAGTACTGGCTGGAAATGAGTGAATCCTAAAAGGTGTGTTTGTTGAAGCGTGGGAAATCGGTAGGCACCGCCAGCAGGCGGAGTCCCACAGCAGAACCTGCCCATCTTCACCTAAGAGTAAGAAAGGCTGAGAGGAAAAGAACCAAAGCAAAACAAAACCCTAAATAGTCCCCGATTAGGATATCATCTTTACACTGTCACATAGATAAATCATTTTTGTATAACTAGAAGAATTAAAGAGAACTAACAGGCTTACACTTTCATACAATTTAAAATACAAATGGAAAAAAATATTGATTAAAGTAGCTTACACATACCTACCCACTGGTAAAATGCTTCCACCTGGTGGTCAAGGCTTTCATTTAAATTTTGCAGAGGGTAATTGCAACAAGTGCCTTTAATCATGGTCCTGCAGATACTCCTGGCTACTCTTAGTTCTTTTTTTCTAGACAGAGAGTTAGGGGCAACAAGAAAAGTTGCCAGAAATATTATGTCAATCAACCAATCAGTCAATCCTACATATGCAGTCTACTGTTCTCTGTCCCACTTTAAGCAACACCGACTGTGATGCCGTTAAAACAGATACTGTGTATAGTAATATTTTGGATCCAAGCACACACATATAAAGTTACACTCCACGCGTGGGTCAGATAAGAAGGGGAGAAATTGCCCCTTGATTGTTGCACACATGTAGAAATAGACTTAGAAATGTCTGTCATGTTTGTGCTATCCAGTGGTTGTATCGAAATAAGATGACACAGCTGACACCATAACAGTATTAATGAGCCACTAGAAACAGATTTTTGCATCATGTCATCAAAAGTGATGATTTGAAATGTGTTGATTTGTGAATACAATGACAAAGATTTCAATTTCCTTGCAGGTTCTGATCAAGCAGATTGAATCATCAGACAGCCTTCATACCATTGGTAGTGCCATTAGCAACCTGCTGTCCCTAACCCAGGATGGACCTCAGCTCTGCAGCATCATTGCCAAGGTACTCGGGACATAAAAATAGACTCTATGCTATCCTTCTTACTGCATTTAGAGAGCAGATTCACTTTACAACTGGGACCTTGCTTCCTTTTATTCGCTCCTGTGGAAAGTCCACCTATACCAGTGTTTGTCATTCTAACCAGCAGACCTGCGATTGCCGGCTATCTTATTATACATGCCTCTATAAAGCTATTTCACTGTGAGATAAGAAAAGAGAGACTGGACAGCAAGTCTGTATTGGCCATTAGTTAGCTGACCGCTTTCAGGATGCTTTTGATAAGACACTTCCTGATGGCCCGCTCATACACACACATACACGCTCTTTGCAGCCAGATTGTAAGATCAATACTGTCAGCTCTCATTAGCCGTAAGTATTGATTACACATTCAGGTTGCTCAGGTGTCTTTACCTTTTAATCCACTCTCGCTTTTTTAACCAAGTAGCAAGCTCCAGGGCTAAGAAAGTAAGACCATGTAAAAATGAGGCTGTTTCCAAAAGCAAGTCAGTCCCCATGGATATCGTTGAGCTTTGCAGAAACAAATTAATGTTTACAGTGTGGTACTCTAAAAAGCTAACAGAGCCTTAATAGCACTCATACAGTGGTACATTGTCAACCATTTATATCTAGTTTAAAGATGAGGTCGCCTTAAGTGACAGGTTACAGGTCATCTTCACTTCACTTCCACATAAATTATCTGAATATGTGGCTTGCTTTGTGCTTAATTATACCAACAGCCTGTCAAGGAAGTCTGTGCTCCTGTTTCAGTGCTCAAGGACCAGTATTATTTTTGCAGTATGTTATTTTTGCAGTATGGCACATATTTTTGTCTGTGCAAGGATCGCATGTAGTCTATTTATGCAATTTGCTAATTAAGCTTAGTGATCATTAAATAATAACTTAGCACTCCACTCCCCTCCAAACACCAATCTCAATGCTTCAGAACTGGGTTTTACAAACCAAAGGATGATGTCACAGTGGCTACATCCATCCTTTTAATACAGTCTATGTTCTTAACTTGGTGTGTAGCAGAGCTGGACGAACCATCTCAGAGGAATCCTGAAACCAACCACAGCAAATAATTAGCTTTCAGCTATCTGTCTATTACACTTTCTCACACACCCCTTTGATGCATAACATCAGCTCATATTTGAACATTTTGCTCATTACAAATTTTCCACTACTGCTGACTTCACTCGCGCACTGAATAACAGCAATTAGCCATTTAAATGTCTGGGTGGGGACCTGATATTTCCACCCTCTTCATCTCTATGCCAGTCTTTGTTGATGGGCTGATTTTAGTGTGTTAGATAAAAAGGTTAAAGAAACAGATGGGTGGACTCCCATAATGTTAAAAATCATTGTAGCTATCATACAGCTTGAGGCAGTGAGGTACCTTCAAAGAGGAAATAGTGTGATAATGATATCTTGTAATTTACATGACAACAGGAGTGGATATTTGCTGGTTTTGCTTAGTTATTGGTTGTTGATGGTTGTTCTTGTTATGTCAAGTGTCGTACTCTAAGATTTGTCATGGAAAAATCACATCACACATAATATAAAGTAAATAATCGGGTTGTAAAATCTGATGTGGTGCAGGGGTGGAGTCTAGCCTTTAATGGAGGTCCTGTGACCCAACCCATGATTACACAAATGACTTGACTACACAGTGGGAGCGGTTGTGGCTCAGGACTTAGAGCAGGCATTCTAATAATCAGAAGGCTGGTGGATCCAGTCTGCATGTTGAAGTATCCTTGGGCAAGACAATGAACCCGAGTTGCCTCTGATGTGTCCATCAGAGCGTGAGTGTGTGCAAATATTAGACAAAGCACTTAGGTACAGAAAAAAGTGCCTGCATGAGCGTGTGACTGGGTGAATGACATTTGTAGTCAAAAGTGCTTTGAGTGCAGTTAGAGTAAAAAAAAACACTTTATAAGTACCAGTACTTAAAGTGCTGGACCTACAGGGTCAGCACAGCCAACCAGTAAATCACTGTGGGTTTTTCACTATGAGTGAAAAATGACTTTGACACACAGAAAATCATTTGATCAATTTTAATATTTTAAGTTGATTATAGAAGCTATAAATAAAATGTACAGTGTTCAGTACAGTAAGTAAATCACATGTAACTGCGCGTTTCCTCAACTTGCAGATATTTTATTAAACCTACACGTGAGCAGGGTTTTTAAAAAAGCGAATGGTTTAAATTGAAAAGATTAAAAAATATGTGTCAACAAAATATTGTGAAGTCTATCAACTCTCATGCCCTGATTTTAATAACCCATTATTTCAAAACATGTTAAGTATTTTTTTCTCTTGTGATTTTAAATCCTTGTAGGTGATGTTTTTCCAAAGCACTTCTCTGTAATTGACAGCTTATCAGACCCTGAGTATTCACGCCATCATGGCTGATTTGGGACGGCTGACTGCACACATCTGTCATACCAAACAGATCAGAACAAATCATACAAATTATCGCTGAACACTATTCATGCCTGCCTTTAGCTCGCGACCCACTCAAAATGACAAAACAAACAAAATTTGTTTGCCCAACATATTGCCCAACATATTCATCTAAAAGCATAATTTATTCTTTAATCCATCAAATTCAAACTATTTTCTTTTCTTTGGTCTTTCAGAGATGAACCATAGTTATACATGTCTACCTTTTTATGGTCATTTGCATTTTTCATATTTATATTTTCTGCATGTCTTAGGAATAAAACACATCAACCAATACAGTAACAACATTCAGCAGCCAGGCAAAAAGAGCAGTTGTCATGGATTTAGCAGTGTCTGCGAAGCTGGATTCAAGAAGTGTTTAAAGTTGACGTTTTTAGAGCATTTAAAGCGCCATCTTGTACCAGTATAGAACGTGACGTCACTAGGTATATTGGTTGGTTGCTGCTAATCCTGTCTATTTACACTATTTCATGTCATTTCTGTGCTGGTTAAGGTTAGGGTTAGGGATAAGGTTAGGTTTAGGGCTGGAATACATGGCTGGAACGTATATTACCACAGGACCGTCATTCCACTGGAATTCAGCCATAACCCGGCGCGTACCATCAGAACGCAGAAGGTCACCTTTCGCGTTCCTCAGGAACGCCGCAGGACGTGACAAAACGTCGGGATGTTACGCCTCGGGCGTGAGAACGGTCTGAAATACACAGTGGAGTAATCAGGGAATAGGAAGCAGGAGGGAGACACAGCTGGGAGAAATTATGGCTAACGAGACAGGGGGAAGTAAAACTGAATACACTGACATAAGACATGGACCTTTAAAGTAAAACAGGAAACAAGAAACAAATCACAAAGACGTAGACTTGACACTGAACTAGACCTACACTAAACACGAGGGCACAAGAACAAAACCTAAGAACTCATAACCCGGACCAAACTGAAACCTAGAATAATAATAATCAAAACAGCACAACTAAAGAATCAAAACATAAATCATAATACAGAAGAATACCAAAACAGAAGAAACTGAAAATGCTGGGTCAAAGTGACCCAGAACCGTGACAATGACAGCATCCATCTCGCCACAGAACGACTAAACAGCTGATACACAAAATCATTCACAAACTTTCAAATTTGCACATTTTTATTTCCTTGAAATCAGTTTGTCCTCATTTAAATGCCTTTATATACATTCATTCAAGTGGCTCCAAAGTGTTTCAAACACTTGACAACGAAAAAGTGTGATATTTAACAATATGTTCACATTTAATAATATCCAGAGCACCTCTAAGTTAGAATTACTGCCTCAGCCAAACAGTTAAGTTGTGGTTTACATCCATGTCTGTCCACTCATGATACAGTACACACATGTAGTCAGTTATAGCCACTCACCTTTGAGTACTGACATTGCATTCACTTCATCAATGAACTGAATGCAATTCACATTGGTGTGAACATTTTTGAACTTTTGGGGGTCTTTACCTTACAATATAACATCATTTGAGTCCAGATTTGTTGACTGTTTAAGTGGTGCTACATTAATAAAACTGAACAGATCTAAAGAAGGTATTCCTGAAATTTGGCTTTATTAGAACAGGACGGATGGATGAGCACAGCCCTCTCAGCACAGGGTTGACAGGACTTATAAACTTATAAACCATAATATACATAAAATACACAGTGACTTAAAAGAAATCAATAAATACACAAACATTTCAACCGGTGCTTCCCCAGACTGCATGAGTAACAGGAACCACTCACTGTCGGATCTGTGGGTGCTAAAATTACACTGTTACTAGAGCCATCCAGTCGTTCTCTAAAAGTGAACATTAACTTTCTTAAAAGTGCTTTAAAAGTCCAAACACCCACAGCTACAAACATCTGACTGGCACTACCCCCTTTAGGTATCCTGATCACAAGGGGGCAGTATATAACAGTATGCAACAAACATAAATAAACAAAATCACTTAAACTGCAAGTGAACAAAAGCTGAATTTGTGTTAAACAGTACTTGCCTGCACATAGAGCTTACATCATTGTCTGTATATGTCATCATCATCATTTATTTGGTCAGTAGCAAAGTAACCGAGGTATTTCCCTTTTTGAAATAAAAAAATGTGTTAACCCCTGGACTAAAACAAAATGTTCCAAGTGAGCTAGGTGCTAATTTTCAGATGGCAGGTCTACATCTAGAATCAAAATGAGCACAAACATCAACAACCAAAGTGAAGCATTAAGACAAAACATAGCAATGTCAAACAGGATCCACACATTTGGGCCACAAAATAGATGTAAATTGACTAAACTAAGACACAAATCAGACAAAAATAGATGCAGCATGATCACAAACAGACACATACAGCCAACATGATTTTAGTCATTTTGCATCAATATGTATACATATTGATGCAAAATGACTAAAATCATGTGCAACACTTTCTACATATTTGACAACAGAAGAAAAACACAAACAAAGTTGGAATGTATTTTTGATTGAGATTTTTTTTATTTCATGCCAAATTAGATATTTTAAAAATCAAGCGTCAAATCACAAAGTCTCCTCCCTGTGTGTACTGTAAGGTCAAAACCCTACAGTACTACAGAGAACCCCAACAATCAAATGATCCCCCTCTGAGCAAGCACTAGGCGACTGTGGGGAAGAAAAACTCCCTTTAACAGGAAGAAACTTCCAACGGAACCGGGCTCAGAAGGGGCGGCCATCCGCTGCGACCGGTTGGGGGGGATGGAAATCAAAAAGGAGACGAGATGGCGCGAACTACAGTTGTTAAAATTTGGATTTGGTGCTAACATTCTGCTTCAAGATTTTAAAAGAAGCAGGGCAGTGGGGAAAAGCCAGAATGGTCATTTTAATCATCTCTGGCTTTAGTGAACCACCTAAAGGGTTTTCGCAGAGCTTTTCCCACAGCTGAAAACAACCTGGAAATTTTGGACTTTTTGGGAGGACTGGGGATGACTCCAAGGCGGATTTTTAGATGCCTTATCAGAGCCTCATCAAAAGACGAATCATTTGCTATCGCAGCCTTTAAGACATTGTCTGGGGAGCCAAACTCCTTGATGAGGCATTTGGCTAGTTTCTTGATTAACTTTTTCTTGTTATTTGTCAGACTTGTGGCAGACTCTGTGCTGCTTAGTTCAGGCTGTATCAGATCTCTCAGACGGTTGATGACCGTCTCTACTTCTTCTGACAGAGACACAAACGGTTTGGCCTTAGATTTAGATTTTTTGATGACTCTCATCATGAGGAAAAAAGCGAGGTCATCGGAAATTTTCTCAGCATCAGAAGATGACACTGACACAGAACGCATCTCTGACATGTCAGAGGAATCCTTGAGAGAGCGTGAAATGCTAGCAGAGCATTTTTGCGGAGAAATGCTCCCAGGTTTTGGTGTTTGAGTTGTTTGATCGGGTGCAGGAGAGGATCTTTCTGGGGAAATGCTCCAAGGTCTTGGTGTTACAGGCTGATCAAGTACCACAGAGGATCTTTCTGGGGAAATGCTCCAAGGTCTTGGTGTTACAGGCTGATCAAGTACCACAGAGGATTTTTCTGGGGAAATGCTCCAAGGTCTTGGTGTTACAGGCTGATCAAGTACCACAGAGGATCTTTCTGGGGAAATGCTCCAAGGTCTTGGTGTTACAGGCTGATCAGGTACCACAGAGGATTTTTCTGGGGAAATGCTCCCATATTTTGGTGTTTGAGGTGATGAAACAGATTCTCTTCCACTGCCATCTGAATCTGTGCTTGTTTCCTTTGTCGGCGTCCTTGTTCTTTTAATAAAGTTCTGGATGCCTTCCATCACCTCAGAAACCTTGTCCTCAATCATTTGATTTTTGTCTTCGTTCTCCACCCAGAGTAAAAGCTTTTGTAAAAACTTTTCTACTGCGTCTTCTACGAGGACATAGAGGACTTCAGCAGAAAAGGGACGCTTTGAGCCATGTGCTGGTTGTGGAGTCCTGGAGATGACTGTATCTGAGAGGGATCTACCCATTAGAGGTTCAGGGATTTGATACAGTCGATCCGTCATAAGTAGATCAAATACTTTTCCCGTCAACTCCACAGTAAAATCTCTGGTTGCCCCACTATTTCTGAAGTTGTCCAATGTTTTATGGATGATGAAGAGTTCTTCCTTCTTTGTTAATTTGTCAAACAACTGATTAACGTCTGACCTAATGGTGTCAAAGTCGGCTGGAGAAGAACGTATGTAACGAAGCAGCGTGTTTCGGGAAGGGGCTCGATGAGCCTCTTTACTCTGGGGACGAGTTTCTGGGACTGACCCTGGGAGGCTACTTTCATCGGAGTCCACTGTTTCATACTTGTGGAACTTGCAAATGTTTTGTAGACAAACAAAAAATTTCCTGTTTGTCTTTATTACTTGTCTCAGCTCTTTTTTCATTTTTTCAAACTGTTTTTTCGCAAACATGGAAAAGCGGTGTTTGCGTGCTTTGAGCCCTGAGTGTGAGGTGGATGGCAAACATCTAGAGAAGAAGTCTCTCACCTTGTTGATGATTAATCCTGCATTAAAGGCAGGTTTGGGTAAGCTACAGCTCTCACAGGGCTCTTCACTGCTTGAATTCATGTTCCCAAGTATCTCATTTACGATGTCAGCTGCAACCACTTCTACTGGCGTTGGAGCTCGGATACTTTGGCTCTCTGCAGTTGTTTTTATTTTGTCTTGTTCTGTTAGAGCTGATTCGTCTGGGAGCTCAGTTTTTTCCTCATCCTCATCTTTATCTTTTTCTGTCATCTCTCCATCTGAGCTGCTTGATGACAGAATCGCAGAAATCTCTGCGATTGCTGATTGCACTGATATCTTTGAATCCGTACTTTCTGTACCGGAATCAGACCCGCTTGACACGCACCGGGAGCGCAGCTTACGTATATGTATTTTAAGGAACGAGGCAGCGTGACAAACCATGCGGTGCAGCTTTTTAATATTACTACATTTCCCGCTAACATAAACGGCGGGGTCTTGCGGGAGATCGGGGCTTTTTGTAATGAGTTCAACTGTTGAGCTGACCTTTTCGGAGATCTCTTCCTCAACCATCCGTGTCAGCTCGTCAGCGCTCTCATGTCGCTGTTTCGGGACATTAAGCGAGCTGGCGATGGCGGCTGAGATCGAGTCTCCGAGGGACGGGATTATTTTCCCTGCATCTAAAGGCTCTGGATCTTCCTTCGTCATGCGATCCTGAGTAACAGGAAGGGCAATTTTGAGGATTCTGTTAGAGGCGATCTGAATGATTTCACAAATCATATCAGCGAGCACCGCTACGGTCTCCGAGTCGTATGTGCCATTTTCTATCATGACCCACTGAAGTGCATTGAGCCTTTCAAAGCACCTGTTTATAGGTGGCATGATCTGGTCTGGTGTGACCACAATCGAATTTTCATTTTCGCTGCGTGTTGACATGGTTGTATCACACATTTGATTTTCCGGGTTTGAGAGAACAGCGGGAGAATTTTCTTGTTTTGGAGGACGCCGACTGTTGAACATTTGCAAACAGATGAGCAGTAATTTTTCTGTGTGAGAGCCCCTATTTATGGGTTTTGGCTGCCTGTCACGTGGCTGACGGATCAAAGCAAAAGCAAATTCCTTTGATCTGCCAGTGACGTCAGAAACGCACGCGCACACGGATAAAAGCCCCTAGTGCGCGCTCACAGCTGCGCAACAGCAGATTTGAGTTGGCCCACTATATCCCAGAATTCATAGCGCGACCCAGCCAAATTTCAGCTACCAACAATGGCGGCCGCTACTAAGTTTTAAAATTAGTCTTATTAATCTTTCTGGGTCACAAAATAAACTTTTAACATATTTTCAGGCGAGAAAGTAGCTGTGTAAACTTCAAATATCCGCTTGGTTTATCAAGACATCGCATATTTGCAAAAGTGTGCCGACGTTTTCGGAGACGTCTGTTACCCAACCGCTCGATAGCAAGCTGGGGGGTTCAATTGGTCGCTCGAGCCGGCGAGAGCAGCAGACTCCCGGCTTCATCGTTTTCAGACCCCCGCTCTTTCGCTACTCAGGTTAAACATGATATATAAGTCACTCGGATAACTTAAAAATGTAATTGTTTGCATTTTTTCGGTGTTTTATTTGTTCCGGAGTAAATCGGTTTGGCTGAGATCAAAGTTATTAGATTAAATAAAACTTTATTAATCCATCGGGTCGGTTCTTCCGGGATTTTCACACAGCTGAATAAACGTCAAACAGAAAACTGATTAAACCGAAGTGTGAGACGGTCGAGAATTTACGCCAGTGTCCTGTT
This sequence comes from Oreochromis aureus, assembly GCF_013358895.1. Lineage (NCBI taxonomy): Eukaryota > Metazoa > Chordata > Actinopteri > Cichliformes > Cichlidae > Oreochromis > Oreochromis aureus. The sequence goes on along the minus strand of NC_052948.1, from coordinate 22,861,351 downwards.
ATATTTTAGATGGCAAGGAGCAGACGGCCGAGTTTATTAAACTCCACCGACACAGCGGTGACGCAAATCTGAAGGCTAGACCGTCCCATTTCACAGCCTCGCACTTCCGGCCTTCTCGGTCTTCGAAGGACCTGGCCCACGTAGACCACGAAGGCCGGGTCCTCCGAAGGATGCAGCCGACGTTTTGGGACACAGCTAGCGTGCACGAGAAAATGCTAACATCCTGGTTTGAGGCCGGATGTGGGGTTTAAGTGATGAGGTGATGAACCCTGCTTCTGGGTTCAAACTACTCTGCGTTTTTTAAGGCTGTTGTGTTTTTAACATGTTTTAATGCTTTGTATCTTGTTCTATTTAATCTGAACAAGCCCCTAAAAAAGGCAGCGATCATTGTTGGCCTCTCTTGGTTTTTATTACCACTATTCAGTTTAAAGCTCAGTTTTTAAAACCTTACGATATAACTACAGCCCAGCTCATGCAGCAGTATATTAATGACTAACCTCGTATTGTGGATGGATTATCTCAGTTGTTCTCCTGACTTGGTCTGTTTACAGCATCCTGCCATGCAATTGTGTAACCATCGGGAATCCGCGTATTAACTTTTATTGAGTGGAATAAAGTTAGCGTTCATCCTCCAGCTTCACTGTGTTTACATTATGCTAACATAGCTGGGTCGCTAGCGACCACGTAGCACATCAGCTAGTCCAACTTCAGTAACCCTACAAAAGTCACTACTGTTTAGTTTTCTGTCTTCATTTCTGTCAGAAGTGATAGCAGAGCTGTACGTTTTAATTTTTTCAGAAATCTCTCAGTCAGAACATGGTATATCATATTTAGGTGGAAACTGGCGAGCTAACTTCCTGCTAACTTCTAACTCCGTTAAATTTCATAAATTCTGTTTTCATGGATGCCTGGATTTTAAACTTAATTGTGACACCTGGTAGAGCAGCCACACTGATCATTTTATTAAGGATGAAAGATCAGTTTGTTAATCAGTTTGTAATTCTCAGTGATGGCGCAGTATTTGTTTGACTTTGGGACCTGAAGCAGAGTTTGGACCCGGAAATAGCTAATGATGTCAGACTTAGCTAACTGACAGCACTGATAACTCAGTGGAAAAAAAGGCAATTAAAACTGAAAAGAAGCCTAAAGAGGTCAGTTTTGTAATCCCTTTGGCTACAACAATGGCTTTTATGTTAAAAAAAGAAAAGGATACACCGTCCACTTTTACTTTCTGTCTTTAAGGCAACAAGTTTTTCATTCTTTGCTAGCTGCACTCAAACTGGAAATGTTTGGGTGTAATGTTTGGGTTTCTAGAGCACTTTATAAATGAGGACTGTATGGAGGAGAACCTGTTTGAGTCAGGTGCGCTGTGTCAGAGTAAGACTCCATGGTGTAAGTTAGCCGTTATAAATGTAGTGTTTCATGTCAGCTTTAATACTGAGCCATGTGCCACACCATAAATCAAATAGCAGCTGGAATGCTGGAGAGTGACTGTGTCATGATGTGCAAGGGAGTTTGCGTCCTCGGTGTTTACCTACTGTCATGATAGATTTCGATCTAAATTTGTCCATGTTGGCAGACCTGTCATATTGTCCTTGCTCTGATAGCTGTAAACTGCAGGGCGTGTAGAGCATGAAATGGCAATAACTCAGGTCTGGTGAGAGCCAGTGTGTCATCAAAGCTCTGTGGGTAGAAAGAGGGCCTAGAAATACTGTAGATCCCACGATGCTCTCTAATTTGACGCCCCTTTTAGGATCAGATGGCTGAAAGACACCTGCCAGTCTCCCTTCATTTTCATCTTTCTCATCCCTTAAATCACAAAGTCTCTATATTTCTTTCTTTATTTATTTCTTCTTCTTTTCCTTTTTTTTAACAAACCCTGCTGAAAACTGCCTGTTGCTGCATGTTTGGTGTTAACAAGCAAAACAAGACCAGAGAGCACAACTCAGGAAGTTATAAGATGGAAATAAATTATACACCGTGTAGGGTTATACATGCAAACACACAGATAAAGAAGCATTTTCCAGTGAGTAGTCAGGTTTCACTTGATGTTATTGCAACAAGAACCAACATGCGTGAGTGTGAGAACAAATGTGTTCTGTGGGCTTAATTTAAGAGATGGGGATGAAGTCAGTGGAAGCAACAAGTGCAAGTTGTTTGTCAGAGGAAAGAAACAAGCCAACAAGCCTAATAATCTGTGAAAAGAAAAGTCTGTGGGGATGAAATAATAGAAAGGTGCTTCCACCAGAGAGTGAAGATTGTCTGAACAAATCTCTGTAGTCTGTTCCTCTGAGCCATTTCTACCATTTCTATTTTTTTTCTTCTTTTTTTTTTTTTACAGTATATTAAGTAAGATCACAGAACTATGAATCTTCATCCAGTTATGGTACTTTGCTTGAAACAAGACTAAGGCCTACAGTATTGTGCATTTTTGTAAGTAGGTGCTAGTATTAAAAAAATTAAGAAATATAGTTTTCAGTTTTATTAAACCTGCTGCCCTACAATACACATATTACATTCAGTTAATTTAAGGTAGATTATATTTTTGGCAAGATGATGCAGGAGATACAGTTTAAATATAGCTGAAGCTTAAACAAAGGGTACATTTACAACATCTCATAACAGCTGATCTAGGCATCAGCCAATGGCACACATCCTATGGGAAAATGTCATAAAGGGCACGCCATCTAAGCTGATTTAGTTTAACTACAGTTGCTGCTGTCTCTGTAAGTCGCTTTGCAACCCACCTGCACCCCAGCTCCTCCTTTCCAAGCTGCATCTGACTTCAATTGAGTTCAGTTTTATTTATATAGCAGCAAATCCAACACACAACAGTCACCTCAAGGTGCTTTATATTGTACATGATAATAGGTAAAAACCCTTAATACTTATACATAATAAAATGTATTTCTGATGCTGGCTGTGGCACTGGGAGTCTTGATATTGCTCTCCCATCCTAAAGCTTTGTGTGCTAATAGAAATGTAGGAAGTTCCTGGACCATACTGCCAAATATAAATGACTGCAGATTAAATCATATTTTTTTACTGCAATGGCCTTGAGCGAAATTTGTGTATAAATACAAAATGTCACTGAAGACATAATTCGGTTGGTTAAATACTTCTGGACATCAAATGTTTTTAAAAAAATAAAAATAAATAAAGCTAGCTTTAAATAATTTAAACCAAAGAACTAATGCTCGGTGTTCAATCTTTCATCGCCACAGACTCGTTTTGAACATCAATTTTAAGTGAGATTTGCGTCACAGTGAAGTAACAGGATCAACAGGCTCTCCAGCACCACCCAGGCATTTGGAATCAGCATGTAAGCCTCTCAGTGTTTTAGAGGGTTTACTGAAAACTGTCCGTCAGTATTGGTAGTTCTTCCAGGTATGGTGGTCCAATACAGCGTAGGCAGCAAGCGGGGAAGTAGCGGTCAGGCTGGAGGGCAGGATGATTAACCACTCCAAGCCCTGGCAGCATGGCCTTAGCAGCATATGAGACATGCCAGCCCAGTATAATTGCCTTATTAGGATAATGGTGGTAGTTACAGGCTTCATCTTCCTCCAGGTAATTCTAGCTATCTGCACAGTGAATAGAATTCAATACCTGCAAGTGTTTTTTGTCAAAGGGGTCCTTTAAAGTGGACATGCAGCCAATACAGGAGGATCTGTTTTTGTTTGTTTACACCAAGCATACGCAACAGAAAATGCTCAGTTATTATGGCTAGCAAATCATCTTTTTTTCCCTTCAGTGTTTTCTATTCATGAAATATATATATTTTGGCTGTTTTAACCTGACATGATAGATTGTGTGAGCTATTTGATAGGTTCTGTGGTTGGCAGGCTCACTGAATGAAGCTGGCCAAGTCCATCGGTCATTCCGGGTCTCTTGGACTCTTTAAAACCAGTATGCTGCTGTTGGCTTAAATGTGTAGGGATAGTTGGCTCTCATAACACAGTCTAGCAAGAAGTAATTTGATCCATTGTTTTGCACAGTAATGTGTGCTTCAAGGCAAGAGCTGACAATGATGCATCCTGAATAATTTGGCGTTGAGCAAACTAATGTCAGGCCTGTGAAAGTTTCAAGTTGGACTCTAAATGAGTCTTTTACCAATTTTTGTCCCACATTCACTAATGCTTTGAAAAATAGTAAAGTGTCCCATTGACAAATTTAGAAACTCAGGACAGACTTTAAGCAAAAGAAAGGATAAGATTAGGGAAAGACATGGTAGCGTGATGGTTAGCACTGGGGTCCTTGTTTTGAATCAACTGTCTATTAAATAACAGCACACATTTAGCCTAGAATTAACCAGAATTAGGATTGTCTTGTTGAAATATAAAGTTTATCCCAGCCGTCATGTGAACAGCTTCTGCATTTTCACTTAGCAGAAATAAACCAAGTGATAGTGTTTAAGCCCTGCGTCAGACTGCCACCCTGTCCAGGGTCTACCCCGCCTTTCGCCCTAAGACAGCTGGGATGGGCTCCAGCTCCCCAACCCTGAATTGAATAAGCGGAAGAGAATGGATGGATGGATGATAATGATTAATAATCATAATGATCATACTGTCTCACATGAGTCTAGATAAACAGTTTTTATTGTTTATATTGCTATTCTTGTTTTGCAGCTTTCACAAAGCATTTGTGAAACATTGGTTTTATAAATGTATCACATTTTTTAAAGTTCTTTTTTACAATGACTTAGCAGCTTTAGCTTGTTCCCCTGATCAAGACTCGCAAAACAGATGATGCTATTGTGGGACCTGAATGTGGCACTGAATAATATGAGTGCACATTACTGATACAAGTGTGCACTTTTCTCCTTAGGCTTAAATATTAAAATGACACGTTTTCTTTTCCTACAGGAAGGAGCTGTGGTAGCCCTGTTTAAGATCTGCAGACAGGACCGCTTTAGAGATCTGTACGCACACGCTTTAAGAACAGTGGCCTCCATCTGCTGTGTGGAGGAAGGCATTAACCAACTGGACAAGGTAAAGTTCTCCGACTTACATACTCAGGTACACATGTATGTGTATAAGGGTGCACAGCGATTTACAGATAAACTGTGAATAAGTAAAGGTGGCCCCAAAGGAAATTTGTCATTAGTTTGTGGTTAGATGGAACAAATCAAATAAAGTGGGGAAGAATAACAGTGCGCAAGGCACTATTTCCAGACTTTCATGTAATGAACAAAAACAGGTACATGTACGTATTTAAGATAAAAGGGGAATGAGAGATGACATCAGTCTGGAGTAAAAGTAAGTCAATAAAATAAATCCAGTAAAAACCGTGAGTAGCTCCAGTCCAGCCAGATTATGTTTGGCTGAAGTTGTAGGTGAGACGCTTGATTGTTCCTCTTCCCAGCAGCTCATATTTTAGCCAGAATGAGCCATGTTTCCGGTGTTATGACTGGAAGGTTATAGTTTATTTTCACAGGTGAAAAAGAGGCTCAGGTACATATAAACAAAGTGCGTAATCATGAAGGGGCAAGAACAGAGTACATATATATATAGTCAATGCTTCATGCTGCTGATGGTCCTAGTGTTTAAGCGGTAATTAAAATTACATTCCCTAAAAATGTTGCTCATTACTGCCGGGCCATATTTGAGACTCCCCACAGGTAAAGAGTATAAACATACTGCTGCTGGTTTCTACATTCGGCTGCTCTCAGACTCGATTGCAAAATGAAATGTGGAAGCTGTCAGTCAGTTCCAAATTTAACAGCAACAGCATTGTGTCTCACAGTAAATAATTGATATTCATGTGGCAGCTTTACATTCTTCACAAGTCCATTTCTGACTCCTGAACAACTGCCTGTATTTTTAGGGAGTAAACTTTCAACAGCGGTAGCTGAGCTGCGCACTTTTCTTATTTACTTGATTAAATTTTCATGAATGAGCTCACTAGGTCCAGTTACCTCAGAGCCGAGGACCTACTATTAAACACTGCTGTGTAATTTAAAGCTGAGGAAATGCTATATTGCGTAGGTGAGGTAGGTACAGAAGTGAGGTACATGTTTTGCTCTTCTGGAAAAATTATATAGTGAACAGACCAAAATATAACTCATGAATGTGCTTGTGTGTGTGTGTGTGTGTGTGTGTGTGTGTGTGTGTGTGTGTGTGTGTGTGTGTGTGTGTGTGTGTCTGTGTCTGTAGGAAATAATATGAGACAGGCAGAGGAAAAACTAACGATACAGCCATCTTTGTTCATTCTCTATGGAGAATTCAACCAAAATAAACAACAGACGCACCTGTGTGGGATCAGCGTTTACAGAAAGACAAATATAACCTGATTGCAGTGAATAATGATGCCACAATGGTGTCTGTTCACATATAGAGCAGCTGGGACAGCATGAATCATCCGAGCATGAAAACTCTTTAATGGGAACCAAAGTCCGCCCCAGATTAGCAGCCTCTTCCAGGGGGAAAAGCTGTCAGGCAAGTCTACGCTACCAACCGCTCACTGGCGATTCACTCAGGCTTGAGATACACAACTGTCACCATTGAAGGATCAAAGAAGGGCCCATAACGCACCTGCAGTGCTCACTGGTGGCTATACTTCTTAGTTTTATCCCCAGCCGGATCATTATGTAATCATAACATTTCCAGGTGAATTCAGGAAAGGCATGGTTGCTTATTGATTCAGAAAAGATATGCTCAATGAACAAAGAAAAGGAACAGCTTCACATAGTGGGCAGAGAGCATGGGTCAGTGCGATATTTAACTGACTTAAAGTGAAGGTTTCAGCCCACACTTGTAAAATTTCAAATAAGAGTTCAATAAGCAGTGGCCACACTCGGAAAATATTTTATACCCAAAATGCTGACTTTAACTAATCTGATTACATACAAATGTTCCATGTAATTCTTTTACATAGGTACCATATAAAGTGTTAAACTTAATGGAATTTGGTAAAATGAAATTTACTTGATTGGTATACGTTTATTTATACCAAGCATATTTCCTTAGTGATGAGTTATTTCAATAAATAACACTTTTATTTCAGTTGCATTTTACTCAAAAGTATTCCTTCATCTTTATTGATGGTAAAGAATCTTTTCAGTGTGTAGGGTTGTACCGGGAGATTTAGCACACTCCAGAAATTTCATCCAGACAGAAGTGTCATGGTACTGAAGTGCAGCTTTCGCTTCTGTGCCAAGTGGGCTATTCATGCAGCACCAAGACTTTATGAAATTCTCTCTGTTCTACAGTGTGTCCTTTCCGTGATCTCAGTCACAGCAGGGATCTACCACAGAAAAACTTCAAACTGTGAGCAGGTGTCTTAAACTGTTTTTTTAGTATTCCTAGTAAATTTATTTGTCATTGATCCTGATGATAAATGAGACACATCCTCTGGTCTGATAGACGAGGAGCTGGGGATCATCCTATTTTAGCGAGGAGGAGGAGTTAGGGAAGAGGGGACAGGGGAGCAGTCGATGAACGGAGGTGTAGAGAGTAGATTGTTCCACGTCAGTGGGCCGCGCTGGCACAGTGCTGCTGACGTCCACAGAGACAAAAATAGGGAATTGCCCTGTGAAGCTTGGTGCGTTGATGCTCGTCAGCAGATATGACTGACAGGTGTGGCTGGCTGAGTGCTCCTCTCGAGATGTGCGTCTGCAAACTTGTGTGAACTGTTTTCAGGCGTGACGGCTTGGTGACGGCGAGCAAATTTTTTTTCTTATTGTAAATGGCAATAATAGCTGTGATTGAAAAATGACTGCAAACTCTAAAGTAGCTGATGTCTAGAATACTGCATTTTTCCCATGCATAAATTCAAGTATGATTAAAACTTTTAACTTGTAGTTCTGACTTTTTTCACAGTATCTTCTGACTTCCAGCTCTTACAGATATGAAAAACTTGATCAAAACTACTGCAGAGATTTGCGGAGTAGCCGATAACATCAGTAGCAATGTTTGCATGAACTGATCAACACTGCCCCCAAGTGGATAAAAACCTGTTCTACTCCTTTATTTCCTCGGACCTCTACAGTCTTACAGCCACGTACAAACAAATAAGCAAACACAAATTCATTAGAGCACACATTAAATCAATACATGACCTCATGCCCACAAGAAAAGTTTTGTTTATAGGGATGAGTACTTCCTTCTCTCCTATAACTCTGAGTTCCTCCCTCACTTCCTCACCGATGATGCACACGCTCTGGGTCGATGCCAGTCAGATATACAAGTTTCTCAGCGGCACATTAACTCTAGTAGTTGGCCATTAAAAGGAAGTGGTGTTTTTAAAATATTGATGGCTTTATGGGCAGAGGTGCTGGCTTTAGTCAAGCTGATACCATGGAAACGTCACTGTCCGTCTGGACAGCCACTGCAAATGTGTTGTTAGTTGAAGTTGTTCAGCTTAGGAATCAGAAATGTGCTTAAACAACCACATTCAGGATTGAACATGTTTAAGTTTTCCTTACATCTGTCTTGTTTTGCCAGTGCCTGATCCTGAAACAAATTCTATTAAATAGAATCTTTAATGAAATATTAGTAATGAAGTGACAATGCAGTCCACATCGTTTACATTTTGTTAGTCTAAGCTGTTTGATCAAGATTAACAGTGCTAACATGTGAGACCAACGATGACTCGGGCCACTGTATATCATGTGACGATAAGCCATCAGTTAAAACCTCTTGTCTCACAGTGAAATGAAGTACATGTACATAGTTTCCCCATTCTCCGAGCAGCTATATTTCTGTTTGCGCACAATTTTGGAATAAAAGAAATAAGACAAATAAATGAGTATGAAAAGAATATGACCGCGTGTTTCCACTGCAGCAGTAAAACACTCCCTGCTGTATGTCTAATAGGTGGACGGGATCCTGTGCCTGGCAGACATCTTGACTGATGAAAGCAGCGTGGAGGCAGCCAGAGCTGAAGCGGCAGCTGTTGTAGCTCAGATCACTTCGCCTCACCACACATCCACTCAGCACCTCGCCAGCTTCCTGGAGAGCATGCACGACATTGTCACGGCGCTCATCAGTGAGTGGACGCAGTGGTGATGATCTCACCCTGACCACATTTATAGGAGGAAAAAGTTGTTTTTATTTCATAGAAAATTATGATTGTTTTAGCACCAGGCTAAACTTTACTACCTTACTGAATTTCTTTTAAACCTCTATAAAACTCTAAACAAGTGAAAGAGAGGGGGTCAGCCGTATATTTTGTGGTTTGCTTTACTTGCATTTTGGATGTTACGGTGTATTATTAAAACCCCTGCAGTTTGGTAAGTTACGTCTTTTTTTTTTTTCTCAGAGTTGTGTGAGACCGCGTCCTGTGGTGAAGTGTTCCTCCTGGCGTCGGCTGCCTTGGCCAATATCACCTTCTTTGACAGCATGGCCTGTGAGATCCTCCTGCAGCTTAATGCCATCCACATCTTACTTCAGGCCTGCAAAGACCGTCAGAGAGTTGACACACCCTACTCCAAAGACCAGGTACACGTTTCCATGTATGCAATGTTTCTCTTACCCTAAGTGCCACATAAAAGCAAACATACAATATAATTACACTATTACTAACAATAATGTAAAAATCAACCTGTTTTTAAGCAGTGCTCTCACTCTAGTTCTTTGCCAGACCTTTAATCATTTCATTTTTGTTTAAATCGTAGGTGGTGACGATCTTGGCAAACCTGTCCGTCTTAGAGCAGTGCGCATCTGAAGTCCTGCAAGAACAAGGTAGTCTGTTTTCTAACTATGGCTTTTTATTCCTTTTTACCCATATTTGGGATTTTTTCCTGGCTACACTGCAGTTTAATGAAGGTAATACACTCACAGGCCTCTTCATTAGGTACACCTGTAAAATCTAATGCCCGCTATTACAGCAACTCTGAAATAAACTCTCCTTTATGAAGCCTCTACATTTTCAGTTTTTGCTAATGTTTTCAAAAAGGTGATAATTTATACTGGTGGGTAGTGTTGTTGTACAGGACTGGAGCATTCCTACACATTTGTTTCGCCCACCTCTTGTACCTAAGAGGGTTCAAATATTAGGAACTCCTTTAAACCTAATACTCCATTGTGACCTCCGAAATGAAGATAAAACTTTAAATTAAATTAATAGTAGTGGAAACTATCAAACTGCTGATTAGATGAAAGTAAAAGTGAGATGCTTCAGTGTAATTCTTTTCTATTCCTCAGGAGGGCAGCATCACTTTAATGTCTGTGAACTAGCTTAGAAGAGCTGAAAACATCAGACATTGAGCATAAAAATCTTTTTTTTTAATATAGAGGTATTTTTTATTTTATAGAGTTAGGTAGAGGTTCAGTAAAAGGACTCGATGTTACAGTCCCTAATAATGTTTTGTATCCTTCTGTAATCCTTTCATCATTCCATTTGTATTTTTTCCAACTTCATTTCCTTTTTCTGTTTAACATATTCCACTGGCTCCATGCTTCTTATACTATAAAAGAATGAGATAGATGGGTATGTGTGCTTTCACAATGTGTCTGAGTCACTGTCTCAGCATCACTCTATCAAAATGTTGACAGTATCAGTCTGTTCCTGTGCCCACTAAGACCAGTTTGATTTTATTTTTCATAATCTGATTTTTTTTTGTTGCAAAACATTTTAACATATATTAAGTAGCTAAACTGATTGACTGATTGATGATTTATTATGTCTCAATGTCACCTTATAAGTTTTGTCCTTTGATTTATACAGTTGCCCTTAGGGTGTTAGCCTTATAACTTGGGGTTATTTTACAGAATAATTTTGAATAACATTATTTAACAATAACCGGCTGAAGGGCTGACTGACCGCCTTGTGTAATTTTTTTCTTTATTATACTAACTGTTTCTAACTGCACTTTTTCTATATCATTTCTCACAGGCATGTGTAGAAAGTTTTGCTTCTTTCTTTTCACTTGAAACCTTGACTCTTGTGTAACTTTTTGTCTGGAAACTCTCAAGTCTTTCTAAATGTGTTGTGTTGTTTTGTTCCTGCTCTTATATTACATTTTACATTTTGCTGGTTCCTGTGTGTTATTTTCCTACCTAGCTAACCTGTACTGAATATTATATATTCAAGGTATAGAAAGACTGCTACTGTTGCTGGGAGAAAAACCATCCTCTTCCAGTCCATCAGAGGGCGCTGCCTGTGAGCGTGTCCAGCAGAAAGCTGCCGTCACACTGGCCCGACTGAGCAGAGACCCTGATGTGGCCCAAACAGCTATCCAGCTTAAAGGTAGTAAGCTTTTGTGTCTTTTGGAACAATTAACAATTATCTTACTTATTAAATATCACACTGTACAAAATGTACAAAAAACTTTGTAAATGAAATGCATTTTGTACAAGGTGATATGTGTATTTAATAAAATAATTGTTAAATGTTCCAAAAGACACACACGTACAATCCACACATCTTGCATAAGTAAACTAATATATAAAACACACACACACACAGATATATATATATATACATATATGTATATGAACTATGTGCTGTAAGTCTGTCTGTGGCCACTAGAGGGTCACAGACAGACAGTAGGAAAATGAAAGTATTTTGTTTCCGTTTTATCAGTTTTGTAGCTTTTAAAAAAAAATTGTCTGTTTTTTTTGTGTGTTTTGTTTTTCCCTATATTTTTGCAAACATCTTAATACAAACATATGCATTTATCCAATTCAATGAAATCTATTTTACATTGCGCCATTTCACAACAGTTTTCTCAAAGAGGTTTATATTGCAAAGTAAAGCCACCACCGATCAGATGACCAGCTGGTTTTGACTGACATAAGTAAAAATGATTTTGGCCACATAAAGATATTAGTTGGATATCAAATCCTCATTATCAATCCTCTTTAAAAAATGTCTGATAGACCAGAGGGAAATATTTTAAGAGTGTTGATTGTAGGTATGTTATTCTGTAGTCCTCTTTGTCTCATGGAAAGCTAATTTTTCTGAATCCTTTAATTTGAATTGGAAAATCTGACGTTTGGAAATTTACATGTTTCATAGTCTATCAGAAGGGACAGAGTGACAGAATCTCTCTTCTTTTTTAAAGGGGTGGTACTCAATTTATTGATCACAGAATACTAAAAAAGACTTTTACCCAGAAGTCTACAACACTCAGCTACAGTTGCGCTGTTTGACATCAAAGAGTGGGACAAGCTGCTAACTGAAATGTTCCTCTGTTGTCTTTAGCTGTTCCTCGCCTTATTGAACTGTGTCGCTCCCCTACTGAGAGAAATAACAGTGACTCTGTGCTGGTCGCTTGCCTGGTAGGTGTAAACCGTGTGTTTTTATATGTGTGTGCGCATGCAGACCTTTACATATGTGTAAATTATTCTGTGTACTGAATACAAATATATCATTCAAACTCACAAACTGCCTATTTAAATGTGACTCCTGATATACTATATGTATTCAGCAGTAAAAGTAAGCGCATTATACCACAAGCCCACAACATCAGTGCTCCAAATATTGTCCTATTTAATTACATTTACAAGGTAATTTTTAAAAAGCTAAAAATATATCAACCTTATCCTCTCTAAGCCACGTTGAGAAAGCTGACCGGTTCGTACCATTTCAGACGCTGCGTGTTTAAATATGTACATATCATGAATAATATCTCTGCTCATACATTATCATTCTCTCATTCTGACCATAATTATTGAGACCAGATCTTGGGGCTGATGAGGGGATTTGAAGCACATAATGGTCAGGAGCTTAATTGGGCTGCCTCGCTGCGCTGAGAAATGCCTTCTTCTTTACTGTAACCACACTCGTCAGTCTATTCAAATTAATGCGATTCCATCTTATCCTTTTAGCCAAGGGTTAAGTAGCGCGTTTGTAGATGTTGAAGTTTTACCTTCAAAAGACGCCAAGCTTTCACAGATCATTTGTAATTTTCAACATAAATGTCGGAGGCTCTCGTGGCTGAATGGATTCGAGGCATCATGTGTAAAACTTGTACGCTCTTCAAACAAAGCGAGACACTGGGGAAAAAAACAAAAAACAGGGTGATTTTAAAGAACTCCTGGCCCAGTAAAGGTTATAGGACTGAATTTGGTATTTTCATTACAGTTTCTTGCTGATAACCAAAGGATGCATGATTGCATATTTACTGTATGTGTGCAGTACAATGATGAGATATGATAACATGAATGTCTGTGTGGTACTTGTGTTTGCTAACACGCTTACTGTGTCTGTGTCTTCAGGCTGCTTTGAGGAGGCTGGCAGCAGGCTGTCCAGACAGCATCGAGGCAGCCGACCACCAGCAGCTGATCAAACCACGTCTAGTTGACTCTTTCCTGCTGTGTTCCAACATGGAGGAGAGCTTTGTATGATCCCCTGCACACCGAATCACTGAGAGTCAAGAACTCTCATTGTCAGTACAAAAACACACGTGTTCTGAAGGAGTGTATCTATTTCATGACTACAGTCTAAATTTCTTGTTCAGTTAATAGGAAATAGCTGAATAGATGCAGAGAACATATATTAGTAAATGTGTATAAATGTGTTGCATAGTGCAACTCAATTTTCAGATTAAATGCAACAAACATGTACGCTGTTTTAGGAAAAAGTGGGTCATTATTTCATGTAATTCCACAGAGAATTTCATTATTTCATTAATCATAACAGTAAGTGTTTGTATAAGTAGGTGAAACTGTTTGAAAAAAAATGCAATGAAATGCTTTAAATGTTACCACTGTGCAATTTTTTTTCTTACATGTTGATATTGTTTCCGAAGCTTTTTGACTCTATCAAAGGAAAACTGTCAATCTGAAATGTTTAGCATTTAAGAACTGAGATTGAGTTCTGGTTAATCTTTTCTCAACTGTTTAAAATAATAAACTTTTTCAGTGAGCAACCATTTTTTAAAATAACCATTCACAAGTAAATTATTACCACTGTTTGCATGTTTTTGTTTGCTTTTGTTACAGTCAAAAGACTGTTTTTCTAAGTACGTAAACTAAGCAACCCCATAATTTAATAGCTTAATTTAATAGGAAACAACTCTAGCAGCAATAACTTAAAAGATGATTGAAATATGACCTTATCGGTCTGTCAAATCATTGTGGAGGAGTTTTGGTCTATAGGCATTTATTTATACACAGCTCTCTTAAGGTCCCCCCCACAGTATTTCATTTGGGTCGAGGTCTGGACTTTGGGTCACTGCAAGACCTTGAGCCATTCCCTTTTGAGCCATCCTGTTGCTGATTTGTTGTAGCGCTTGGCATCATTGTCCTGCTACATGAGCCAATCTTGACCAAGCTGGAGCTGTCAGATAGAGGAGTTTTTGATCAACTCAGTGAATGCAAGGTCATCGTTAATTGAGGATTATGGTGAAAACCACACACATAACTAACAGAGAAAAAAAAAAGTCCATTAATTAATTAAGAAAAGGGTTAACCGCTAACAGTCATGGTTAATTTATCTTTCAAAGCTCCCAGACAGGCAATGAAAAGGAACCCAATTCTCCTATCTTCATTGTGTCTTAGTTAAAAGATGCCAAAAAGATGCTTTAGCCAGTGCCTTAGTGAAGGTCATTTTGGTATTTTTGAATGCTGTCACTTATTGAATGCTGTAAAATCTTCTGTTTTTTTTTTTTACAAAGGAATAAATTGTCTTTGGTCAGTGCCTGTTATGTGGTATGACAGTACATGGTAGCAAAAGAGTGTATACCACACAGAAAGAGAGAAATGTTTTAACCCAGTAGTTGAGAACAGGAGAATAAGTTGTGAAGCACCACAGCCTGACTTTTCATCACATTTTTCTGAGGTCAAGAGCAAGATTTTGTGAATTTTAGGGCTGTTAAGAGTGCTCTGTATTTATAAGCTCTATCATTATAGGAAATTAAATCACTAAACAATAAATACAAATGTCTGGTTAATAGTCTATTATTGAAGACTACAATGCTTACTGTGTATTTAAATCTTAAAGCAGCTTTAATAAATATATTTATAACAATAATAAAAGCTTTTCTAAACCTAGAGAAAAATGTCACCCCTGGATTTAAGGTGTTTATCCAGTGTATTGTATTCCCAGTTGTTTTCATTCAAAAGTCTGTAAGCACTAACACCGCCTGCTCAGCAACGAACTGCAGCTCAACACAACAGATAGCTCGCAAACTTTGTGGACTATTTAACAAGCCAGATATTTCCCCTGTAGTTGGTAAAGAGCAAATGCAGAGGCGGAAGAAGGTAAATATTAGACTTTTACCCACCAGATGACACAAACGTACCTGAAAGAAATCTTTCGCACTGGTTGGGCAAGTGAGTAACTGCTAACAATGTAGCCAATTAAAATAGTACTGACATGCCCCTTTTAATTAATTGGTTACATTGTTAGCAGTTACTTATTTGCCCAACCAGATGACAAAAATGTACCTGAAAGAAATCTATCACACTGGTGATAATTAATTAAAAGGGGCATGTTAGTACTATTTTAATACAGTACTTCCTATTGCTGCTAAATGGGCAGAAAACAAAACACCATTCAAAGTGGGTTTAACTCTTTCTAATTACTTACTTTAATCAGCTAAAGAATGACAGGTGAAGAGAAAAACATTCACCAACATCATTTGTATTTAAAAGTTTGACATCACCTTTATAACCAAAGCTTGGAGCCAACTTTAACAGACAGCTAGCTGTTAGCCTAAACAAAATCCATATGTGTGCATGTGTTTATCTACCTTCAATCTTTGACTAGTCTTAAAAAATGTTCGTGAGGATGAAAGTTAAAGTTAACTATTTTACATTTCGCGTGGGTCTAGAAGTAAAACAGGCAGCAGTTTCTGTTTATGGGTCAGTGCATGTAGTTTCCCAGTAGCTAAAGCTCCGACACTCAGCTTTACTCAGAGAAACAACACTCACTCAAATATCTGTGTTGTCACACAGATATGTGAAAAGCTTTTGAATGAGGCTCACAGGGAAATATCGAAGTGACGAGACTAAGAGATGGTGGATCCAAAGATTTACCTATTGGTCCTCGGTGCACCACCGAGTTCTCTCAAAGAGAATTTTTCCCAAGTTGGAAAAACTGTCATCAAAAGTTTGAGAATTCATTCATTTACAATAGCGTTAAAAAGGACCTAACGCCTCCCCATTATTGAAGAGTTCAACATTAAACTTTCACTAATGATTGGGAAATACACCAAGTAATAGGAAAAAAGATGTCTGAGGGTCGATCTGCAACATGTGTCCTTTGTATTGCTATCCCTTTGATAAAAAACACTCAGCTTTTTTCATAAGCCTTCCTCTCCTTGGAGAGACAATTGAGGGTCTTCTTGCTTTCACTGTAGCTTCTTTTTCACCTAAGGGCACTAATGCTGAGCCTGGACTTGTAACACTCCAACTCAGCACTGAGACAATTGAGTTGCTTTGTGTGTGCGCATGTGTGTTGTCCAGCATACACGTGGGACTGTGTTCACAGGCTTTTGTGATAGAATATGCTCCTGCCTCGCTTTGTTGAAACCTGATGAAATATGTATCAATAAAGAGGAGCACTAAGCAGACGGCCTAAAAAACACAGGTTCTTTTGATATTATTTTGGTTTGACCATGATCATGAGACCAAGTATTGTAGCTTGTCGAGTTTTTCTCAGTTTCTTAGCTCTTGAACTTTCACTTTCCTCCCTCTACATCATCTTCAGTAGTCTCTGTATGTTGTTGCCATTCTTTTGTTTTCTTTCAGTAGCAATTTGAACATATTTAAGGGGGTAATTACCCCCTTAAAAAACTAATAAAAAATCAGCAAACCATCCATCTCTATTTTCATCAAAAATGGAAATGGAAATATTTTTACCCCACTTGTACTGTTCTAAACACTTTCCCAAACTATAGATATATATCCCAGGCGTTTTGGGAAGGAAAGGGATCAGAGGACGTCTAATGCAAGAAGACACTTCTCTCTGGCTCCCATGAGACCTGAATACTTTATGTGTCACATCTTTTGCTTGGAAAACATTTTCTCTGTCTTCCTCTTTTTACTTCAGCCAAAAATGATTGAAATTTCTCCTTCTTTAAAAAATGCTTTCAGAAGTTGATATGTAGAACTTCACTTCTCCAAAACGCACAAATTAGGAAGAAATAATGTGTCCAAACTTTGTAGATAATTTCTTTTGGTCAAGGGATTAAAATGATGCAAGTCTGCATATTTTCAAGATGCAAATAAAGAAAGGTGAAATCTTGTTTCTATTGTTAGACAAACTGTATTTTATGCTATCTAAGACCCAAGGTCTCCATCTTTAACATGGAATAACGTGTTTTAAAAAAAATAATTATAAGATTACTATAGCAGTAGGTGCTTTTTAATAAGGCTTTGAAAATAATAAAATCAACAGCACAAGAGCAGCAACTACATCTTGAACTAACATGCTTGGCTCAGTTACAACAAACTCACATTTACCTGTAACGCAAAAGATCAGCTGTTCAGTCCTGGGAGGAGACAAAAATCCCTTTAGGGTTGCATCATGAAGGGCAACTGGTGTAAAAACTAAAATCAAACATGCAGTGCAACCTGCATCTTAGGACATATCTTAGGAATAAGAGAGCAGCTGAAAGTAACTCTAGAAATGTACTTTTATTAGGGTGTGTTATTTGCATATTGTTCCGTTGCATCAATGAAAGAAAAAAATGTACTTACACTTTCAGCAGATCACCCGTAGTGTTTCTAATTGTGGTCACATTTGCTGTCTGGTTTACACAGACTTTCGTTTCCTAAATCTTTTACTAAGTGTCTCAATAAAATGTTGTGAACATTAAGTTATTGCTGTTGACAGCACAGATAATGTATTCACCTTTTTTTTTTAAACTCAAGAGATGTAATTTACATCACTTGCAATTTTCCAACAGCGACAGACTTTAGCTTTAGTTCTACATTCTTTCCATGATTCTTCCAGAGTAAAACAAGCTGCTGTTGAGAGACTTGTACTTTCAGACTGGTTTTGCACCATTCCTTTGGTTGAATGAGCTCATTAGAAAAACCTAAATCAACAAAAACCATTAGTATCTGTTTATTTATCTCAGTCAATGCACTGTTAACATTTCTGCAAATGGTGGCGTACAATGATACACGCACGCACACAGACCCACACACAATCCCACATTAATATCATCCTGCAGCACATATAGACCTCAGAGTATAACGACTAATTATTACTTAAGTGCCATCACTGTTGGACAGCCAATTAAAGAGTAATATTCCTGTTTACTGATAACTCCCCAGTTGGCCTCTTTTGATGACCCAGTGGGATTTTAATTGCTAAAATACAACCACAACGCCGAGAATAATTAATATCTGCACTTGTGGTTCCAACTTTTGGCCAAAGGCAGTGGAGGGTAAAAGCTTAATGCCATAAAAATGTCCAAGAATGTGTGCAGTGCAGAAGCTCCCTTTCATAATTTTCTTCTGTGTCTTGAAACTGCAGAATGAATGTAAGAATAAATGTTATGCAATGAAAACAAATCACGCGTGGGCGAATGGCATTTTCTTCTCTTTCTTTTTGTTATAAGTACTTTGTCAGAAGGTAATTGACCACTAAAAACATTTTGTATGTCAGCGTCTGTTTTTGTTGGTTTTGTGATTGTGAATTTACTAAGAGTTTTACATGAGCGAACACTTGGATCTGCATGTTATTAATTTCACAGTAATCCATTAATCAGTCTTTACAGTGACTGATCATGGTTGCTTTTTTTAGGGGTACTTTGGGAGGCAGAGTCCCATCACCAAGTTGTCTTTAAATGAAATCTGAGTGGTCCCTAATATACATTTTAATTCAATCCAGTTCAATTCCATTTAATTTATGTAGCATCAAATCACAACAAATGTTACCTTAAGGTGCCCAAGTATTGTATGGTAAAGACCCTACAATAACATAGAGAAAAGCCCAGAAGATCCCCTATGGGCAAGCAATTGGTGACAGTAGTAAAGAGAAACTCCCTTTTAACAGGAATAAACCACCAGCAGAACCAGGCTCTAGGAGGGACAGCCATCTAACACAACTGTTTGGGGGTGAGCGGACATACACCAGGATTCGCGAACCTAAACATAGGGGCACCACTACATGTATGTAAAGTAAGTCTGTCTGAGGCACAAATGACAGCTGTGTCAAATTCTGAACTTTTCATAACAGTTTAAATAGAATCAAAAGAAGAAAAGACTAAAAGCCTTTAGACTTCAAACCTGTTGCAAAAAAACTATGAAATTCCACATTTTTTGGATGCAAATGTGTCGTCTAATGTATACATACACCTAAAGCGTTGAAATTTTGTGAAAAATGTGACCCAAAAAACACACTACAAAAAAAATGAAGTCAACATTAAGAGATGATGAGTTGCCCCTGATGTTTCTAAACAAATTCACTCGTCACTCATGAACAAGACCCCGAGATACTTAAACTCGAGTTTAAGTATCCCCCACGGTTCCGACCCGGAGTGGGCACTGACCACCCAAGCGGAAGCCTTCTGCCACTTGTCTACACCTAGGAAATTATGAACAGAATTGGTGACAAAGGTCAGCCCCCGGCAGAGTCTATCACCCACCAGAAACGAGTCCGACTTATTGCTGGCTTTTGCGACAGTTGTATAAGGATCAACTAGCCCATAGCAATGGGCCACACACGCCATGATCCCAAAGCACCTCCCACATGACACTCCGAGGGACACGGTCGAATGCCTTCTCAAAGTCCACAAAACACATGTAGACTGGTTCAGCAAACACCCATGCACGCTCAAATATACTCAAAAGGATAAAGATCTGGTCCAGTGCTCCACAACCAGGACGAAAACCACATCGTTCCTCCTGCATCCAAGGTTCAACTAATAGATGGACTCTGCTTTCTAGCACACTGGCACAGACTTTCCCAAGGAGGCTGAAAAGTGTGACAAGAAATGTCATGAAATTTTTATTTGTCCAGTTCTAGGTTTTACACTTTACTTGTACCTATACTGATCTTGTACTGTATTGAAGGATCATATCCAAACCATTAAAACTAGGTGCTTATCTTATCAATGAACAATTTGGTACAACTATCAACCACTTTATACAACTGTCAGATGTTTGATGTATATTTGGCGATGTTTAAATAAAATTGAGTTGAATTGAATTGAATTAAACAAGTATTCCCAAAATTGCATCATTTTTACCAGAGAAGCAACAATTAAACACATTTTTTATCTGGCTTATGTTGTTTTGTTTTGTAATTTGCAATCACTTGTCTAAAAGCTTCAGTTGAGTTTTAGAAAAAATTTCCATCCTATGTAAAACACATTGTAGTTTTTCCCTACTTTTTTGCCCCTTAATAGGACAAAGAAAGTTTACACTGGCCTACCACTTTTAATGTAGCATTTTTTAGTGAAAGAAACTTTCCATTGCGCCATTCAAAATTCAGCTAAATGAAACAGAAGAGGCTTCTTAGGTGCAATAGCAAGGATCAAAGAACATGAGGCAGTATGTACTGTCAAGCAAACTTTTTTTCACCGGCCTTCAAGGTGAAACAAAACCCTTTTTTTCTTTTGTGTTCTACAAAATGATTGGTGGATCACTGTGTTTCTGTTCAGTTGTTGCCTGAGTGTGCCTTAATTTGTGCGTGCCAGGTGGCACAGCAGGAGGTCCCTGTGTGGGTCATAACTGACTCTCAAATAAATACACCAAGCCAAGGCTCAAAAAGCTCCTTTTTTTTTTTTCTTAAGACCTGTGGCCTTGATAAAATGTTCAGCATATTCAGTCGTGTAATTTATTTTCCACAGTAAAAGTAAAAGATAAACAAAGGTGATTAATTTTCATCAAAAGAAAATTAACATTTTGAATCTTTTTCTTTCACTAAAATCACTCTTCAGCGGAGTTTACAGTAGGTCATTGGATGGAGACCAGCATGCTTCTGGAAAAAGGAATGAATTAATGAAATGTGGTGATTAAAATTTGAGCAGCTACAGTCTAGTTTCAAAGGGTGTTTTTATTAAGTCTGTATTTATGCATTTGAGTGAATCTGTGTGTGTGTATGTGCGTGTGTGTGTGTGTGTGTGTGTGTGTGTGTGTGTGTGTGTGTGTGTGTGAGAGAGAGAGAGAGAGAGAGAGAGAGAGAGGACGAGAGAGAATGAAAGAAAGACACCACTGGTCTACAGGGACTGGAAAAACTCCAGCAGAGAGAGACTGCCTTGAACATCCTGTGTGCAAACACATAATGTATGAGCAAACATGTTTGTACCTCCAAACTCAAGAGGACCCTCACTGAAACTATTAATTTTATGAAATTCACACACATATATGTATTTATATATATATATATATATATATATATATATATATATATATATATATATATATATATATATATATATATATATATATATATATATATATATGTAGCGAGAGAGAGAGACACACATAGCTGTTTTGAGTCTACCCTACCTCCTCCTATGACAGATGGGACAGGCTCCAGCCACATTAGATGGGTGGATGTTTTAAAAGATGTTTGTCAAATTTATCAGATATTGCAACTCCAACAGAAGAAGGTAATAGGAGGTAACCAAAATTCAGTGAGCAATTCTTATTGGAAGCACCTGAGAAACAGAGCTAATGTTAACTGCTGACAGCAAAGTGCAAGTTGACTCAATTGTTTTAATTGCAGTTTTACAAACTACTATAGTGTAAGATTTTCTCATAAAACAGTTTCTCTGTTTGTCTCAGACTATGTGTCATGTTAGGTGTGTGACAGGCAGAGAGAGGGCCCAAAATGCAGGACTTGGCAGACTGACTTAACGGACAACTGCTTTATTGTAGGTTGAAGGTTGACAGAACAAAATAAAGAGCAGAACTAAACTGGAGAAAGCTACTGAAATACAAATACAGACTAAGGAGCACATATAACATGAGGAGAAGACGTGACAACTTGACAACCTGAACCGAGGACTTAAATAGGCATGAGGTGTATTGCGACACAGGTTGCATTCTCTGCATTGTTCTGCACACAGAGGAAAACTTGCTTTTTTTGGTTTTGGTTTTTTTTGTCATCTGAAAGAGAAAAAAACTGAAAAAGTCGATATATGTCTTTTCTTTCTCGTAGCAGTATGCTTAAGTTAAAAAGAATATAGGGCTATTCACTGGAGGAACATAAAACTCAGCTATATTTTCTTACATACTTACAAGTATGTGAGTGGTGAAACACATTTGCCATAAAGTTGAGGAAAAGTCTGTTTTTAGTTTTACTCTGACTGAAATGACTAATTAGCGGTGTACCATCTCTCTGGAGAAAATGCGCCTTTGGTTTGCGAGACAGACACAAACACAGATTGATTCCAATCAAAAGTTGTTACTGATCATCAGCCCCAAGCAGATATAAGAACTGAAACAAATTTCGAGATAAACATTTGTACATATGTACACCATGGTCTTTTAATACATATTTAAACAAAGGTATAATTCAGAAAATTCAGACTCAAGTTTGGCTTGCATAGTGGAAGCCTTGTTCCTCCTGACCCCATGAATCTCTGTACAGGCAGCATGCACTGGACAGCAAACACTGTTACAGCAATGTTTGCTGTCCAGTCCACTGTTATTGTGAAGCAGCCAGTGACGTCAGAGTACAGCAGTGCTGTCGTTGCACTGTATGTGAAAAAGCCACTCAACTCACTAACTGCCTGTTTCCATGACTAGTCCTCTCTCTGATAGTATGCACTAAGTTTCTAGTGACTTAGTCAGTGTAAAGTCATAACTGCATTTTTGCTCATCGTACTCTTTGTTACATCAACATGGGTATGAAATATGCTTTGAAGATTACAGTATGATTTTCATGAGTGATTAAAAGTTTGTTTCAAACTATTTCCTAATCAGACTTGGAGCCATTTACTGTAATTCTGGAGGAAGCATGGATCAGAAACCCTTATTTTGTTATTATTTCTTAAGTTACAAAGTACCCTGATTAAATGTGCTGCTTTCCACCCCCATTGGTGCTGCTCAAACACTTTTGAGGCCCAATAAAACTGCTGAGTGCATTTTCTATCCCCCAAAACACTTTTCTTTTTTGCATGTATGTTTACTGGTTCTTGCCACATACTTGAAATTAAAGCTTTAATAACAAAAAAAACATCAGAGACCCGCCTTTCAAAACTGTAGCATGATGAGGGGTCATATCTGTGAGAAAACTTATCCTTAATCCTGAGAAGAAGCAGCCAAAATATATACTCTATCACTCTTAACTCTCAAACTGGTCTTTACAAAGTATTTCATTTACACATGAAACATACTTTGATTATTGATTTTTTTTTTTCATTCTGTCTTCACCCTTACAGTTTTTAATACACTCAGCTGTGCTTCAGCAAATGATTACTACACCCACTTACATTCATTGGCTGGAACCCTAAAGCTAACTGACCTAGAATCCACGATCTATGCTACCTACAATTATAAAACTGAATGTAGTTGAATGTCAACAATGTCACCCTGCAAACAGACTAATGTCCTCACAACATTAGAAATACATATAAGTACATGAACAAATATAAGTACATGCGTTCCTCTCTTTGGTCCTGTGAGCTCCATTCAGCATTTACAAGCCACCACAGCACGCTCTCTCCACTTAGGTCTTCCATTCCACCCAAACCCACACACCCCAACATACACACACCCACAGAGGAGACCCTTCTTTTCTCTTTCTATCCAACACCTCTGAGAATTTGTGGAGAGATTGTTTCTCCTACAGACGACCAGGCAACAGAACTGTATTTGTTTTTTCTGTATCGCTGCCCATAACTGCAGACAGTAGCAAACCGCCGGGCCGCGTTTGTGTAACTGTCTGTGTCCACAGTTATGACGGAGCATATCATGTAACAGCCTCAGAATCCATCGCCTTTAGTTTTTATATGTCTAACAAGGCAGAGTTTGTTTGACACTGCTTTAGACTGGCAGCAGGCGCTCTTGTTCTCTTGGGTATTTATATTTTGAAGAACAAGATTTTTTTTTTTTAAACTTCCATAAAAACTATGGTAGTTATGCTAACAAAGTTTATATAAAGAAATAAGCGACCATAGCTTTTTAAATTTACTTTATTTAGATTTTGGTAGTCATTTGAATTGCTTTTTGATGTGCTTTAAATCAACATTTTCCAATTATAAACATAATTATATGACAGCGTGCCAACTAAGACAGTTGCCAGCTGATTCCCTAAACTTTTCCACAAGCAGAAAAGTAAACTTTGCCTTATCTACTGTAACCTCCTGTCCCCTAAAATGACTCATCTGGTTAAAAATTAACAATGGTTTGTTGATTGAGTATGACTTCTTGGAGGGCACATCTGATCATGTGTGACTGTTGGTTTATACAGGTGTGTGTACAAGTATTTTCACACATGTACTGTATAAAACAGAGCTTTTGGATTTGTTAGACTGTGAATATTGACACAATAGCAGTATATTAAGAATTTAATGATTAACCCACTCCTATATTACATTTATTGTACTGCATTGCAGGACAGGTCAGTTTCTAAGAGACAGGTTTTCAGACAAATAGGGTTTGACCATTACATAACTGAACAGCCTTAAAAAAAAGACTAGAACATCGTCAGAGGTAAGGAACAGGCAGGTTTCCAAAACAAAATTTACACCACCAAAAAAATCCAATAAACAAAAAGTCAAATAAGAAATTCTGGAACCTCAACAAAACAAAACTCAGTTAAACTGAATGGTACAGTAGCTGATGAAACCAACATATACATGTAAGGGAAATTAAATATTAGCATATTAACTAATTACAGAGAAACAAACCCTACAGTAAGTCTTACAGCTAGTTTAGCTTACCATTGAACCATTAATTGTTTTTTATGTCTTCTTTTTTTGTATTGAGTACTTTGAGTTTTCATATATTGAAATGTGCTACATTAATAAAATTTCCTGTATAATGAACCAAATCCAGCTCAGTGTCTGTGTGTGTGTCTGTGGATTTCCACTTCCTGTGTTTAGACGTGCTGGATTCCAAAGCCCCTCTTTTGCTCACTTTATTATGATGAAATCAGCAGCCAACAGACCCCTAATCACAGGTAACAGCAAGGTAAATAAAATAAAAGAGAAGAAATTAAAACAAGACAAAGTAATTTAACCATGTTAAATTATTAACTGAACTCACTGAACTGGATCTTTGTGCTTTTGTGACATTTTTATCAAATTAGCTGATACACAATAAAAATACACTTTGCTTTGTGGTACAGCCTATGCTGAAAGTTTTGGTTAGTGAAATTGTGTGTTTTGTTTGGCTGTTACTTAGTACTAATTAGCTAGCATGTGTTTGTGCAGCACACATAGCTTGCTAACCAGGCTTGCTAGCACTGGCCAAATATTGTATCTGGCTTCAAAAACTAACATATTTGTAGCCAAAACAGTGATTTTGAGGCTTCAAATTGCCCAAAACCAGTGGGTGAAGTCATCTAGGTCCATCTGTCATAGCGGCTACATATATGTGGTTGCTCTGGCTAGAAGTTTAGGTACATTTGCAATAAAAGAGGTAAATGCACATATTTTGTGGTTAGTTTCTTGTTCTTACTTTTGTTATAGACTTCATACTTTTATTATATTGTTGTGTGTAGTTTTGTGATTTTTTTTAAAGTGATAGGATGGCATAATGATGGCTGGGGCTTCAGTTGGTGCTAACCCCAACCAGGAAGTATACACTGCCTTTTGGTTTATTAGTCATGCCAGAATTCACAGAAGTATAACGTCCTTCCAGCAGAGCATCCCTTCTATCTTCTGTCTTCTCATAATATCTCAGGTTATCTCTATCTTCCACCCTTCCTATCTCTATTGCTTTTATTTTTCTGTTTTTCTCTCCCTTTCCCTTTAAAATGCACTCATGCAACTTAATTTTGTTTGTTGCAGCAAAAAATAAATAAATAAAAAATTGCTTTTGACATCAGAGAATTGAAAGATGGCACCAACAGGGTAGTGACAATGCGATTTGGGTAGACTGCTCTTTAGAACAGAATAGAATAGCCCTTTATTGTCATTGTACATGTACAATGAAATTGTGGATTTTTTGTTTTTTTTAGAATAGAATTTATTAACACACAGATGTGGGGGGATGGGGATAACAAGCCCAACCTTCCTCCTGCATCCTGACAGAGGAAATTATAATAGCCTCTTTTGAAACTGGCTAACCTTTCCTTTAAGAGATACTGTATGTGTCAATGCACCAGTCCAAAAATAAAATCCCCACTTTCATCGTGCTGTCTGGAGAATTTCTGAATGCCAAAAAATGAGGAAACACAAGAAGTAAGAGTTACTGCGTGTGTCTGAGTGCGTCCCTTAGAGACGCTGCTTTTTTTGTATAGTTTTTTTTAAAAGATGGAAATAGATATACATCATTAACCATTCATCATTCATGAAGCTCGTTATATATCCTCCCCACCCCATGCCCTCCTCCCATTTCAGATGTCTTCTCAATTAAACAAGAACAGCGCTTGCATCCAAAACAGGTAAGAACAAGTAGATATTAATAAGACGGGGCTCCTGACAGATGTTATCTTATTTTATTTATTTTTTAATACAGTACAGTACTTTTCCCCTCCATCAAAAGAAACCCAACAGCCACATTAAGGACAGATCTGTGTGATTTTCTAACAGATGAAAGTGAATGTGTAATTAACATGCTAGATTTGCGGGCAGTCTCTCTTTTTATTTCAACATGAAATGATGCAAGCTTTTTCCTGAGCCAAGGTCAGAGGCCCAAGCCCATGTAATACATATTTAATGGAGAAAGACAGAATGTGAAGCTGTGTGGCCGGATACTTGGGTTATACTGTCTCTTAAATATCATTCACAGCTGCCGTTGCTCATTTTGGGTTGTGAAACGAATTATGTTTAATAAATTATTGCATAGCATTCTTACACTGCATTATTTATTTTCTGTGTCAATAACATGACTTTTTTCAGTTTGCTTTAGTCGAAATCCAGAGATGGATTGTTCATTTCCTCCACTTCCAACATAATTCAGTAGCCAGACCACAACTAGAACACACTCTACTTAACATAAAAGTAAATGGGCTATCTTTGCCTCATGTGCTGACGTGTTTTGGTGGCTCCTTCTCTTTTTCTATATTGCTTATGCCATTCCACCACGCTCAATAAACCAACCGCCATACAGCTCTTTGGAAATGGCATCACAAGAACAAGCTTTCTACAGACTTCAAAGGTATAAACTGAGAATAATTTAGCTTTACGAGCAGATCTAAGGATCTACGAAGGCTGAGACAAGACAGCATTGTTGGATGATGAGCACCCCAAAATAGTGTGGCCAGAAATGGAGCTGGTTAAGTGTCTCGCTGCCAATGATATCAGATTAAGCAGAGCTTTCAGGGACCGGTACTAGCTGCATGAATGACCTCATCAGCTGCGGCTTGGGTGGTTTGGCAACGAGGGAGCGTGTATAAGGTATGGCAGGAGATGACAGAAAATACAGCAGAGACACTTTATGTGAAAACGGGACGGAGTGCGGATGCAGGGAAGGCAAGCTTTGGGACTTGGATGCTTTGTTTGGTCAAATTAAGGCAAAAGTAATGCTTCTGAAGACATTAAACACATGAAATACATTAAATACAGTCGTTTTGCTAGAGATGGTTAGACTTGCATAGTCCTTAAATAACAAAGCAACCTATTAGCTATCCAGCTGCTGGCAATCAGCAGAAACGCAAGCAACCTTTGACACAACTTCCGAATCCATTTCTGTATTTATTTACAGAAATATAGAAAGTGTGAGAATAGCAAACCTTATTTTTGTGTGCTGTGTGGACTATTTGTGAAGGTTTGAAAAATAATGAGTAAAAACAAGAAGGACATTTTGACTCAAATATATCAGGAAATGAAACTAAGACGGGACTTTATTATTCTCCCCTGGACAAAATCTGATACTGTGAATGCATGATGTCTTCTTGAATAGATTAGGATGTGGTCAGTTAACTAACCTAAAATCAAAGTTTCATCTTCAAAATGGAAATTATGCAGTATTAGTAATTTATGAGCAAAAGTCCCCAAAACTATAAAAAAGCTGCAGTATTATGCGGTGCTGACAGCAGTGGTGATTTTTAACTTCACAAAACTGCAGCAACATTTAGAGAAGGCCCAAAGTACGGCAGTAAAAATCAACAAATTTCTATATGTCTGCAAGCGCAACTCTCCTGCACATATATACATGCTACTGCAAAGAAAACATAAAGCGTCGACATCTCTGATTTGTCAGCAAGATTTGACAACAATTAATTGCACTTGCAAAGTCAACAATGTCTCAGGCAATTAGCCCATCACCCTCCTCCCCCTGAGGACTGAGACATGAATTCTGCATGTCACCCTCTTCACATAATGAAGAGACAGCGGGTGTCATGTCTGGACTTGGCAATCTGCTACTGACATGAGAGTTAGAGTATTAAATGGACTAACTGCCGGCTTTACCGCAGAGGAACACCGGTGTCTGAGCCCAGTGATTACCGCGGCCCCAAACAAAAATGACATTTGTCTGACAATAAAATTGGATACTAACCTGTCTGAAAGCTGTCTCCATTTGCCTAGAACAAATGTTGGCGTTGGAAAACAGTTTGACACACTTTTCCCCTTGAATGCATAGAGAAGGCGAAGCCATCCTTTGGCTCACGGTAATGGCCCTTCATTGTTGGCCACAGAGGATGTGGCGCTATTCATACCGGTGGATGATTGAAAAGAAAATTGAATCTCTTTTGATGTGATAAATGTGTCTATTACTGCATTTGCACACAAAATGTCGGTGGAAATTATAGTGGGGAGGCAGGGCTCAGAGGGGAAAATACATAGTGATGGCATATTGGCTAGCTTTGATTGGAGCTGAAATATAAATATACTGTACCGGTAGTGAAATGAGTCCAAGCTCCCTGATTTTTCCACAGGATCTTCACAAATGAAAGGCCTTGAGAGCCCCAATTGTAAGACTATATAAAAAGGTTAAATGTCTGCACAACGCTCTCTCTCTTTTTCTCTCCAAAGAGCTGTTTGATAAAGGAAACCAACAACTGTTTGCCTTGTAATAAAAGAGAATTTTCTCTGACCTGAAGAAGCCCAGGGAAGAAAGGAGACGATACATTTAGTGTTGCGTGAAGTCTTGTGCTGCGATCGACGATTCATTTGAAAATATTAAGATGGCTGGTGAAGTGCTCTGGTGCACACATGCACTGATATGTGCTCTTGGTGGAAGAAACAAACACACCTTTTTTCTAATATTGGAGACATCTGAAATGCAGATATAGTAATATAATGATATTTACATGTTTCATTTGTTTTATTCATCTACATTTAATTTTCAGTAGACAATGTGCAGTATTACTAAATACAGCGCAATCTCATGCACATGTTGTGGTATGTTTGGGAAAATTTTAACAAAGGAAAATAGAAAAAACAGAGTAAACATTATTTCAACAAGAAAAACATCCCTGCACTCTGCAAGATATTATTAATCCTAACTGTCAGCAGTACTGCAGAGGGACAACCAAAACTTGTGTTCCAGCTGTTGTACAAAAATATTACATATACAAGATATTTGCATGTTTTTTTAACTTGATAATATTTCACCATATTCAACAAAAAAACACAATTTATACATTTATAAAACATTTGTTGCCTATTTGCAACCCAGTATGTTAAAAAATGTTTGCTCTTACATTATGATGATTTCCCCTATTAAGTTCATGTTAAAATCAACTTCTCTTGAACACTTGTCCCCTATCACAATAAGTCATTTAGAGCAATGTAAATACATTTTTTGGTATACTGTGGAAATTTTTTTCTAAAGAAAAATATAGCATTGTAGTCTTCATTTTAATCATTTCATTAAATCACAGACTTACCATTTGATTTCTTTGAAAAAAAAATCAAAACATATTCTCCACACTGTGAAAGCATGCCCGTGATTACCATGTGTAGGACACACGTAAAGCATGGGTCCAGGTTTGTGTAAAATTGTTACAAATGTGTACCAAGTCATGGTCATGATTTTTTTTTCTGCTAATTTTTTATAATTTGTTGATGCAACATAACAATCACTTCCTTCTCCTTTAATTACAGGTCTTAACGTTAATAAGCTGTTTGGTATTCATCAAATTTGTCATCTTCAGGCATTTGTGAAATTCAGTTAACATACCATACACTTCCGTTTATTAATTCAAATTTGTGAAGATCTTGCAAAACATTTAAAAATGCTACTGATTGAAACATTGTAAAAATAAATAAATAAATAAATTGAGCCCTCCTGTAAAGTTCAGGTCAAATTGAAGGTCACTGTAGGAAAAACAGTAACATGGAGAAATTTCAAGAACAAATCCCTCCCATTGCACAGATCCTTTCAGTTGGGATATGCTAGAGACACATAAATACCAGTCACTAAAGTTCTTAAGGAAGATGAAACATTTAAGAAACTTGAAAGAAGCTGGGGCCAGCATACTATTGTTATTCTGTTATATTCCATTTTTTAATCCAAAATAAAGACAATGGTGATTGTGTCTGAGATGTCTTTTCAGATATTGAATATATTGCTATGCTACTTAGTGCCCCCCTAATTTCAAATCACAATAACGGCATGGATTGAGCTAATATTCGCAGCATTCATGCTTTCCTCAGCTGTACTTGTATGTAAAGCTAATTAGCAAATGTAGCCATGTTAGCCTAGCCAAGATGGGAAATATAGCAAGCATTACGCCTTCTTAGCATTAGCAATTTAGCATATGGTTCTTATCAGTTAGCTTAAAGCACTCATTATTTTTTGTATACAATTACATAATATTCTGAAATTAGCAGTTATGAACAATCTGAAGAGCTGTCCTTTTCATTTGCATGACCAGCTCGTTGTAATCCTTGTTTTTGTATTGTTGTTAATTCTAAATGCTGCTAACAGGGAGTTTTTTATGCTTTTTTTGTTTGTTTTCACAAAATGAATCTTACTTTAAAGTGATCTGCAAGAGAAATTAATGTAAATAAAAGTCAGAAAGGCTGACAATTTCTTGGTTTTGGTTTTTTCACAGTTTTAGTGACAGTCGGTTTTACTGTTCACCTTCTACTTATTTCCAGATTTTTAAAAAGCAGTCTGTGGTTCTATTGCTTTAATCGCTTAAGTGAATCTGTTTATGGTGCCAAGATGTCAAAAGATTTCTTCAACTCCCTGTTTCTTTTTTTGATTCTTTCATAAATAATTAGTTTTCAAGGTTTAATGGTGAGGAACAACAAGATAATGAAGCTAGACACATAGTCAAAGAAACTTTTCTACAAAATGTCATAATTGTATATGTATGGGTTAATATATCACATCACCTTTTTTGTGACTTATAAAAAATGCATATTTGTACCGTGTTTGAGAGGTACAGCCAGTAAAGACACACCAGCTCTATTACTCTGTTCTACAGCCTGACCCTTACATTTTTAATCAAGTCACTCATCTCTCTTTCAATACACAACATCTTTGATGATGAGATGCGCTTTGATGGCAAGTGAATTTCATTTGCGTCTAAAAGCTTGCAAAGTATTCGGTTCAAGATGATCACCACATTCGTGACTTCTAGGCAATTACTGTAATGATGCTAAATGGTAAACATTGGCCCAACATCTAAATAATTTAACAGACTGAAAACACGCTGCTCCAATGTTTATTAAATTCATTTTGTGTTTACAGAGTGATCATACTGAAATGTTCCATGGCATTGAGCGAGCATGAGAGGTCATGTTTGAATGGACTAATTGTATGAAATTTAACATAGCTTGTCTAGATTACATGATTACATCAGTCAGACAATAGAGTCAACCCTTTTAAAGTCTTTGCCGGTGCACATGAACTAAAAGTACTACATCTGCAAAGTATTTAGACATTCAAATGCAATATTATTTGCCTGTTCTTGGGCATGTGGCTATTTCTTAGCTTGTATGGAGCTCAATAAAATAATTGTGCGTAAGGCCAGGGGAAATTTTGCAACCCTGTTTACTGTGTGTTCAGTTTTCGTGTTAAAACACTGAGGTTGGTTATCAAAAGTTGTGCTGAAACTGGCTGCAAGCAGAGCTTAATTTGGTATATGCTGAGCTTAATTTGGACAGAAATGTCACAAATATACATTTTTAAAAAGTTTTCAATTCAAGTGTTTATTACAGTTTTACATGCAGTGGTTATTTTACATCTTACATCTTACAGTAAATCTTATTCGAGTCCTTATTTGATCCATCTGTATTTGATATTTAAAAACTTGCCTTTGGTTTATTGACGTGTGTTTAACAAATGCATACTGCAGAGCAGGAGCTTCCTGTGGTTAATATGTAAACTACAGCAGAAGGGATGAAGATGCCCACAGGAACATTGGACCCTGATAAACTCCTGAATAACTGGACACGTAAGTAGACAGCTTCAGTGGCTGGCAAATACCAGACTGCTCTTGACTAGATAGTTTTACATCATACTCATCAAGAAATTTGCATGGACCTTAATTTTTTTTCCTTTTTTTCTTTTTTTTTTTTTTTTTTTTTTTTTTTTTTTTTTTTGCCTTTTTTCTTTTTGATGGTTTAGATTTAACTTTGACTCTGCCTGCACTCTGTAGCACTGGGCTTTGCTGAAACTTAACAAAACTGGCCCAAGTCTAGACATAAACTCATATTTACTACTTTAATCCTTGTCAGTTTTCAAAGTATAATCCATTTGCATTGGTGAAAATGGACAGTGGGCTTGTTGGTGCTGGAAAACAGCTTCTCCATGTGGACGTCTATATTGATGAACATCAACCTTCTAGAGGAATCCTGGCTCTTCTGAGCAGACTTCGTCCCAACTGGAAGGCACAAGACATTCAAATGAAGGCAAGTGAATGTTTGTATCTCTAAATGTATGGATTACCAAGGACTGATTATTATTTTTTAAGAAAGCATGAAATTCATACATTTTCATTTGTATTTCTAATCTTACTCTCATGAACTTTCAAATTTAACGTGCTGACTGGGGCTTGCAGCATCTGAGACGTAGCTTTTGTTTTTTGTAAAGTTTCTCAGGGCGTTGCATGGTCTGACCTTGGGATGAATTGGCTGGGAAATCCACTCCTGGGAAGATTGTGGCATTGCATTAACATACTCCTAAACACACCAGACCAGCAAAATGAAAACATCTGCTTTTATAGGAGTAGTCTAATAGCCCTGGGAAACCTTTTGATTTTCACATGTCTGTTTAACCTGTATTCATCATGTGATAAAACGTATGCATAAACTATGATTTATATCTAAATGTATTGCCTTTATATGGCAAAAATGAATACATCTTATAAGAATAGGGAGCAGGTGGAAGAGAACCTGGAGCAGTGCTGGTATGAAAGTCAGTAGACGCAAGACAGAATACATGTGTGTGAATAAGATGGAGTCAAGTGGAAAGGTGAAGCTGCAAGGAACAGGGATAGTGAAGGTAGATGAGTTTAAATATTTGGGGTCAACCCCCCCAAAGCAACAGACAGTGAGGTAGAGAAGAGAGTACAGGCAGGAGGGGGTGGGTGGAGACAAGTGTCAGAGGTTTTTTGTGAGAGAAGGATAGCAGCAAGAGTGAAAAGGTAGATTTACAAGACAGTAGTGAGGCCTGCTCTGATGTATGTTTTGGAGACAGTGGCACTGACAGAATGACAGGAGAAAGATTTTCACCCCATTCAGGAGTGACCTGAATGGACAGGATTAGAAAATACACATACTTATTAGGTTAATTGGAGATTCTAAATTGGCCGCAGGTGCTAATATCAGTGTCTGTCTCTCTGTGTTAACTGTTTGATAGACAGGCGACCTGACCGGCATGTATCCTGTCCTTCACCTTATAACAGCTGAGATAGGCTTCTGAAACCCCATGGCCCTGAACTGAAGGGGTTAAGAAAATGGATGGATGAATGAAAAAAAATACAGAGTGCAGTATAAATGCAGTATCAAATTGAAATTCACACATAGTGATAAAGTTGTGTCTTGTTTTGGCTGGGCGCCATATTCCACTGTACTGTAAACTGTAGAAAGACACATTTCACACATCAAAATGAAAAGAAACCCAAGGTAACTAGACAACAAAAGTAGACTTTTAGGAAATTTCTTTTAGTAGTGCTGTCAAAGGGTCTATTCACAACAGGATAATCCCATTCTGGTCCCATGTGCAAACACAAGGTCCAATATTTCAGAGAAATAGGGTTTATGTTTGTTAGGTGACCCCACATTGGATGGATGACCTCTCAATCCTCACCAGGTCCAGTAATGTACACAAGAGTAGATGTTTCTCTTCAGCTCTCGCACTGCAGCGGCTCCTTTAATGGTGTATTGTGTTCGGCAAGGAATGGATAGACAACTTCTGCTGTTACATGTGAGCTTTAACCCAGTATACATAGCACTCCTTTCAAATGACTGTCATTGTTTTGGGTTTTATTGTTCTTGACCCCAAAAAACTTCAACATTTCTATTTTATAACAAACTAACAGAACAAGATAAAGGCTGATAAATACACATTAAATGATTTACATAAGATTTTTTGTAGAAAGTGTGATAAAATGTGTTTCAAAGATGGAACAAGAGCACATTTGTAGAATTTTAAAGGCATCCCTGGAATTTGAAAAAAAAAAACCCAAACAAACATGTTAAAGCGAACGCAAATTTCATGTCAAAAAGAAGTGCAGATCAAAGCATGCAGATTTATCTCGTGTGTTTTATTTATTTTTTTTTTTTAATAAATTTTGGGGGATTTTCAAATGAATTGTAAAAATTCAGCACAAAAGAAAATGTAAGATACAGAGGCAGAAAGAATTTAATGAAAACCAGCCCTGCATCCATATAAATACTGGGTCAGATGTCAAGGTGGGCATGTTTGTTCATTTTCCATTTAGATGAAAAACTGTGTTGTGTGCAGGTCCCATCTGATGCTCAGAAAGTGCCTTGGAGACTTTGACAGAAATTGAGAGACTGAGAAACCACAGAATGACAACAAATGTCAGAAAAAGCCGTTGCAGTCAGTGGTCTCTGCGGTGTTGTTGTGTACACATACTGAGGAATAGAAGCTGTTCCAGAAGTGGGATTTTCAATGTCACCATACTTTATACAGCTGTGTCTGTAACTATGTATTCATCTACCTGTTGTTGCATTGACTCTACACAACAAAGATGTATGCATACCAGTTTAATTTTGTTTGTTATTTTACACTGGATAAAATGGTAACCAATATTCCAAATTAATATGGAATATTGGTTACCATTATTGGACACAAAAGAAATCAAACCATGCCAAACCATACCAGCACTGCTCCATGTTCTCTTCCACCTGCTCTCTATTCTTGTAAGATGTGTTCATTTTCCAGCATGTATAAGGGTGATCACCCAAATCTTGAACTCTAATATATGCTATTAACAGAAACTGGAAAATACACAATACACAATAATGCAAAGACATAAAAACAGACAGGGCAGCATATGAAGTAAAACCATAGCTGATGCTACAACAAAGACTGGGGGGAACAAAGGATTAGTTACACAGATTAGGATTAGGAAATGGGAAACGGGATTTGTAACAAGACACAGGTGCAAACAATCACACAAAAATGAAGCTAGTCAAGGAAATCAGGGAGAAAACAGGAAGCAAAACTAACCTAGGACACAAAAGAAATCAAACCTTCAAAGTAAAGACAGAAAGTAAAGTACAGCAAAATCACGAATCAGAACACAACACAGAAACTTTGTACTAGGAAAATCTATCCACAGTTACAGATTTTCCAATCACCATTTCACCTAACCCCACTAACTTTATGTCTTTGGCCTGTGGGAGGAAGCTAGAATGAACCCAGACAAACTCGGGGAGGATTTCCAAACTCCAGATCTCAAGGTACTGAGTTCAAATCCACCATCTGGCCAGATGAACTCAGGACCTTATTGCTGTGAGGCAATAGGGATAATCACCAATTCTAAACTCAACCTATCAGATAACAATCAAAACTTCAAACTCTTGGGAAAACATTAAAACTAAAACTCTAAAGCTCTTAACTCAAACATATTCACAAAGGATTAAAAAAACCCTCACACGAATAAAAAAAACAGGACCATGACAATATTTGTAATACAGTAAATATATACATTTCTCAAATTTCTGTTAAATTACACGCACTTCAAACGACATACAGTACATGTGCCATCTTCATTGTATAGACAAAATAAGAAAGACCTGTAGTTGATCAGCAAGAGTTTATGAATCTTTATGATATTTTGCAAGATACTCTTCTACTCAAAGATAAGAACAAGCTGAAACAAAAAACTAAAGAGAAACTGGAAACTTTGACACAAGGTCCTTTTACAGTAGATGTCCATGATATAGATTAATTCAGAACCCAGCATGAATTATCTTGCAAATAAACATCTGAAAAATTAATATAAAAGACCTCTGACAAATGATTCTTTGACTTATGTCTCATCTAGCTGCTACCTGTTGGTTGTCTAAACTTGTATGCTATGATAAAATCATTTTAACAAAAAGCTGTTACTTGAGTAACCTATTTGTAAATGTAAGTATTCATGTGGCAACACGTCACAGAGGATTTTCACATGCATTCTAAATTTTGTATTACACAGGTATTTTCTCTAGTTTCTTTTTGAGTGTACTGATGTGAATTTGCTCTGTTTCTGTGGTTATATTTTTCCCTTTTCTCCAATAATGTGCATTTAATGGAAGGTTAGTGAAATTTTTAAATGAGCTATAACAGCGGTAAATTAGTGGCCTGTAAATCAATATGGTACTGAAAATGTAATCCAGAATCCTGAAACCAAACTGGGGTCTGCGAGTTGTCTGCTATTTACCTTCACAATTAATGAAGAATAGTATGATTTTCCAAGATTGTTATAAATGTAGATGTTTTAAGGAAAGTAACCAATTAAAGTTATAGTTACAGAATAATTATATGACTGCCTGCTGTATTGACAGATGGTAGTGAAATGTTATTATCTTTTTTTTTACAGTAGGATTTGTTGTGATGGTATAATTATGATAACCACCATCCTGGGTTTTATGGGCTCTTTTGACAATACAGAATGCTAAAATATGGTATAGCAAAATGTTTCATTTGCTGTGTTCTATCTGTCCAAAACTGCATTTATCTTGTTCATGGCCCTTTGGATTTCTTTTCATTCCAGACGTTCACAGAAGGCATCACCAACCAGCTTATTGGCTGCTACGTGGGCTCTCTCCTGGAGCCTGGTTGTGTCTTGGTGCGACTATATGGCAAAATGACAGAGCTCTACGTGAACAGGGACCATGAGGTGGAGATGTTTCAGATCCTCCACGCCCACAGATGTGGTCCTGAAATTTACTGCAGCTTCCAGAATGGCATCTGCTACGAGTTTGTAAGAGGAACCGTGCTGGATGATAAGCTGCTTCGGCAGCCGTCTATCTACAGGTCTCTGCAATAACACACACACACACACACACACACACACACACACACACACACACACACACACACACAGATAAACATTATATAGTTATATTTGTATAATTTTTAGAATTTCTTTGCTATTTTAATGTGTGTGAATGGAGACAGCTTTACAATCTGTATATTCAAGTTAACAATAAACCTGCCCTAATTTAAGAAAAATGAAAGAAAATAATGACAATGCTGATTATTGTGCAAAAATTTATGCAAAGTTCATATCCTGAGTACAACTACTGTGTAGGTTTGTAATTATTTAATATCATAGTGTAAGGTGAGATGCTATGGGCAGGAGGTTTATTTGTTTATTAATTAGTTTATATGAATAGAAGATTTTTGGCTTTTTTGCCTCAACATGTTCTTTTCAAATCTTTTTTTTCAAACTAGTACAAAAAGGTTTACAAAATTATCCACTGTAAATATTCAATGTTGATATTTGTTATCCCTTTAAAGCTAAGTGTATCAAATATGATACTTTGCATACTTAATTTTAAGGCAAGAAATAACAAAAAAATGGCAGATCTGGCATATATGACAGAAATCAAAACTAAAATATACAAATTAATATTATTTTTTTAATTATTATTTTGTTAGAAGGTTCAATAAACACACTAGAAAAAAAAACAAAAAAAAAACAAAACAACATTTTGAGCTTCAGCAGCACTTACACCCACAAAAGTCAATAATCTGGAGCCTGATTTGTATAACATTTAGCACAAGTGGAGTCTATCGTCAGTGAATGCTACGTCCAGATGAACAGAATCAACTTTTTTGGATTTACTTACCTGGATGATTGAACATGCATCAAGACAACATTTAGCGCTAAAAAAAACGAAGCAAAAACACATGTCTGGGCAGGACTCGTGGAGTGATAAAGAGCGATATCCAAAATCTCCTGAATTAAATGTAGTACGCACATTTTTTTACATAATTTTATGCAACTTTAACTTTTCTTTCTGAGAAAGTGAATATTTATTCATAGGACCTCATTTACACATCATATCATGAATTTCAGAAAACTTGTAACTCAAAAATATTTTTATTTTTAATTGAAATAATTAACTTTGGACATTTCATTTGAAGCCATCATTGTACATCATCATCACTTTTTGAGTTCAGGTGTGTACATGCAAACCAAACAGTTCATTTAATATGTGCCAATGTGGGAGTTTCTTATTAGTAATTAGAGTCATGTTTCATGTTGAGCAATGATGTTTGTTCATGCCCCCATTATATTCATCATTCCCATGATAACAGCCTGTCATCATTATTCACAATTCGGGACAGTAGAACTCAACAGAGCCAGCCAAGGTTTCACATCCAGGGCCACAATAGACATCAATCAACTTGCTCTGCCTGATACCCTGTGTGGGGGATACCCAGAAAACTTTATGTCACCATTAAGATGCCTTGAGAATGAGCGCTCAAATGGTCAAAAGGTCATAATCACAACAAGGTCCATTTTTTGAAAAGAAGAACAAGATAAGAGCACTAAATGTGGAGGGAGTTGTGTTTCTGCTCTGATAATGATTGTTTGTGCAATAACAGCGTCAGCCAGGCTCATCTGAGAAAATGTTTTCTCTCTGCAGATTGATCGCCGCAGAGATGGGAAAAATCCATTCGATCCAGCCAAAATCCGGTCGGCCGGTCGAACCTGTGCTGTGGACAAAAATGTCTCATTTCCTCAAACTAGTGCAGAGCAGTGTCAGCAGCAGTCCAGCTGGGCAGTGGTACATAAGCAGGTACAAGTCATGATAGCCACAGAGCACAATATAATATAAAATGTATAATTTTTACAATACATCCACTTGTGATTGACCCATTAAGCAGCTGCACTGGAAAAAGACAGGAAGATTTGCACTACGCAATAACATATGGGCGGTAGCTTTGCCAAAAAAACGCAAACTACACTTTTTGTTTTGCCAAAGAAATATGCTTGGAGAACGGCTTGGTTGTTGATCACCTGGTGGGGTCATTCAAAGTATTGTTGTGTTGCTAGAGAAAAAGACGAATCCCCAAATGACATCAGATCTCACAGATATACTCAAGTAGTTCTTTGGCATCAGGTGACAGCAGGTATCATTCCCATATGGACATTATTAGTGACATTATTAATATATCCTAGTAATAATCTATTAGCCGTCACATTATTATGAGACACTCTCTCACTCACTGATATGGAGAGCTACACATTAATGTTACCTATCATGCAGCAGCTGCACAACACTTCAAAGGTAAAACACGTACTGTAACAGCAGCAGTCATTTTCAGATTTTCCAATTCAGTTAAGTATAGGAATACACACCTCTGAAGTGCTGCTGGCTAAATCGTTTTCAGACTGTACAGGAGCAGACGCACACGAATGCTTGAGGTCACCAAAATGTCACTAGCAGTTATTAGTTAGGCTAAGAAATGTAGCATGAAATGATGTGTCCAGCAATAAATGGACCATTAATATGCAATTCTATATTTCTTGTAAAAAATCAAGAGAGGTGAAAACCAGAGATGACTTGATTCGTTTAATTAGTTGCTTATGTGACATCCGTTATTACAA
Source organism: Oreochromis aureus (assembly GCF_013358895.1). Classification (NCBI taxonomy): domain Eukaryota; kingdom Metazoa; phylum Chordata; class Actinopteri; order Cichliformes; family Cichlidae; genus Oreochromis; species Oreochromis aureus. The sequence continues at coordinate 22,821,412 of NC_052948.1, read as the reverse complement.
CAATGTCTTATAGCAATTAATCTACTGCTGTAATCATAATAAAGTATAAAGTACAAGGGCTGAGAGCTTGACAGCTGTAACAACAGTAACTAAGGGGGTGGGGCTTGTGATTAGTCAGTCATCCTGTCAGGAAGGTTTCAGCTTAATGTGTGTGTATGTGTGTGTGTGTGTGTGTGTGTGTGTGGCTGTCGATTACCTACTATACTGAAAATACAATGTTTAAAAAACAAAATACCTGATGAGTTTGAGACAGGAGGGCACGCCGATGTTTAATCGTGCTGTCCTCTTTGATAGAAACCAGCTTCATTTTCAACTGTTTTATCTTTTAGGCAGCAGCTCTTTCGCTGATGTCTTATCATTTTCTCACATTGCTCAAACCATCCTAAAATGCTCTTGTCCATCCAAATGTTGCCTGGCTTAACGGGCAACAGGCATTTACCCCTCCTTACGTGTATGGAAGCCATCACTGTGAGCTGTCATTGGTCAGAGAGATGAGGCGGGGGAGTGGCCTCATTGCCACTGACAGCTCTCATGGGTGAAGGGGTGAGAGGTAAGAGGGGTTACAGGCAAAGACACTACAGAGAAACAGACTCTTGGCTCTCCCTTATCGGTCAAACGCTGAACCTTATTTGTGTTTGCAGCAAAGGGGTCGGAAGTCCATGCAAACAGAACCTGGAAGGCCCCAAGGTTTCTAGTCACTTTTCTTTTAGCGTGCAAGGCAGGTAGGAACTGAATGAGTCATCCATAAAGTAGAGGCTTGGAAGCAGAGGGCCTTTTATGATAAGAGGTACTTTTAACATCCAGGATTCACAAAAGCAAAGGTCTCATAGAGATATAAGAGAAAATATCCGTAATTAAACATCATCATTTTGGGGTTTGGGGGTTTTTTGCTAGCTAGCTAGCTAATATGACAATGTAAGTTCTAAACTCCCTAGGATAAGCTGAAATTTATTTATTTATTTTATCACAAACTGCACAGATAAAAAAAATTGTGTTAACACAAGACACCAAATTATGCATGGATGGGTTCTCTGCTACTGAAAATTAAGGCCACAAAGGAGTAATAACCTACTATTTAAGTCCTGCAGCTCCACACACCGAAACATTTTTAAAGTTCACTTTTGCTAAAGTTGCATGCATATCCTGCTAAACTTCAGTTTTCAAGAGAACACTGAGAACATTGTGAGCTTTTCCATTTTACCCACTAAAAGCAGTGAATGCATGTCTGAATGTGGCTCACTCTGCAATATACAATAGGAGACTGCACCACATTTCCAGGCCCAATAGATGGTGCTATATTGTGAGACATTTTTGAGACTTGACAGCGCTGTGCAGCTCGCGCTCAAGTAGATACGGAGCAATTTAAAATTACCTGGAATGATCAGTATTTAGGAAATGTACCATAACAGTGTGGGAAAATAAAATAATGGAAGGAACACTACAAATGACTCTGAGGTGTCAAATACTAAAAATTAGAAATTGGGTTATTTTAATCTTACCTAATGTCTTCTGTGTGTGTGTGTGTGTGTGTGTGTGTGTGTGTGTGTGTGTGTGTGTGTGTGTGTGTGTGTTTGCACGTTAACTGGTCTCTTGAGTGTGAAAACTGCGTGCAAAACATGGCACAGAGACAGAAAAAGAAAAGACCAAAAAAAGGGTTTTAAACAAGCATCAGAGAAACTTTTGTACTTGAGACTGTATGAGTGCTGATATGAATGTGATATTCAGAGGAAATGGTAAAAGAAAGGCAGAGAAAGAGAGAGAGCAGGAAGAGGCTGCACCTGCAGAGGAGGTCTTCAGCTCTCAAGCCACCCGCTGTGCAGAGGGAGAGAGAGGGGGAGAGAGACAGATCGACAGAAGGAGAAGCGAAGGAGACGAGGGAAGGGGGAGCGCAAAAGAGGCTGCAGCAGCTGCAAGGTTCAGAGAGAGGGAGCACAGTAGAAGTCAGAGCTGGGAGAGAAAAGAAAGAAAGGCAATGGAAAGCAAGAGTGCAACCTCTTTTTCTTCCAAAGCCCCCCTGCTACGTCTCCCGTTTGCACTCCTACAAATTGCATAAAACTGCAAAAAGAGAAAGAGTGGGGGAGAAAAAAGACGAAAAAGAAAAAAAAAATCTGCAGTGCTCGGCTGGTGTTTGAAATCATATGTAAATAAGGCACATTGATAATGAAGCGCCAGAGGAGGAAATTCCACTAATTACCTTACAGAGACTTGACAGGGAGCAGGAGGCGAATGTACTTGACGCACTGTTTTTCATGAAAAGGACAGAAAAGAGAGAGGAAAAGATCTGATGGCAAGACGACAGGTTTCCATTTAAAGTCAATGTAAGTCTTTCATTTAGCTTTTGATTCCAAGTAATCGTGGGTTCCTATGTGAACGTCGGGTTGTTAGGTTAAAGGAATGGGTTGGTTGAAAAGGAATCAGGGTGATTCACCATTCAACTGCATGTTTTATTTCATATTAGAGAGGAGATAGATAAATTATGCATGTCAGAGGGGGTCGATTTTAAATAAAGCTGTCACCGGCAAGTAGCTGTGAATCGAGTGCTCTATTCTGGGCCTATATCTTTTTTAAAAAAAGGCAGTTTGGTGTCAAAATGTAAATCATTTGTACACTGATGCTTGAAAATAAAGTAAAATAAATCTTAGTTATTTTATCAAAGATCTTGTAACCAGGAAGTTGGTATTTTAAAATACTGCATGTGCCACACTTGCTTGCAGGTACGCACGTTACAATTTAGATTGCAACCTCTTTTTATTCAATCCATGTATTTATCTCAGAGAGAAGCGAGACTGACTGAACAGAGCAGAGAAGATAACATACAAAGTGACTTGTTGTGTAGTGGAGGACATGTAGACAGCAGAGCCTCTGTGCCGCGGCTATAAACACTATAAACAAGGCTCATCCTCCTCTGCTTTTATTGTGCGTTCCTTGCAGGCCTCACTAAATTATGTCTCCAAGTGTGTATAATACCGGAGCATCTGTTTGTTCCCTTTTCGAATAAATAGGTAGTGTTTAAATTACACTGTTTAAAGTACCCTCTTGCCGTGGCAGTCGTGGGGACTGGAAAGGAAACACAAAAATTAATTAGGAGACGGATGCTTGCACAGCATTTCTTCCAGGTGCATTTTGCACTGACGTCCAAGGACATTAGTGCCGTCTTTGATAGATTGAATAATCAAGAGAGTGAAAACAAGGCATGTGACCTCTCAGCGAGGCTTGCTGAACCGTGTCAGTTTACAAACAAGTTCTACTTTCTTGTCTCAAACTCTCTTGCTCCTCTTACCAAGTGTACGGAAGACTCTTATACAAGTTTAGTTCCGATTTTCATTGGGAAAAAACAATCCCATAGACAACTTCCATCTATCCATTTTCTTCCGCTATTTAAGTCAGGCCTGCAGGAGGGCTGGAGGCCATCTCAGCCATCATGGGATGAGATGCAAGGTTGCACCCTGGACGCCAGTCTGTTGCAGTGTTAACACATAGAAATAGGCGACCATTCGCACTCATATTCACACCTATGGTCAATTTAGAATCACTACTTAACCTAGCCCGATCCATGCTTCCTTCATGTTTGATAAGACAGATTTATTTTCATAAACCGGATGCCCTTCTTGAGACAACCCCAAGTTGATTTTGTGTCTCCTCCCAGTGTTAAACTGGGGCTCTTTTGCTTGTTAAGCAAATGAGTAAACCTAAAACACTAGAGAACCATTGACTTAGCTCTAACAAAAAAAGAATAACAGTACCACTTTATAAAGGCAGACAAAGCACTTAAAACATCTCATATAATAGCTAAGCATGTCTTTTCTCTGATTTTCACTCGATTGCATTTTTTAAGGAGAAAGACTCCTCCCATGCTAGACTATCCCAGTAGCAGAATGTACAAGGACATGTGCTAAAGTGAGTTGAATAAAAGTGTGTTATTGTCAGACTGTGAGCATTTTTACCCAATTATACATCAGATGAATTGGGAGGGTTGTATTTCTAAATGGAAATCAAAGTATTTTTCAACTTCAGTGATTAAAACTAAATGCCGAAGTTCTTTTTTACAGTATTTGGTGTAAAACATCACACAGCGTTTATGACTTTGGGTGTTCAACTTACTACGCTTCTTTACCTACTTGCCAGAGTTAAAGACATCACTCATTCATGGGAAAAAAGAGCCCTTTTCCATCATAAAAAATGAATAATTTCAACGTTTTACCTCTTGCAGTTCTGCAGATCTACAAAAGTTGCCCAGCTTTAAGACTTTGTCACAGGAAATGGAGTCGCTGAAGAGACACCTCTCTCAGATTGACTCGCCAACTGTCCTCTGCCACAACGACCTCCTGACAAAGAACATCATCTACAACGAAAAAGAGGGTGAGGAAAATTCTTTGGTTTTTAGAATTTTATCAACCTGAAAGCAGTAACAAACAAAAGAAGGCCTAATGCTAAGCTAACTTAATTCTAGCTGAAGAGTGGCAGTGCTTCTGAAGCTAATGCTAAAATAGATGAATGTGTGGCAATATTCACATTACTGAAAATGCATTGTCCCTTATTTAATATCTTACCTTATTTGAAGTTATTCTGTTATAATTTTTTTTTAAATATTCTTTTTTTAAATATTGCCCAGGCTAATGTTCAGCAAAAGAGACTCCCTGCTCCTTTGACTCCCACAAGGTTCCTCTACTTTCCATAAAAACACGAAGGCTCATCAGTTGTACATCTATAGCTGAAATGTGTTTATCATGTTGTCCTAGTAACTGCTGTTGCTTTTTTTCTCCTACATCCATCAGGAATGGTGAAATTCATTGACTACGAATATGCCGATTATAACTACCAGGCCTTCGATATCGGCAATCACTTCAACGAATTTGCTGGTGGGTCTTTCAAAATAGCATCAATTTACCCCCAAATCTTTTTCACAGCCAGGACATATAAGATTCCTTAATGTGGAATATATGACTGCAGTAAATATTGTAAATACAGGATGTGATATTTTCAACGTTGTGTTTTCTCTGACTACATCATGTTATGTGTCTGATATAATGTGCTGTGAAACAATCTCCTTCTTGTGACACTGCTCAGAAAAACTGCTGCATTCAGTATGTATTCTGCACAGTGATAAAAGTGGCTTTGACGGACCAGCTGTGTAAGAGCAAAGCTCGACAAGGACTGTCCGAACAATCATCAATGCAGTAATTTTAGATTATTCAGCTTTCAAGTCATAACTTGCAAATTATCCACAATTCTCAATGATAGCAGCTGAAGTTATGTCTGACAGTCTTATGCAAGAAGGGGCAGACTGGAAGGGGCAGACATTCTCCACACGAATCACATGCTGGAATGAAAGATACTGCACCTTTTATTCAAAGAAACAAATATTACAACTTTTTATTGTGTTCTTTGCTTTTTTTAATCCTGATTATACCTCAAGCAAAGTTTGAAAATTAGCCGATGGCATGGTCTTGAATGATACAACTGTCTTGCAGACATTTGAACGTAATAGTTTATGTATGGAAGCTTTTATACTGGCAACATGAAAAACCAGTCTAGCTGAAATAAAGCGTTTCATTATTGTCTGTACAATGTACTTCTAATCAAAACCCAGATGTTATACTATTGCTGATGTATGTAGAAGTCAATTTGTCTAATTGACAGGGTGCTTATTTACACTTCACAACATTTTATGTAAATCACGTTTTTTTTGTTTAAGGTAGACTTGTCAAATAAATGCAGTGCAGCAAAAAGCACAATACTTTCTCTGAAATTTAGTGGATAACATGTTATCCACTAAATTTCAACATATTGTTGTCAGCATGTTGTCATCCAGTTTCCATGCTGCTTTCTTATAACTTGTCCATTTGGAGCAAACGTTTCACACTGCTTGAGTGGATCTGACAAGTGTTGACCAAAGAGCTGTTGCTCCACTCAGAGTAGATATAGTTCACTGGCACGTCTTCAAAACAAACAGTTATTTTAGGCATTGTGTTGAATTTTAGCACCGGCGGTAGTTCCACTAATGTGCACGTATATATGTGTCGCATTTCAGGTGTGAATGATGTTAACTACAACCTCTACCCGAGCTGGGAGCTGCAGAGGGACTGGCTGATGGCCTATCTGGAGAGTTACAAGCACAGCACAGGACGTGAGGTCACAGTCACGGAGGCAGAAGTTACGCAGCTCTACATTCAAGTCTGCAAATTCTCTCTTGTAAGTGTCTGCTCCCACTGACTTTGTTGAAATGTTGAAATATATCATTATGTAGTGCCTCAGCTCTTTGGAAAGACTTTGGAAAGTGACAAATCTCTCAACAGTTATTTCCTTTTCTTAGGTTTTGCTCTTGGAGGGACTCGAATATCTCAATATTATGAGATTAGTGTATGCATTTCAACAACATCCATATGTCTGCAGAGCTCTGGAATGGCGGGGTGGCAACACCTCACCATCATATTTTAACAATTTACTTTTCCAGCGCTCGCCCCCCAACCCAAAGAAAACCAAACCATCCACAGCTGACCCACCACTGTTCAAACTTTGATGGACTCCATCTGAGTTGATTAGAAACTACCGCAGGGAAAAATGAAACACAGCAGCCAAAATTATTTTTCTTATGACCACAATTTTCATTCTTTGGTGGCTCAAGTGGTGCTGGACTATCTGTCTAAAAGTGCTTTCATAGCTCAACACAATATGCAGAATTGTCCAACCAATTTTGGGGTGGTGTAAATGTCTCTTGAAATAGCACAGAATTGATGAGAAGGCATATTACTTTTTAAAATAACTTGTGCTTCTGCCAAAAAACCCGAAAGGGAAATGTGTGTGTGTGTGTGTGTGTGTGTGTGTGTGTGTGTGTGTGTGTGTGTGTGTGTGTGTGTGTGTGCGTATAAGGGGTAGAATATAGCCTGGAACTGAGTGATAGAAGTGATAATATCACGTTGATTGAAATCAGATTTTCTGCAACAAACCGAGGCAGACTCTTGAGGGTAGTAGGAGAAATTGATCACTGACGCTTAACAAGCCAAGTTTCCAGCTCAACTCGCTTTGACAAGCTGTGTGTCAAAATGAAGCATACAGGGCAGAATACTGATATGTTTCTGCTTAAAAATATTTACAAATAGCCGCATCACAATTAAATAAATTGATTACGTCTGCCTTTAATGAAATCAATTACAAGTTTATCAGTTTGTATCACCTTAATATAACTTGGTAAACTGGTGAATTAACAGTATGTTAAAATAATAGCACGCTCCGTAGTTTATAATATAGACAAAAAGTGACACTGTAGGAATTGAGGGAAGCCATCCTGCACTGTGTGGCATCGATGATGCCTGGCCAGTTGCCAGAGCTCTGCGGCGTGAAGCTGCCTCCTTCCCATCTTAATCCTGGCAAACTGTGCCAAGACGCAGTGGGGTCCTTACAATTCGTCCTCTCCTCCGCAGGGATCCCCCATGATGTTGAAGCTGAAGCCTGTGGCTTGATGATGTCACTCTTCCCACACATTTATCATCTCCGTTTTTCTCAATGGCTCCCTGTCACCGATAGTCTCTGCTTAGTGTTAGATTAATGCTTTCTTAATGGAGAGCAGTTATTAATCATAATGGAAACACGCTCAATCTCCATCTCCAACTAAGGACAGAGATTAGAGATGAAAATCTGCCAGGGCGAAGGAGAAAAGCCAAGGGAAACCGCACATTGCTCTTCAAGTATTTCATTCCACCCTTTATTTGATTATCAAATAAAAATGTGATTATATCACTGGGCCACAGAACAGAGGCCCTTCTGGATCTTATTAAGACTTGCTATTAGTGGCCTTACCATGAAGATTTACAATAAGGGTGGAGAACAACAGAAATTTATGGAGGCATGGAAGTCTGCAAGACTAAGTGAGCAAAACCATTAAGGAGGGAACCATTCAATACAGAGGTTTGTCATTCTGACTAAGCAGCGTGCAACTGGCATGCAGCGGGAGCAGCGGCAGCAGTTATGGGAGCAGTTAAAACATGACAACTGGAGGTCACTGAAGTGTGTTTTCACAGTTGTGCGCTATGGCAAAGGGGAATGTTGCAAGAACATAAAAATGCAGCACCTGCAATTCTGCACTGCAAACACAATGCGCAGTTTTACACTTCTCCTGCGACTGGCTGTGTGTTCTTAATGAGCCTGTCATTCAAAGAGATTCCTTCAGTTCATTGGCTCAGTGAGCACACCCTACTGAAGTGTTCCTGAGCAAGGCATAACATTTGACCTCACTGTGGCCTCTGTGTAGGAGGCAAAGAATTATGCTTTTGAAACTTAGTTGTTTCAAAAGGGCGTTTGAGAATCTCATTGTGGTCACATTATGCTGTCATGTTGTCATTCCTTTGATGACAGAGTCCAATATTGTACTGACCGTGTGAGCTTTAATACCACATGTAGGCAGTACAACAGATAACTGTATTTTGTTAAACGGTACAGTCCTTCAGTTATTTTTCCATTTTCCTATGATATTGCAATGTTCTTCTTTTTTCAATATTCAATCTTTTTATTTTTTATACACTGGCTCCGTGTAAAATCAATTTAAATTCTACAGTTTTGTAAAATACCTAAAAAGTAGCACCAAATCAGCTCAGACACGAATATGAACCAGTGTTACGCTTTTTGAAACTTTACTTAATTAATTTTTTTTTACTTCCACCAGGCATCCAACTTCCTCTGGGGTCTTTGGGCCATCCTGCAATCACGTTTCTCCTCGATTGACTTTGACTTCCAAAGGTTTGTCCAACGTCTGACAAAGACATTTAAAACTCCCACAACTCAAAGTATCACTCTGCATAAACAATGCTCAAGTTTCATAAAATGTCCTGGGTGAGATGTCCCATCCATCAAAAACATGTTGAGTTCATTAGTATTTAAACTGATGTTCTAATTATGTTAAGTGACACCTTCACATTAAAACACTCTCAGTAAATGTTTAATAAAGGAACCCATGTAACCGCAAATAAGAATTATTACTTCACTGCAGTTTTTTTTTTCAACACTTAATGTCATCATCCATCACTTGAAATACTCTGAAAAAGAAAAATATTTATAGGACATTGAATTCAGGCTCTCGGTATATTAGTGCAATGTTTAGACAAGCAGGATCTTCATTAGAAAGGAATGACAAAGAATTTGTTGGCAGAGAAATTGCAAAAAAAAAAAAACGGTTTAGAAAACTAAGCCTAGAATATAGAAATATTTCATTCTCCCCCCCAATGCTCCAAGTCTTTGTGTATTTAAAATCTGGCATAAAAAACAGGCGGGACAAACACACTTCTTCTACTCTTCATGTCACAGACAAAATATTTACACATGAAATTCTCTGCTTTTCTTCACTGATAAACCGCAACATCATAAGATGAAAGCCTCGGTTTTCACAAAGACTTTCAAAGGAGATCAAAACCAACGTCTTTTATTTTTAACAGTGATCACCATTGAGGACTAGTTATCTTAAACAAGTCCAGGAGACATTCCTCACCAGCAGCAGCACTCAGACAGTTCAGGAGGGCAAAATGTTTCCCTCAACCCCCACTTTTTTTCTGCCTTTCTCCTTTTTCTGCATGCCCCACACCCACAACAGTTGTGATCATGATCCTAATCACTATTGACACACGGCACCCTCCCCTCTGTGTGGCTTTTTCTACTCGCTTGCAAGATCAGCGACAGGGCCCCCACCTCATTTCAATCTAGACCTTGGAGGAAATGTGATCCAGAGGGGTGCTGAGGCACAGAGGCACTATTGTTCCAGTGCCGTCGTTCCTGCCTTACATATACATCTCTCATCCCCGGCTGGGCCACATGTGCCTGCTGAACATCTACTCCTTTAAGCTACCGGCTGAGGTTGTCCTAAAGTGGATGGTGAGGGTTGGGTTACCTTTCTTTAACTGGAGGGTTAAACTGAAATGAGCTCTGAGAGCAACAACAACAATGGAGAACCAAGTCTAATGTTTAAAAGCAGGAGGCTACTACCTAGCTAACCTCTGCTCCACGCCCATCCCTATCATGCAAGACACATTCATACACTTAAGCCCCCCTTTCAGGCAAGAGATACATAACGTCGCTGGCTTCATCCATCTGTTAAAGTGACAACATTATTACATTCAGACGTAGATAAACTTTGCCTTAGTGCAGACGTACACACGACAGACAGCCTCAGTAATTGTGCAATTTTTGTACAATGAGTTTTGTTCTTCAAGAAGAAAAAGATAAGAAACTATTTAAACCTTGAGCTGTTGCATGGGTGTGCATACTTGTCTGTGTCTGTGTGTGTGTGTGTGTAATTTCTCCCACTGCTATCCCCCTGAGCCAAATCTCCAATAACTTCCCAACGAGTGACAGGCGTCACCCAGGCCTTGTGCTCTAACCAGACCCAGATGTAGATGTGACAATAGGGAGCCACAAGGGGAACGCAAACCCGCCCTCCTTTTACCATCCATATTTACTTTTCTTATATGATTTTATTCATGTGTTGAAAGTGTCTGCAAGTCAGCGGTCTAGATTTGTGGACGTGCTGGCAAGGCGAGCTGTTATTTGACAAAGACATTATTATAAGGAAATGAACAAGGAGGAGGCCCACTGTTTGGAATAGCTTGACTACAAAATTGAGGGAATTGTGCACAAAAGCACATTGTGAAATGGAATACCTGCATTGGCAGGAGATCATTTTCCCCTACTCTTGCTAAATATAAAAAAGCCTCCATTCATTTCTGATGAAGATAAACATTAAGTATGCTAGTCTTAGGTGTCACCCTTAATAAAAATAGGGATAAAGGGGATTGTCTGTGAAACTTGCTGTTCTTATAGGAGGGTGTCCTCAAATAGATTCTACCTGTGGAGGGTGTAATAGGCAATTACATTAATAGCATAAACTACTGGAGTGTGTGTGTGTGTGTGTGTGTGTGTGTGTGTGTGTGTGTGTGTGTGTGTGTGTGTGTGTGTGTGTGTGTGTGTGTGTGTGTGTGTGTGTGTAAATTGAAAAATAACGCTGATTTTTTATTGACTTGATTTTTCTTTACTGGATTTTGTTGGGAAAAAACTCATAAGTGTGGATAAAAACAAGAAGCTGCTGCCTGGAATTCTTTATTGAGGAATGTTTTGTATAGGAATGGTAAGCGATTCAATAAGAGAGCAATTAGTGTTCAGGTATTCGGTCAGTCTGTGTGTCTGATCTTGCTGGATTTTTCAGATTCACATAATTTTCATTTACACACATCCAGTGAAATGAGTGCATTCAAAGAATAGCAGAGAAAAAAACAAGGTTGACATTGCATTTGTTTCCCAATCCTTTTCACAAAAAATAAGTTCAGGACCGCTATAGGAAATGAATGGAAATCCACTACCCCCCCCCACCCCCTCCCCCCACTGAATGAATGACCCCCTGAATGGCCCACTGAGCGACCCACTGAACGACCCATTCAATGACCCACTGAACTGAATTTGGTGGGGTGACCACAACTGGAGGGCTAGAGCAACATACGCTGCCATCTAACATATCATGCCATAGGAAATGAATGGGAATCCATTCCCATTCAGCGCTGTGCAGTTACGTGTTACCCACCGAAAACTTTTTGTGTCGTGTGAAACATCAAGTAAGAATGGGGAAACATTAGGTTATCGAAACTACATGTCCCGTGGGTTTCCAACAGATTTGCTAAAAGTAGTGATGAACATGCCTGCGTTACAACTTGAGCGTGTTCCAGCAGTTGTGTTACTGGCATCCAAAACATAACCTAGTCATTAACATACACTGGGCAGCAGGGTTTAGTGGTGCCACCCCACAGGGAGCATGCTAACTGCTAATTCTAAATTAGCTGTATTTCACCACATAATATATGAAAGTCATGTTCTGATTCCATTCGCAGTTTATACAGCATCCAAACTTGTGTGGAAAGCAACTTGTTCATAGCTGTACAACAGCTCTACCTCCCCCACCTCCTGTATACAGAAAATGCTGCTATAGCAGTCAGCAGAATCTGATTCTAGTGGGTCATTATGAAAATATGAAAATGAAAATGATGAGCAAACACTTTACTTTTCTGGACCAATAAGGATAAGGGAGGCTTCATTCTGCTGTCTGAGTAAATGAAAGAAGTGTCAGTTATCAACTGTAGCACGACTTGCTTGAAATTAAGTCTGTCCAGAGAAAACGCCTGTTGAGGCTCGCCAAACCACAGCGAGCGAAGTGAAAATTGTCTGCTGGCCTCCGCCAATGATTTCTACTCCCCCAAATTTTATTATTAATTTTTTTTCTTTCTTTTCTTTTCTTTTCATTTTTTTTTTTTTTTTTTATTTTTTTTTTTTTTGCAGTGGCAAAGGTTATACACACAGTGTACCACCTATCTCTATCAAACATCTACTGGTAAATCTAAAGGTCAGCCTTCAGCAAAGCAAAAACCAAAAGAAAGGAGAAAATGATGAACAAAAGCAGACAAAAAAAGCCAGGCTTTGACACAATAATTAGAGTGTAGCTTTACCCAGAGATGCAGGTGGGAAAGAATAACTAAAAGGCATGTGACTAAATTATCGTTTTGTCTCACAACACAAGAGCTTGAAAACTGATTTGGCATTGAGGAGTTCAGTGAAAGCACTGATTAAATGACAAACTCCTCTCTGTGCCTCCATTTTCTGTGCTTTTGAAACTTCACTTTATTTCAAAGGGTATAGTATAATGGCCAAGGGCAACAGCGTACTCAGACATCAGATTTATTGAGGCGTTCGATAATACGGTTTGAACAAACACAAAACCACTTCTCTTGCTGTTAAGTTCTGAGATGCGCTGAAGCTTTGGCACAGCTTTCAGACTCATTGCTTCATTTGAGTGTCTTGATGCTATTGTTATGCAAGATTGACAAACAAAAAAACAGTACCCACCTATAAGCCAGACAGAAAGAGCGGCCAGTAGCGAACAGTGAAAAATACATTATGGCCACAGATATATACAGAGGTGGGAAGCAACAAAGTACAACTACTTTGTTTTTGGACTTCTGTAGAACTTCTAGGTATGTGTACTTTACTTACTTTTGAGTTTTACTCCCTACAATTGAACAGAAATACCTCTACTTTATACTCATATATTTTCAAATGATGGAGTAGGCAGGACAAAAGACAGGGGTCAAAGTGGGCTGCAGTGATCCAGAACAGAATCTTCAATGTAGATGTGATCACTACATATCAGCTTCTAGCTAGACTATAGAAGAGAAATGAGCATAAAGGGAGCATAAAGTGAGTAAAGTGGCAGCTAATTTCAGCTGAGCTAATATCATGCAATTTGTCTCAGAGCATGTCTGCTAGCTAAACGTGCAGCTGCTGTATTTCGCAGGGAGAGAAAAGAGTGTGAGAGAAGCCAAGTCAGAGATGGAGAAAGACAAGGCTGACAAAGACAGGACAAGAGAGTAGAAGACAGATTTCTGTTAAAGCTAAGGACTAGTCAGTGAAACCTGATAAACTGGAAATTTAAAGCCTACAAGTAATGTCCACTTTCATTTTGTGAATATATCTGATCTGTACACAATATCAAGTTGTGTTTTTTCACACTGTGAAACTTTTTACAACACAAATTGTAAAATGTTTGAATAACTGTCTGTTATTCAAAGGTTCAGTGAACATGCTAGGCAGGCCAAACAGGTTAGTTTGCAGTGCTGTGGTGAGGTTTCAAGAGTTGGACTAATGCAGTTGGCTGCCATGTTCATGGTCAATGTTAGGTTACATCAGGAGCAGCAGATATCAAAGTCAGCTTAGTCTGATGGTGCTGATTAGATTCACTCAGCCCAGCTAATCTCAGGATCCCCACTCCTGCTGAATCCCACTTTAACCCCTGATTATATTCATTTTTCTGTTTAAATGTAGAGGCAGAACCTGCCATTTACAATGTAGGTAACCACAATTAGAACTTCCTCTTTTTTTATTTCCCTTTGTTTTTCTCTGTTTCTGTTCTACATAACAGATGTTTGAGATATTCATTAGAATAAGAATTTACAGTGCATTACAGCAGTCACAGCACTTCACCTGATCCACGTCTGTCTCATTTTGTTACAGCCGTGAACCAAAATGGATTCAGTTCATTTTTCAACTCAAAGTTCTACACACAATATCCCTTATTGACAAAGTGAAAAATGTTTACTTGATATTGTTGCATTTAATTAAATGTAAAAACAAAAATATAACATGTGCATATGTATTCACAACTTTTGCCATGACACACAAAACAGGTACGTATCCTGTTTGCAGCTTGATTTGAGTCTACCTGTGGTAAATTCAGTTGTTTAGACATGATTTGGAAAGGCGTACACTTTTCTATATAAGGTCCCAAAGCTGACAGTCCATGTCAGAGTGCAAACCAATTCAGGACAATGATTTCAGCACCGCCCCACCAATCAGCCCTGTATAGCAGAGTGGCCAGGCAGAAGCCACTCCTCAGTAAAAGGAACATGACAGCCTGCATACAGTTTGCTAAAAGGTACCTAACAGATTCTCAGATCATAAAACAAATATTGAACTGTTTGTCCTGAATGCCAGCAGGGACACCGTCTAGTCAGGGTCAAGGGAAAGATAAATATATAGCAATGTAATGACACATCTTTGATGATGACCTGGTCCACAGTGCTCTAGACCTGTGGCAGGGGTGAAAGTTCATCTTCCAACAGGACAATGACCCTAAGCCTGCTGCCATGATAACAAGTGTGTGACCTCAGGACCACTCAGCGAATGCCCTTGAGTTACCTAGCCAGAGCCCAGACCGGAACCCAATGCTGAAAAAATATGAAAATGGCTGTTCACTGATGCAACCCATCCAACCTGATGGAGTTTCAGAGGTTCTGCCAAGCTTGTAGCATCAAACTCAAAAAGACTTCAATACAAAGTATTTAGCAAAGTCTTGTAAATACTGTTTGTATTGTCATGAATGAATAGTTGAATTGTAAAGCGCTTTGAGGGTCTCGAAAAGCACTATATAAATGCAATCCATTATTATTTTTATTATTATTATTATGTACTTTTTACTTTTATGTTTGGAGCACATTTCATGGACTGTACTTTTTCAGTTGAGTAAGAAGTTGAATCAGTTATTCAGCTTTTACCACATAATCTTTTTAAAAGAATCTATAATTATATTTAGTATAT
Source organism: Oreochromis aureus (assembly GCF_013358895.1). Taxonomy (NCBI): domain Eukaryota; kingdom Metazoa; phylum Chordata; class Actinopteri; order Cichliformes; family Cichlidae; genus Oreochromis; species Oreochromis aureus. The sequence continues at coordinate 22,806,295 of NC_052948.1, read as the reverse complement.
AATCTTATTTATTATAATCTGTATTAGAATATTATATTTAATATATCATATATTATATAAATGTAATAATTATATAATAATTAAATTACACATTTATAGAATTACGTGGAAAATGTCTGTAGTTTTGCCCCTCTGGACATATACACTGCATCTTGAATAATGATTTTACATTACAAGTATGTTTCAAGTGATTAAACAGTTTGCAAGTTGCCAATATGTCAAAGAGGCTTCAACCAAAGAATGTTAATAATATTATGAATATTATATGTTTACTACAGGCAAGTAGGGTCAAATAAAACTGTCTTGTTGAGTTGAATTGTGGAACTGTAGCCTCTCAGACACCTTTTAGATGCTGTTTTTCTGTCAAAGCCAGTGGTTCACAGGTATAAACAAGGTTTCCATTGTGCCATGATGTCATGATGGGTATTGTCAATAGTACGACGAGTCTTTTCACTCCCAGTTTGTCAATATGAATTCCAAATTGTCCCTGATGTTTCATGGGTGTGTCTGTAATTGGAAAGTACTGTGTCTAATATTAAAGCACTGTACAAATGGGTAAATTTTTCTTATCATGTAAACCATACAAGTGGAGAGACTATATTTAGATTTATTTTTTGTGAAACACCAGCAAAGTTACTTAGTAAAACATACAGCTACGGTAAAGAGCGATCTTAAGACAAAATTTGCCATGAGTCATATATGCTTGACTCGTCATATATAGAAACGGACAAGTCTCAGTTATTTGACATACCTGCCTGAGCACATTGGATCTAATGTTGACACATGCCACCCTTAGGCAATGTGACTTTCCAGCCAACAGATCAATGTACAACAGTACAGTCTTTAAGGCCCATTTAGTTTTTGTATAGTGTGTAAGATTTTTTTCTGTTATCTAATCATGTGTTTTCTGTCTCCTGCTGTTTTTTCAGATATGCCACTGCACGACTCAACTACTATTTTGAGAAAAAAGAGGAATACTTTGGACTGGCAGTGAACTAATTAATGCCTCTACTTTTGCAGAAAAGTTATGTTTCTTGTGTCAAGTGATGTGGTCCATATGTCAGATGGTGGAAATGGAAAAGCATAGAATAACCTTATAAAGCCTTATAAAAGTGCTCCCCATTGTTTGTTATTTCAGGCTGTATAGTGTGAGTTAATATGTTTTGCTATCACTGTGATTTTTAAAATATTTGTTTTACCACAGTCAGTATGCCGATAAGCCGATTTGGCAAATCGAGAAGAGGCTCATGCCAGAAATGAATTAATTGTTCCCACATTTAGCCGAGTCACATAAAGCCACAAAAATTGAGCTTGATCATAAAACACATAAGAGGGTTATTTGCAGGCTTATTCAGTGTGTACCACAGCTCTGGTGGAAAACAAGCTTTCATTTCAACTTATTTACTGTAGCAAGGGCATTATTTTAATGTTTCTCTGCTGTAAAACTATCATGTGTGACTTACAGGGTGTTCGTTAATGTTGCCATAAAATGAAAATTTAAAAGAAAATATTTTGTGTTGACCAACATTATTGAAGCTGTCACTGTGTGAAGACAGGCGAAACCGAATCAGGAGTTATATATAAAAGTTTTATGCACATGAACCAAAATGCAACGCTGACTGATGTCAGTGCTTTAACAAGTAGATTTTACTTACTCTGTTCATTTTATAAGGTGAAAATGTACTTTAACTCCTAATAGCGATCTCTTTTCCTGCAACTCTGAATTGGATACGTAGAAGAGCATGGATGGATGGATGGATAGAGATCTGTTTTTTAAAATTATTCTTAAAAATTTAGGCCCACAAAGATTGTATGTTCTTGGTGTAATCTCCTTGAATATGTCTCACAGGATGTTAAAAAAACAAAAACAGATTAAGGGAGCACACACTAGGGCAAATCTGTAAATAAGCAATTTAAAATTGTCATAGCATAACAGGCACAGCTGTAATTATTGATATTTTATTAGGTTTATCTGTCAAGAAGCAAGTATAATTCTAATAGACTGTGCCCACAACAGAGCTTCCCTGGAATCAGCTGACTACAATTCAGCATTTTATTGCAACAATATTCTTTTTTTTGTCATAGAGATTTGTAGGAATAACTAAGCATTCACCCTTTAACTTATATTTAAATGCCATGTGCCATGCATACATATAAACAATGAAATGATTATGATTGACCAACACCAGGGGATTTAATTGCAATACTTTGCTGTTTGCTTTTCGGCTCAATTCAAATGCACTTATATAGCTCCAAATCAGAATAACACTCACCTCAAGGTGCTTTATATTGTAAAGTATGACCCTACAACAAAATAGAAATAGAAAATAAATAAGAGATGTTAACAAGTACGCTAAAGCTACTAGCTGAGGACATTTTATTGTAAAAATACATTCTGTCATGCATTTAAGTGCACTTAAACTGTAATTATGAGGCAGATCGCTCACATTTTTATGCTTCTAAAGTACATAAATAACAGAACATAATGATATAAAGAGGCAGAAACGAGCAGTGTGATCCAGATTCAACTTTGTAACTGTAAGAGCTTTTCAAATTAAAGCTTTCTTTATTTCTCTGTTTAAAGGAATCTGGTATTGATCAAAAGTGCTACACTGATTGTTCATATAGGTAATGTAATTCAGTGTTGTATCATATGTATATGATCACATGAAATAGAACTTCAATTGTAGTTCAATTGTAGTAGAAAACTGAGTAACGGCCATTAAAACAATAACTCTGGCCAATATCAGGAAGATGTTCCCCTTTCTTATATGCAGCATAAAGCAGCAGATTTGTCCTCACTACTAAAAATATTAGTTTAGTGAGAATACAGCCTAAGTAGAGCGGGCAGGAACTTGCAAGAACAGAAATAGTTACATGTTAATAAGACAATTTCAGCTCTTTGTAGCCTTCTGCACAGACAGCACGCTAATACAAAAGTAGCAAAACACCTAGGATGTTAAAGTCATTCTGTAAAATGAAATAACATACTGATTACTTTTAAGAAAAGTAACTGGTTATGTGTAACACATTACCTTTGTTGAGTAACAACAGCAAAACTGAGCAGAGTGATGTAATTCTGTTGTGAGTATTTGTTTAGGCTAAAGCAGGGTGGATGGCAGAGACTCCATAGCTCATTAGTACAACTGTCTGACTCTTTAAATCAGCAAATACTTTTTCAGTATTCTACCAAAACCACATTTTATTTTTCTCAAATGTTCACCAAGTGCTTATGGCCTTGTGATATATCTCCCACTGCCACAGCATTTTCACAATTGTCAAAACAGTATTTCCAGAATTGTCAAAACAGTTTCACCACAAGCTCCATTTAATGGCTGTTCTGAAGTTTTTGATCCTATCACAGTATCTTCGGTGGATGGAGCAGCTTAGATGTCATGGAATTATCGATTTTTCTAAGCACTTAAAGGCAACTCTAGAGAAGAATGTCTGCATTTGGATGATTCACCAGAACCTCAGACTACTTTGTTTTCTAACATTTGTAATGTCATTGCTTGGATTCTGTAACAGCATCTGCGGAATAGCTTGAGGGTAGAGATAGCTTGAAGTTATGGCACATAAAATATCATTAGGGAATGGTTAGGCTTAGGTAAGTCAAAGCTGGTTTTTATGCTTTGGCTCTGTGGTCTTACATGTTATTTAGTTTCAAGGTACCCAAAAAGTGAGTGACCTGTAAACAGTGTAAAGACATATAAAGCTACTCTGATCACTGCTGTATGTATTCTCTCCAGACACAGAAGGTTTGAGAAAGACATCACATTATGATTAATAAAATCGTGAAACTTTGTAGCTAAGTGATACCAAACTCCTGTACTAAAGTTGGTCAAAAGTCTTGAGACTGATTGAGAAAATCAAAAGCAGGAGGCAAATATGGAATCTACAATGGAAGAGATTAAAATATGACTACAATAACTGGAAATGTTATGTTAAGTGAGAGATTTTATCCATAAGACTTTCTTTTTCCAACGTTGGTTCCTTGTACGATAAATGGTAGGTAACTTGTCCTTCACACAGTTTTGATTGGTAAATGATATGTTTGTGTGTACTCACAATCAAACACATCGGTCTTTACAAAGTACATGTGACATGCTCAGAAATGTCAATGAGTCCTTCCACTATATAACTGCTTCTACTGTCTTTATCTGTGAAGGGAGCACAAAAGGGAATGTGATTGTAAAATCAGTAGAAAGGATTATGGCGGGTCAAATGAGGGGAGGACTAGCTACAATGGCGTTCGTTACCTCCTCATGGTCGCGCACAGTTCCGCTCATCAAGGCTGCAGCCGTGTCTTTGAGTCAAACAATCCAGCTGCTTTCATGCTGGCATTTTTCGTTAAACGTATAATATTTAATTAGCGGACTAATGCACTTAAAAAGACCCAAGGACTTTGGATCAAAAAGAAAAAAATTGGCCTTTTGTCCATTGCCTATTTTCCTGAAAAAGTGCTGTAGATTTTTTCTTTCACTTTTAATTGCATTAAAAAAGAAGTATATGCTTTTATGCAATGTTTCAAAGACATAGAAACCAGGAAAAAAAACTGTGAAAGCAATTCCTTTCAAAGGGCTTTTTTGTATGATTCTCTTTCATTCCGACATTGCATTTAGCTTTTTAGTTATTGTTAAGGGACTCACAAGGCTGTTGACCCTTGGAATTCTAATAAGTACCCAGTTTGCAATTGTAATCAACTTACATTAGCAACAATATGCTCAAGGGAAGGTTTTACTATAAATTCACTTGTTATACATGTTACATACAATGCACAATGCATGCTTTTTGTTCCTATATTATATAGAGTCCTGTCGCTTTTTCAGTTCCATTTATAAATTCAGAAAGGAAGTCAAACTTTCTCCTGTTTTTTCAAAACACATGAGCCACATCACCAACTATTCAGTATAGCAAGTTCAAAACTAAAGGCATTTCCATCAACCCCAGCTGTTCTTTTATTTTTTCTACCAGTTTGCAAACTGTATGCTAACAGGCTAACTTGAAAAGATGTCACTTAGCGTTTAGAAATCCTTATTATTTAAAATCGAATCAAATAGGTTGCAGCTTCCTTGTTCACAAAAAGTTATATTTTAAAGAGTTATGTGAGAAAAGTATGAAAATCATATTGCTTCTTCATCTATGACTTCCACTCTCCCTGTTAGTTTATCAGCTCAATTGCTCGTTTGAAGTGTTGTTAAATACCGCCTTATGTAGATTTGTATATTAGGGCCCCAATTAGGATCCAAAAGATAACACAGGGCATTGCGTTTGATGAGTAACTACCTCAGTTTCTCAGTGAAGAACCATAGCTCACCCATGATAAGCTTCAAAAAGAGACCCACTGATTATCTCATGATGGGTATGACCATCTTCTTTATACAGTCTGTGGTTTTCCATCAAATTTAGGGGGAAAAAGCCATGTTTCTGCCCCAAATACCCTGAAATATTTAAATTTATTAAGACATTAAAAAAAAACTCCATTATACTGTCTTTTTTGTTTTGTTTTTCAGTTGGGAAAATAAAAACTCTGGTGTATGTAAAAGCAAAGGCTTGTTTTAGACATCATATTCATGTGACCATACAACCAACTACACCACTGTGCCACATTAGGTGGCGGAAATTCAAGAGATCAAAAGCCAGGCAATATCACAAAAACAGTGAGCATGGAGAAGATTCAAGCTGTGCTGTTGTTGATTGTAATTTACTGTTTTTTATGCTATTCTTGAGTTATTTCAAGAAAGGAGCTTCCTCAATCTAAACACTTACCAGCTTTTTACAAACTACTGCAGAGAAATAACATGAGAGAGATAAAATACTCGACTCGGAAATGTTCATGGCTGCAAACCAAACCCAAGTGCACCTGAACTTTCAGAGAAAACAACTTTCCCCCTGACAAGGAATTTTTCTTGGGGGGAGTTCCTCTTTTTGCCAAAAAGTGCAGTGGAAATATACCGAGTTGCTACAAATGCTTGTAGTCCATGAGGAAAGTTTTTGCAGGGGAAACGCTGCTGCCTAATTTCACAATGTAGTTAAAAGAACAGTTAGGAAAAAACAACCTCTAAATCAAATGTAGACTTCTAGACGACTTTTTACCTGATACATCACACAAATGGCACCCGTTGTGAAACATGATCAACTCGACAGAAGTGAAAGGGTCAATTTGTCTCCTTTAAATCAAAAGCATTTCAATGATTAAGCATCATAAGCTCAAAGAGGATGTAGTGTGCTGCAGCACCATGACCATTCTGTGTGCTTTAATGAGTAGTGGAGCCTCAATGATCATAAACGGGGTGGCTTTGATGCCTCATTGAAAGAGCCTCTCCAACACGTCTGAAGGGGGCTCCTCCTTTGTAATAACAATTTATAATTCTCTTGATCTAAATGCCCAATTGGTGGGGAGGGGGAAAAAAAGAAAGGATGTGGTTCTTTCTAGTCTTCAAGATGGTTTTTAAAAATCAAAAAGTGAATTTGCCTAGAGGGCCCAACAGAGACCAGGTTTCCATGAAGAAAGCATCTCAATGTGTCTCATCATCCCCCACACACGAAACCTATGAGAAAAGAAAGGTAAATTCAAAGTCTATATAATCACACACTTTAAGTTTACTAATAAGTACATTTCTGCCTTATATGAAAGAAACGGTTGCCAATGTTATTAGCCAACGTGTAGAGCTTTACTACAAAACATCTAGTTTTCTTTTGGTGTAGCTTGTTTTTACAAGTCATTTTTGGTTATGTCCATAAAGTTCTTTGATTGATATATAGTATAACTGATCCTGTTATGGATGACACAGTTTGTGCAAATGACCATAAAAAATATATCACTGCAACCCACTGCTGCTAGTCGTGCATTTAGCTACCAGTAGCTACAACAACTGGGAAAAGTTAATGGAAACAGAGGATTACATCATTTTCCTTCAGGGATGAAATGTTAAGGGATAAATAAGTTTGTATACATTACTGCAGGCATGTACTTGAAATTATAACTGTGCTGTAACAAGCTACACTAACCTTTGTTGAGGTGCTGAAAGCTTTGCTTATGCTCACACCAACTGTGCACATACGCCAAAAAACAAAAAAACCCTGTCAACTTGAAAACAACTAAATGTTCATCTTGAAGAAAGGAAAAAGGAAATGTAAGTTATGATGACTTGTTTAAAAAGATTAACATGGCAAGAGTGCAAGTATGATTTCAAACACCCCTCCCAACTAAATGCTATAGCATAGCACACACACACACATGCTCACGAAGGAGTGTGTGACAAACTTGCCGGCGCCCCTTGCTGGGTGACGCTACAGTTGATTTGGGAATTACAATTAGATTTATGATGTGGCTGCATATGGCTAAGCTCTCTGTTTCTCTCTCAGAAATACTGGGATTGGCTGCAGCGAGCACCGGCGCCGTGGCGTATACACCACAGCACAGTCAGAATGTGTGGCGTTACCTCACACACGCACGCACGCACAATGGAACAATAGGCCACATTTACGGTAATGGGCCACCAAAATATAAAGAGCGAGTGGAATAGCTCAACTTTGGAAACAGACAGCCTTGTGTTGGAAATTATTAGATCCCTGGAAAGTAAGGGTACTATTTAGAGCAATGGAAATAAAAATTCATGCAGCACTACCTGTAAAGTTGTGCACATCACTTTCATACGCAGAACACAATATGTTGGTGGGGTTTTTCTGCAAATGGACAATTTTACAAAGCATTCAAAATATTTTTTTTCCCAAAAAATTAAATAAATGAAAAAAATAAAAGCAAAAATCTCAAGTCTTTACTTTTTTTTATTTATATATATTTTTTGATTGTCTTTCTCACCAAGTTGTACTGACACTTTTTAGAGCCAAAGCTGGCTAATAAATACAATGAAATGTTAAAACGCACAATTGGATTTCAAATACAATACTCATCACAAAAAAAAATAAAAAAAATGTGTGTGACCAGGAAATGTTATGTTCTTCCTCTGCGGGTCACAACTGACAAGAGCATGAGGTTACCTTTCCAAAGAGAGGCGATGAGACCCCTTCAGGTGATACTAGAGCTGCGGCAACAAGATCTGCTTAAATAAATGAAATGCTTCCAAAGAAATGGCAATTTACTGGTGCCTCGCATGTACCAGGCTTCAAAAAATGTGACTTTTAACTGACTAATATATCATGTTTAAAAATCAAACAACAACTTCACATTAGTCAATACTAAAAAACAAAAACAAACAAAAAAACAGATTCATATCCAGTGCTTAGGATGTGTATGAGACTAACAGAAATGTCTATGCACGAGGCTTTTTTTAATGTAACACAAGCAAAAATCAGTGTTCAGTCCCAGCTTGTGAAGCATTTTCCAAGTAAAAACCGCCAGATATGGTCGTGAAGAGAAATTTGGGATCAAGATGACTGAAGCAGCTGAACAGAGCACCCAGAAACCACCCGAGGTCACACGTTTTAAGAATGGAAACATTAAAAATTTCAGAGAATGCTTTGAAAAGAGTAAAAATAAGATTTGTCTGCAGAGACATTTGAGTAAATCAGAGACTGCTGACTGCTGTGCTGCATCAAGACAATAGAGAAACATCTCGCTTCAGATGAGTGGAAAAACTTGTGTGCTCTGACTGGGGCGGTGGTTACTGAGAAGCAGACTGGTTAAGCACCTTTCCCCTTCTCTAATGTTTTCCTAATAATTTGCTCATGTTCAAAATACAAATGCACTGTAGAAAAAAAGGTACCCTTTTGAAACAGCGGACCTATTAAACCCATTTTTTTTGTAACTATATAAATAATTTTTTAAAATACAAGTTTGGCATATATTTCCAACATAATGCTAAGAAGACATTTAAAAATTAACAAGCTAATAAAAGAAGTAATATTTGTTACATTTTTGTACCAATGCTAAACACAATACAGTGAAGGGATTTATGATATTACAATTTCTTATCCTACAGTAGGGTCAGCCAGGGGTGCACCTTCATCTTCCTATTCCAACTGAATGAACAGATCCAATGGTACACTTTTAAGACTAGGGGGATTCCTAAAGTGAAACTAAGCTAAAGGCTACCTTTACCTTTAGCCTGATTTAAAGGGACAGAAACATTTCTAATACTGCACTGCACTGCACTTAATGCATTTGGCCTCAAAGAACATTGGGCAGTGTGGTTTATGGAAGCATTAGTGCAGTGGAATAAAGCAATAGGCGCCTTCGATGCTGCTCTTCTAACTACGTCTCAGAGCCTTAGGGTCTGCCAGAGAACGACATTGTGTGTGTCTGTGTGTGTGACTAAGCAAGTGTGATGAAAAAATAACCTCCCTGAGCACTGTTTGTGTTTGGGCCAGGAGGGGAGCCAGCAGTTGATGAGTAGGAACCCACTTCATCAAATAGAAAAAATTGATTGTATAAGACTTTTGCAGCATTGGAAATTAAGACTACAACATCCCAAGTGAATGTGAATGTTTGGCACATTTGAAGAAAATCTGTACAATTTATGGGTACTTACTTATTTAATAATAATAATAATAATAATAATAATAATAATAATGATAATAATGTAAGGGAATTTGCTCCCTTTATTTCATTGACAGTCTGAAAAGTCCTACCACTCTTTTTGTATGAAAACAAACAAAACAAATAACACATTCACAAGCTGGCACATCATACCTGAGCTGGGATATTTAAAAAAAAGAAACAGTAATGTAAGGTAAGCAGTTTGTCAGAAAAAAAAGTGTGTAGCACTGTAATCGTAAGAAACAAAAGTAAGACTATAAGGTTACAAGAGCTAGGATTTATATTAAAAACTTTCCAGATTTCAAGTTCTGACAGTCTAGAGTTTGTACAGGCAGTGACCTGTCAGAAAAAAAGTCTATAGAACAAAAAAGCACAAAGGAAAAAAAAGACAAAAAGTAAATACATAACAATGAAAACTAAATCACTCCTTAAACATTTAAGACCAAATAGCTGTTGAAGACCGATTCCTAATTCTTCGAAATCCATGCATGCCCTTTTACAAACCACACAGCAATGTGTTCGTCGCTCATTTGTTCTTTGTCCCATTCTCTCTCTCTCTCTCTCTGTTGTCTAACTCATTTTTTTTCTCGCTCCTGTTAAGATTGTCAAAGTAGAGGAAACTGAAGTTCATTGTCAGCTGGACGTCTGAAGATTGATCAGACTGTATTCTTGGGTCACGTTTTTCCTATTCCTTCGTTTTTCCATTTCTTCAAATGGGTGTCCATCAAAGATACTGTCCCAGAACTTTCTGAGCATGTCTGAGCTGATCTGAAATCCTGTTGGGGCATGCTCAATGCATGACGCAACATGTCCTGAAAGGTTTAACTGAAGGTCTCAGTAATAAAATGTCTTTTTAAGAAATGTCTCTGACTATAATGGGAGTTGTTCTCTTGTTTTCTCTTGTTTTTTTGTTTTTTTACATCTGACATCCTGAGCTTACTCAGTTGGCACTGACAGCCTCATGTGTCTCGTGGTCGCTGCTATAGTCTGACTTGGGCTCATCCTCAAAGTCCTCATACATGTCCATGTCATTGTCTCCATTATTGTGGTCGCCGGGCAGATCCAAGGCTCCGATCCCACCGCCATTGCTGCCTCCTCCACTGCCAGGCTCAGACTTTACACCGTACGTGCTCTGAATGACGGGGATGGCAGGATCAGGACTGGCCGAGTTGCTGGAGCAGTCTGAGGTCAGATGTGGGGATGGTGTAGCTGCTGTTGCCATACTTATGGCACCCGGGTAAACTCCTACACCTCCAGGACTGTTGCCCAGAGAAATGGGTGGCTGAGGCCTGAGTATGAAGGAAAGAAGATAAGGAAGAATTATATTATGTAGACAACATAAAATACGCTGCGTGATCGAAAAGCTTTGTAACTTTCACAGTGAGATTTAAGTCTAGCAGCAATGCTGGAAGCAGTCAAAAGGTGCACAAGGAGATGACCTTGAAGGGGAGATTAGTTCAATGAATTTTTTTTATTTATTCATTTAAGTCTCAACAAGCATGATCCAAAAATTACAGCGTTGAAGAATGTTAGAAATGATTGTCACTTCATAATGAATGATTGGTCCTTTAAAGTTAAAGAAAAGACACTACGTCCCAGAGCCGCTGAACATTACAAGAAGGACTACTAGTAAATGATAAAACTTCTAGCTGACTGATAGAGATCCATTTGTATTCTTCTGGGAGGCCAAACATGGCAATGAATCTTTAAACCAATAAAAACTGAAAGAACCAGTTTTTAAATTTTAAAAACACACAATTTGTTAGACTGGCATAAAACAGTATTTTTGTACCAATAAGGTGATTCCTAAAGTAATGATATACTCCACAGTATGCTGTGTGCCCTTTAAAAATTAAATGGACAAGTGGAGAACAAAAAACAGGCAGCATATGGACAGTATCTGAAAGTCTGAAAGATTTAAGAAATAGGGAAAAAAATCAGCCAAAGACCTGATACAGAACTTGGGAGATATATCTGTTAAGCATTTTAGACAAAGGCTCATCTGTATGCATGCATGTTTGCTCATACGAGTATATTTCTGCACCTATTTCTTTGTTTTCCCTGCAAAGTATAAAGAAACAGGGGATGGCTCAAGACCTTTGCACAGTTGTGTTTTGGTACAAGCTAGACAGATCAGATACTGACTCGTTAGCCTTTGAACAACATCTTTGAACAAAACATGAATTCTTAAGCCATTTAAGTTCAACCACAACGCTTTTCATCTGGCTGAGCATGTCCTAACATAGAGCTCTACCTGCCATATCACAGCAGCATTAGCATTGTAGATGGGGGGATAAATGCACATCATTCAAACAGGCCCCTCAGGCTCCTCAAATGAACCGCATAAAGTGGGAAAATTACTGTCACCTTTTTCACCTAACAGTTTTCTCTCCTCTGTCTCCTGAAACAATTACTGCCGTGTGCTCTGACAGACTCATTTTCACATTAAGCATTTTAAAATAACACTGGTTTAGCAATCTGGAATGTGCCAGAAACTAGTTGTGTACTGGCTCCTGTAGATGTTTGATTTAGCAACAATTGAAAACCCAGGCCCGGAGAATCTAAGCTTTCCTGCTTAGCGTACTTGACCACACACAGTAAATGTGGCATTCATCCTGTGACGTGTGCCTTGCGCTCATTCCCTCTCAAGCATGTGCTTACATTTCATATTCCACTGTGTCTGTCTGTGTCCAATTTCACTGCCCGCAAGCGCCCAGCATTGTCCTAATTTAATAAATGACAAGCTATTAAAAATCGCTCCTATTCAAAGCTGTGGCCTCTGGTAAATCCATCTCACTCACAGGCCACTGTGATGGCTTTAAACACATCCATGACTGGTTCCCATTAAGACAATGCCACCGTTTTTCCCCTTGCTGCACCGACTGCAGTTGAAAAAAATCTATCAAGCTCTTCAGCAAATGTTTAAGAGCTTTAGCAGATAGAACCTCAAGAGGTTCCCAACCTTTCATAAAGGGCCCATAAACCTTGATGATCACTCCACTAACGTTAAACAAATGGACGCGGCTAAGAATTCTTTTCTATTCACACTGAGACACATTAAGGAGGGAAAAAAAGGCCTCTCGTGAAACGCAAAGTTGGTTTTAATATATTTCTATACAATCAAATAAACTAAAAGAAGATAGATAAAATTACACAATGATAAATTATCTTTTTTTTCCTTTTTACTTGGAGATATTTGGGGAGAGATGTCTGCTGGCTTGAGAGACAACTTTATCGAAGGCCACAGGTGCATTGTAAATGACTCAAATCCATCTACAGTGAGACACAAAGACTGTCTGTTATCCAAGGCTTAATAGCGTCAATGGCTTGTGGTTCTTGATGCAAATTGACCTCTTTAAAGTTTTAATCTCTCAGTTTTAATCAGTCATAATATACACTTTAATGACGATGTAACAGTGTGAAATTACCCTGCAACCATGCCAGCATTCCTGTCCTAGTAATGGCCCAGTATTAGGTCATGAGGCCAAGCTAAATAGCGACATGACATGGCTTAACCTATTTGGGATTATAGGACTGAGGAAGTACCACCGACAAAGTCCACAGGGCTTCAAACAACAGTCAGTCCAGGAGAAACACCACCATGTTAAATTATGTGGTTTAACTTTTCTTCAAATAAATTTTCTTCAAATAAGCAACAAATCACACTGTTATAAAGCAAAGTTATGTCAAATTATACTATCACTGTTATAAAATCTAAATTCAACATAATTTGGTATAATGCTGTCTAATATATTTTGGATCAAATGACACTAATTGCATTTCCTAGTCAAGCCATAATTCACACATCGTCTAATTAGAGTACGAGTGCGTTTGTGTGCTGTTTTATTAAATTTCTCTCAAAATATGGTTTGTTACATCTTACTAGTGTTCCATAAAATAAAGTGTGACCACACAACTCTCCTCTGAGCAGCACTGAATGCTGCATGACCCTGAGGGCGCCAACAATGCCAGAACCTTTTCACCACCTCGATTCCTACCAGTCACTCAGAAAGAAAAAAATCTGTTCAGTGAGAGAAGGTTTACTTTTGACATGTTTAAGTATTTCTGGGATTTAAATCACAATTACACAGTACTGCCGTCTGAAGGTCCTTCCATGAAAAAAAAACTAATTTGAAATTCAGTTCTAAAACCACGTAACTCTCGCCGACACGCTGCAGCTTTCCTTCTAACCCATGCGATCACTCACTTTATAGCTTTGTACTCACCCCACAAAGAACTGCCTCATTTCCTGACGTCGTGAACGCATCATCTGCTTGTACTCCCCGATGCGTAGCTTCTTGCCATCAATGATGCAGGTTCTCTTGGGCCGTGGCTTGTACTTGTAGTTGGGATATTTCTCCAAGTGGATCTTGCTTAAGCGGGCCTGCTCCTCGTAGTATGGCTGCTTTTCCTGGTTTGTCATGGCTTTCCAGCGAGAGCCTGGAGCAAAACAAAATTTAAAAAGCAATTGACACTTCAATTTAGGTTATATTGAAATATTTTAGTGTTACTAGTTAAGAGGGTGACTGAATTTAAATATCTGTACATTATCAAATTTTAGTGAGTGACTAACGTGATTTCAGTGAGTTTTTTCAAAATAGTTTCAGTGTAAGTGGTGAATCAAAGTTTTTCATAAAATTCCTGCAAAGTAAACATACTGTCACAGCTACATTATTCAGTCACACAAAAGAAGCACAGCTTTGACAATTCTGGTGTCTTCCTGAGGTTGGATGCCTTCCTGTGAGCAGGCTCCATTGAGTGTTTAGCCTAGAAGGCTGTTTAAAACCAGGAGTGGATTACACTCTGCTCCCTCTTCGCTCAGGAAGAATGATACATTGTGTATGGCTTGTTTTCCTCTGTAAGAGGACCTTCTGAGCAAGTGAACAGGGCCATTACTGCGGGAACGCAGCACATCTGTGAAGCACTTTGACAGCTGATTATACACACTCTTCCTTGCTCTTCTGTTTATCAAGGTTTATCACAAACTGTTCTTGTACTTTTGTGACACAGGAAACACAGAGACGTTTTTCTTTCTTTTTTTTTAAACTTGCCACCCACCTACTCCCTTAAGTCCAGCTGTGTTATTATTTTAGAGATGGATGCATTGTATACATACAGTCATATACACACTCATAATTCCACTTTTCCTTCTCGACTTGTCACTGAACCCTAATAAAAATCCAGCAGGAGCGCGCGATTAAGCAGTATACTTAATCAAATGATTTTCCCCTGTAATATGTTTCCACTGTAATAAAAAAACAAAGAAAAAAAACAGGACTTTTGAAAGCAAAAAGATTAATCGTCTAAATTCAGGATGCATGTTAAGAGCACAAAACATCCATTTATAGGACCCCTTTCAGAGACGTGAGTCAATAACACAGATCCACCTTAGAAAAAGCAATTCATTCACAATGCTCAGAAGTAGCATTTACGGCATTCAGCAAGCCTCAAGCTCACTTGAACTCTGCATTGTATGGTAGAAGTCTTAAGAACATTTCAGGAACAACCGTTATGCTCAGCATCATGTGAATGGATATCTGTGTTGAGGAGGTATTTTAACTGAATGCATCCATCACACTAGTCAGGCTGACACAGTGGAGCTCTGTGTGTGGAGTGTTCCAGGCTGAAAAACACACTAGTCATTCTTATAGTACCCACTTGACAGTAAGAAACCCTGTGAACTGCAGTATATAGCGGTAGGGTAACCTAATGAGCAGACAAGCTGACCTTAAAAAAAATCTGCCGTGTCACTTTATAGTCACTTAGAAAAAGAAAATAAAAAATTAAATCAAACACTGGCGTATTCTTTTGTACAAAACTTAAAGGAAAGCAAAAGTATTCACCCTTACAACACCAGAACAACATATCACCACAATATTGAGGTTTAGCTTTCTCACTCATCAAACATAAACCCGCAAAATCTCACCAAGGATCTTGCTGATGTTGGAGTTGTGCATGTCGGGGAAGGTCTGCAGGATCTTCCTCCTCTCATCTTTTGCCCACACCATGAAGGCGTTCATGGGCCTCTTGATGTGGGGCTCGCTGTTGTTCCTGCCTCGTGTCTCTCTGAACACCCGTGCCTCTGCGATGTTACTCCCTAAAAACAAAGAAGTCACTTTTGCTGTATGTTCACCATTAATGAGTTCGCTGTTCATACTTTCACACTTCAAATGCAGTGTATAACAAGGTGGCTGCTTCTTTGACTGAGGCTTGGTGGAGTATTCCGGGCATAATGTCCTTCATATCATTCCTACACACAAACACACGTGAACTTTGCACATTATGCTTAGTTTGCTTCCTCCTGATATTATCTCAGTGCTTAAGCTCCTGTGTTTACTCCTCTGACTCTAAACTAAACCACGATGAGCACTCCTTGGTGCCTGTAAACAGAATTGCTTTATGAGAAACAGGTGGGCTTGAAAAAAATCGGAAAGACTACATTACAAGGAAGTACTTTAAAAGAGCGCGTTTAATGACTACATTTAGTTCATAGTACATAAAAATCAGCTCTTGTGATATACCGATTCATAATTATCTCTGTGACCATTCGCTACAGAAAACTTACCGCCCATTTTTGGTTTGCATACTAGGACCGGGTCACAAAAACTAGTGAAAAACATGAAGACAATTCATCCTCTTTTCCTACACTTGCAGTAATATTGACATTTGAAATTTTCAAGTGCGCAGAATGTTCACCGTAGTGTCCTAACGTCCAAAATAAATATTTGTATTTTCTGAATACCTGCATTTGTGAGCTTTCTGGTAGATGACTTATTGAGTATTAGTCTTAGTAGGAAGGCCCACAGAGGTAGGGCCTCTTCTAAATTTAACTGTGTGAGTTTCCGTCACTGGTATCAGTTTTATCTGAACAGGATGTGACTCGCTCTCTATTTCTGAAAAAAAAACATGCCATATTGCATGCCAGTAGTCAGAAATGTAGGTAAAAGAGTAGCAAAGGGGTAAGAGACAGAGGAACGTACCATCTAAATCTTCTGGTCTTGTCAGGTCAATGACTCGATGGACCATCTTCCCAGCATCCTCTCCGAGCTTCCCCAGGTGCTGGCTCAGTGTCTCATAGTGCAGCCGCTCCTACAGTAGAAAAAAAATGCAGAACTGCTGAAGTCTGAGGAATACTTTAAAAGCTGCAATTCTTTACTCTGCATTCAGTTATTATTATTTAACCACTAGATCAAGTTACCTGCCATCTTTTGAAATGGGCAGCCATTGATGGCTTTGATGGTAATGACAGTTAAACTAATTGCTGGGTTCAGCTAGCATAAAGGAAACGTCCAGCACTTTTAGCTTTGCTTTTTTTAATGGAACCTGAACGAAATAAGTGATGATGAGGTTTAATTCATGTAATAAAGTAATAGGCAAGGCAGAACACCTCGAAGGCTGCACTTATCCTCAGTGACTTGCCCACCTTATGTTATCATACGCTCCTCATCTGTCACTCCACCTCTAAGACAAAAAACTCCTACAAGCAGCTTGCCTTGGAGCCTTACAGCTAAAATTACCCCACCACGCTCTCAAACTGCAGTGGAAAACATGGTACGCTCCGCACGGCTACCATACATCCACACTCCTCCTCTTCTCCCTCTTCTCCCTCTTCTCCTCCTTCCCTTCCTCCCTCTCAGCTCTCCTCCTTTTTCTGGTGACAGAGGCATTTTGTTTGACGCAAGGAATGGTTGCCGGGTGAAGTCATGCCGCGGTAGCCGCTGGCAGCGGTGGTGGAACTTAGGGGCCGCGTGTATGTGTGTGTGTGCATGTGTGTGTGTGTTTATAGACAAGAGTCAGTGCGGGCCAATGTCAGCACTACAGCAGGGCTGTAATCAGGCCTACCACAGAACATGTGCCTGGGCAGTGCCATGCTCACCGCAGGAAGCAACCGCCTAACAAAGGACTAAAGAAAAGAAAGAAGGAGGGAAGGACGGAGATAGAGAGAGGGTCAGAGAAAAATAGAAAGGAGAAGATGGAATGGAAAACGAGTGTTGAGACAAGAATAAGATCTCAAGTCCCCTGAGAGCCATCCTTTGAGCCCAAAAGACCTCGAAATGAGTCACAGTTTGACTTTCTGTTATTTGAAGGCCAATGTCCTACAGTACATAATTTCTCTGCAATCGAAGTGAAGATTTTTGAAATGTTCCCGGTGATTAGATGAGACCAAATGGAAAAGTAAGAATAGAGTTGGGGATTTGGAAAATGGAGTGAGACAGCATCAATAGAGGCAGAATGATCCAAACTACAGATTAACAGCAGATCTGGGTCACAATTTGCAAATATTCCCTGTGGTTGGTCTACTTTTGGTCTTCTTAAAAGTTCTTGTGGCAAATGCAATAAGGAGCTGTCTTTCCTTTGTTTAGTCAAGATTGAAATAGGTTTGGCCCGTGTGCCTGCTGGTTTCAAACTGGACTGCTGCCTTTTGGAGCAATATTACAGACTTTCTTTCCCCCTCTCTTTAATTGGACTCCATTTGTACTTTGTAGAATTAAACTGAAAAAAAAAAATAGCAGAAAATAGGCAACAATCACTTTTAAACATTAAAGCTGTGCAAACAACTACCTTAAAAACAAATCACATTAGTGCTGCCACAGTACTTTTAACGCACGTTTGCTTTCGCTGGTCTCTCAAAGTGTTGCTGCTGGATGTATGCTTCTAAATTTAAGAGACACCCGACTCTTTTTGTTCTGCTTGGTCTGTTCTCTTCTTGGCATCCGAGTCCTCGCGTCCCTTCACTGTTGCTAAGGTAACACTCCAAACATTTTTTTTTTAATCCATACCGTATTGAGCTCATTACCACAGTTACAACTCGCCTGCTGCCAGGACGGCCTGCCTCCAGCTGACCCGCAACCGTTTACTGTCTCCTCCCGGACCAATCAAGTTTGGCAAACTCCTCAGTAACCCCCCCCCCGGGGTTTCCTCTCTACTCCAATTTTCTTCACCTTTCTTCCTCTCTTTCCTTCTCCATGCCGATAGAGCTGTCAGTCAGCCCCCTCTTCTGTTTTTTTCAACCATCCCTCCTATTCATAGCCCTTAACACCCCTCCACCAGCCCTCTACAACTTGAGGCTCCAACCCCCAAAGAAGTAGACACTTAACAGTCTATTTTGCAGGTGCCAGACTCAGCTTTATAGTATTTATTATAATGTATATCACTCAGACTTCAATTGCAGCAAGATTATGTCGACGTTTAATCAAAACTTGGAACCATCTAAGCTTCTGGTTTCACAGGCTCACTTCCTTCAAAGACCAAACTAACCGACAGCGGAGCCAATATAAACTTCTATACAACCATTTCTCTCCTCTCTTTCTCTTTCTTCCAGACTTATTCAATGACAGAAAGCATGCTGACCAACTTTAACTTTGTGTAGACAAAGGGTATTCTTCTATAATGGGATACTGTTAAATTATAGTCTCCAAAATTTAGATTTCTGGTCCATTTCAAAACTGTATAAATGCTATGTGAAAGTGTCCAAACCTACGAGGAATGTGTGCAATAAGTTAAAGGGTTCTGAACCATTTGTGGAAAAATACACATAAAGAGTGTACGATTGATATAAAGTATTTTCAAATTAGCATGCTAGGAATGATATAACTTCTTTAGAAACTCAATTTGACTGACGTTGTTTTTGTTCACTGAAATGTGTGTATATTTATTTTTGAGTACTGGATATTCTAGATTGTCCAGTCTCCAAGCCCACCTTTGCATAACTGCTCAAAGATCATCTTACAGCATTTGACTCTACTGGAGTACAGCACAGACTGATGCCCCTTAGCCCATCAGCCAATGTAGAAGTTAAATTATACTAGCACCAGAGACACTAGAAGAGTTCATGTGTCCACATTATTTACATCATTATCTCTCCACAGCATCATCCAAACAGAGTAAAAAGGCTATTTGTGCTTCTTCTAATGTGACCTGTACATTTACCATTTCCTTCACCTCCACTGGAAACATAGAAAAGGAACTGCTCAGAATTCAGTGTGTTTTTTGTACTGTATATCTTGTGAACGTTACTCTGGGGTTTTTTTTTTTTTTAAGGCAACTGAGCAATACTGTAACTAATGTAACTGTGTAGAGCTTCTACATGTTTTCCTACATACTGCAAAGAGACAGATACATGATTTGGGGGTTCATCATGTAATATGTAGGCTAAATAACATGCTAATCTATTACTGTTTTTCTTAACGGCATGTGTTGTGCCTATTCTGATGAAGAAGAAAAAAATCTACATATATATATATATATATATATATATATATATATATATATATATATATATATATATATATATACATATATTTAAGTCTTAAGCGTCACACACACACACACACACACACAAACACACACACACCCACATGGTTATACACAGTGGCTATTTCAGTGAGCTTTGGCAGCCGCAGGCCAGCTGGAAGCAACGTAAGCGTAAGGTGATACTCAACAATGCCACTAACTGGCCAGGCCTCTCGTCTGTACACCAGCTATAATGACATTAACATGGCCAAGGCCAGTGCAGAGCCAGGACACGCACGCACACACACATGCACACACACACACACACACACACACACACACACACACACACACACACACACACACACACACACACACACACACACACAAAAAGGAGTCTAGGATCACTTTCAGCTCATAGCGAAATGTCTGTGTCGCTTATGTTTGAAATGAATGCTGTGGGACAAAAATACACAAACAAAAAGTGAAATACAGACACAACACACACACTTAGACGTCACCGCGACTCTCTTTTGAGTGGAATCAGTGCGGGCAATAAATAGCTCAACATTCAACATTACACTGAGATACCATTCACAGCAGTTGCCTCATTCCCTCCAAGGAAGCTGAATATGTTGTGTTAGTACAGTGTCATAAAACAAAAAAGATTTGGGAAGCGCTTCAAAGTTTCGAAGGGGAGGATTTGAGTAACAAATTTATCCATTGAACTGAAAACTACCAACAAATCCAAGGTAAAGAAAAAGAGCTGGTCTCGCTGCCTCCTGAGGTGGAACGGTTGAGTCACACTTTCAGTATCCAGCAAGTTCCATCCATGAATTGTTTAAGACAGAGCAAAGCTTTTGAGCACTTCAGGAGAAAAAAAAGCACACACAGACGAAAAAAATGTTACGTCCCAATGAAAAAAATTATGCATTCAAAGCAAAGAGAAAGAGTCTTTGAGCTCCTGTTGTTAGGTAACGAATAACAAACTGACAACAAACAGCGAGGCTTGCTGTCGTCCTCGAACCGGAAACAATTACTTTGAGAGTTTCCAAGTGAGCTTTTTATTAGGAAGCATGCAGCTATAAACCAAATTACTGCATTGCTTTGGTTTTGTTCTTCTAAAGTTGGAAAATATAGAGCTTTAGAAACATGGAGGGCTCTCCTTGCAGCGCACTCACCTCAATCTGTTGAGCGTTTCAAAGTGAAATTTGTGCAAAAGTGGTTTATTTCGCTGGACCTGCAGCAGGCAACTCATATTAAATCTTAATAAACAATTTATCAGTATAGGCTGTTGTATAATTTATATTTATGAGTTTCTCAGTGTTTACTAGTATAATGACTTATAAAAAACTGAGGATAAGTAAAGCGGAGATATATTTTGCCAGATTTTGAATGTTTTCTTCCTGAAGATGCAAGGCAAACAAGTCCAAAAAGAAAAAAAAGAATCAAAACAACCTATCCTTGGAGTGCACCAATCATGACCTACTTGGGGTTGGTGGGTTCAAAGTCTCCCCCCCTAAAATATTAATGAGTTCTGCTCCTCCTCATTCTCCTTGTAAGCAACATGGGATCAATTGCACAGCAGAATTGGTCTAATCATGTTCCGTATTTTACTTAATGTTTGATCCTCAGAATTTATGATTGGTTGATCAGACCGATTGAAGATGTTTTGGAATATGAATTTCCCCCTGGATCTTGGTACAAAGGCCCTGTCTCCTTTCGCCCAAGGGAAAGAGATGAGCTGGGCAAGAGGTGAGTGTGGACAGGGGAATTCTCTGAGAAAAGGCCTTTAATTGGGCTAAAACCCTGAGGCCGGGATCGCCCCTCCAGGGCAAGTGGAGAGCTGAACTCCATTAAACACACATATACACGCACGCATGCACGCACACACTTACACATACACACTAATCATCTCTCCTCTTAAAAAAAAACACCCACTCAGTCAAGGCAGGCACACTAACACGCCAAAACCATCACTTGTCATTGGCCCAGCTGCTCCCTCTTCAAAGCTGTTGGCTTCTGGGTGGCCGTGGAGATGAGAGGAGAGAAAAGAAGTTCTCAAGAGCTGCAGCCCGAGCCAAATGACACCAAATATCATCCATGAATATTCTTCAGACTCATGTACGAGCTGAGAAGAAACCTTGAACTCTGAGCCAATGAAATAGTAGAGAAAATGTGACACAGGAGCAAAGAGTTTGCAGACCCACAGAGGTGTGTGTCTGTGTTTTCAAGTTTGTGTTAAGGAGCAGAAGAGAATACTTAATGGATCCTAATAGCTAGTAGGGAGCAATACAAAATATTGTCCAGTTCCTCCTTACCACCTTGTCTTTCAGGCTGTTGCTGGCAGTTTAAGAAGACAGGTTCACATCTTTTAGTGAATGAAAAAATACAACAAATTTAAAAGTGTGTCTGTTCGTGTTGCACCATGAGTGATGTTATGTGCATTGTTAGTAATCTCCATTGGTGGCAAGGTATCAGTATGTTGTTCACGTGTTCTGGATAGTTAATAAACAGTATTTGAACCCAGAGTCACTGTTCTAGGAAAATAACTCTTAGATTCTTCCAATATGATTTAACAAGACTACTAAGCTTTAATTGTATTTAAACATAAATTGACTCACAAATTGCCCTTTTTCTAATCATTTTTGAGTTTTACTTTATGATGTTGTAGAGTTTTTGATTCCTATTTTGATTTTAAGCCAATGTATTCCTAGG
Organism: Oreochromis aureus; assembly: GCF_013358895.1. NCBI lineage: Eukaryota > Metazoa > Chordata > Actinopteri > Cichliformes > Cichlidae > Oreochromis > Oreochromis aureus. The sequence continues at coordinate 22,783,842 of NC_052948.1, read as the reverse complement.
GCTGGTCCTAAGCCCGGATACATGGGGAGGAGATCCGGCGTAAAATCTTTGCCAAATCAAACATGCAGATGATTAAGAATGAGATTTCCATACTGGGTCGGTCAGGGCCTGGTTAACAACAAGTGCCTCAAGTGTTGTTCGCCAACACGGTGCCAGAGGAAACCGCTACTGTTGGCCCAAGACAAAGAAAGAGGAAAGGGGGAAGGCATGTTAGGAGGCAGTGAGAGACAAGGAAAAGCAGGAGGTGTAAGGATAGCTGGCAGTGGATTTAACCAATGGAATGGAAATGGCTCTTGTGAACATGTATATCAAGAAGAGGGCAGAGCATTACAAGAGTAGAAGAATGTGCACACAGGTGGGACAACATGCTATGCAGAAGAGATGCAAGAGATAGCAGAATGCAATGTGTTGGCAGGGTAGAAAGTAGCTAGACACCGTTGGATGGTAGTTTGCAGGATTACTTTGGAAATCAAGAAATGCAAGGAATTTTAACCAGACTGCTCAACACAATCTTTTAAATATACTTATTTGGCCCTTTTGGACAGATACAGTGAAGACTGACAAGAAAACGGAGGGAAAGACATGCGGCAAAGGGCTGTAGGTCGGATTCCAACCCGGGCCAGCCACTCTCAGGCATCCAGCATATGCCCACCTGTTCATCCAACTGAGCTAAAACAGCACCCAGCTTAACACAATCTTGAAGAGTCAGAAGATGCCTTGGAAATAGAGAAGAAGTGTACTTGACAGATGATGTAAGGGGTGGAAGGGTGGAATATGATGTTTGCAGATGATAGTGTGATCTGTAGTGAGAATAGGGAGCAGGTGGAAGAGCCTTAGAAGAGAAGAGGACTGAAAGTCATTAGAAGCAAGACAGAATATATTAGTGAATGAAATGGAGAAACACGAAGTGATAAGGTGAACATGCAAGGAGTGCAGATAGTGAAGGTAGATGGGTTTAAATACCTGAGGTCAACCACCCAGGCAGGGTGGAGTGGGTGGAGACGAGTGTCAGGGGTGATTTGTGACAGAAGGATAGCAGCAAGAGTGACAAGTAAGATTTACAAGATGGTAGTGAGGCCTGCTATGATGTACGGTTTGGAGACAGTGGCACTGACAAAAAGCCACGAGGCCGAGCAGCAGGTTTAAGATCCTAAGATTTTCACTGGGACTGAACAGGATGGAAAGGATTTAGAAATGAGTAAATCAGAGGGACAACTCAGGTTGGAAGACAAAGTAAGAGAGGCAAGGCTGAGATTGTTTCAACATATGCAGACGAGGGACCGTGGGTATATTGGACAAAGGATGTTGAATATGGAACGGTCATACAGGAAGAAAGAGGAAGACCACAGAGAAGATTCATGAATTCATGAAGGAGGTAATGAGGGTTGGTGTGACAGAAGAGGATGTCAGAGATAGGGTGAGATGGAGTCCCATACTCTACTCTATGTCCTTGGTAAATCATTTGTTGATGCTTGTAGTTGTGCTGCTTGTGGTTTCTGTGTGGTCCTTGTTTCCAGTTTGTTTGTAGTCTTGATTCCTATTTTGTTTATTTCATTTATTGCATTAGCCAAAGACCGCTTTGGTCTTTTTGGTTTTTTGATTTATATTTGTGTTGAATTAACAGTGCTGATTTTATAACCTCAAAATCTGAAAAGGTACGACTGGAATTGTAGCCAAAAGTATTGAGTACTGAAAAAGAACTGAAAAGTTTATTTAGTTATTTAGCAAATCTTTATGTTATTTATTTGACGGTATTCTAGGACCAGAAATTCCTTTATTCCTTTATTCCAGGAGCCAAAAATCCTTCTTTAGAAGAAAAGTAATCGCTATGAAAACTGCATTCAGTTCATGTAACTCTTTCAGACCTTATCAGTAAAAAGTGTGTGTGCATCCTCTTATGCATCCAGATGTGACCTGCCTGTCCTTCTAACCTTGTTGCCGTTGTTGAGGTTCATGCTGCTGAGGGCAGATAGCTTTGCTTCCAGACTCTGGTGTCCTGGCTGCTGCTGCTGTTGGTGGAGCTGCTCCCTCTGGATCTGCTCCCTCATGCTCCTGGCCTCTTGGATGGCCTTCATCACTGCATCCTGGTCCCCAAACAGTGCTGTGGAGTTGAGACTGGACAAGATGTCTGCAGATGGAGAACAGACGAGAGACAGCCATATGTCACTTTGACTGGCAATACAGCAGTGGGGACATGTTTGGGTAGCATAAAAATGAATTGCACACATTTAATACTATTCTGGCTCTGATGTGAATAACCACTGAAAAGAAAAGGTTATGTTCTTTTTTTGACACTTTGTGTAGGGAAAAGGATTTGCAATCACGCATACATAAATAAACAGAAAACCTTTGTGAATATATCATGTGTACAAATGTACTGGCCTACCTACAAATTGCCAACAAGAGCTGCTCAGTCATGGAACTCCATGCCGTGAAGTTCCCAGCTCACAGATTTTGTGCTGACGTTAATGTCAGAGGAGGTTTGGAGCTCTGCAGTTATTGAGCAGGCACCCAAAAACCCAGATCTGTAATTTTACATGGTCTGCCACTTTGTGGCTGACTTGCTGTGGTTCCTAAACACTAGCACTTTGCAATCATACCACTTATAGTTGATCGTCGAGTATCTAGGACTGAAAAAATTTCACAAACTGGCTTGTTGCAACGGTGGCATCTTACACACATTACCACATGTGGCTAGGAGCTTGACTCTATACACCTGTGGAAATGGGACTGAAAAGACCTGAATTCAAAGATTAAGAGTTGTGACCCAAGACTTTTGTTCTTATAGTGCGTTCATATTTGATCTGTGCTATTACCCAGTGCTACAAATTTCTATTTGAACAAACCAGGCCAAACTTTTTAGAACTCAGTTTAGTGCTTTTACTTTATTTAGTAAGAGTCTCCTGATACTAGAAAAGAAAGTGTAAGTCCTTATAGTCAAACGTTCAGAAAGGCTGAATACAAATTCCCATTAAATAACATTTCAACTGTATAAACATGAGATTTCCAATCTTATATCAGCTCCAAGTGTTGTTCAAGTTTTGTTCCAGGCCATTTGTGTCAAAACATGACTGAGCCTCCTCCCCCTTGTTTATGCACCACGCTTCACACTTTTGAAGCCGATGCACATTTGAAGAATAAGGGGAAATAAATAAATAAAAGGATGCAAAGTTTCCGTCGCCCTCCTCATTTAATTAGCAGACAAGTAGGAAGCACTGTATGCTTGGGTGGCCGTTAAAATGGGCAAAAATAACTTTGCAGGAACACAAGCGTCGCGTCCTCAAAGCCACTCCAGACGAGCTGGTGAAATTGTTTTCTGGGGGGATATAATGAGAGGCTTTAGATTGGCCTTAATAACAGATAGCAGAGGTAGGGGCATAAAAGGTCTAGCGCGGGCAGACAATGATGTGAGGAAGCTCTTAAAAACCAAATAACGTGTGCTGGGTTTCACTGCTTCCGCTGCCAGGGTTTTCATTGGGGCTAAATACAGGGCTTTGGACTCCTGTAAAATACAAATACACACACAAAACGCACACACACACACATACACAGGTCTCCTCATGGGGTTTAGGTGTCTGCAGTCTATCAGGCACATGCGATGCTTCTTGGTTTGTCTGTGGGTGGCTGTGGGAGTGGGAGGTGTTTGGGTGGGTGATGTTTTTGTTTTTCCGGCTAAGTTGAAGGCAAGGCTTTTGTTTTTTGCTCGACGTGTTTGCTTTGGGCGGATGTACACTGCAGATGTGAGCGATACATTCGTGCACAAATGCATATTAGTGTTGGTTTGTGTGTGAAAGAGAATGCATGAGCAAAAGTACATCAGTGTTTCGCCTCAGCGTTTTTTCTTTGCAGCATTTACTCTGTGTCATTCTAATTGTAGATGAGTGTAAGGATAGTGTTAATGAATGTTAATGAAACGTAGCAGTGCTAGTAGACTGGGTGGCCCACCCCAGCTAGCCAGTGGTAAATGGTACTCTGGTGTTAAAGTGCATGTTAGTGTTTGTTACCTACCCAGGGAGGTGTTCCGGCCCATGCTGGGAATAGGGCTGGGGATGCGGCCTTTGCCCATGCCTGTAGGGCTGGTCTTGTTTCCAGAGAACAGGCTCTGTGTTGGGGATGTCGGGGAGCGAAGAGGTTCAGCTGTCTTGGGTCTAGCTGAGAGGTTCAGTGGCTGTGTGGATCCTTCCTCCTGTTAGTGAAACAGGTGCAGCAACCATTTATACAAAGCCCTTCCAACAGGAGCTAAATTACCAAATGAAGGGTTAATAAAAAGGCTATAAAATAAGAGTTAGAAACTGATATAAAGATGAGCAAACCTGCTGATGTTGTGCAGTGTTACTTGTAGAGCCTTTGGTGATCCTTAAGTTTTTGGCCTTTAATAAATGAATTCTACCGATCAGCTCTTTAAGCCTCCTTACTGTATATAAACAATGGCACATTTGTTTGTGTGATTTCTTATTTCTGATCAGATCTTCATGACCACACTAATCCACATAAAGAATTCTTGGAAATGGAAAAATAGTAGCATAAAGTAAACTTCAGCACGCCAGCACAGTCTGACTGCGGCTCTTGTGTTGGCAGAAAACATTTAATGAACGTGGCTCTAATTTGGAGTTGAGCCGCAGCTGAGGAAGTTTTGAGAGGGGAAGGAGCACAGAACGAGCTTTTCCATGGGGAAAGGGGGTACGTTAGGATGCGGGTGGCGTGCTGAGGGTGGGATGAGTATGCGTGGGGTTTACTGTGGAGGATGAGGAGTTTGGAGGGCACGGCACTACTGTTTGAGTGCGGTGAGCTCTGACGCCGGTCTATTGTGACGCCGGTTGCAGCTGTGCCCCACACACACACATGGCTTCCATTACTGCCTCGTCACCGAGTAAAGATCAGGCGTACGCTGCCAAACAGCAGCCAGCGCCAGTGTCAGCTTGTGAGTGCGCATGTGTTTGTGTGTGCATCAGCCTGTGACATTTAAATAAGCTGTTTCTAATTGACAGTGAAGAACACAGGGGCCAATGTGCAGCTCATTGTTTCAACAAATTCCATATTTCCAGCTTTCACTTTTACTTGCAGTGACCATCAACATTATTATTACAACATTTGGAGTCCACTTTGTACTTCTTCTATTATGTTGTCTGCTAATTTATCACCATATTTTCCTGCACATACCCATAACATGAAGAGTCTAATTCACTATTGTAGCAAAAGTCAGCAAAGCCATTCACACACATTTAAATATAACATCATCAAGAGAACACACAAGAAGCTCTCGGTACATCTAGACTGGCTCCATTCTCTTGGCAGGGCGCACTCATTTAACAACATTTGAACAAAGTACCTACCTTAATCTGAGAGACAGGGCTGGATGCTCGCTTCTCGCTCTTGAGGGTGGAGGGAGAAAGGGGACTGGAGGAGTTGGGAGCTTGTGGGAGGGGAGCCATCTTGGCTCCTGGTGAGATCTGCATGCTTGCCAGCTGGGCGGCATACAGCTGCTGCAAAAAAAGGGAAGAAACCAGCAAAACCGACAGGCTATTAACATCGCGCGCCAGCAGCTAGTCAGTGGCTTTCCTCTTTCATTCTCTCTCCTCTTTTCTTTTTCATGCACACACACACACACACACACACACACACACACACACACACACACACACACACACACACACACACACACACCCTTGATCCTGTCAATTTTATTTATTTATTTATTTATTTTGGTTTATCCTTTCCCTGGTACTGGCTGCATCTTTTGAGCCAAAGACACACTGTACTTAGATGGAAACAGGCACACACACACACACACACACACACACACCCCCACACACATCTACATCTGAAGTTGACAAGAGCATCCCACACAAATGTAAGATTTGTTTGAGGTATTATTTATCAAGGAGGGATTCCAGCAAATTATTTTTTTATGCTAGATTATCTACAGTACTTTTCTGACAGTTATTTTTTCAACAGATGTTTGGAGCAGCTTGCACAAAGATCAGCATCTTGAAGCTTTTGAATAGGAAAATGGTACCTATTATGAAGCTAGGTTTAATAGCCTTGCTTCAGTTTTACTTGTAATAAAAGGTTGGTATTGTCCTGATGTTTTAATGTTAAGTCTTGGCTATCTTAGCAGAGACATAATTTTAAATGGTAAAAGTGAAATAATGTAAAATTAGATTAGGAATATTATATTAGGAACTGCTTCATGGGTCTAAATAATCTTGTCACCTCTGGTTTGTCCTTGCATTAATGCTTCAGGCAATTTCTTTACTTACTTTAATCCAAAGCAAGACAACAGTGGATAGTCAGATTTAAGCAGGTGTTCATAGTTTACACCTTGGACCAGTGATTCAATTGAAAAAATGCTTAGAAATAGCAGAGAAATAAAAAAGAAAACCCTCAAAGTATAAGCCGTTAGTGTTGGATGAAAACATTAAATGACAAAGGGGAAAAAAGGAGAACTGACTTTTCATCCAAGGTACTTAGCAAAAATCAAAGAGTCAAATACTCGGCCCACAGTCCAGGGTCTTCTAAATCAAAGCTAGCTGGCCAGACAAACCACTGCCTGAAACCACTGTCAGCCCCTGTCTAAATGCATTGGAGTGTGAGTGCTGGAGTATCAAAGAGCCTGTCCTCAGGAAAACCACCCAGACGTGGCTGGCCTTCAGTAGATTCCCTCCTTTCTTTCTGACTTTTTTTCTCTTTTTTGCTTTCCTCTCATTTTTCATTACTCTCACCTCATCTGTACTCCTCCCTCCATCTACAGTTCTGTCTTTATTTTGTCCCGCTTTCTTTTGATCTCCCTTTGACTCTCTCCACTTGTCTTCTGACTCTTAGTTTAGGTCCAGAAATCATTCGTCATATCTTTCAACCCCATCTCCAGCTCTGTTTTTTTCCCTTTCTTTCTCTGTTTTTACGTTCTGCCCCCTCAGCCTAAATGACCCCCAGTGTTGTGAGATCTGATTTCCCTTCAGTCAAAACTGCAAAGCCTCCCGGGACCAGAGATCCAAAGTAAAGAAAGCACAATGGAGAAAGAGAGAGAAGGACAGAGTTTTGCACCGCAGACACACGAGACCACCGTCGCTTCACCGCCAAAGCGCCAGGCTCAGCAGTTGGGGCCAGAGAAATTGGCTGGCCCTCTCTCCACTTCTCTCAGAGCGATATTAAACACAAACAGAAGGGGCCTCGCCGCTGAAACAAAGCCCTGATGTCACGCCGCTTATTTTCCTTGGAAGGTACCGGGAGTGCTCGGTCCAACCCCTGGCGATATGAGATCCCTGTAAGAATGTGCCTTGAATGACTGGTGGTGAGGCCTCTCGCGTCAATCAAGCCGACCACAGAGTTACTTCTGGTGATGCCTGATATTCTTACAGCTCTAAGGGGAGCAGGGGCTGGGGAAGACACATGAGTCCTTGAGGTAAAACACACAGTTAGGATCTCACACCCATGTCTGCACAAACACACACGCAGTGCTTTTTTTTTCGCAAACACACCCACAGCTTTTGTGCTGCGAGCAGCGATTCTGTCAACGGTTACAAATATGAGGAGGGAACTGTTGAACAAACAACAGACTGACAATAAGAGCTTTTACCTGATTTTTTTTTCTCTGCTTCTTCAAGACACTCAGAGATTGATTGTGGACTGGGGAAACCAATCTGCAGCGTAAACAACACCAACCAGAGTTCCTGCCATTCAGCCAACTCCCGAGGGAAGACAATGCTGCAATTTCCTAAATTGCAAATTGACAAAGAGGGCTTCGAAGTGTGTCTCAGCTCTCCAGACTATTTGACTTTGGATATCAGTGCCCATTTGACTAAAATCCAAATGATTAGTCATTTTTGACACACGTGATTATTAGCATTTTTGCTTTCTGTTGTTTCTTTTTTTTGGGGGAGGGGGGGGGACTACATCACTGTAATCCTTTAGAAAACAAAGAGGAGGTGATGATGTTGTGGTCTGGGTGTCTGCACCTCTGTTTGGACTATTAGATCGTAGTGCACCAGCAGCCTCCTCCGTGCTCAGACTGCTCTGTCCCATTAGGGCTGAGTGGAGACTCCCTTCAGCTGGCCTCTTTTAGTGTCCAGCTGCTATCGATCTCAGGAGTGCACAACACAAATGAGGTTTTGTCTTTTTTCAGCAGGTTCCGGGGGGGGGGGGCAACGAGAAGGAAGAAGAGCATGAAGTGGATTGACTGTCAGTGAGTCGGCCCGGACAGAGGGCAGATTCTAAATATTGCACTTTTGTGTTAAAAAGATAGTACGACAAATGGAAAGAGAGACAGGCTGCATAAAGACCTCTGGTTCTCGGTTTTATCAGTCAGTATCAAACATTTTTCTCAGTGTATGACACAGAAGGTCATTCATGCTTTATGTACAGTGTGTTGGCAGTCAGGCAGAAATCATTACCAGGGGCCACATTAAGTTTCCTCACCTTTGTCTCCGTGCCTAACACTCACTAAGCATGGAGATACAAAGTGAGAGATGTCTTATGATTTCAGCAAGAATGTCTGCTAAGCAACTGTATTTCCCTCGCATTAGCGGCGCACAAAGAGGGCCTTTCTTCAGCAGAAATCTACTGTTGTGAAGGGTCTATTGCAACGCTCTGGAAACAATTGGATGGATCAAGTTCCCACGCCAATAGTGGAACATTTGTGCTATCAGAATTGGTAGGTCAGTTCATGATGGGTCAAGGCTTGCTTAACAGCCTTTCCCAGACAGCTTAGTAATGCAGATTTAGATGACTTATAAAGGTGTATAGACATAGATATACAATATAAAACTTTTCAGACGGCGCTTTCTGACAGTATGATGACTTTTCCTGTGTGAAATTATTCTCTCTGACCTTCAGTGCCAGCCAGCTGTTTGAATGAGAGCTACAGGGCTCAACTTTGAAACATCTGGAGCAGTCTTACTACAACATCTGTCTATCCTGAACTGAGCATCGATTTGGCATTACAAATGTTTGATGCCAGCTGGTGTGTTTTGACTACAGTATGTAGCAGACGAGGTTGATAACACAGAACAAATATAATATAATTGTCTGTTTATAATGCTAACACGATAATGCACAGTTTCCCTTTTTCACAGTTAAAGCTGCATCCAGACTAGAACTGATTTGCCCATCGTGCAGTACTTTAAACCTGGCAGCTGCTATCTGGCTACCCAGGTGACCCTCTAATGTATTTACTACAAGGTCACATGTTGATTAGTGATATCCTGCGTTTTCAGTGGTGGTTGCTTCAGTCGCTTGCCTGCAAGTTGAGAAAAGTTTATCTCTGGTCCCGCTCATTTCGCTGTGCCAGTGGTTATCTGTAGCCACTGTAGAGAAGTGCCATTCGGTTTGTATAGTCTCTGGTTGCTACGTCACTCCTGCAACTTTACTGAGACTATCTAAAATTAATAGAATGGGTAAGGCCTCAGTTTGTGGCCTGTCAAGACATCACATCAATTTTACAGTAAATGTAAAATTGATGTGATGTGAAAGAGTAAAAGTAACTACTGTAACCAAAGATACATTCAGATTTTTATATCCATACAGATTTTTTATGTATGCATCATCATCATCATCATAGGTGATGTTTGCAGTAACAGCTGCTCAAATGCAAATATGGATCGATCACAACAGGACAGATGAGCAACAAAATGTGTCAGCTGTCACTGCTGGATGATCGTATGTTCACTGCATATTGAAATATTGAAAGCAATATGCTGCAATGTTGGGAAGAGCACCAGAAAGCTGCAGTTTATATACTGAATGCTAATACTGCAAATACACCCAGGCCTTGTAAAAACACTAACTGATATCATCACACTACGCAGGTCTTTTTGTACATTCTGCCGCCCACATTACTGCGCCGTGTCACAAAAGGTGCACCTTAAACATTTTATTGATGCAAATGAACTAACTAACTAGACAAGTACCATTATTAAATCTCATCATCAGGATTTCTTTTGACATTATTGTCAAAACAATATTCAAATATGCTGGAAACCAGCACTCCATCTCCTAAAAAATTCCTCAAATAATAGTTTTTTTTCCCAGCCTAAATACTTCCTCGGTCTCGCTGCTTTTTTGCATTTTTTCTTGGCAGTCTCTGACTTGTTTTCAACCGATGCCTTGATGAGAAACTTCCTCTTTCATTCAGGTTGCTCTCTCTGCCTCTTATTCTCTGTGTCTCAGGCAGTGTTTAAACGTGAATGAGTTTGCGTCTCTGACATCACTCATCCTCTTACCTCTCACTCACCGTACAGCTCTTTTGATAATTTCAAAGCCAGGAGTGGAGCCAGGAGGCTCCGATCCCCTCAGCGCAGCACGGCGCTTTGCTAAGTCAATAGCGGCTAATGAGTGCCTCGATAAGCGAAAACCACAATACAAATTGAATAAACTGAGATAAGGATTCTTGTTATATCCAAAAGGCACGCTATGGTAACAACTGACATGATGAAGCAGTATTGTTTGCCAGTGAAAAAGCTCGTGAGGGCTTTTGTTTTTTCAGCTGACGGTAGGTAAAGCAGGAAGTGTTGATGATGTGTGATGTTATGTTGTGAAATTCCAAAGCATCTTTAGGGAGTCGAGGTTTTCTTCGTTTTTATTTCACTGATTTGCCCCCTCCCCTGGAAATGTGCTCTGTGATAACCATTATGGATAAGTGCTATTCTCAAAGCACATGTGTCAAGCAATAAAATATTTGATGAATTGTGTGGGCCAGGTGTTGTGCTGTTGGGTTGGAATTCCTCTGTGATTCATCATAACAGCTTTTGTCTGACACAGCTGACAAGCAGCGGATAAGAGGGCTAGCATTTTGGCAACCTATGGAGCATCATCTTCAACCAATGTGTCACGTTGCTTTATTGAAAAAAAAATCAAATGTACAGGAACTCTATTAAAAGTATGAAGAAAGCTTCTGTTTGTATTTCAAGTTCTTTTACAATAATTATTTGAGCTTGTATGGAATTTTTTTGAGGTAGTTGCAAATATTTTAGAGAATAAAAAAGGTGGGAATAATGGTTAGGTTTATGAAAAAGCAAAATCAGAAAACAAATAATGGCAGCAGACAAATTACTGTGGTTGGAGGTAATTCGCTTGCTTCATTTTTGTGTTTTTAAGGTCAGGACCTACAAGCTGCACAGAGGACACCTCCAAGTGTGGCATTTCTCTCTTTCTCTCAGTTCTTTTGATAACAGTAGACCTTCTGTCTGCTTATTTAACTATGCAGCCATTGTACGTGTAGTTATCACTTCACATGCAAAGCATCTAGTTCTTTTCTATATTGTAGCTGTTGCCAGAGGCTCTTCCAAGGTTAGGTCTACCAGACACTCAACAAGTTGCACAATAGCCTTGGCTTCTTACTCATGACGTGCAAAACAGAAAAGACTTCGAGCTAGATATAGATTAATAGACTGCTGTGTTCTCTAAAGTTTTTATTTTAATCAACATGTCATGTTATATTTTTTTCTCATTTGGAGTCTTTTTTAAATTTATCTTAAACTTTTGGTGTTTTTCTTCCTGTTCTTTATTCATTCTCATTAGACCCTCTCCTGGGGTAAAAGAGAAAACATACACAAACAAGGCAGAGGTCATTCAATACACATCAAAAGTGCATAAATGATTTACATATTTCACTCAAAAACAGTCTGAATACCACTAGCCCCATTTCTAACCCATCCTAAGTAACAGCAAATAGATTCATCTAAACTACTCAACTAGTTCAATTTTTGCTCTCATCTCAGCTGCTGCTTATGTATGTACCTGTCAGTCACCACTCTGGTATGTTCCCATAAATGGTGAACAAACAGTCACCCTTTTTTCTTTGTCTTATTTTCCAGACGTCATACTTCTGCTGCAGTTGTTTAATTGATTTTAATGCATTCACTTGAAGAATAGACATAGACTCTGTTCAATGACAGAATTAAAAGAATTATTAGTGGCACTATGAAAAAATATACAGCACAAGTTGTACAAAACATTCTAATTAGGTCACGTCAGGTAAAGTCAAATCTTTGACAGCAAAGGCAATAAGATGTTTGAGTCATCGCCAAGCGTGCAGGAGGTTTCACATAATAATACTATTATTAACTGAATCCAGGTGAAAATGAAGCATATCTCACAGAAAAACAGTCACACCCACCAACTTCCACACCCTTACTTTTCATCACTTCATTGTCAGACAGCCTGTTTCTGGTCTTGTTTCAGGCATGTGATCATTTTGTTCTGGTAAGCCATTACTCACACGTTTTACACAGTTTTAATTTAGAGGAAAATATCTCTATATATTCCAAGTACTATTAAATCACATACACACACATTTTTGCTTGTTTGTTTTGATGAAGGTGTTTGCATCTTACCTGTAGTTGCAACGGGCTGAGTCCAGACGCTGCTGCAGCTGCCATTGCAGATGGAATGAACTGCATTGGGTAATTCTCACCTGTTGAATAACCAAAACAACACATATTGTAGAGCGAGGTCGTGGGGGGGTGTACTGCACAAGAACTAACCTGCTCTTTACCTTCAGTTAGGCCTCTCTGTCTCTTTCGCTCTGTCTCGCTCTTTGTCTCCTTCCTTACTCTTCTCATGTTTTTATTCATGCCAAATGAACCATGAAGGGTCACAGAAATTTTATTCAAAGGTTATTAACGCTTGCTGTCGGCACACTCGAGTGCTTGAGACCAGGGCGAGCAGAGTTCAAGTCCAGAGCTTCCTCATTGTGATGCACTCATAAATTCATATATGAGTATGTGTATAACCCCTACTGTTTGTCCTTAAAAGGCTTTCCATGTCCAAGCCTTTGTTGAAAACAGACCAATGTCAAAGGAGAGTATACAATAATAGCTTTTTAATCCCTTTCTTCATTTCTTCCTCTTATTGCGGCCTCACGGGAGTGAATGCTCATGCGGTAGGAATAATATTCGTATGACGAGTCAGTGCTGTACTGTGTCAGGCAAGCACCAGGAGGGATGCTTGCAAGAAAGGAATGTGCAAAAGACTTGATGAAAGCAGGTGGTGCAGACAATCCAATGAAGTGCGGTGCATTTCTTTCTGTGGGCGACTTTAAGTGTTTTCTCTTTAGCCTGTTTGTGCAAAATCCTTACGGTCTGCCGAAACATGCAGTATGCATGCCTTCATTTAAGTGCAACGTACGTGATTTTTCTGAGTGCGTCGCCCTTATGTCTATATTGTTTGGTTGGTGTGCAAAAGGTGAAAACTCTTGGGAGAGAGAGACGGAGAGGGAAAGCGTGAAATTCCATGTTGCAGGATGTGTTGTGCAACTGACATGCTTGCAGCATGCCATGAAGGAGACATTCCAGTCCTAACTGTGTCCAATGTATTGATCCTGAAGTGGGTCTTGTAAATCTCTGCGCTAATTTTCAGAACATTCCTCACCTGACACATCTAATTAACATAGACAGGGATTCCACTGTGTGTGTGCGTGTGTGTGTGTGTGTGTGTTGGGGGGGGGTTTATACCTGGCTTATAAGACATGCCTGGTGGGAAAAGGAAGCCTTGCTGTGCGGCGGCAGCTGCAGCCAGAGACCGCTGGTCGTGAGGAAACACTGGTATCATCAGAGGAGGCATATGACCCTGGACCTGGGAGAGAGAGACAACAGATGAGAGATATCTGCCAACTGCTGTATCCATTAAATAATACTGACACAGATGCAGATTCACAGACAACAACAGCAAAAAAAAAGCTCCAAGATTTACCAAAAAACTCAAAGATTTTTAAAGACGAATAACAATCTTGAGTGATGATAGAAAAGGAAGATGAGAAACGAGAAAATCACAAATAAAAAAGGAAAAAAAGGTAGAAACAAAAGCAACAAAATAAAATAAAACAGAAAGTCAGCAGAGAGAAAGAAAGAATGATTTAAAATGAGAAATCACAAAGGAAGGTTAAAGTGAGGAACGATAAAGATCACGATGAAAGGAAGGGGAAGACAAGGAGAAGGGAAAAACAATGCAGGCAATGACATGATCAACTGGTGCATCGAGTTGAAGAACAGAAGCCAAACAACAAATTAAGACATATACTCTTAAGAGACAAGTGTAAAGATGCCAAGAAAAGGCCTTTAAAACAACAGAGAGGTTAACAGCTGCCTTTCATGTCAGCTTGAAAGGCTCTTAAAATCTGTGGGTTTGACTAAGTCAAGACCCCGAGGGCTTGAACTGAAAAGAAACAAATCAAAGATGAGCCTGCGGGAATCTATTAGGGCTGACTGTGTTAAACCACTGGACGGCCCCACTTTCTTTCCTTCTATCTCTTCCCTTTATCGCAGTCTTTTCTCTTTTTGCGTTTTTTTTTCCTCTGGTTGCCTCTTCTTTTTCTTAAAAAAATGCCCCCAAGGATTGTTTGTTCAAATGGCTTATTAAGAAATATAATTTGTCTTTTTTAATTATTAGTAGAGCTCTAGAAGTTACTGGATAACTAATGTTTCAAGTTTAAAAACCAAAAACCCTTGAAAAGGAGAAAGGAAAAAAGAAAGCAATGTCAAAAAGGCAAAAAGTCCATATTAGCGAGGTCAAAAATCAAAATCAATCAAATAAATGTCTGATAATAACTAACTTTACTAAAAGAAACTTTACTAAAAAATCTCAAAATTTCTTGTCATTTCATATCTGCTCTTCATTATTCTGGTTTTATCCCTCTGTTTTCAGCTTTTCTTTTGTGACTATGTTACGCTTTCAGATAAATGTTTTTAGACACTTCCCTCCTTCTCCTTCCATTTCCCTCCTCACTTCAATGCCATCTACCTCCATTCGTCTCCTTTACTACCAATTCATTAACAACGCTGCCCTCTCCCCTCCCACTGACCTCCCAGGGAAGGTTCATCGTTGGAGCTCAAGCATACACAAGCAACATGTTGCATGATTTCTGTGCATATGTGCAGCGGGATTGCCTTGCTGAATTATTTGAATAAGATGACCATCTTATGCGCTGTTCGTGGTTAGTGTGTGGATGGATTGAAAGGCTTGAGGTAGGGAGGTTCAAAGAGCATAATTAAATAGAGAGAGAAGGAAAGAACTATTTCTGAACTTACTGTGTTTGCTGAGGGGATTAATTGATCAACAGAAAGTACATGGACTGATTTTTTTTATACCCGATTAATGCTGAAAAGCATTTTGCATTCAGAAAAAAAGAAATGGCCTAAGCTTCTCAGAATTCATGAGAATTTTCTACTTTTGTTCAAAACTCTTTTTATCATTGTTAATTGGATATCAACTGGCTTTGGGTTATTGAGTAAACCAAATAGAAATACACTGCTTTGTCCATTCAATCCATCCTCTTTCACTTATCCAATTCAGAGTCACATGGGGGACTGGAGCCTATCTCAGATGCCACAGGACAAGATGCAAGCTAGACCACGGACTGGTCACCAGTCTGTTGCAGGGCTAACACAGACAGACAGGCAACAGTTTGCACTCACATTCTCACCTACGGTCAATTTAGAATGACCAGTTGGTTTAAAAGTAGTTAATTGGTTTAAAAACGGGCTTCTGCGCACCGCTTCAGACAGCTACATGGAACAGAGCCGTAGTGCAGCAGCCCTGGTTCAAGTCTGACCTGTGGCCCTTTTCTGTGTGTCTTCCCCTTCTCATCACTGTCCTGTCTATCTTCACCACTAGACTCTACAATAAAGATAAAAATGCTCAAATGCGTGTGTGTCCACACATAGCTCTGCCAAAACAGAGCAAGTGCCACCTGAGCAGCTCCTCTGACAGCATTGTTTAGGTCACACAGATAAAAAGCCTGATATCTCAGGAGGCAGTCATCACACGCACAAGCAAACACACTTGTAGGTCAGTGTACTTTTGAGACATTCCTATAAACACATGCAGGCAGACAAGAGGGCCGACGTCTTGTGACACGGACAAAAGAGAATGAAGAGAGAAGAAAAACAAGTCTGTGTGTCCGAATGGCTAAAAAAAGAAGAAAAAGAGCGAAGTTGGGGGGTGTAGGTTATAGAGTGGGACAAAATGCCCCCATTCATTGTATTCCTCTGGGAACACTGGGACTGACTGGGGCTGCTTCACTAGCGCAAACACACAAAGATCTCCTTTTACCAAGGGGAGGGGGGGAGGTTGGATGAATGGACTGGGGAAGGTGGTGCTGCAGGGGCCCCCCTCTGCTCAGCCACTAAGAAAACACAAGGTCCCCTTCCTCTAACTGCCCACCAGACACATCGACATACACACCTAGGCAACAAGGAACATGTGTACACACGCAGACACACACAGAATTAATGGTCCTCTTGTGTAAGGGCAGCAAGGTTAGGGGGCAATGAGTACGTATGTGGTCTGTCTGTGCGCTGATCTGTTTGAGAAGGAGAGAAGACAAAGAAACGTAGTTGCCTGATTGCAGCAGGTATGCACAAGTGGATTTGAACCAGTGCGACACTAAACTTGACATTCACAGCGTCATCCACCGCTGCAAAGTATAAATGTAAAGTATGTAACCAACTGTAAACATTAAGCCCTGAAGATTTTGGTGATGTTGCTCTTTGAGTCAACTTTAAAATGAACACTGGAGAGCCAAATAGATCAATATGTTTTTACTGTTATTTTTAAACTTAGGTTTAACATACTGCACATCATCTCGCTACTGTTCTGTCAATATTTAATCTTATCTTATAAATATTGCAAAATGATTTCCACCACTGTCCGGTGCATCCCCAAAACAGGCCTAATGTGTAGAAAATTGCATACTGATGTTACTGCATAATACAATAATTGCAGGTTACTGCAATTATTGTAATTTTTGGCATCATTTGGGAAAATTTCCTGCAACAAAAGCTGCTATTCCAGCACTGCCAACAACTGCATACAAATTAAATTAAAAGAAGATTGACTTATCAAAAAGGCACGCTTAAAGAAAGACAGGCAATACTTCAGACAACACTTACAGTTACAGCCAGCAAATATGGGTTTAGAGATGCAAAATAGCTTACATAGAGAATAAAACTATAAAAAACACTGAAAAAAATACTCACTGAAACACATAACCACACATATAACAAACTGTACAAGAAGCAAGTGCTACAGCACATGTACGCACACCCACACACACACACACGCACACAGTAATTAACCATAGGCCTGGAAGAATAGGAAAGTTTTTGAGTTTGATTTAGAATGTGGAAACAGTTGTGATGGACCTCAAATCAGCACACAGCTCGCTTCAGAGAGCAGGACCACAGTAAAGTGAAAGCACCCTAACAGACTTGGGTCTAATTCTGGGCACTACTATATATTCCAAGTTTGCCGGTCTTTTCATGGACAAGCTCCTAACCTAACTTTCTTGTAACATCTGAACGTGTTGCAGCAGCTGAATAGGTTATAGGTATATTTACTATGAAAGGAAGTAGTTAGTGACTATGTCGAGTATTTCTAATAGTTCCGTTTTCAGCCAACCAACAATCTCACACTGTGGCTCTGGCTAATTCACTTCTGTGTCATATAGGACAGATAACTGTGGGGTAAAGGCTGGACTTTAAAAATCCAGATTTATACTGAATGCAGTTTTAATCAAATGATTTAGTGTAACTAAAGTTCCACTAACATATCTGAGAGCTAACCAAGTGTGAAGCTCATCAGTGGCTATAGCTGGTTTTGGACAATGTTGTGCCACTTAGGTCTTCATTTGGATGTTCCAGCCTATATATAAACTCAAGTCAAGATTATATATCATGATTTATATATTACAAAAAGTAGCAATTTTGTTGTTGATTTGTTAGCTTTAGATACTTGAGGAGCTAATGGTGTATTACAAAGGACCAAATATCAGATCACAACGTGGTGCATCACTCCTTAAAATGAAAGCTGCTCAGTAGCTAATACCTACGGTGGCCCTGAGAGACCAAACGGACTGCAACTTAAGAAAACACCAGCAATAAGAAAAACGCTGCAAAAGCACACAAAACACAACGGAAATAGGAAAAACAAAACAGAAATAGGAAAAACGACAATGGAAATAGGAAAAAAGAAAACAGAAATACGAAAAACGAAATAGGAAAAAGCAGATGTCCAAAAGCACAAGGGAAGTGTTTCTGGGGAGACAATAATCCGACGGACCAGTTGCAGGAACCAAAATATACTAAGAATTGCGCTGGGAGACACTTAAAAGAAGTGGAGGATCTATCGGTTTTGTGAGGAAAGAAAAGATGAGAGGTAAACGTGTTAGCCTAACTATTAGCCTAAAAATCCGTCATCGGTATTATATGAATCATTATAAAACACACCTACCATGTTTTGGGTTCCTGCAACTGGTCCGTCGGGTTATTATCTCCCCAGAAACACTTCCCTTGTGCTTTTGGAAATCTGTTTTTTCCTATTTCTGTTTTGTTTTTTTGTGCTTTTGCAGCGTTTTTCTTATTGCTGGTGTTTTCTTAAGTTGCAGTCCGTTTGGTCTGTCAGGGCCACCGTATAATAGAGTGGTTGTTGTGCATGCTTAAAAAAGTTAGGGTTCACATTAGCATAATTCTCAGCTGAAACCTTAGAAAGCCATACACAACCAAGATTCCCACCAGCTGGTGTGACTAACTTCTTCTTTCCATCACATTCATAAATGGGTTTAAATTAAACAATCATTGCTCGGACAGACATTCCAAAAGTTATTGCACTAAACGGAGCAAATTCTGATACTAAAAATAATCATTTTGTAACTTGGAAATCTTTATTCACAGTTTTAAAGCTGTTACTTTTTCGGTAGCTGTGTCCATAAACTGCCTTTTTGAGGCAGGGTGTATCACGTGATAAATGCAGAAGCGGGGCTAATACAGTTTGGCCTCCAAGCCAAAATCACCACGAGAGCAGATTTTTTTTTTTTCTTTCACTATCTTGTTACACCCACGTGAGCATAATGAAAACACACTATAATTAAAGGACACAGAATTACTGTATGCTGCTTATAGGATTTTTATTTAGGCTAACACACAGGTTAATAGATTGGAGGCAGGGCCACTGTAAAATCGGGAATTAGGCATTTTCCATAGCTGGTGAGTCCAATCGACGTTATGGGCTTTCCATGGCTTTCCGAGTCATTGTGTCTGAAGCTGTATGTGCTGACGTAGGAGCTGCCTGTCTATCTAAGCCATTTCCTTGCTCCATTAGTTCTTATGCATGTGTGTGAGTGTGTGGATTATTGTGTTTGTGCCTGTTTGTGTTAAGGCAGGTTTAACACCCCGGCAATCTCACCTTACATCAGCACTTTATCGACAAGGGAAAAGCTTTAGGTGATTAAGAGCAGCAGTGATGAATGTAGAGAGGAGAAGATCAAATCTATTGTGATGCATAAATAATTACATCTGAAACTTATTTAGCTGTCACAGACTGCCAGTACTGTGTCAAAATCCTAAATTATGAACGGCGATCAAAACCATATCGTAGCTTGTAGTTCATCACTGTGTAAATAGAAGGCCACCTTTCAGCAGAGGGCAGCACGCAGAAATCACAGCACAGGATAGAACAGGGTTGAAAATACGAAGCAAAAACAATAAGAAAGCAACACTCGGAGGAGACAAGATCTCAAAGAAAGAAAAGGAGGAGGAGGGCAGGCGAAGGAGGAGACAAGAGTTATAAATGAAGAACAGAGAGAGAGGGAGGAGGAGGAGGAGGAGTGCGGCTTTGCAGTCATTAATTAGCCCGTTAGCTAGGGCCCAGGCGGTGCGGTTAGGGCCTGTGCCTTTGTGGGCCTGAAGGAAATGGGCCACATATGAGAGCCATTATAGGAACCGACTTAACAAAGACACATGCCTGTCAGCCACCAGGCTGGGCTGGGCCACTCTGCCTACGGCACACAAAGAGCCCGCCACCACTGTTTGTGTGTCTGTGTTTGTGTGTGTGAGCACGCGCACATGTGAGTGTGTGTGTGTGCGTGTGTGAGAGTTTTTACACATGTGTGTATGTGCACGTATGTATGTTTGAGTTGTGTATGTCCTAATGTAGACTCTATAATTTGATATCAAATGGCTATAATATTGTTATTGCATAAGTACCATGTGTGAGTTGTTATGCACGTGCAGGCATTTTATCTAATAACATCTGTTGTGTAACATATTTCTTCATACTTGTGTATATGTACATGACTCGGCGTGTGCAACCATATCAGAATGGGGCCTTCGGAAGCGTTTCTTTAACCCGTGGACATCCCCCGCTGGCCCTCCACACCATTTAAAACCACATGACAGGAAACCTGGGTCACTTTGAACTATGCTCCCCCACCACACTAGCTGACAAACACACTGACACCATCCTGGAACAGAAGCCAGAGAAGCAACAACAAGTTACAGAAATGGAAGAGAAAAAAAAAAGCAGTGGAAAACAGCTACCACTGACTTTTCATTGTCTTCCATTCAGAAACCAGATACACATAAGTCACAGTTTTTCACAAGTCAGCGCTGATCTATAAAACTTTCAGAATCTATTAGGAGTCCAAAAAATAAATGCTAATTAATGAACGATGGTTGGTTGGATGATGCAATAGATAGCACGAGCTGTCTGAAAGTAAAACATCATGCAGTTTCAACTCTTGCACTTTTCTAGCAGAAACTTTGTTTAGGTTCCTTATTTTTTCCATCTGGATGGCATCTAGTGTTTCAAATTAAGATATGAACAACAACTGGCACTTCTAAAAAGTGGTTTTACCACACTGAGCCCTATTCTTTCAGCTGAAACAGTAGCATTTGGTCAGCTCCTCAGAGTATTGGCCTGAGAGGAGCTCAGGTCTGGATTTGATAAGTGGAAACAGACCAGTGCACCGCCGCCTGTGTGTTTAAGGCCAACACACATCCGACACAGCGTAAACAGCCCGTACCCCAGTGACTAAACCCTGGAGCTTAGCCATAATAATTCTAACTCTCTGTACAGTAGATGCACCATGTGCTGCTTACTGCGCTTGGTTTGTTTGCTGACAAATGCTATTGCCTTAAAGATAACTTAAATAACAATAAGATGCAGCACATTTTTCTCAGTGAAAACAAATGTTTAACTTTTTTTTTTGGCGCATTCATTTTTGTATATTTATGAAACAGCAGATTGCAGTAATTCTGGCCTTTTCAAATTCAATTCAACAAAGAAAATAAAAGTAAAATACACATTATGCCCTTTACGACAGATGGTTGCAAAGCTCCACATGATAACACTCTGCTCTCAAGAGCCATCTTCTGCATATCTCTTCATTCTAAAAAAACCAAACATGACACAGTATCCATGCTTCACAGTGTGGAACAGGATCAGAGTAGGAGCTGGTTTTTATGGTCTCGCTCTCCCTTGGGGCTAAGAGGGCTAATGAAGTCCAATCCGAGCTTTATTAACATCCAAGGGTGAGGCCTCATAATAAAAAGATGATGAAGAAGAAGACGAGCAGGGGGGAAAGTAAGCCCTCATTAACTATATCACACCTCAGGAGAGCAGGGAGATCCAAAGCTTGGGACCAACGGGGGGTCAAAAGTAGTATGGGATGGACGGATGGCAGAGGATTCAGATTGTCTGACTTTTTTAAAGTCCAACCACTTAAAAAAAATAAACCTGTTAAATTCCCACGTGACAGTCAGCCATGCTGAGCAAATTGATCAGCATTTGGCGCACAGCTGGCGGTAATTTCTTGGTGGGTATGTAGGTAAACAGTGAACACTTCACAAATCTCAGTGCATCAGATGGCTCACTGAAACAGATGTAGGAATAAGAGGAAAAGGAGAAAACTGAAAAACTGAAAAAGAAGCAGAAAAGTGAGTTCACGCATCTCCCTGCAGGTTTCTGTACACGCTCCACAGATGTTTATCCATTTATGTGCTTAAAGGTTAAAAAAGATTACAGTTAGCAGGAAATACTGCAGAGAAAGAGAAAGGAGGAAGAGGATAAGCCTTGAGCACCTTTGGGTATCAATTGCTGAGTAATCAATGCAACAGTGAATGATCCAGCTATAACCAGGGCAATCACTG
Organism: Oreochromis aureus; assembly: GCF_013358895.1. NCBI lineage: Eukaryota > Metazoa > Chordata > Actinopteri > Cichliformes > Cichlidae > Oreochromis > Oreochromis aureus. Next base: position 22,761,925 of record NC_052948.1, on the reverse strand, counting down.
AGTCACCACTGTGTGTTTTATGTGTGTATCTGAAGGCCTTTGGTGTTGCTTTCTTAACAGCAGGCAGAGCACAAAAGTAAAGGCCATAACCTCTTGTATTATTTCTGCTTTCCAATTACACATGATAAGATGATCACGGAACTGCTTGGACAGACAATAATTAGATCATCTGCACAAAGGACAAAAGATAAGAAGTTCTTGGCATCCTCACAGAGATGGACAAGAAACAAAACAAGAGGAGTCTGCAGAGGGCAGGAGGAGTAAACGTAAAGGCAAGTCCAGACTGAAAAAAGGAAGCGTGTGTGTCTGGTTGTATATATGTAGATGTTTGAGAAGGTGTGTTTGGCTACTAACCTGGATCTGTTGCTGAAGAATGTTTATCTTGTGCTGCTGCTGCAAGAGCTGCTGCTGCTGTCTGGCAATCTACACACACACACACACACACACACACACAGCGGAAGAGTGAAAATGATGATAAGAGAAGAAGGATAATCTGTATTTCTGTACCGTATTCATGTTTCTAAAATATTAAAGAACAAACAGTATGCATACAGGGTGTGTATGTGTGTGTGTGCATGTTTTAATTGGAAATAAAAGAAAAAAAATAGAAGAAAATGTCCATAAATGGCTTATCAGAAGTGGTATGTTGCTCTGAGATATTATGGAAGTAAAAAATAAAAAGTACAGGGGTTCAAGATGGTGATGATGAAAAATGGATCCAAATCTCTTCACTTTTATGTTATATCATGTCGATTCACACCGTCTTCTCCTGCCATTTTACATTTTAAGGTAAGGGCCTTACAATACTAAAAGGCAAGATTGTCATCTGGTACTCAAGATGATGATGAGGACGTATCTGTCCTCGACAGGCGGCAGCTAAAGTGATTTGCTCTTGAAAACTACCAGTGAGGTCAATCATGTCTCAAATGCAGTATAGTAAATCAAAAAAAGGTAGAGAGACTCTGAGTTATGTGTCAGTTTGACCTCAGATTATCATCTCTAAAAAGCCTCAGCTGGTGTGACGGATGGTGCATCCAATCCAAGTACAGAAGGTTTATGAACAATTCTCTTAACTGACACTGAATCTGTGAGATTGGCATGTTTACTACATCAGCCAACAACACCCAATGTGCCTGTGGAAGCCCGCCCCTCCCACGCAGACACACACACACATATAAACAGGAGGGGTGATAATTTTCTCTGTTGTTGTTTTGATGTAAAATTCTCTAATGAAAAACATTCAGTGTCAGATGTTAAAAGGCCGAGCATCATCTGGTGACTGACATCTGGGAGCGGCCACTCGTGAGAGGTTAAAGTCCTAAAAGGGACAGTACGTCCTCGACGTGATCCCGCCCATTCTGAACCAGAAAAGTAAAGCAGCTGCCCCTCTTTTTTTTCCTTGAGAAGTCGTTTAGTATATTTATTCCGAAATGTAATTACAGGCTGCTGAATGGGAGGCGGCGCCCCATTTGCACACATGTCATATTTCATTAAAGGCAGATTTCTCGGGTTTGTCTGTAGGGCATTATCCTATCAAGTCTCAACAGCCAAATGACTGGCTGATATTGGAATCTGTCTTTCTCTTCGCGCTCTCCACTTTGCCTGTTTCCTTTGTAAAGCTGTGAAAGGTGGAATGTGTTGTGATGGGAGGTGTGGACTTGTCCAAACAGAGCCTGTCATATGCCAACCTACAGTAACGTGTCGGCAAACAGTGAAAACAAAGAGCAGCTCACCTAAACACTTCTCTGCGTAGGCTCTCGCTTTCTTTCTCTGTCACACAATGTTTTCGGTTTTTTTGAAATCACCGTCTGACACCCGAAGAGACTCTTTTGTTACAACTTTTGAAGGTGCAGTCAAAAGACATACAGATACACCTACGCGCGTTTTGTTAGGGACACTTTGTTTTTCCTTTACAACTATGTCTCCTTTGTGGCCATTATTTCAGTTATGATAACATTTTTACAATGCAGCTTTGTGGAATTCAAGGAATTACAGCAAAAATTACTAACTTATTACTGGAATTATTAAATATCAGGGGGTTTTGTGCCAGATATTGTACACTTTCATAGGTTTAGAACCTTAATGTTCAATAGATCAAACAGTTTAAGAGGAAGGCATTCACAAGAAGACAATGCTTTTTATTAAGTGCTGTTGGCTTTCTAACCTCAGTAATTTGAAGTGTATCCAATAGTTGCTATGGGTTCATGTAACCTGGTAAAGTTTAACATTTGTATTCATTTAAATGTGCTGTTTGCCCCGTTGGACTAATTTTCTGTTATTTTTAATAATGATAACCTCAAATTTTAGTATTTAGGTGAATGAATAAAATAATAAAATACCTGAAAGGAATCAAAGAAAGGAATTACAGAATATTAAAATGGAACTGTTGACAGTTTAAAGCCCTGCCAATCATATACTCAATTTTGTATTTATTTATGTATGTCTTTATTTATTGATTGATATTTGTCATTTGGTCATTAGTTTGCTTCTAGATATGATGTACGCACAACCAGGGCTGTTTGTTTTGTTTTTAAAAAAATGGGGTGGCACAGGGGGGACCAAGACACATCTCTTTAATGTTCCAGCTGTGGATCATTTTAATTACTTATATATTGCTTACTACAAAGTGCATTAAGTATGTGGAAATACTTAAGTACATTAGAGTACTTGAGTAAATGTTCTGGGGCCCTGGTGAAACTCCACCCCCACCCCCCTTCTAGACGCACCCCTGCACACAACTGCATAAACACACAAGAATGAACTATGTGTGATTCATATCACTAAAGCCCATACATTATCCTGCACATAGACCAACACATGTACACTATTAACATTAATGTCTTTTTCTTCTTTCTTTTTACCCAACTACGCCTGTTGTACAGCCCCACATCCAACACATCCAAGGACCCTCCCTACCTGCTCCTGCTGCTGCCTGGCCAGCTCCATCTGTTGTCTCTGCTTCTCCAGCTGCGAGGCGGCCATCTTTTTTTGCTCATCATGGGCGGCAAGAAGCTGCTCCCTCAGGCTGATCAGCTGACCGATCATGGTGGAAAGCTGGCGCTCCTTCTCTTCCAGCGACTCTGGCGTACCTGGGCAGGAAATTAGCAAGTGTAGCAATTCAGAATTGATAACACTGCAAACTGACTGGATGTTCATGAGAGGTGTTCAGATCCTGCTCAGCTGAGGCAGAAAAATTAATACAAAATCTCAAGTGAACAGTTAATATGAATAAGACTGGGGGAAAATAAACGAGTACAAAAAAAGCTCATGAAGGTCATGACAATGTTTCACGTAGTTCTAACCAAAGAGCCATGACTGAAAAGAAGTTTTCTTCTCTGGCTGAAAGCACCTCGAACATTTTTCATTTATACAAAATGTCCAAACCGAAGCATAGCCCACCCTCAGTCACTCAGTCATTTTGTGAAGAAGAAACAAGTTGTTTGGCTAACACAAGCCCTTTACAAACTCTCATTCCTAAAACTCCTGCAAATTAGCAGGCTTGCAGTTACATCTTACTACTTATTATCTTCTGTCTTGCCACTGCATGCCACCACTTAGCATCTGCTCCTGAGAACAATTAAATTACTTTGGCTTAACCTTTTTAAAATAAGTAGCTGTTACAGGCCTTTGTTGGGTTTATGAGTTTGATACTCATGGGAGGTTTTTTGGGCCTCCTCCAATGAGAATGCTTTTTGTTTTCCTACCTCCAACACATTCCTCAGATCTTTTTTTAACAAAAGACACTGATGATTTTGCCTGAACTGAACTCTTATCTTAGAACCACATGAATGAAGCAAATGAAATCCACTTTAAATGTTTCACTGGCATCTCCTCGTGTTTTTTTATTTTCAAAATCCTGATAAGTTATGTTAAAAAAAGCACATTCATTGACTGACCTACTGTCTGTTAACCAGTATATTGGATGCTATAACTGCTATGGTGCTTTTTTTCATAAGTATAAGTTTCTTTATAACTGCTGGCATATTTTAAACCTTTTTCCAAACTTTGGAACACCCTCTCCTCCACTTCAAAGTTTGTCTGACTTTCGACTCTACTTTTAACCTACTGCTCATGACACCAAGCTCTCATGCGGTTCCCAGTTTTTCACAGTACCTCAAGAACTAGCAAGAGTTTCTTAAGGAGCAACACAAAACGATCCCTCTCAGACATCCCATTAATAACATCTTTGGGGTGACATTAATAGAAAAAAGGATGGGTACATACAATTTGTCTGGTTGGTTGGGATCTATTTGTTGGGAGTTGCCACAAGCACAAAGAGTGCATAAACCATCTCCAAGAATTTGTTCTATGGAAGAGACGGACTATCTGAAGATTTAATTAGGGAAAAGCAGGCAAATTTGACTTCACTCTAGTTACAGGAAGGTTTGTGAGCATAAACTAAAGCACAACCACACTGAAGTATATCTTGTTTAGAAGTTCTTGCTCTTGTGTGTGTGTGTGTGTGTGTGTGTGTGTGTGTGTGTGTGTGTGTGTGTGTGTGTGTGTGTGTGTGTGTGTGTGTGTGTGTAAGGTCTTGCCCTGGGGCCATGTAGGGATATTGCAGGGTGGCCCCAACACTACCTGCATACTAACAGAGTCTTCATTGTAGTCCTGTCAGGCCCCTATTGTACCACAGAGTGCCCCCCCAACACACACACACACACACACACACACACACACACACACACACACACACACACACACACACACACACACAGAAATTACCCCTCAGCACCCCTGTATCAAAGGCAACATTCTCCTCTTCTTGTCTCTTTTCTTCATGCTTTCATTCTGTCTATTTTTTCTCTTTTTTCGGGTTTCCCCCAAAAGACCTTCCCATCAGTTACTCCGCTTCCAAGTCCAGATCCTCCCTATGGTGTATTCTCGCCAATCATCATTTTCCTCTTGTTTCTTTTCATTGTTTTCTTTTCCCACCTTTTTTTTCTGTCTTCTCCTCTTACGTTATCACACCTCCTCCTATAATCAGTTCCACCCTCCTTTTATCCCCTCTTCTCTTTTTCCAACTCTCTCGTTGCATCCTTCTCCTTACTCACCAGCTTCCTAATTCTTATTCTCCTCCCCTCTTTTCTCATCAGATCCCCTCCCTTTTTCCTCTCTTCATCTCATTCCTCACATCATTTCTGTTGTTATCACCACTTCTCTCCACCTTTCTTTTAAGTTTATTTTTCCCTTTTCACCCTTCACCACAAATCTCTGGCGATTCAGTCGGCAACACTGATAGATACTTTATAATCTTGTCATGTCTTCAAACTTACACGCTTAACACAGACTCCTTCCTATTCCCTGACATTCTTTACAGTCAAGTACAGCTTATTGTGTAACAGCAACAACTGCGATTACAGCTCCATGATTCATCTTTGTGGATTACGGGTTGTGCATTCCACACGCAACGCCTTGCGTTCCTCCAACACTTCTGGCACCGATAATCATCTCAGATGTTTCCGTTTTCCATCCGTCAGGATTATTCCTGACACCTGCCGAGGGGTCCAGCCAAAACAGAAAGCCATTAACTGTTTTCTCACTATGTTTAGATGATTGGGATGATGTGTTGATGAACCAGAACTCTCTTACGTCTGTATGAGGTGTCTGTTAATTGCTTACGTGATGTTTTCATTCACTGGAATCGCATCCCGAGCTTCAAGATTTCATCTGATTATCATATGATGTTTCATTACATCACAATAAATATGAAGGCACTGCTACATCAGAACATGCGCAAGTAACTATTCCACTGAATAAAATTGTTTATATTTGCATTATTTAATTTTTTTTTTTCTTATTATATATTCAGTAATATAATGGCTGGCTGTGAATCCCCAAACCATATGACACAGTTATGTCTCAGGCTACTTTCTTTTAAACCCACACAAATGCACCAACAAACACATTTGAACACAAAAGCCACACATAAAAATACACACAAACCATCACCCACTCACAGGATCACACCTCTGACTAACATATTGATGTCTCTGACTGTGCTGAGCTTCTGCCAAACCATCATGTTTTACCACGGGATCTATGTGCCAGACTCCCAACATTGCTCTCTACAAGACTAAACAGTCTCCTCAAACTTACACCACAACAAACACTCTGACTCTTGACCCCAAGACAAACACAGTCACTCCATTTTGTCCAGAGACGTGCTCGTGCTCTCTGCAAGCCAACGGCGTGTAAAGATCTCACATCCAGTCTGCCAAATTTTAAGGTTTATTGTAGAGAAACAGCTCGCTTCTCCAGACAGACGGTTGCATATGAAAGTATATTTTTTTTAAAAAAGAAATTGCAATGTGAGTAAGATGCCTTATTTAACTGACTGCTGAATTTGAGTGTGATTATTGCTGCCAGATGTGCCTGCTCATGCATCTGACAGTAGAATCAGACACTTTCCATCCATCTGTTAATATGAGCTCATGGAAACATGGGAATGTCAAAACCAGGAATTCTAAGAATACCCAAATGTCAAAAAATAGAGAAGAGGTAAAGCTGGAAAAGAAAAAAAGATGAAAATGTCCACATACATATCCCTATTGCAAACAGCTAATTTATCATCTGAAACCTTGGTGACACTGCTGAGCTGACAGGTGTCCAGGTTTTATTCTTTTTCCACTGCAGTTATTTTCTACCCAGCATCTTCTTAATTTGTTGTAGTGTAGTCTCATGAAGTTTAAGAATATATAAAAGAAGTAAAATCATTCTTCTCATTTTAATTTATCATGTTTTGCCACATACTTTTGTAAGTGTAAATGCATAACTGCGACAATTACAGGAGAAAATCTTTTTTTAAAAATCCTTCAAAATAAATCATTACAGTTGCACAAGATTCGCTAGCATCATCTTACAGAATTGCACATCTCTGCTTGATCAGTTCATCTTTTTTCTCTTTTTCTATTAAAAACTCATTAAAAGCAAAGCTATAGGTTGGAAATGGGGGGAAATACCAGTAAACTGCTGCCCTCTGTGACTAAAACAACATTTTTTCGTGATAGGAAGAAGAATAAGAGAGTGGAGAAGAGTAGTATTTAAAGCTTAGTGCTAGAATATTATTAAGGAGGATATTAGGACACAGTAATGAAGAGCAACTAAGAGCAAATAATTAGACGAAATGTCACGCACCTCCTTCTAGAGCTTCATAGTGTTTATATATTAATCCTGGGCACATTCCCAGTTGTTTTGCTGTGAGTCATAGTGTAGTGCAGCTAAAAAGTATTTACTCACACATAAACATAAATATATTGTACACAAGGCAAACTGAAGTCATACCTGACCGGTAACGAACATTCCAGTAAATAAAAGGAGGTCAATGGATTTTTTTTTTACCCTAAAAATAACTGCGACTGAACAAATAGGTCCAGGTCGCTGTGTGAGGAGACACAGAGCAACAGTTGTGTTTGCGTATTTAGGTCAGCCAGACCAGGCTTCGTTTCAACCATCGAGAAATAAAACGCTTGAATTCAGCGAGAGTATTTTCTTTAGTGAGGACACAGCTGGATGAACAGAGACATCTGTGTGCCGTGTTTGTGTGATCATTTGTGTGCGTGCGTGCTGGTACATGCTATATTTATTGGTGTCTTCAACTAACACATAAGAATTGAGTCCAACTTTGTGGATTAGACAAGAATACTCTTGTCTTGTCTCCACTGAAGTGCTATGAAATATTTAAATAGATGGTAAAGGAGGGTTTCTGTCACACAAATGACAGAAATAACTTTTAAAAGTCACCAAAACTGAACTGCATGAAACACAGATCCATAAAGCTTTTATTTGTCATTATAAGATTAACTTGTATTTTTCAAAAATAGAGCATCCTGTAAATTGTGAAACTTTATTGGGTGGGATTATTGTTGGCCATCGATATCATGAGAGTAGATTAGTTTAAAGAACTTGCACGCTAGTGTCTTTCTTCCCCAGGAAAACTTATTTGTGTGTTGTGTCTGCTCCAACAAACAAACTAAAAAAAGAAAAAAGTTCAATCCAAACCTATCAAATAGGTGTAAAGTAGTAATATGAAGCACTGTGCTTTTAAATAAGAGTAAGTGTATTAAAGAACACACAGGCACTTTAATTGAGGCTACTGAATGATCAGTTAAATGCTATTTAACTGTTATTTTTCAAGTTATTAGAAACTTTAGCAAATTCTGCCTAATCAACAAAAGTTTAATAATGCTGTCATGACTCCAGCTGATATATACTTATTTAAAGCAAATGAAAAAAAATATCTCAGCTAATGTTCTGCTAGTTCATGCAGTATTAGACAATTAAAATATTTGCATACGTCTTTATCTTAATAATAATATTTCCTCCTCTGTGTCATAAAAAAATTTCATCTGAATGCTGCTTTTCATGCAGAAATATAGTCACTTTCAAAGAGGCTGAGATGCCTCTGCATATCCTTTACCAATAAAAGTGGTACATTTAATAGATTAAGACACATGTGACAGGCGCTAAATCTGCAAAGCACATCAAAACAAGTGGAGCATGAGAGGCTTAAATCTGAGCAGGAACGTGCCCTTGAAAATACTTTTTTGTACCTTTTGTAGCTGTCAAAAATGTTTAAATTTAATTAAAATGAACTGATTTATTCATTTTTTATTCCTAATTTAAGTTTTCTATCCTGTGTGTCTCCTCACACAATGACCTGAACCTATTTGATATGGCAACAATGGGAGTGATAGTAATACCAATAAAAAAGTAAGTAACAAATATTTATATAAAGGTTGATTAAGAAAGGTGAAAAGAATCGTTAAATGCTGATTGGCCTTGGCCTTGGACTTTGGTTTGAGATTAGAAAAATTGGAAAATCTGTGCAGACAAGAATACGTATGTAACTTTCAATTAACAACCTTTTTGTATAAGAAAGATAAAAGCAGTTGAGGGAAGCAGAGCACGACTTTTGGCTTATTCTTATAATTTCTCATTTTCAGCAATCAGAGAGGACAGCTGTTTTTGTCTTCGTGTAAAAAATGTGCCACACTATAGCAACTACACTGTGATCGAGCACTTGAATGTCTCATTTTAATATTTCGCAGTGAAAACAGAAAGAATCCAAAGATAAAGATCATTTCTGCTGATGGAAATTACCTTCACTTCACTCTTACTTGAATTTCATCTTACTTGTTTCTTCTAGTTTGAATAACTTTACTGTATCTTTGCACTTATCTGACACAAGAGCACTCTTAATGAGTTGTGTAACCTATGCTAAATTATTACTATGCAAAGGGTGATTAAGGGTGTTTATTTTATCTGAGTAAGTAGGGTGCTTGTGGAGGTAGTCGGTATGACGACATAGAAAAAGCGTCTGATATGTGTCCTACAATAAAAGTCAATGTCTGCGCTGTTCTGCTGAAGAAGGTTCTCTGTAGTCCCCTTTTTCCACTTTCCACAGAGGAAATACTTGCCATTTCAGCCGGAGACGATCACAAACGGTTCCTCTCACTGAAGGCAGCTCGACTGCTCTGCCATTAACAACTTGTGTTACAGCACACAAACAGAAAATGCTGTCGCGATAGAAAGCATTTCCCTGTCTTAATATATCAGTTTTTAGTCATTTGTTTTTCTACCTCAATCTATTTTTATTATTTAACTACCATAAGCACATTTTAGAAATTTAAGAAAGCAATTTTCCTTCTTATGTGTGAGTTGTTTAGTCAGACGCGGTCACACACACACACAAAAAAACTACACTGTATAGTAGTTCTGTAGATTCAGAGCAAAGACTCTCATTGTTTTTTATTGTTGTATTACTTGTTATACTAACCAGTCAGCCTCACTGCCTGCAATCGAGGCTCCACACGGTCACTGCTCTAATATAGTACAGCAGACAGGGCCTCCTCGTTACGACAGCTCAAAATATGCATGAACTTTACCAAGTCAGGAGATGTAAAACATGCCGGGGAAGATAATTGTAAAAGTAGAAAACCATCAGTAATATCGGATCTGCATTTCAGCGTTGAGAACAAGCACTATTTTTCTAAGTGGCTTTGATTTCATTCCTTTTAATAAGCGCTGTCTGCGTCACAAGTGGTAGAGCAGCACCACAGACGGCAGAGGGTGGTCTCTTCATCGATTGTTGGCCAACATGTAACTTTTCTTTTTTTACTCCCTAAAAACCGGTTTAGGTATCAGCCCCCAAAATCCTGTGTCAGCAGTGTGTGATATACAGTGATGTCAAGAGAGGTAATACTTGTAATTTCATATTTTACTTATAGAATTTAATGTGTAAAGAACTGCTTTTCACACCGATCACCCATACATGATCTTATAGCTTTATTAGTTCTAAATTGCATATTATAATGCAGTTCTAAAGCAAAATGATAAGATGTGCAAAGAATAAAAGTAAGGTAAAAATATATATACATATATATTTTCGTTTCTTCTGCAGAATCTGGCTAAATTCTAACGTTTGATCTCCCCAAGAATGCTGCTATTTTCACTTCTGAGCAGGTCGAGAATTCATTTGTCTCTGTGTGATTTATGTCTTCGTACATGCTATTTTCTGATGTGGACTAAAAAAACATAGGACCATGTGCAACCTCTCCTCTCATACACACCCTTTAATCAAGGGTACAATTTGGAGTACTTAGAGCCACCCTCACAGCTCAACAGGTAAGCCTGGCTACCGTTTACTGTGCTGCTTTCATATGCAGAAACATGAAGCAAGTATACACACAGAGCAGAGAATTGCAGCATATCTGACCGTTTCTTACCCTTGAATTTAGCGTTGCACAACAGTGTCTTTTCTGCGCACGTACCATTAGCTTTTATTTATAACACTCTTCATATTTGAGTGAACCAAAAAGAAAAAGGAGAGATTCCGCAGATGCTGCAGGTTTTGAAAAAGGCTCTACTTATTGTGGGGGGGAAAACACGCTTGCTGTCTTTCTCTTGTTTTGCCAACTGTGGCAAAGGGCACAGTTAAAGCAGGAACAGTATTTATCAGCATACACTTTGCATTTCAACTTTGCATTGAAAGAGAATGTAGATATAGTAGTAGCTGCTATCTTTCTCACTCTTACCTTTAACCTCCCCCAAGAGTTCAGTGGCGTTCAAGCGATCCACGCGCTCCTTCCAGTCTTTAGAGAGGAGTCTTTCCATGCAAGAGGGTTCTACAAAAACAAACAAACAAAACAATTAGTTTCATTTTATCAAGTCTGTTTCCATTTGTAACTTTCAGACAATAGCATCATATTTAAAACGAAATATGCATTTTACAACAGTCCACCTGTTCAGACACTAATGCTGGGGTCTCACAGGAGGCCTGACTGTCGCCCATGAACATAAAACTGGGGAAGTAGTAGCAAGAGGAGAAAATTGGGTGATGATGATAAAAAGTATGAAAAGGACAAGACACAAGAAAAAAAAAAAACTAAGAATGAGTACATTTCCCATCAAGGAGAGGGAAAAAACAATTCCTCCTACTTTCTCTAAAAAAAAATAAAAATTAAAAAAATGCAGCAGCTGACCAAATGAGAATGTCTGCATTGTTTAGAGATGGTTGTCTTTTTTTTTCTCACAATGTGTCTCATAGCCTCAGGATAATAGACATCAGAGACACGTGGTCTCATAAGATTCATAAGGTCCCATTTGTTCAACTGGAGTCCTGCTGTGAACTTTACTTAAACAATGGGAACTTTTCAATTCTTCACCAGGCAAACAGTAGAGAGACAAACTTGGTAGAGACAGATATCTGCACATGTGCAAGCAGGATTGTTTGTGTGCCTCTGTCTGTGTGTGCGACCTGTGAATGAAGAAACAGTAAAGTGTGCACATTGTCAGGCATCAGCAAATAAATGTAAGCAAGTATAGCCTGTTAAGTCTTGAGGTATAGTTTGTGTTGTAATAGGTTTCCGCTATAAACCCTTTAAATTTAACAGTTTTTGTCTCCAAATGGAGGCAAAAAATATAGTTGCTCTATCATCCTCTGTTTAAAGGGTACCTATGAGGATGGGAGAGCATGAAACCCAGTGCAAACACAACTTTTGTAATATTCAGAAGATGACTTTTTCAGAAAACACTGCTGACAGCTCTCAGCCCTCAGTGTACCAAATTTTTCCAGCGTGTGCTAGAAACACATAAATACGAGTTGTTCTTCTGTTTCAGTCACCACCACAAACCAAATGTGAAGCCAGAAAAGCCTGAAATCTTAAGGATTATACCTTTAAGCATAAGCACTACATTCAGAAATACAGCACCTGCACTACTTACTCTGTATGTCAAATTTCTGCACATGTTACGACACAAATCTTTAAGGTCCTTCATTTGTGTATACACTCTTGTTTTTCTGCCGGCGGATGTGTCATAGATGGTGTCATGGTCATGCACGGACCCATGAGGAGGCCTCAGACACCAAGAACATCAAAAAGCGCACACACATATACACACACACACACTCGGACAAAAAAAGGAGACATTCTTGGGTGCAGTGTGGAAAACATGCCCCTAAGGGATTGTCTGATTTAGAATGGTTAAGTCAGACAATAGCTTATTTGTGGTGCCTTTATCCTGACAAAAGGCGCTATAGGCATTCATAAGGGCACATGGTCTATTGTGAATGGCTTAATGTTTAGTTTGTGCGTATGGGCCCATTGTGCGGTCATGAGATGCCGTCCACCAGCCGAGCACAGCTTCCTTATTAGGTCCATTAAAACCTTGCATGTTTACAGTCGGATTATGATTGTTGTAAATAAGCTGATGCAGCCGTCCTCGTCACATGGGTTCAATGTAAACAAAGAGCGGGGCGGGGGGCAATGGCACTGAGGTAGGGTGGCAGATTTATACAGAACAAAGAAACAATTTAAAAATGACAGAAATTTGTTGTGGTGATTTCCCAAATTAGGCAATAAACAGCGGGTATTTCCAGGCAGGCGGACCACATTGAAGTAAAGTAATGTAATGAATATAGCTTCCAACCCCTCCGGACAATGGAATCCACCTGATTTTTTTTTTTGATTTTTCTTTCGCAGATTTACTGTACAAGTGGCTCCACAGGAAAAGTATGTGTGTACATTTGGTTCAAGGGGTGATATTTATGGAGGAAGGCTGTGGGACAGAGGCAGGATGAGGGGCTTTTCTTCTAATCACAAGACCTGAAGACGCCAATGTGCACTTGTGCAGTGCGCCTTGTATCAAACAATATCAAGGAACCCAATTTATGAGAGCACTTAGTGAAGAAAATACAACCTATAACTCCAAGACACATCTGCATAAGTCAACTGTATGTGTACTCTATTGCACAATTTACACTCCTCGTACTGATAAACAGATCAGATGAGGAGACTGCGGGGGGATGAGAGCGGTGTGGTACGAAGAAAGAGGGGACGAGGAAGAGGACAAGAAGAGAGGGATGAGAGAGGATGGAGGGAGATGTTTTACCCTAGATGGCTCTTTATCCGTCACCGCAACTGAGTCAGGGTTCAAGTGCTGTTTAGATTGGTGGGTGGATAAAAATTCCTTGCTGTCCAGAAACAGGCCTCTTTATCAAATGAAGGATAATACGGAAATTGGACGGGTTAAAAAGACGAGGGAGCGGGTGGATGCTTCGGGTGGCGAGGGAAGAAAGGTTACATTAAAAGAACGAAGGGGAAAGGTGGATAGTAGGACAGGGGAGACAATGATGAAGATGATTGTTTCAGCAATTTGGAGGAATTATAAAGACAAACTGAAGTGGGTAAAAACAAATGGGAAGGACGACATAGAAAAAGTAAGAATAAGGAAAAACTTACACTACATCAAATAGTTGCTGATGTGTTCTTGATGCTTGAAGCACTCCGAGAGCGCATACCTCCAGCAAGTCAGCTCACTCTCTGGGAGGTATTTACTTTTAAGGGAACAGTATTTTATTTTGCATACATTCTTTTTTTTTCTTTAAACAAACATACTTTAAGACGTTTGTTGTACAGTAAAAGTGCAGCGTGCAGGCTTCTAATTTTAAGTACAAATATTTGTTGTTATTATTATTTATGTGGATATAGTACATGTGCACCATGTATGTCACTGTTAGCAAACTGCTTTAAATGTTTAGTAATAAATATAAAGTGAAAAAAGATCACAAGTTTATATTAACCCCCACCCCAAAAATAAAATGTATTTAAGTTGTTATAAACTGTTAGTGTAATGTACATAACATTACATTATACTATTAATAAGCTATACTCAAAAAGTATCCCATGCCAACATTATCCCTTTCACCTTCAGATTAGTCTATTGTCCATGACAGAGAGGTCAAAGGTCAAAAAACACTTGTAAGCACAGGCACAAGTTATATGTCTTTTTTTCAATTTTTGACCAATAAATCCTTCTTGAGTTGAACTTGAAGACCTCGATATATGTTAGTCAAATTTTAATGGACCGTTAACATGACCCCGCTCTACACCCCTACACAGTTTAACCAGAATTCATTCAAAACTTTTCGAGCTACTGTGTTTACAGACAGAAAGACACACAAACACTACCTCCATGCTGGAAGTAATAAAAATTTACTCTCCCAAATCAAAACAATTTAGACATTCCTTTTCTCAACTCCAAATCTGGAAATTCCCTTTTTATTTGTTGTAAAATAAAAAATATTTTCAAAAAAGACTTTGTCACAAGCAGGAACAAGTATGGAGAAGAGACAGACAGGTAGGGTGAATGAGCGATAAGATCAAGTGAAAGCGAGCCAGAAGGAAGGCGAAGAGGAGAAGAAGCGGTTGAAGAGACGGAGTCGTAGTAAATCAGCGCCGAGGCAGCTAGCAAGCTGGCGAGTGTTTAGGGTAAACACACTTTTATCACCTGTCCCCACGCCAACCTGCCAAGAGACAATGTTTTGGGTGTTTTACATGAGCCACAGGCAACTTACTGTGTGCTTTGCTGTGTGTGCTTTACTTAGTGTATGTGTGGGTATGTGGCAGGCAAGCATCAACAGTCCAAAAGAGCAACTGCCAAGAAATACACAGTGTGCCACAGGCTTCTACTATATGACTGTGTCACTCTCTTCTCACTCTTTCTTTTAGCTTCTCGTATTCCTTGTTTTTAAAAGTTGCTCATGAAATGAACTTTTCAGCAAAATGTTGGTAAGTAACAGATACGTATGAATAGGAGTAGAGAGCTATTTCTCTCAACCTAGAAGAATGGCTGTGTCGGAAAAACCGCCACTTTACTAAACTTTACCTTTGTGATTCATGGTTTTCTAACAAGAGAGCTCAATATGAAGCAGTGGAATAATCTATCCTGCCAAATCCTTCATTAGTGCAATATTTATCTTAAAATTACTTACAACAGGTATGCACCATATTACAATGAAGTTTGTTTTCTAACAAAAATGTTTAGGAAATACATCTTTTTTGAAAGTTTAGTTCACTCACGCTGAGCAGATTTTTGTGTGAAAGCTTAAAATTAAGCTTTAAATTGTCCACATACATTGTCTCTTTCAGTCTCGCAAACAAACACATTATGCTTAGTGAGAGAGCTCGGGAACTCGGAGCCCGGGAGTGTGCAGTCTAAGGCCAAGGTAAAGAGAAAAAAAAGCATTAATCTGAAAAATTACTTAATGTAAAAAATAACAAAATCCAATGTTCTAACCAGTGCCTGATGTTTGTGTAACACACCCACAGCTAAAAAAAAAAATAAAAAAAAAATTGTGTCTTCACTTCACTACTGAATGTGTGTAAATGGAAGCTGACAGCTACACTTTGCACTTCCAAATTTATGCCAGTGCTATGACTTCAACTGCAGACCCCACAGGATCAGAGAGAGAGGACGAGAAAGAAAGAAAGAATTTGAAGAGACACAAAATTTAAAAAATACTGTTTAGAAGAAGCAAAGAGAAAAGAAGCATAACATTTTGATGTTAAAGAAACATTAATGTTGAAGAAAAAAAACCAGAGTGAGAGGCAGACCAAGAGAAACAGAGAGCGCGAGCGCAAGACGGAGCGAATGATAGAGTAAAAGAGAGAAACAGAGCAGCAGAGGCACAGAGAGAGCAGCTGTCCTAACAGCTGGCCAGCAGGATTGATGTCTGAGTGAAATAAAACTCAACATATGTCCAAACACGAGGAGACAGGCTAGCCAGGAGGAGGAAAGAGACACACACACACCCACATAGACGCAAAAACACACAAACGCAAGCATACACACACTGATATGAGAACACTGAAGCACTCTGAAGCACTGAAACATACATCCACACCACACACACTGATTAAAGAATGCCAGTACACTGCTGAGACGTTTAATTGCACAGAGGGGGGCACGTAGATAACAGACGCATGTATACACACACACACACACACACACACACACATGTTCAATGGCCTAGCACTTCTCGCTCAGTGTTGTAAAACCATTAAACTGCAGCGTGGTTAGCCTGGCTGCGTGTTAGCACGGTGTCCATTTCACACACACTATTTTCATCTGTCAGATGACACCCGGACTCTCTTGTCAAAGAACATGGCCTGAGAAAGCAGCCGTTGATCCTGACCGGGGGTGGGGGTGGGGGGGGTCTGCAAGTAGTCCTGTGCAAACCTCTTCACATACATCACCCTCCTTCAAAACACACACACACACACACACACACACATTCTTTTGCCAGAGGGCCACTTGTAGGAGGAACCGCATATTGCAGATATAATTTAAATCAATACTCTGTTACATTTACAATCATAATCACATTACAACTAATGCTACACAACAGGACAACAGGACTTATGAAGTCATATATGTATATATATATATATATATATATATATATATATATATATATATATATATATATATATATATATATATATATATATATATATATATATATATATATATATATATATATATATATATATATATATATATATATATATATATATATATATATATATATATATATATATATATATATATATATATATATATATATATATATATATATATATGTATACGTATATATATATATATATATATATATATATATACACATATAAATTTTTTTTGTTGTGGAAGGAAAAGAAAAGACAAGAAATTCCTTGCTTATTGCTTTTACCAGCTTGTCTATCAAATGTCAGAACACTGTGAAAATGAAAATTCACAATTGAGAGACCTAAATTCAGTATTTAGAAACAACCATAGAAACAAATATTGAAATATTTATTTGACACTCCACATCCAGCGAGTGTCAAAACTCATGCTAAAGAATATTTCCTTCATCAAGAAATGCATTTTACGTCCTGTCTGATGTAAACCTGTGATGTTGCAGGAGCCTGTAGATTACCTAAACCCCTTTATGTCTACAAATTCATATGGTATGAAGCAGATCTTGTATGAACAAATCAGCTGACTAAACTGCAGTGTAAACAAAACATCGATTGCAACACAAAATTTAAGAGGCCACCCGAAGACACCACTTTAGTAATGTGCCATAAATCTACTTGGCATTTAATTGGTATGAAATTTGTCCTTTGACAGTTAACAACAAAGTTTTTATTCATTTACTTTACCTGCAGCTTAGACAAAGTCAGTTTCCAACATTGCTTGGGTGGGGCTTTGATTCACATGCTAAAAATACTCATAAACTACTCCCCCCAGCAGTGTAAAGCACTTTACGTGATATAAGATGGGCGTACTGCTGAAGACTCTGGGCTGAAACCCGGTGCTGAATTAGATAAAGGATAGTGTTTCTACTGAAGGTGTGACTTTAATACTAGAAAAGCCCAGCTGTTGATCCCGGCGGTGCAGTCAGAGAGGTCAGGCCTGCTCTGAATTACTACACTGATATCAACAGCCGCTGCTGCCTGAACGTGAGGAAACAACAAGGTGAAAATTTGTCCTCGAAGCAAAGGTACTGCTTTCTACAGCCTGCTGCACACTGATGTGACGGCAGGATTTGAAGATAAAAGTGAAAGTAGTATAGCTTAGTCACTTTTGGAAAAGACTTGGACAGATGTCACACCTTACTTGTGGATGATTTTATTTTGTAACGTTCAGTTGTTTTAAAAGGTAATAAAATACACTTTATTTCTTTATCTCCACTCTTTATGTGAGTGATGGAGAATAGTTAAGCAGGTTTCGCTGGCAAGCGTTTAAAAACCACCACATACGCCACAGCTTTGGATTTAACTACACAACTTTGTACATTTAAATAAATCTGTGACCTGCTTTAATTTAAACTGCACTGACTGAAAGGTTTGTAACATCAAGTTCTGCGGATAAAAGAAAGAAAAAGAATGAGTTATAAACAAAATAGCTGGGCTTGACCACACTTAATAGGACTTTGGTTAACAAGAAATTTAGATCTGTATTTTTTTAAATAAATAAAAGAAATTTGAAAATGAGGGCACTTATATCCAGGCAACAAAACTGCTTCTTTGTCAAACACACAGTCCCAAAAGATCAGTTCAAGGCCCAAGCTTCTGGCTCCACTTTAGATTTAATATATGAAATCTTATCCCTGCTAGCACACACACACACGGACATGAACAAATGTATACACACAGAAAGATGTGTTGTTCAGGCACAATAGAAGTGCTGTTTTGGGTCGGGCCCCCACGGGAGCTGGTTTGGGTGGGGCCTGTGGTTTTGGTGGAGGGAGAGGGGGCTCCGGGAGCTGACATTGAGTCTGGGCTACGTCCTCAATTATTTCACAGCAGACCAAAGAGAAGAAAAGGCAAATGAATCCAACAGAGCCGTCAGAACTCCCAACCATACCCACCTGCCCCAAGCAGATACTCTCGCATCACAAAAACAATAAAAAGAAGGAAAAAAAAGGGGTTGCATATGCATGTAATGCAGCTCCTCCTCAAAACATCAATGACAGGAGAAATCATCAGACACAACTCTTTATAGGTACTATCAGCACGCAGTTTTAACACACTTCCAGGGTTGACAGTGCCATAAAAATTTTGCCGTGAAAATAGCGTCTGGTTTCTAAGAGTGATGAATCCCTCTGCGTTAAAATAATTAAAAACATTTGATTTCATAGTCAACCTGCACTGCACTTGCAGTAGGACTTATTTGAATTTTTTTCCATAAATGTTCTTTGAAAAATGTCTAATATGTCTGTAGTTTAAAGCAGAGTGCAGAGTTCAGAATATGAATTCATTCGAAGGAAAATGACAGAAATTGAAATGAAAAAAAATGTAAAAGTTGGTCTGATTATCTACCAAAAATCTTTAGTCATTTAAGAAAAGAAAAAAAGTATTAGTCCTGCAAATCACATGAGTTTTTAGTGAAAACAACAAATATTGACCACTAACTTTTCTCCAAAACTGTGTTATAAACAAGTGAAATTAATAGATTAGTTCATTTTTGTTTAAGAGGAATAGCATTCAAATACAAATCAGACTGGAAATGCAGTATCCCTCATATTAATGCCGTGTGTGTGTGACGGTTTAGTCGAGACAAACAATTTCCATCGCAGTTTGTAACGCAGTGCATTAAAGTCCACATCTTTGAGAAGCCACGTCAAACATGCTCCACAGGCCTCAAGCAGAATTTATCTTGGCTGTGACACAGTCGGCATTTTTTTCCATTATGGTTATATCATGCTGGCCTTCACCAAATTATCAGGATCAAATTGGCACTTTGCTGAAATCCTAGTAAAAAAGGAGGACTTGATAAAATTGCAATTTAACCTGATTCTTTTGGACAACATTCAAAACTGTTCCGACAAACCACACTGCA
Source organism: Oreochromis aureus (assembly GCF_013358895.1). NCBI lineage: Eukaryota > Metazoa > Chordata > Actinopteri > Cichliformes > Cichlidae > Oreochromis > Oreochromis aureus. The sequence goes on along the minus strand of NC_052948.1, from coordinate 22,742,257 downwards.
TGCGCTCATACCATATGTTGGCTGGCCTACAGCCAAAGTGAGCAGGAGAGGGCTACTGGGCATATCCCACTGACTGTATTTGCACTCAAGACTCACAGGCTGTGCCTGATCATTAGTAAAGAGATCCCTATCAATTACAGACGAATAGATTTAACCCAACCACAAGAAGCCCAGGGGGAGTCAGCCTGTTGCCAGAAACAAGGAAGTACTGACCAGGAAACACAGCGATATGTAAAAGGAGATCAAGTTTAAGATTAAAGAATGAGGTTTACTGAATTTTCAATAAAATCTAGCCTTTTTACAAATGCTGGCCATTGGCTATAATATGGCGAGTTCAGATGAGATGTTTATTGGTGTGGAAAGCTGAGCTACATGCACATATGCACAAACAAAGCTTCTACCTGCACACAATCACATCTCAAGCTGCCAATCCCATAGAGGAAGGCAAACATGGTGCCAGAGCCAAGGCTTTGTTAATTAGCTAATAAGCTTAACTCTCGGGGCCAGCCCAGCTTGCTTGTTAAGCTGTCATCACTACTTCCACCTGAGTGTATGAATCCATAAGCCTTCACTCACAAACACACACACACACAGGTTGGGCACATGGGGCACTGGCTCACAGGGCTCACGCTCAAAATTTAGTCACAGTTGCTTCTTCTGCAGCTTAGCTGATGGAACGTACAGAGTATTTAACCTTCACACAATACTGCTGACGAGCAAGGGTAGCACCTAAACTGTTAATAAGATCAAAGATTCATTCATTATAGTTACAAGTGAAATCTCAGAGGGAATGTTTTATTGAACATTATAGCACTCCCAAAATGCCCAATAGTCAGAGCGCACACTCTCCCTCGGGGGGAGGAGTGTGCGCTGCACAGTTCGAGTGGCTGTAACAACAGAGATGTTGAAACATCTTTCAGCAGTCAGAAAGAACCAAGCCAGAATGTTTCTATTGTCACTGAAAAATGGGGTTAAGTGAAGGTTTGGCCTTGCTCTGACCTCCTCTTCCAGCTGGGGATGCCATTATATTGGTGATTGGGTGTCCAGCTCTGGCCTGGCCTCAGCACAAGACATAGTGCAGACACCTCCAAACTGGACAACATAGGCTTAAGCACACAGAACAAGGCTAATAAAAGTGTAGCTTCAAAAGAGCTGCAAATGTTGATGTCACTGTGTCTGCGTGGAAGATAAAGTAATGTTTTTTTGTGTACTGATTACACTTTAGATGTAGGTCAGAGTTTGCTGTTTTTACTATGTCTAATTAACATACAGTGGCTTTGACTATTTATTTTTGTGTAAAAGGTTTTAAGCTCCTCTGTAAACTTGGGTTTAAACCAGTTTTTCACATGAAATTAGCAACACTGAGTTCTTTATCCAATTCACTGTCATTTTTAGGAGTTTAACACTTAAAAACCACAGCTGTCCTGCTTTATCAGGAATGTGTGGTTGTGGTTTATTCATAATTTGATTGATAGTGCAAAGCGTTGATTGGTGCACTCTGTGACATCACATTTTTTCAGTTACGCTGCTGTCATTTCAAACCGGAGAGAGACGAGTGCATGCACAAATGATGTAGAACTCTCTGATGAAACAAGTCATATAACACATTCAAAGCAGGACAACGAACCAGAAAGAAAGACTGGAGGAAGTTCCGGCTCCACAAAAATAAATCAATGGAGGCAGTCACAGTGACTCACAAAAAGAAAGACAGATTTGTTGGATCGTAGAAATGCATCATCATCTTACCACTAATGTTAGTTTGGATGTTATGCTTTTGCCAATTTCCATATGATGTGAAGGCAGTTAGTGGCAAATCTGAAACTGTACCACCAGTCAGTACCAAACAGGCTCAGAGTTTACATGAAGGCTTAATGTGTACCTTGAGGTATTGCCTACATCTGGTGTTTTTCTTTGTTACACTGGATGGATGCAAATATAGTATGGACATGCTGACCTAATGGAGCATGTTAAATGCATTTTCACAGCAGATGGCCGCCCCTCCCTGAACCTGGTTCTGCCAGAGATTTCTTCCTGTTAAAATGGAGTTTTTCTTTCCCACTGTTGCCAAGTTCTTGCTCATAGGGGGTCATCTGATTGTTGGACTTGTCTCTGTATTATTATAGGGGGTTTACCTTACAATATAAAGCACCTTGAAGCAACTGCTGTTGTCATTTGGCGCTACATAAATACAATTGAATTGAATTGAATCTTTTGTTGCTAAATTCAACTCCGGTTCGGGTAATAAATTAGTCACACAGGTGTCTGTTTTATAACCGCTCCGGAGCAGTGCAGTGTTGCCGTAATTGGACCTGATCTCATTTGCAAATGAAAGACATGAATTGTACAGTAATTCATACAGGCTCAAGTGTAAGCAGGGATTAGAGTGATGTTAAGTGTTTGCCAGGCACCAAAGCTGCAGTAGGCACATTTAGATGGCTGACTAAGTTGGCACAAGGGCACTTTCCCCATGCCAGGCTCCAACACTGCAGGTCAGCCCCCGGGAGGCATGACAATACAGATAATCATAATTCACTCATCAAAACGGAGGGAGCTTGATTGCACACTTGAATGGGTTTAATGTCCGCCAGGCAGCAGCCCAGAATGGCTGGGTTTGGCATTCAGTTAAATGTGTCCACTTCTAAGCGTTGTTTCCCTTTTTATAAAGAGGGCTCAAGGAGATGAGGTGAATTCAGATTAATGATGGCTAAGAAGAAAGGATATATCAGTGTTCAGAGACAGACAATTGTTTGGGTTATTACTGTAATTGTTTATTCCAGGCTTTTATTTCCCAGCCTCTCCATCTCTTATTTTTAGCTGCAAATCGACTAAGGATGGAGTATTTCCATTCAACAACAAATCTAGGACCTGCTTTTTTCTGTTTGTTTGTTTAATTCTGATCTTCCGTCACCCTGGCCTTGAACATTTTATTCAGCAACCAGCCTACTAGTCTAATAAGTGCTCTAACGGTATAGAGCAACCCTTTTGTATGCAGAAAGCTTTTGTAGCTAAATCTTCACATAAGAAAGGCACAATTCAGCATAAATACAAAATTCTCCAGAAAACTCCCGACCTTCACCCTCTTGGCTCCCATGTTGTGAGAGTCTAGGTGAAAAGGATGCATTTTCAGCAACTTAGCTGTGTGGAAATACTGCTACCTGACACAGTCTTAAAGACTTCTTGATAAAGCTTTTAAAAGCTGAGGCTGTCTTTGTGTGAAGATATAAATAAATAAATAAATAAAGTCCCGCATAGCAAAGCGAGGCCATGTCTATTCAGTAGAGCTGTCACAGGCACTTAGGGCACCTCTGAGAAGCAGACTGCTAACAGCGTGCCGACAGGGGGTAAGCGCAGCACGAGGGCTAACAGCGACATCATCCACACTTTAGCTCCGGGCCACGGTGCATAGGGGTCAGCCACGTTAGGCTAAGTGAGTGCTCAGTGGTTGGATAGGGTCTGTTCCATTTGATCACACAGCCAATCTAACTTGGGAGAGCTCAGCTGACTGAGCCCTTAGCAGCAGGAGGCAGAGGACGAGGTGAGGGGCAGTATTGTTCAGAGCTTAATGTGCTTCCCATTTGAGTGGCGATGATCAAATCTGCTGGTGGCGTAAGAGCATTCTGAACAAACTCCATTTTAAGTGCGAGTCAAAGTGAACACACGCGAGTAAAGAGCCAGGAAAAAAAGACTTGGCTCAAATGCAGAATTCCTGAATATTTTAATTATACAATAACGCAAAAAATTATCTCCAATCTACTCCACACAAGAGCTCAGTATATAGGTCTGTTCACCACAATGGCCTTGCACTCCTTTCTGCTTTACATTCTTTTAACAAAACAAACAAATCAGACAGCTTATGCATTTGGAATGCTTCATCCTCACCAGTAACACAAACAACGATTTATTTTAGGATGTGAGCAAGGTTGCCTGTTGCAAAAGGATTTTTTAAAAATGTGCTAGAAGTGATTTGAAAGGCTCCAGAAGTTGAAGGATAGAAAGAAGATGAACTGGAAAGATAAATGGAAAAAGACAATAATCAACTAGAGAAGAGAAAGAGGCAATTAAATTAGGAGGCAGTATTCAAGCAAATTAACAAATGAGAAATAAAAAAGAAAAAGGGTGTGGAGCGTTATTGCTCATCAGTTTTGAAAGCCACACAAGGAAAGCTCACTCGATGAAGCATTCAGCCTCTATCAACCACCTCATTTTTGACTAAACTCATTAAGAAAAAAAAAGTAGAAGTACCCGTCAGTCTCCGCATCTAAGCATTACCAAAGCGCTGGATGAAAGACATTTTTACAATGCTTCTACAAGGATCACAGCAATTCGCATGAATGATTACAAGGCCCTGAAACACAATTACTATTCAAGCAAGCCCTGCATGAGTCAGTGTGTCTGGTTATACTGCACATGTTTGCCTTGTTTGTTTTTGTGTAAGTGAGTGCAGCATGATCAGTGCTAGTACTGCGGATAATTAGCAAAGAACGAGCCAAAGTCCCAAAACAAGATGCTTAATATCAAAGTCGTTTTGAAACATCACTGCTATTCTTACTGTTACTAGTATTACTATATCTTTTAGCATAAGCATTGCTTCCATAGTTAACCATCATTGTTGATGATGTTAATTAAACTAGCATTTTTATGTTACAAACAATGATATAATTATTAGCAATGTTTAATAATCATTAGTAATTACATTTCTATGTCATATTTCATGGAACATAAAGTATTTAATTTATTAACAGTATATTATGATTGCATCATGACCCTGTGACTGTGCTGCTGACCTGCCCAGGATGTATCCTGCCTCTCGTCATATGAGAGATCCAGCTGCCCCACAACCCTGAACTGAATAAGTAGTTAGGAAAATGATGGATGAATGGATGGAATCGCATCATAGAGGTAGAAACAATTACACTAAACCGCAATATGTATTTTTTAATGATGAGCAAATGTTTTTGTTTTTTTTGTGATAAAGGTTTGTTTTTTACTAATCAGTAAACTTGTCCTCAGTCACAACATCAAAAAGTCCATACTGCTGTTTTGTTGAAGTGCCTGGTCTGTCAGAGATACACACAATGGTGTTCTTATCACCTATCACGGGATTTTGTTTTTGACATTTTAACACACTGGGAGTTTCATTTTTCAACATGCAAGACTATTGTTGTGAAAGCAAGACTAACTCAGATCCTGATCTTGTAAATGTACGTCAGCAGTCCTGGTGTTTAAACCGATCCAAACACTGAGCGAAAGTTAAAGAAAAAAGCAAACGAGTAACAAAGCTACACAGTTCATGAACAGAAAGTGGACTGTGAGCTCCAGGATCCGATTTCATCACACCAACTGCATACGTAAAACATCATTTTAGACATGCCTTTCATCATAATACTAGTCATCCCAATGTTTTACAGATGAACTGCACAGTAGTAAACAACCATGTATAAAGTTTTAAAAGCATCAGTTTGACCTTTACAAGATAGTTTCCAAACCAATTATTATCAATTAATCACCATTTCATTTATTGCTAACTTAAAAACATTCTAAATAATTTATCATTTAATCACCGTCGCCCTGAATCACTCATCTGTAATAAAAGGTCTCTTTGTATACTACTAATATAAGACTTCGCTTTTTCTGATGAATGTTTTTTTTAATAATGTTATATTTCTCTAAGCCGAAAAAGGGTGGAAGTGCTTGCAATCAAACGGGCCAAGAGCTACTTGATCACAATATCAAGAATAGTGGCTTTAGAATACGGCATACCTTGCTCATATTCCTCTCATACAAGGGATATGAAAAGTAATTAATAGGAAAAAAGGGAAACCTAAGCAAATTCAATGAAGGCCTATGTTTGTTGCTGTTGTGTTGCTGCACAATCACTACACGCAGTAAACAGGAAAATAAGTTTAGAAAACTTCAGAACTAATTAAAAATGGCCAACGTCATTGTACAGTAAGCAAGGTCGGGTATTGTTGATCAGAAGTATAGATGTGGTTCTGAAAAAAAATTAAAAAGAGCGACATTCAAAGGTGGGCTCCTAGCATTTTTATCCACTTGTGTCCTCCTTGATTTGAAAGGAAGGTGTCACAACACTTTTGAAAACACACACTCACAGATATGTGTGTGTGTGTGTTTTTCTTTTAAACCAGTTTCCCTGCTGAACATGAGAGGCAAACCTTCCTGTCTTCGAGCTTAAGACACCGTGGACTGTATAACGCCTCAGGCCATCCAATTCTGGCCCATTTTACTGTATCAATAACAAAGTGAAACCTCTAAATGAGAGAGATCAAGCACTCCTCTGATATTATCGCGATTACTATGTGCACATAATAGTAAAGAGGGGTGTTAGATGGTTTTAGATCTGGTTTGCTTTGGGGAGGAAAAGGGCAAGCTGAGGCACGCTGGGAGACTCCAACCCTTTCCCGTGTTGGAGGTGTAGATCAGAGGAGCAGCGGAGAAAGGGAAACCTGTGTTTTCACTGATTGATACTGTGATCTAACGAGTGAGGGATCTGTCAGTTGTAATTTTAGATGTTCAAAGATCTTCTGGAGAGGAAGTTTTCAGAAAAAGAGAGAACAAAATGGTGAGCAAATGTTGTTATTGCTTTATGTGGAAGGGAAACTGAGTAAAAACTGCATCACTTCTGTGAAAAGCTAGAATGAAGATGCAGATGCAGTTGTGTTAATGTATCACTTCAAACAAAAATGTGGGGAGAGATCTGTGACATATTCACTCATCTAGATAGCTCTTAACCCTGCAACAAATGAGGACCTTTGCTAAAGTTTTAAAATCTGTTATATTAATGGAAGACAAACAGTTCACCAATTGTAGGACTAGAAAATGGACAATATGGAAAATGTGTTTGAAATAAATAAATAAATGTTCCACTATGTGTTTAGACAATTTCTCTAACTCATTTAAGCTTATAAAACTCACCCAAAGCCCTTCAGATGAAGCCAAAAAACAATGGTTACCCACCCAAAGCAGCGTTGTTTCTTAGATGTATATAGTTATCTTCCAGTTAGCTACACAGAATGTTTATAAGTGGAAGAGCAGCTTTACTCCACAGCCTGCAGCTTCGAATAAAAGGCAAGGCTGAAATGTAAAGATTCTGGCCCACTAGTGGTAAAACATGCACACACATACACACTGAAGACCTTTTTCTTACCGTCCTGCTCTGTCTTGGTCAGCTCGACGAGCTTCTTCTGTTTCAGTGTGTCCACCACGTCTGCCAGGCTCCCTTTGCGGCGCTCTGGCGTCCCAAAGGCGAGGCCAATCACAGGCTCCCCGCGATCCCTTGGACACTCCTCTGGCTTGGTTGGAGAGGTAGATGTAGTCCGGTAAGAGTAGACTGAGCCACCTTTACTGCTTTCATTGTCCTTGGAAGAAATAGAAAATGAGAGTTCAAACCCATGAGCCATAGAAAGTAATTAAGTACTGCATATCTGTGAGAGGGCATTTCAATTCATGCAACAGTTTATTTTTAACACAGCTCAGACAAATGCATCCCAAAGCTCTTTACTGTATCCCTGTAGTGCTATTTGGGAGTGAGCCTGTACTTTATTTGCTCTACCACGCTTTGCCTGGGCACGGGTCAGCTGGTGTGACATGCCAAATGTCAGGTTTAGGATTGCATTTTGCTACTGACAGAATATGACGAGCACAGTACTTGATCTATCTGTCATCAAAAACAACATGGTGATACTCCATTACATATCTTTATACTGCCGAGGTCACATGTGTATAATCCACTGAGACACACTGTGAGAAGGCCAAGCCTTGCAAGTGTTTTTTCAGTTGAGGGTGCTTACATGTAAAGAGCAGCATGACCGCAGACACATGCAATCTGGTGCTGGTGGAAGTGGATTTGTGGAATAATTTAAAGCCAGTAAAGTGTTATAGTAGTTTGAGAAAAACCTTGATTTGTGTCTTTAATAAATTCATAATATATTCATTAATTACACATCGAGGTTTAACCCTACAGTCATACACAGACATCTCGGGTGATGCATATGATTTTTTATACCTCTCTTTAGAATAAGAATTAATTCCTGTTATGGTCAAGGTGACAAAAATCAGACCTTTTGATAATGAATAGAATAGAATAGAATAGAATAGAATAGAATAGAATAGAATAGAATAGACCTTTATTGTCATTGTACATTTACAATAACATGATGGGTGCTGGACACCAAATGTGCAGGAATAAAACATAAAAAGTAAGTCACCAGCAATAAATAATAACCAGGAGAAATATATAAACACAAGAGAGAAGCACACATTGGAGAACAAAGTGCTTGGAAGCAGTGCAAAAAAAAGAGTTGGTCTGAGTATACAGCTCATGTGTGAGTGGCCTGAGTGATGGGGTGATTGGTGAGGTGGGTGGGCAGGGGTGGGGTGTGAGGGGGATAGTGTTTATTGACAGTCCGAATGGTTTCAGGGGAAGAAACTGTTTGTGAGTCTGGAAATGTGGGACCTGATTGAATTGAGGTGCCGACCAGAGGGCAGCGGGTCAAAGAGGTCGTGGGCGGGGTGCAGGGAGTCACGTGTGATGGCCCTGGTTTGCCTGAGACAGGAGGAGCTGGCGATGGCCTCCAGGCGTGGTAGAGGACAGCCAATGATTTTTTTGGGTGGTGTTGATTACCCTCTGAGAAGGCTTCCTGTTCTTAGTAGTGGCCCCTGCATACCAAACACCAGTAGGAGGGCACACTCTCCACTGAAGAGCGGTAGAAGGCAGCAGCAGCTTCTGGTCCAGGTTATTCTTGCTCAGGACACAGAGGAAGCGCAGCCACTGTTGGGCCTACTTTACCATTGTGTTGGTGTCATCGACATACTTGACGATGACGCTGGTTGGGTAGGTTGGTGTACAGTCATATGTATGCAGGGGGGATTTTTAGGTGGTCCAGTTTGGTAATGAGGATGTCTGGTATTATGGTGTTGAACACATAACTGTAGTCCACGAAGAGCATCCTCATCTAGCTCTTCCTGTTCTCCAGATAGCTCAGTGCTCTGTGAAGGGTGATGGTGATGGCATCCTTGGTGGAGCACACGGGGTGCGGGGAAGGGGTGGCCTCAAACTGAGCAAAGGTGTTGAGCTCCTCTGCAAATTTGAGGCTGCTGTCGTGGGTTGGGGGCTCTGGCTTTTGTAGTTGGTGAGGGCTTGGATGCCTCTCCACACTTGGAGGAAGCCCTCTATCCTCCTCCTGTAGGTCTCCTTGGCCTGTTTGATGTCCCTGCTGTCCACTGTCACATTCTCTACATAGCACTTAATGTAGAAAGGGACAGACTGAGTGAAGGTCTCCAGGTCCTGCTGTTCAAAGATTGACCATGGACCAGATCAAAACAGTCCTGTAGCTGGACAAGAGCATCATCTGGCAATATTTTAATGACCTGGGTGCTTGGAGGAGTTAGTTTCCTGAGGGGGATGTAGGCAGGGGTGCGGAGCAGAGAGAGGTGGTCAGAGTGTCTTAGGCTGTCACTCTGTAGCCATGCTTGATGTTGCTGTACACATGGTCCAGTCTACTGTCCCCCCTGGTAGGACACTTAACATTTTGGTGGAATTTGGGGAGTACGGATTTCAAACATGCCTTATTAAAGTCCCCAGCAACAATATGGGCACCCTCCAGGTGCTCTCTCTGCTGTTTACTGATAATAAGTCGGAGGTGACTGAGTGCTGAGCTAACGTTATATCTGATGGGTTTTTGTCGTTTATGGTGCATGACCCCAGCGTGTGTGTCCCACTGCTGTCTGCTCTGCAGGGTTATGAGTTAAGCAAGAGGCACAAGGACTCTATAATTATCAAGAAGATAAGCCCTTCAGGATGACCACATTGTCCCACACAACAGACACTTTAGCACAGGTGCTCTAACACTGGGGTTATTTCTGGATGCTTTCTCCTCCTCTTACAGAGTGGGGGGATCTCCAAGAACTTTAGGAGGCTTATGTTTCAAAGACAAGGGGCTTTGGCTAACAGCGGGATCTTAAGATGCCCTTGAAATGGCTCCAGGAGGCTCTGTTGTGCACTTTTGTCTTTAAGCGGAAGATGCCTCTGTAATGAGGATTACAAGATAGTGTGTCACTCACGGATTGTTCAGGTGTGTTGGCTTTTTTTCCAGGTCTGCTCAAGAGTTATACAAGCAGGGTGGTGCAAGCTGTAATGTTTGATGCTCAGATCAGAACCTTGAATCACAAAGTTTTAAGTTGACCCTCACTGTTGGAGGCTGGTGAGGCAATGAAGTGAAGAAGGACGTAGTTTTACTTTCTCTGTCCACAGCACGGGGACCTCCCATGTTTCACTGGCCAGTGGCTGTTTTGGGCAGTGTTGCAGCTTTACCTTATGACTGAATTTAAGGATCGAACATATTTTTTCAAAAAACTTTTACAGTTTGAAACATTGCACTTTGTTACTTTCTGACCCAGCACTACCTGTCCTCTTTCAGAACACTTGAAAAGATTATTTCTTTATAGGTTCTCACCAGTGTCCTGTGCTGGTCCATGAGGGACAACGGTCACATATGTGAGTGTGTAAGTTGGAGAGAAAAATAGAGAGAAAAAAGGAAAAAATATAGAGCGAAAATTCAAATATTCATGAAAATTTTTGCCTTCAGGCAACTTTGAAGTCTGATACCGATGTTAAGTCGACTTTTTGAATATTGTTATTAATGAATTACTGCATTTACAGCTGTTATTATGCACTAGACATGGGTCAGTATAACTGAGTAACAATTTCAAAACATCTAAAGAGCCATAATCATGCTTCAGTAACACAAGTAATTTAAAAAAATGGGACATTTCTCGGCAAACTATTCAACTCTACCACAACAATGATAGCAAAGGAAACTTTCCCCTTTCCTCAGAGGGTGAAGCACATTTTGTCCATTAGGGACCCACAGAACCTGAAGCCAAGTAACTAACACCTTAACAGACACACTCAAACACACATACAAACACACACACCAAAGCAGGCTGTGGAGATGAGAGGAGGCCAGGGGTATAACTCTCTAAACGAGATCCCTCACTGGGCTGCCTACAGCACCGCCTGTAGCACACAGGCCAGAGAGAACTACCAGTGAATGCGTGCGTGGGTGCTTTCTGTGTGTGTATGTGTCCACTACACCTTGTGCACACTCAATAGTGCACAAATATCACTATGCATGAAAATTTGCACACCCTATGTATTCCTGCATATGTTTTCACGAGTGTTTTATGATTTGTGAGCCCCGAGTGTGTACTCTGTGCACACACCCACATTTGTGTGTATCTGAGTTATAGTAATACACAAACTCTCAGGATAAGATGTGGTCAGTTTCTCAGCTCTTGGCCTAATTCACTTCTCACCATCACAGCAGGACTGACATTCTCCCACTCAGCGTCTGTTGGTTTCTCTCTGATTGGCTGCAGTTCGTCTGGGTGGGACTGGTCATGCAAAGAAGGTGACACCGTCTCCTTTGGGCCGTCGTGCTCATCACCAACCCAGCCTGCACTGTCCTGACCAATCACTTCCGCTTCCTCGGGCGGTGGATGAAAGGGAGGCGTTGCTCGCATGGAAGACATCATTCTGGGAACAAAAATGAAGGGTTTAACTTTGGTTTATGAACTACAGTTATATCAACCAGGATGGACGCTCACTGAAGTGACACATAAACAGCTGCAGACTAGTGCTGCTGTTCTCACAATGATAAAGACTAAAAGATATTTGTCACCAGCCAGACTAACACCAAAACCTTCCTGGAAGCCGTGATGCATTTTCTGTGGAAAACTGCAAACAATGACACACCAGCACGGGAAAATAGAGCAGTGTTTTGTTACATTTTGTTTTGACAGACATTCCTTTCATAACAATATTATCATGATTGGACTCTCCTTAAGTGCTGGAGGTTGGTTAGTGTAAATTAGCAGTATCATCAGTATCAAACAGTACCAAAAATGCAGTTTTCTACTTTTAGTGTGTTAAATAATTTTAGATTTTATTTTTTCCACCACTGACTGCACAAAAAAAGCCACAAAACACTGTTGGATAATTTCACAACCATGCATTTGAATCGATAACTCAAAGCCACAACTTTATTTAAATGCAGAGACATGAATGTGAAATATGTAATTATGGTTTAGTCACACACAAACAATTTAAAGTACATATCATATTTTTGGTATTTACTCAGGCACTCATGCAGCGCGACTAACATGTTTTCATCCTGAATGTACATGAAGCGTGCAAACACACACAAATCCACACTCGTGGGGATAATCTATTAATCTATTATGCAGCATCAAGGCCTCTCATCACCTCGGAGCTGTTACAGAAGCAGACGCTATAGGCTGCCGAGTTTAAGTGGAAAAATCTCACTTTTTTCTAATATAAGTCTTAGATTGAGTCACCAGGCTAATGCATCATTTCCTGTAATGATTTCCTTTCATTTGACTGTACTTGTGACGACATTTACTGACCACAGTGAAGCCCTGCCTTCTTACTGGCTTAGACGAAAGGAGGTCTAATCTAAACACGGGCTCACTTGTCCTCAACATATATACGAGTACACACAAACGCAAATACACTAAATACATAAACAATTCTACATTAATAAACACAAATCTAAACTAAACTGTTAGGTGACAACTGATGGATCAACCTGCTCTGAGCTGCTTTTGCTGTGATTACTATAGCCGGTGCCACCCACCCTTCCACACACATGCACGCAAATGCATACGCACAGCTTCAGTGAAAAACTGATTACTACTTCAGCATCAGCTGCTCAGTAAGTCAGAGCAGGCTGTCTATCTCTGATATACGCAGCCTCCTGGGTGCTCTTAAGTGTTACGTCTGACCCTCAGTCAAATGTCTGAAAGGGCGGAGCGGGGGTGCAGTCTGAATACATGAGGAGGGAGAAGAAGATGAAAAGGTATTTAATTGATAGAAGGAGTTAATAAAGAGTGAAATGAATTGAAGGAGCAAAAGAAAAAAAAGAAAAATGCAAAGACCGAAAAAAGGATGGAGAGGACAGGAATGGGAAGCTCAGTTCCAGCGCAGGTCCAGACTGATTATTTGAGAACTGAGAAAACCGTCCATTTGTGTTTGCATGTACAGTCTAGCTGAGTGATTTGCTCAGTGAATGTGAGGGTCGTAATGTTCAGTGCATGTTGTCTCTTACTACTTCTGGTGGAACGCAGCTTCCACCAACTCTGTGATGCAGGAAAAATTAGAGGAGGGTGGATAGTGGCATGCTGTAAAAAGTGAGACCTGAAAACATTAAGAACCATTAATAGTCCATGATAGACTGAAAACCATCAGAAATACAATGTAACTAATTTTACTGGGAAATTCTCATTTATGTTCCCTTTTTCTTGTTACTTTTTACTTTACTGAACCTTATTATTGCAGTTTTTACTGCAGTAATGAAATGCAGTTTATTTGCTGCATGCAGGTTAATCCATATATAAAATTCTCATATTTTTAGTGCTTACTTTAGCTTCTTTAAAAAAAAAAAAAAGCTTTCAAACTCAATTTTAAGTAGGTCTGACGAGCCTTCTTTACAAGTAATCCAAGTTTCAAAGTACTTTTTTTTAATTTTTTACAACTGGCCAACAGTGTCATCCATTCACAGCCAGATTTAAATTTAGTAGAATAGCGCGGGGTTTGGATTTCTCAGGTCTTCTTACACGGCGATATGAGTGTAAGAACCCAGACCACCAACAAACAACAAACCATAATCCACGATCAACTCATGGTATCCAAACTGGAGCGATGAGAGAGCGATGGGCAACTGGGGAGGGAGACTACAGAAGACAGCCTATATTTAGCTGACAATATTGCTGGTGCTGTGTTTATGAGGGAGCTTAAGACTTAGTTTCTTGGAACTGGTGTCTCATATGGCCAGGAATGCCCAGACTCTTAACTGCCAGTGATTGGGTTTCTCCATGCAACAGTACAGGGGTTTATTGGTAAGCATGGCAAGCAGGCCTTTTGTGATTAGAGCAAGAAAACGGTGTATTTCATGCACTGAACATTAGACAGAGTAGCATGCTATACCAAAAAAAAAAAAAATGCTGATTACTTTAGTGCATGATAGAAATGTGCCTGATTTTTTTCATTTTTTTACATTACCTTCTAAAGCTACACTATTTCATTTTTGCAAAAAAAAACATCACAGTGAAAGAAAAGTGTTGAATAATGAAGCCAGAATGGAAGAAAAACAACAACTAGACATTGCAGAATGCCAAGAGATGCCAGAGAAAACACCACCAGGAACAATGAGTTGTTACATGTGATCATTTTTCTTTGCGTCACTGTTTTCTAAAGACAATAAGAGATTTAGTGAGTTTGGTATATTTTTTAGGCATGTTAGACAGCTGGACATGACAGTATATGTTAAAAATCAATTATGCTCTATAACTAATAACTAATCCTTGTTGTCTTTGAGCTGTATGGTCATAGTCGTCTGAGATTCTCAAAAAATATGAAACTGTACATTTATGTGTCCTAATTTAAAGAAGATGCATTTTTTGGGGGGGTCTTGACACGACTCATTAACAAAATGTCGCCTCTTTCCCTGTTGACATGTAGGCAGAAACTGAGTTATTATGGCTGAAAAGAAAAATCCTTCCCCCAGTGAGACGGACAAAAAAGACAGTCTTCCTATGCTGAGGCCCTCTGAGGAAACAGTAATGTGATGGTAATGTTACACCAATACCTGAAAAACAAATTCATTTTCACACGCATCACTCCGAGGCTCTCCCAAAGTCTTTTCATATTGTCAGACATCTAGAAAAACATCAAGACTTTCCCCTGGAAACGGTTCTCCTGTCTGAGATGTTTCTTGGAAAGTGATACTGGTGAGATTGCCTGTTTGATAACTGAACAGAGCATGCACTGTTGAATGAGGAGTCTTAATTTTTCATCCTCGTGCATTTCTGGTTTTTCTGCTTTGTTTTCCTTGTTTGCTTTTGTTATTGTTGTTTTTGTTTTTTAATGTGATTCCAGGAAAATCCATCCAACAAGCTGTTAATAGCCTCATTATTAAATCTATGTAATATGCACGTTTTTCACCTACTGTCTTTAATAATCACAATAAATGTATGCCCAGCAATTTTACCTCCTTTTTGGTTTATGGTCCTTTCTTTCCTTTGCTGTGGATGGAAATTTTTACAACCTTTAGCTCTCAAACGCACTCAGCAAATAAAGTGCTGCTGGTGGACAGCTATCTAAGTCTCCTTCTAAAACGTGGACAGTAACTTAGAATCCCTTTGTGTGTGGAAGAAAAACGAAAACCAGGGTCGGTATTTGGCAGGAAAGCGTTGTTCAGATCTGGCCTGGAACCTGGCGACTTGGCAGAAACAATCAGGCATTGTGGAGCGTGGACGGAGAGGGACCTGTGACAGATGAGAGCGGGAGAGAGAGGGCCCCCTCTTAGAAAAACAGTACACAAAGCGCCATTCAGAACCCAGGTCCCTTCTGCCACTTGTGGAGCTGGAGAAGGGCTCCGACAAAGGCCCCCAACTCGACCAATTGGGTGTAAAATCTCCAGCCGTCCCAGCTTTACAGAACTAAGGAAGTGGGAAATACCAAAGAGACAGAGAATAAGAAAAAAGGGAGAAAAAAATCAGGAGAAAGAAAATAAGGACTTTTCTTGGAATTGTTTGTCTTTTGGACAGGCCCAACAAGAAAATAAGGTGAAAGAGAGAAAACCGAAGATTTTAAATAGAACACTGAGGCCCTTCTCCGAGTCTTTCTCTGCAAGAAAGATGACATTATCAATGGCATTCTCACAATACCATTTTGCAGGTTTTCTCCATCATGTCTACACGTTATATGCCAATTTTAAACTCATCAAAGTAACGCAGGGAGACGTTTGCAGAAAAAAAGTGCTTGATGCTAAGAGCAGAGCAGTGGGCTAGTTTAGCCATGATGTTTAGCATTTTATTGGAGTATTAAACCACATTGTCATTAAAAGTTCTCGATTACACATGGAAAACTGTAGAAGCCATACATTTCAAGCTTCTCAAATAAGACTGTAGATACATGTTTTTTTATCAGCCGTTTACTGTTAGTTTGTCCTTTCTGTAACTTTTTCGTCACATTTTTGTCTCTCCAGAAACACTTAGGTCATATTTTGTAAAGTTTTTGTGCACTTCTGCAGCGTTTTTTTCCTATTTTACGATGTTTTCTTAAGTTCCAGTTAGTTTGATCTGGCATACGTCAACACGAAATTCTGCATTAGCTTTCCAATAGAACATTCTCGTAATGAAATAATGACATTAAAAGTAGATGTAATATAAAATGAGTTGATATGAACCAGAAATATTCCTTAAAATTCGTGGACCCTTAAGAAGCAGATTTAACAAACAACAAACAATATCCAAACATACTTGATTTTGTTAGTTTGCTTTGTTGAAAACATGAGAAATTGTTTAGTGACCATCAATGAAGTTCGTTGAGAATTCACAGGTGTGAACGGGTAATGTGGTTTCTTTCACTGGATAAATAAAGAAAAAGAGGGAGAATTGGACTTGTATGAGAGCAGCTCCCCCAACTCCTAAATCTTATGTCTGTCTGGACTCTCATTAGATCATCGCAGAGTGCTGCAAACAGAGGGCACTGTCATAGGTCAGACATGTGGAATGTGAACACACATGCTGCCCTGTTTTCTCCCAGAGATTTCTCATCATGGGTCTTTTGCCCAAAATAGAAAAGTTCAATAGCAGCAGTAGTTACCCCCCCCCCCCAAACCAGCCAATTTCATCACTGGCTTAATAGCAAGAAAAGCAGTTTTGTTTTCTGAAACTCCAACTCATTGGATTTCGCTTACAGAGGCAGCTCTGTAGCCGCGCAGCCAACAAGTAGCTGTTCTATTTCACTGCTGTAGTTTCGTATCACACGCAAAGGCAGGTATTCTCTGACCTTTTCATGACTTAGGTGAAACAATGAAAGAAGGTATACAGTGGGCGGATGCTGTGCATGAATGTTGGGTCCCAACAGTGTCTGCATCAATCAGCCATCACAGCCAAATCCTTCCACAAATCTCAGGTAAATAGAACTTATTGTGCGAGTATGTTACACTGAGCGGCTCTGTGTATTTACCACGTCAGAAAATATTTACAACCACAAGGCACTCAGAGGGGAAGGGTAGAAGAAGCATTTAAGCAAGGTACAAAGTACAAGTTTAGCTCTTATTTAACAGACTGGTGTGATTCTAAGCTGTAAGAATATAATCTAATAGTTGAAAGAAAGTTTTTTAAAATTTCTAACTTTATTTAAACAATGCCATTTGCCTCCGTGAGGGCAGATGACATCAATTTTTGTCCGCAACAGACACAACATGTTCCCTGTTTTTTCATTTAATTGGTTTAACAACTTGGTGTTACACAAGTGGTGAAGATGTTGGTATACAGTTTACATACCGGTTATGCAATAGTTTGCAGGCAATGTTATAAATGTTTTTTTAACAGTGCCAACACAGAATTTCCACACTTGCTTTCAATTTAGAATCACAAATGAACACAAAGAACACAGGGAAAACCCACACAGGCACAGGGGATAATGCTGCCCAACTAACTTACATAGAAAACATTTTATTTCTATCACGTCTGGAAATAGATCATTCACACAATACTCTACATGTACCACTGGGAAATGGCCTTATTAACCTCTGATTGGCTATATGGTGTAGTTTGTCGTTTTTACCTTCAGTAATATGGTGGGGATGTTATTAAACTGGTTCCACACAGTGAGATCAGAACTATAAAATGTTCAGTCTGTCAGATGAGCCACTGAAAATTAATAAAACAAAAACAAAGACAGAAAAGGAAGATTTGGTGGATTTCTATCATTTAATTGGCATTAACATGCCATATCAGGTGCAATATGTTCATATACAATATATTTTAAAATAATGTTAATGATATAAAATGTTAAAATAATGTAATGTAATGTTAAAAAAATGTTTCCAAGTATAAATTTACACAAAAAAAAAACAAGAAATCCTTCCTACTTTATGAGAATGTGGAAAGAAAATATTTTGATACTCCCCAGCATGAAAAAATGCAGTTTAAGGATTTCATCCGTCATCATGGACACCTGGAGCAAACACAGGGTTTGATGCCTCCATTAGTCCTGCTGATGTAAAAATCTTAATCAAAGCCAACGATGGAACGGTTACCAAATTATGAATGCATCGTTTGTCAAGTGGGCGTAAACACACTTCATTATGCTCTGGGCCTGTGTGTTCGGCCTCTGTACCTCGATGATGCCGGACTAAAACCGCAGACCCCCAGAAATCCAGAAGTGGCCTTAGTGACCAACACCCTCCCTTGTGCTTTTTATTTTTCCTGGCATGTGAACACACCCCTAGGTAACACAAATACAGTACACATATACATTTATCTACTTCATGGCAACGATACAGCGTAAACCAATGAAGAGACCATTGAAAACCAAAGTCAACACTCAGTGGCTCAAAGGGACTGTTTGTGTGCAGCCCCTCGCTCACAGTAGTTAGAAGCCCTGGTCAGTGTGAACATTTTCTGTTCTAAGGTATGCCTCATAATATGTCGCATTAACAAAGTCAAACAGCGGACGTAATTATGCCTAAAAATTTATAATAACAAATACTGAAGGATTATAGAAGTACAAGGTATCTGTATAAGTTGGAAGCCTCCAAAAACTATTCAGAAACAGACTGTTTAATGAAGCACAATGTGAGGAATACAAAGTAAAGTGTCTTTTTAATTGCTAATCATGCTCAAAGGTGTAATTTCTTGTGAATATATGCATGCATATGCATATGTATTATAAATATAAGGCCACATCCAAACGCTGAATCAAAACTATGAGTCTGAGTATTATGTAACTTTTAATAAAACTGAACATTCATAAACGAGCAAACCTATCAGGTATTGAAATATTTTATAGTCAGTGCACACAAAGGTGGAAACAAGGCTTACGTTATGATGGCAATTACTTGAGGACCCTTGAAAACCAACACACTTTTGTTTCTGTTCTGCTCATTCGTTTAAATGTCTACACCAGCATGCGCTCGTCTATGATCTCTCTTTCTGCTGACCTCTTTACACCTTTGATTTGTATCAGCTTAAAGCACACACAGCTTGCCATTTGACAAACACCTTATGTGAGGTATTATGCTACAGTATATATCTGCGTGAGCTGATGGCACTAATTGAAGCTGCCAATTACCTTTGACCTCTGGAAGACACCGGAAACCTTTCACCCCTTTGGGGATGAACATAACTCCACTGTGATGCACAAATAAGCTTGTTGCACAAGTTTTAAGCCTTGCTATGCTTTGACCTCCGCATATAGTCACTGAGAAGCTGTAAAGAAGGGTGAATCCAATTATCTTAAGAATATAGACAAAACCATAAAGTCTTTCTTTTTAAGGAAGAAAGCCATTAACTGTACTTGAACTCATCCTTAAGAACTGAGTCAATATTAAAGTGTTTCCCTCTGCACAGATGCAACTGGGTGTGGTTAAAATATCTCAGAAGAATGCAAATATATTTACTAAATCAAATACATCAAGGAGATTAACCAATCAAATAGGGTTCATTTTCCAGTGGATTAAGTTTCAAAAGTATATTTCAGGGTGACAGCGGCAGTACAAAGTTATCACAGAAGCTTGTGGCGATACAACAGCTGCCCTCACACATGAGTGATCACATTAGCCCAGAGGCAAGCAGCAGAAAAAAGCTTTAATAAGTAATTTTAGGACTCGAGGGTCTCGCTAAATTTGAGAACAATCATCAGACACGCTCAAACATGTTCAGTGTTCTTCAGTCCTAATTTACTGCATTGGTTTACCCTGTTCAAAGTTATAATTCATAAATTGTTGACTTAAGAGGATATAATGGTCCCGAAGAATTCAGGTCTCAGAAACAAGAGAGAATTCTCACTTTACATCACTGATATGAAGTGCCAAAAAAAAACGCTGAAAAATGCTCTTCGTTAGGAAAAAAAGTCACAGCAATCCTAAAAAACAGTAAATGTTCATAGCGACTTTAAACACAAGGGTGAAAAGACATAATCAGCGCTAATACCCAGATACAGTGCTCTGAAAAAGGACCGGACGATCTCAATTAGTGACAAAATCCATTTGAGCAGATTTTCACCAATAGTATTTTTTTAAATGCTTCCAATGCTTTAAATGCTTAGATCGTGCCATTGTAAGGGAAAACCAAAATCCTTTAAAACTTTGATGCAAACAAAAGAATTAGAATCAAACAAGCAGCTCTAGTGTGTCACATCATCTGCAGGAGCGTCCAAACAGGTGGCTTTTAGAGCACCCGGGAGGCGCGAAAGCCTGCTAATCCTAGATTAGGACTGACAAGTCGTTTCACTGCATGTCCCCATTGTAATCCCAGTTGCCTCTCTATCCGCTGACAATGAGCTTTGTTCCCTATCTGAGAAAGAGCTTTGACGATTTGTTAGCATGAAATGAATGCATTATTCAGACGCATGCTACTTTCAGTCAGTCAATAAAAACATAGTTTTATTCAATTATTAACCATTTTAAATGCATAATGTGTACAGATGGCCCTGCCAAGTCATCTTTGCTAAGAACATGGGGTTTTATTTCAACTCATTTTGGTAATGGCTAACATGTACGCAACATGCAAGGAGTAAAAAAGCAAAGATGGTGGGAATGTGATTGCATTTTTAACGTATCAGATGCTCATAGATGCATGTAACTGAAACTGCAAATCCAAGAATATAAAAGCTTTACATTTTCCTAAAGTGAAGTTAATATTATGACTCTTCCGATTAAAGCATACATTGTGTGTCTTCCTCATCCTTTACAGCAGGGAATGTCTGTTCTATGTGCATTTGTGTTCCTCACATTAACACTGAAGGTACCAGGTACCAAATTTCCCACGTGTGGGACTAATAAAGGTTATCTAAAATCTTAAATAAAAGTAATCTTACCAACAGGGAAGTTTTCAGTGCTGTTTTTTGAATATTTTAAATGTTTCCTTCCTTTTTTTTCTTTGTCCAATTGTGTCATTTTTACACTGAATTTACAATGTGGCTTATTTTACAATAAAAAGCAGCAATAACAAAGAAACATTTCCTCAGTTATTTACTTTAACACTTTTTAAATTAAAAGGGAAATTTTAGAAAAGGAAATTTTTCAAACTTTTTTAATTACTAAATTTTTCTAAATTTACTTTCAAACTTGCTTGCCATCTGTTTTTTCATAAGAAAGGCTACTTTGTCTACATATGCAAAACCTCATGGTTAAATTGAACAATCAAAACTTAACAGGAACTGTAGAGGTCAAGTAGGGAAATTATTGGTGATACATATATATATAAAAAATATATATATTTCAATGTGTGTATTGTGTGTGTGGGAAATGATTTAAATGATAGTTATGCATGAAGTGATAGTTAATATTTGATACCTTGGATGAGCCAATAAACACGTGTATACTGTAGCAGAGAGAAATGAAATACTGAAGAGACAGCCCTGTAGCTGGTTTAGAAAACAGGCAGTAAAAAACTGAATAGGTCACGGTGGATTTTTTATATGAAGTATGTAAAAACACATATACAACTATACACAGCCACAGCCTTGGGTGTCGAGAGGTGTGCGTGTGTGCTCCAAGATCAGAGCCTCTTTAAACCACACAAAGTATCCATTGTCCTACCTTGCAGAGAATACACATTGTTCATGGCGCACAAGGCCTAACTTCAAACTAGGTTGTTAATCTGGCCAATCACAGCAGCCGATGTTCACAATGACTTAAGTCCTTGAAACAGGGCAAATATTTAATACTAAGGTGGAGTTAGTCGTTGCAAAAAGACTGATGTCAGCCGTGGACAGTCTATCAATTGTGCATAATATAATGAAATCCATCTTACATTTGTTTATCTGAAGGGCTAGTGGATGATATGAACATTCAGGCACACAAGCAACACGAGGCATGTTTTCAGTTAGTTTGGAATGGACAGGAAAAGGCAAGTATAGCAGTAAGAAACAGAGAAGAAGAAGGAGCTATAGCACGTCTTCCACTGGAAAGCAAAATAACCACGGGCAATGAATCAAAATAATTTACAAAAAGAACTTGGATTGGGTGGAGCGCTTTATGCGAGTGTGTAAATATCCCTCTCCTGCGCTCTCTGTTCGTGGTTGGACTGGAGTGCGACGGTTACTCGTCCAGCTGCTTGATTTTTATCGCATTAAGTAACATATCTGGACAAAGGTCTCATGGGACCCGCGCAAGAATTTCACAGTTGCTGGAAGGGAGCAATGTTTTTAATACGGCAGAGTTTCTTTTCTGCCTGGTGCCACTGGATGATTCTCGTCCTCTGTACGCTCGTTCTCTCTCTCTGTACAGCTGTTTTACTCTCCATCACAGCACTGGGCATGCAGGCTGTAAATCACAATTAGGGGCTTCATTAGATATGGCTGATTTATTAAGACCCAGGGCTTGTCTCTGAGCCTTTCAGCCATATATTAGCTAACTAAAAATCTCATACATAGTTATGAGACATGCTGTTTACTGTATGGCATATAGGGTCATATGCCAATAGACATTAATTATTGAGTAAGACTCCATAGGTTAAATTAATAGCATCCAGGCGATAAATCATTTGGATTTGTGTATTTTTCCTCAGCGACGCCTGTGTGGCACGCTTTTTTCCTGCATATCTGAGCGTGTATCTTTTTTATATAACAACAAACTGGCAGCAGCATCAAAAATCTGTCTCTATTATCAGCAAGCAAACCGGCATTTGAAAAGGAGCCAAGCATTTTGGAGCCTTATCCAAAGGCTTTAACAAACATGCTCTAGAGCTGCTCGCCCTCTTAAACACAAGCACATAAATTTGGCCTGCATTCATTTCCCAGTTACTTCAGTCTTAAGTGTCCCTGGTATACATAATACAGCATTGTTTTCCCCGTAAATTATCGCATTGTGTGTCAGCGTTTGTCAATTGCCTGAAAACACAAACCTCGATAAGGTGGCGTACATACTCTGAGTTATTTAAATTTAAATGTTCCGGCCTGCTATGCTTCGTCTGCCTGTGCTGAATGCCTAAACTTAGTAAAGTACATCAGAAAAGCATTGCGAAAACATCCTGAAACTGCTAATCAAACAACTTTTGATTTCGAAAACAGCCTTTCACAAACTTGGGCTGCTATCCAAAATCACTTGTGTTATTTCTTGTTCCTCCTTACATACCAGCATGCCTGCTCATCCCGTGTCACCTTATAGGCCGAGATAGTCCTATGATTAGTTACAGCTTGAACAGGTGAGCTTCAACTTGTTCAGACCTACTTATAGTGAAATCCTATTGTTAAGAATAGAAGAGGGTTAACAGACGCAGAATAGATGGGAAGAAGCAATAAAGAAAGTCTTGATTCCCTCAAAACCCTCACAGTACTTAAAAAGACGCTTATATCATAAGATCAGTCGGACATAGCCTAACTGCATATACTCGCCTGCAGGATAAAATGAAGCTAAACATCAGCTACAAATCTATGTCAGGTGAATGTGTGTGATGGAGTAACTCATGGAAGTCTTTAATTTTATGGAGCATTTGTAGCATTTTGGTTGAGTCAGTTTCTAACTTTTTTTCTTGATTAAAATGCTAACTATTATTGTTGTTTTCAAAATATAAAAACTGTAACATAAGCCAATCATAATTTCTCACCATCAAGTTTACAACGTTAGATGGAACCTGTGTATTTTGAGGCCCTTTGGTTTAAAAAAACAATTTCTGTCAATTAATTATTTCAACACCAACTACTCACTTATTGTTACAATAAGTGAGTAGTTAAGCTCCTAAGACTCATAAATGCATACAGCATTTAATGGTTACTAATCTGAGCACAGGCATGTACTTGGAAACTCAGCACATACTTTCTTCTCGCTGACTCTTGCTGCATAACTAATCGAGGGTGACAGAGAACAAAGGAGAAGATTAGAGGATTTAACGTGTGACACAGCCACAGGTCAGGAGGCGGTTTAGTCTCTAACTGTGATTATGGGCAGGCAGGTGTCATCGGAAGATGTAGCCAAAGACAGCGCATCTATGCCCCGCTGAACTGCTTGTTTCAGTCCCAGTGGGTCAGGCCTGCAGCACAGGGATGTTGTGTAGCTGGGTAAAACTCATATACATGCTTTAAACCACTGAAACTGTTTGACTGTGACAGCTCCAGTCAGTGTAAGCCTTCCTTTGGTACTAAATAAACATTCAAATTTACTCCAAGGACTCTTTTATTACAGTGAAAGGTACTGTCTTACTACTGCATGCCTAATACAATATGAATAACAAGCTTGTTATTTGTAAAACCGAAGCGACTCCTTGAACTTAAATTCTCATTTCAAAGTCCTTTCTGAAAACTTTCTGTGTACAAAGTCAGATGAATGGATTATGAGACGTGGCTCAGTTGTCAGCTTGTTGTCTCACGAGCTTTGAGAACATTTGTATCATTAGCTATAGTCGTCCAGCTACTTTATCAGCGTGGCCTCTAATTGCTCGACAGCACGGTTGATGTTGACGCTAACCAGGAGCGATGTCATCCATCCTCTCCTGCTACAATGGGGCTCATTGGATTAAGTTCGAGCAGGCTTTGTTAAAAGCTGGCGCAAATCTAATCAAGGAAGAGACCTCAATTATGCTAGCATGTACTTAAATGATCAGATCACTAAATTTGGAGGAGGGGGTTGGCCACTGCAGGAATGCAATCAGCAGCCATTAGGGCAAGTTAATTTTAGCTGATGGCAGCTTTCAAATGAGATGCAGGATTTTACTTTAATGAGAATACTGTAATTATGAGGCTGCTATGCTGTTGCGTGATGCTGCAGTGAACTGTATTCAGGGTCGCTTTAATTTTGATCGCAAATATAAAGCTGAGTCAAGTCTCTTAACGGCAAGTGTTAGCACTGCGGGAGAGCCATTGTTGCAGATGTGCTGTTTGCTTTTTGACCTTCCTTCTTTCCACCTACACAGTCAACACAACATTCAAACACAAGGTATTTAAAACCCACTGTTTTTAATGAAGTGTTGAAGGAAACCAAACAGCTGAAAAAAAAAACCTCATTCCAGCTACGGCATGTTCAAGAATGCAAAGAGGTAGAGAGGTATAGAAGCATATTGTCTGGAGAGAATAATACGCTGGATCACTGTGATCTAAGGACCCGGTGACATCTCCAGCAAAAACCACAACAGAGAGGCTGACCCTGGCCTCAGACCTCCACGACCCATGGCAGGTAAAACAGGAAGCAATCATTCTTAATGTCAGTGAGTTTGCTAGCACTCCTTAACAGGAGGCCTGAGGTCTGAGTGTAGCAGCAGTTACCAAAAAAAAAAAGATAGAAAATGGGCAAAAATGCATTGGAAACACTTACAGTACAGACACATATGCAAATAACAATGAGCAGGGTTCCTGTCCATTTTTTTTTTTTTTTTAGTGGAAATTTGCACATAAAAATTACACAAAACCTTTGACACCTTTTTTAATCTATGAAGAAATTCTTAAGTAGCAGCTGAAACACAAAGTGAATAATGGGAATAATGAAAGAGCTGCTTCATTTCACAACAGTTCAAGACAAGATTTGGATATCTGCAAATATTGAAATCTTTCTGTATATTGATGCAAAATGATTGTGTAACTTTTGCAGCAACAAATATTTAGGAATATTTTTTGCTGCAACTGCAGAAACAAACTCCCAAAATGATAAAGAGTTACTGATTACTAATGGAGCCAATAGCAGAGGAAATGCAAGAAATATTCCCGTGTGCTAAAGCTTTTTTCACAGACGCTCTCGCCACTCATCAGTAGTCTGCAGTTCAACTTTGCCAACTGTGTCTCTGATCCAAGGATTAAAGTCACCAGGCAGGATTTTCTTTTAACCAAAGCTTTATACAACGAGGAAGTGTTGCATGAAAAATTAATTGTCACACGTTAACAGAAAATTAGAAATACCAGAGTAATTCATTTCTCCCCATTTGATTATGAAAAATGACGAAGACAGCTCTTCATCAGTTATGAAGACTGTTCCGTAACTGTGATCCAAACATGACTACTGTGCATCTGTTTTCACATTCCCATCAGGAATGTGTTACATAGCCTGTAAGTGCTATGTAACACATTTAAGGCCACGCATATAACAAACACTTTGCTTTACGTCTGCTGGCTTGATGTTTAGTTATTACTGTATGGGAGATGCACAACTGGAGTGTTTGTTTTTTTGGACAAATTTGTTATGTATTCACTAATAGCTAAGAAGAACAAGCTTAGGGGTTATGATCCCCCACCATCCTGCCAACATCCTACCCAACTGCCAACACTGTCTACTGTTATTGCTGTGCGACCTCTTATTTCATCTAAAAAGTTCCCAACGTTCCCAGTTTCATTTTCACTCATGAACTTTGTTGGGAACCACACTGCTCACTCCATTTGTTTCCTCTCTGTTCCTTTACGGTTCTACATAGACAAAAACTCAAAACAAGATCACAAGAGAAAATCAGTTGGTCTTCTATTGGCAACAACCTCATTTAACTTGCTTTATCTAGCATCTAGCTTTAGTGAAGCTGATTAGCAGTCACTAGTTGATAACTGGTGACACTGGCCCACTGTGTGTGTGCCGTGGCTTCCATGTGAAGCAGGATGTGGATGTAAGAACCAGCTCGATAAATCAAAGGTTAAAATATAGATCCAAACTGAGGTCCCTCTCCTACACCTCCCTGCTTTCTCCCTCTGCCTGATCATCCAGCTTGCGCATTACCTCATCAGAGGAGGATCTGCCTAAAGCCACAGCGGTCACACAACAGACAAAAGCGCTCATCTCCAGGAAGCCGCTGCCGCTGCCTGTGGTTTTGGAGAGAGGAGAAGAGAAGGGAAAAAGTGACTAAGCCCCACGGCTCCTTTCTTCTCTCTGCAGACTTAGGGATAAACGGAGGGATAAAGCACAGGGGGAGATAATATTTAGAGCAGGCCCCATTTCAAGGGCAATAGAAGAGAGAAAGTGGGGTATGAGCTTGGGTGGTTTGGGAAGTAGCCACAAGGGTCGGTCTATAATGTTACTGGCAGAGGGCCTCGCACCATGGACTTATGTGTAAGTGGGGAGGAACTGCTGCTGGCTTGGCCCTGCCTTAAAGCCAGGGCTGCTGCAGCTCCATGAGCCGCTTCAAAGAAAACCAGATGGGCCTCTGATGGGATGTTGATGAGGCATGAGTGTGCAAAACACCAACGCACATGCGAGCACAAACACATATAGGAAACAACAACATACATAACACTCGCGCATATGTACTCTAGCAGTTCACTTCTCTTTTCCCATCCCAGAAAACGTCCTTTCAAGGTATCCTGTCCACCACAGGAAAGTCATATGTGAGGATAAATCAGAACAGTAAACTAACTGTCCAACTTGAAGAGGACACAACAGAGTTCTGCTAACATAAGATTAACGTGAGGTTAACTGCGTAATGTTAACTAAGCAACACTAAATGTTGTTAGATGCTGCCCATTAGCAGTAATGCAGCCGAGTTCTCACACAAAGCTAAAGTCAAATGTCGTGGAGCAGATAAGGACATTTTCCTGGGGGAGGCCAAACAGGTAACCTCAGTGGGTTCATTAGCTTATTAGCTCATTTGCTTACTACGAATCATCTCAACAGCTGCTTGCTGTCTGGTAACTTGTCTAACTCTTTGCAAATGACTTCTATTACAGCAGCTATGTGTAACAACAGAGCTCTGAACACAGGGCTATCTTTTTGCATAAAGTGGTTGAATTATTTTCCTGAACTCTTCCTTACTGCTCATTACAGCTCTGATTGAGATTTTCAGAAGACAACACTAATATCGCCTACAGCTTGAAATCCCGTGCTGTGGACATGTTGTGTCAGTTTATTTACATATAAGCTCTGATCCTAATTTCCTCATGGAAGATTAAAACATTCTGGATTCACAGAAAAACGAAGAAGAAAAATGTAGTTTTCCACACGCTAAATGTGAACACGCGATAATCGACATTATCCTGTTTCACATTTGGAGCACTGCCCAGTGACGCCACAGACACAGAACTGCTCTTCTGATCACTCGCTGGATATTTATAGCAAGTTAAGGCTTCAATTTTTGTAACTCAAGCACACAACATCCTCTTCCTTCCAAAGTCCTGTGAAACAAAGATGCCATAAATCATCGCTGTCACGACAGGATTGGTACCCAATAAAGACTGTGATTTTGTTACGAGGGTCCACTTGTCATCTTACCGGTATGTTATTGGATTTGAAAAGCAATTGCATGTTAAAAGACACAATAATTTGATTCTGAGTTTGCAAATCAGCTGATGAAATTAAGGATGTTTGATAGAATTATAAGCGAGCCTAAGTCACCTGGGTTTTTTTCCAGTCTTTATACAGTTCCTTACTCCAGTGCTTTTATCTATGATAAAAAAAATCTGTGAAAGGATTCCACAGATCCACAATATTGCTCCCTAAATTGCTCTAGATTGATAATTCTTTTTAGTTTAACCAAAGTGGTTCTTTCTTCTTTGATTTTTACTGGTACTTTGGAGGGATGAAGGGGTAAGTACACTCAGTAATCAATCCATCCATCTTCTTAACCACTTTCTTTTCTCTTCATCTTTCTTTCCATCTTTCTCTCTATCCTTCTTTCCATCCGTAACCTGGCTTATTTATCTTGTGACCTCTTGCACTAGTCCCATACGCAGGTAGCAAATGGCAGTTCTAGTTTGTGATAAAAGATGAATTATAAAAATGTTACTTTCAGCTGCTTCCTTATTCGCAAGGAGTCGCCACAGCAGGCAGCTCCGCAAGTTTGATTTGGCAGATTTCTACGCAGGATGTCCTTCCTGATGTAACCCCAAAAATGATTTATATGAGCCATAAACCAAGTATTTAAAACTAAAATGCTACAAGCCAGCAGGATACAGATTACCGCTCACAGAAGAACTCTGAAGAGTTTTCATGTACTCTGTTAGCGAGATTCTAGTGAGGATCAAAGAGGCCACTGGCTGACCTACCAGTGACACAAGGGGCACTAGACAGGGCCTTAATAGGTATTCTTAAACAGGAGGATTAGCCAGATGGTCAGATCACTCTTTTCTTCAACCTCTCCCATCTGTACATTTCATATGTCTCTGCTGAAAACACTGAGATCAGCCCCAGCGACTTCACCCGATTAATTTAGGCTAGTGTTACCTGTAGCACTATTTGACTCCAGATATAATCTTTATTGCTCACAGAGAGAAAGTCCATTAAAAGGCACACTGTAGGTCCCAGCAGCGAGAGGTTCCTGGAGTGATGCCTGTGGGAGCCTTTAAAAGACCCCTTTCTTCACCCAAGTGAAAGCGGCTATTGAGGGCACACAGGGCAGAACACTACCAGAAGTGGAGGTCTGCATTTGCTGTGAAACAAAATGAAAAGCAGTCTGTCTGTAGCAACGGAGGAGTGAGAGGTGGCTGACAAGCAAATAGCTGGATACAGTTTTGTTAACATGGGCTAGCATTCACACACACGCACACACACACCTCAGGTAACACAACCGCTGGTGCAAAACCTGGCATGTTCAAACACCAGCGAGAGCCGCTCTGTGCTGCTCTGCCAAAACAATAGTGTTTTCCCTGCAACAGCTTATCATCTGCCTTGTTACTGAAGCTGTTATCCGAGGTGCCAAGCAGTGGCACAAAATCACAAAGAAGCTGGCGGTGTTACAGTGCAAGAAAGTACTTGTCATGTCAGTGGATGAGGAAAACTTACAGAAATAAGAGGCTTCAGCTCCAACACCCTCTTCGCACTTAAGGATGCACTTTAAAATTCATGAACATCACCTAGAATAGAGCAAAATAGACAAAAACAAGGAATGTTTTGTCAGATAACATCTATGATGAGATGAAAACTGACATTTTATGTGACCCTCCACGGCGACAGCCTTGCCATGCAAATCAGGAAATATTTTTCAGTGCTACATTTTTTGCATCACGCCAGCAATGGTTTGACAAACTATGAAAATTTGAATTGGGATCTGTTCTTGGAGCACAGTGAACACTCTCAGCCCACCTGGGAGCCCTCTGTAGCGGATGTTCATGACAGAACAGAGCTCCTGTATCAAGTCCACAGCAGACCCAACAGAGGATCAGTGTATTTCTTTCGCAGCACTTTCCCCTGCACAAACAGCGGCGCACACTGAGCCACGCAAAGCCCAACAAATGACAAACAACGTGATTCTTGTACGCAGCTTTGAAGTTTTAAAAAAAAGAAGAAGAAATTGGCTGAAATCTGTCTTAATGTGGTTAGCGATGTCTGATATTTTCTTTCAAAAGCCGATTCCAGCGAGAGCACGGAAAAGAAATCTCTCATCAGGTGGACAGTTCACCATTCTTAAAACAAACCACTCTCACTCCCGAAGCTAACCGGGGGTCAGCCTTATTATAGCCTCACTCACACACACACACACACACACACACACACACGTGCAAACCACAAGCAGTCATTTGCTAAACCGGATAATAACAAATAATGACAACACTTTGAAGGTACTGTGATCAGGATGGAGGGAGTCATCACTCTGAGGGAGCCCCAGGTTGAGAGAGAGATAGTCATAATTAAGAGAGGAAGGTTGCTAATTTATGAAAGAAAGAACTGACCAGGATAAGGAGGCTCTTAAAGAGAGTGTCTGTGCAGACAGAGACAGACAAAGCAATTAAACACACCAAAGCAGCATTTTTCTGATGCCGCTCATCATCAAGTCACCCAAACACAGCATCTAAGTGGTACAAAGGGGGCCATACAAACACCCCTTTGATTCTACCATTTGAGCCTAATTGAGAACAACGAAGAAAAAAGCAAACACTGGGCATATATGATCTTTTATTCATGTCTTTAATCAGCCAAATGATTCTCTCGTAGAAGCATTTTTCTCTCAGGGCACAATTAAATCTGAATCTTATTCTGAACGGAGAAAATCAAAGAAGTTCTGATAATAAAACCGATAACAAATAATGGGTAAAAACACATTTTGGTGAAACATCCCTCCAAACATTTCTGTAAGATGCAACTCTCTTTGTCTCTCTCTCTGTCTTTGCCTTGAGGAACCATTGACTCAAAAAGCCACTTTCTCAATCAAGTGACTGCGAGTTGGATTCCCCTGAGCAGCATTCACACTCCGCAGCTCTCGCTGACCCGTCTGAACACGTTCCAGATGTCTGCAGAGCCAGTTATTCTGTTTCCTCTCTTTCTTTTTAACCCCCCCTCTCGCTCTCGCTCCCTCTTTTCCCCCGTCATTCCTCTGCTCCACACACCCTGCCACTCATCTGCAGATGGCAGATCTGACACCTGGAGGATGCTGGGTAATCGGAGAGACAGCTGGCTGTCCAGTAGAGGAGCACTGCCGCAAAACATACACAGACTCAGCAAAAATCCTGTGTGCAAGGACCCACTCGCTTATGCTGGTGTGCGTGTTTTCTGCAGGATTTCTGCACATGTCCACATGTGCATATGCAATGTGTAAACAGTGTTTATACCAACGGAACTGTTATAAATGTGTGTACTGTAGAGCCTGAAATATAAAAGAACAAAAAGAGAGCTAGTCATCTGAAGTAAATTAATGCAGGAATTATTTACCAAGTTCTTCGCTGGAAGCAGTGAGCACTCAAATGGACGTTTATAGACCAGGTGACACACACTGGCTGCTTTTATTTTTTCCTTTAATATGTTGTGCTTCCACACTCATGCTCAGTTGCTGCTCTTCACCACTATGTCAGATCCTCTTCTCGGGGAGGACCTGACATAGGAGATCCAGGCTATAGAGCCATTACAGGCTTCTCCTGACAACTGCAGGAAGTAACAGCTACCTTTTTGGCCCACTGTCCAACAGCTGTAAAATGGCACATGTCACCCTACAGTTGAGCCAGCTGCAGGGGAAACAAAGTGTCTGATATTTGGAATAGATACTGAAAGCAGCAAAACAAAAGGCCTGAGACAAAAGACAAAAACCAAAGCTGTGACATCATTGCATTAGGGAACTTTTTTTTTTTTAAAGAGGTGAGCAATACCGTGCACGACAAGAAGATACCCTGTGTTATGTTCACAGCGAGGCCAGCACCTGCACAATGAATGCACGCATTCACGCAACAAAATATGCGCAGTCCCAAATGTTGTCTTGTTGCAGCTGTCAATGCCACTTGTGCAATCGTGGACACACTGGAGAAAGAACAATGGAACTCTATTAGGCGGAAGCGCTCTCAATGAGCGTGGCCCTGCATGAGGCTCTGTGCTGCCACTTCCATGTCTGCACCGTAGGAAACAGTGCATGGTTCCAGCTAATCATATGGGCAATTAAACCAAAATGAGGCTCACTTGACCCATAAATGATGAGCTTATAGCGCACACTGCCTCTCTGAGGGCCACTGGCCATGTCATCCAGGCCTTGTAATGTTTAAGAGATTATTTTTTTAGTATTTTCACTCTGGGTGCGTAAGAAGGGAAACCTGCTGTGTGCAACTATTAGCACTGAACTCTTAAATCTGCGCACTATGAAACTGTGACAGACATATAGACAGTGTTTCTGAGGTTGTATGATTCACTGGCCAGAGTTTACAAATATTAGTTTGACAAAAAAAACTTTTACACAAGTTATTTGTTCTATGAATTTAATTTTTTATGAATACTGCTGCTGTCTTTACTCTGTCCTTGAAGCGTGACATCCTAAATGAAACAACGTAGCTTGTACAACAAGTCCTAAAGCGAAACAATGTGCTGCTATTCCTGCCTTTCGCTAAACTATACACACCTAGATATTCAAGCAATAAAGTGAATATGTATATATATATATATATATATATACATATATATATATATATATATATATATTATTTTTATTTTTTTTTTAATTTACAAAGACTTTTAGAATTCTTCCACCTCATAGGAATTATATGGTGATGGGTGGGCGACCAAAGCACAGGACTTTGACTTTTAGAGGTCGACATTTGCATCCAGCAGCTCTTCTGTGGCTGGTTTTAGACTGCTAAAATACTTAGTTAAGTCAAGGAATGGATAATGTTTCCTTATTATGTCAGCAGGAGAAGAAAGGATTGAAGAGTTGCACGTGGGTGGGCAAACTGCTACAGAATTTTATTTTATTTTTTTTAAAGGTGCAACAAGGGAAGGGGATGTTTGCATGAGTGAAAAGCCTTTGTGTTCCCTTCATCGAATACCTGGGCGAACATTACAGAAGCTTAAGTGACAACACGCATTTCTCTCCCAAGTCGCTGTTAACATGAAATATTGCTAAAGTTAAAGGTGGGAGGGAGACAGAGGACGGTAGGGGCAAGCGCCGGCACATATGTCTAAACCTCACCCCTCTGCTCACTACCCTTAGGAGATTACATTATGGTGTTCACCATTGTCCCGCTTCTTCAAGACAAAGCCTGTTCCACTGTGCAAACAGCGCGCCTTGGAAAGACTGTAAAAACAAGAGGTGAATGTCAAAGGCAAAAGTGAATAGGATCTCTCCCTTCTTTTGTCGAGCTGGTGAGGTATGCACAAACACATCGCTGCGTGACAGAGAAGAAAGGAGGGCCTTGTGAAGGAAGGAGCTGGAAAAAGTTGGAGCGTCTTCGCATGAAAAGGCCAAAACCGTGAGAAGTTGCCTGCCTGACTCCTGGGCCTATAGAAAACTTCCATACGCAAGCATTTGGATGAAAGACCCCCAGAATACACAAGGCATTACTCTGAAGACAAAACACAAAGCCTGGAATGGTGACCTCTGGATGCCAAGAACATAGAGACTGCAAAATGCTTCTGTGTCCAAGAGAACAGAAAAAAAAACTAGAACACAATAACATAGTCATCAAGAAACATGTTAATTTACCCCAAAATGATATCAGATGTATGAAGACACGCCAGTCTTTGCAAAGCTTCCAGTGTCCCGGCCTAAAGTCAACCTTGTCACGACCCAAACAAGGCTTTAACTGTCAGGGGCAATTAATGAGGGCGACCTCAGCTCCCTCTAATTTACAAGGCCAGCGCCAGTCTGTAATTAATTGCTGCGTGCATAAATGTAAATGAGTCCACTGGGGAAGTAGAAGGAGGGGGGGGAAAAAAGGGCTGTCAGGCCAATATTCCAGTGGGGAGCAATCTGCTAGAGAGGGAAATGATTTAGAGGACAGCACACAAATCTGCTGCTCCGTAAAACACGAAGAAGCTGAATGTGAGGGGAGACTTGTTGAGATGGAGGAGGTGGTCGTCAGGATTGGTAGAAAAAACAACGGGAATAACTGCGGTGGCAATAAATATCAACCGTTTTATTCCAGTTGTCTTTTCTCCATACGTCCGCTTCAAACACACAGTTTATCTCATCACCAGAACAAAAAGAAAAACACCATCTCACACTCCTCCCGAGTGCTACTTTGTGGTAAAATGTTTCTTTCTTTTTTCTTTTTTTTGGGGAAGAATTAATGCACACATTTTATTTTACAGAATTCTAAACCATGATGTCAACATTTATAAAGGACCAAGTCTTTTTTTTACTTTATTTCTCCACAGTTCTGTAAATTTTTTTGACCTTTCAGTTTACCTCCCTTAATCATAAAATTTCCTTTTCAGCCTAAAAAAAATAATCACGGGTTAACACACGTGCACACATTTGCATTTGGGTTGCACCGTCCCAGGAACATCTTGTGGGCGTCAGAAGGAACTTTAGAGGTGGAACTTTAGCAACTTGATGCGACCTCTGACAAATCATTATCCCAACATGTAACCGTTATGTTCCATAAGATTTTGCTGAATATTTCATTCTCTCAGCGGCATGACTCACTCCATCGTCACCGTCCCTAAGTTAGATCTTATTCTCTGGCACAAAGGGTGGTGAAGCATGTTCACAAAGCACATGAAAAATCAAAGACAGGCAGGCAGAGGAAACGTGTAATCATTTATGAAAACTACAATAGCCACTGTCATGCATAAATCTCCTGCACAAAGGGCCGCCTCTTAACTTCTTTTGTTTGGGCCATAAACAAACAGGTACAGAAACCATTGTCTGGTCAAAGTTGCACAAATGTGAGGAAAAACAAACATTAGATGCACAATGTAGTGCAGAGACAGTTAAAGACACAGGCATGCGCGCACACACACACACACACACACAGACGTGGCGGGCGGCGCAGCAGCTACAGTAACATCTTTACAACATAAGCTCCTTTTCACTACAGCGCTCAACAAAGGCAAATGAGATTTTTCCTACAGCGGGCCTCCAGCAATAACAAGTGACATCACAGGCCCGTCTATGTATGTTTCCCATATTTAACGGGGAGAAACAGCGTTAGCTCCTCCAGAATGATACTAAACAGTTTGCTGAGGCAGCATGTTTCCCTCTTGCAGTGGCAGGCACCATCAACTTGAAGGACTGAGGCAAAAGGCCGTTTCATTTTGTCACACACCGGCTTGTGAGCCAGTGCGACTGCCCTGAGCACTTCTTTGCCGTGTTTAATCATTTAATTTAAGTTCCTCTCAAAATACGCCGTTCATGTTAGATGCCATCAATAGGTGGGGCTCCTGAAGACCCTGATGGCTCACAGCAGAGTAAACATACACAGTGCTGCTAACACTAGTCACCATATCTTGTGTATTCTTGTGTGTGAAACCGTCCAGCGTAAATGTCAGCAGGTGATACTGCTGTCCATCCAGCCATCTAAAATGCGTTGGCCCGAGTGGAGGAAACCTGATGTCTGAGCTCGGTCAGCTCGATACCCAAGCCAGCGCCACTCCTCTGCATCTCGTCATCGCTGAACACCACACACCCCATTTCTGCTAATCCAACAGTATGTGCAGAACATAGCATGCCGTATACAAACAGGCCTGTTTGTATATGTAAATAAATACACACATTAAAAAAAGGGGATGATCCTTATGTGTGTATGTTATGAAGACAGGGCTCTGTCTTTTCTATTCTGAGCCACACAGTTGATATCTTGTTTTCTCTCTTTT
Organism: Oreochromis aureus; assembly: GCF_013358895.1. Classification (NCBI taxonomy): domain Eukaryota; kingdom Metazoa; phylum Chordata; class Actinopteri; order Cichliformes; family Cichlidae; genus Oreochromis; species Oreochromis aureus. The sequence goes on along the minus strand of NC_052948.1, from coordinate 22,706,297 downwards.
TTTCTTTAGTGCTGCCTATATCTCTCCACTTTGAGCCCAAGTGGTCACCACCATCCTATGATGACAACAGCTCGATTAAAGACTTCTTTACGGCTCAGAAACCATGGCAACGCCCTGTGTAGACAAGCTGGCTGATGACCAATTGGATTCAGTCCTGGGCTCAGTGGGTGGGACCATGTCATCCTGGCCCTCACTACTTTACCACAGGATCATTTCAGAGGCCTCGCACCCCGAACCCTGCTTCCACGCCCCATTACTCCAAACCACTACGAGTGGTAAAAGTGGAGGTTACCCAGCCTGCATTTAGAACAGAGTGACGCTTCTGCAGATGGGAGGAGCAGGAAAGAACCAAATCATAAAAGCAATGTAAACATGAACCCAGAATCCAGCCTCCCTGGGTTTATTTGCAGCTGTTTCTTTCTTCTTCTTCTTCTTCTTTTTTTTGTTCTTTAACTTTAAAGAGGTTATTAATCTCTCTCAGGTTGTGTGGCCAGGAGAGGGAAAATAGAGTGACACTGGCTATGCAGCAAAAAACTACAGATTCCTGAAAAGGCAAGTCCTGATTGGCTTCCAAGGAAACTGTGATATATGCTGTTAAGAGTGAAACTATAACTGACAGTAATTTTCAAAAAGGAGTTCTGTTCTTAATCAGCGTGAACAGCACCGAGGGCAAATTACGAGCAGAGTGGAACAGATCAGACCCGGAGTCACCAAAAATGTAGACTCAGATTTCACATTTAATAAGTCATGACCACGTATGCACGGAAATGACATCTCAGTGGAATTTACTGTGTCGTGCTGTAAATTATCTTTTTTTTAAAAATAAGAAACAAAAAACTAATGTGCAACATAAACCATAACTATGGTCAGAATACAAGAGCAAAATGACCTCAAATATAAATGAACATTTAAAGGGACACTGTGCCATCTTTACATCAGCTGATGTGAGTGTTAAAAAGGGGTTAATAAGGATACACTACTGCGGGAAATATAGTTTCCCTTATTTTTTAAACTTGACCCAAATCATCAACTTAAGCTCAACACATCTGAGCTTCTGTTGCTTCAGTTTGGACAGTTTTTACACTTTCTCCATTATGGAAATGACCCAGTTATTTTAAAAAGTACTTATGCAAGTTTTTCTTGTTTGTTTGTTTTTCTTGTATATTCCTTTAACCAATCAGATCATGATTTACAAAACAGGCTACAAACCATAGATGATATAAAAGATGGATAAAGCTTTGGGTCATATGGATAAAACTTTAAGTCCATTTTAATTCTGGTCATTCTAAGTGTCAGAAACGAGGATTATCCAGTTCACTGAACGTTAGCCAATGAGCATGGATTTTAACTGTCCCACCCCCCTGGCTTGTCACAACTGGTTTCAAAACACCAAAAGACAAAAATGCTCATCTCAAGCTTTCATGTCACAGTGGCTACATCCATGTTTTTTCACTGTCTATCCTACAGACCTTTTTCCTATCCATGTCTCTATTTCTTCAAAATAGACCTAATTACTATGTAAATTTGTTTCCACTTTATTTGTTTTATTATTATAGTTTGTAATTAGTTTTTTACACTAAAGTAAATTCAACTTCAAAGTATTGAACTAAAGCAAATTCTTTGCTTAAGGTCTGAGCCAAATAGAGCAGTGAAGTTATGACAGCACTCCCTGCATGTTTTGATAAACGCGTTGTATGCCCAAGGATGCATATGTGCGTCTGAGTATGAATGTGTGTCGACACTGTCCTATAGCCAAAGTACACATGCACAGTAGCATGTGGTTCTATTTTGTCAGTATGAGCATCATTTGCCACTTTCAGCGGTTCATCAAAATGCTCTCAGAAAGGTTCATGGACAGCACAAGAGGACTTTTCTCTTGCCACAAACACTTCAACACATTTCCTTTTTTTCCCCCCATCCTTGGACAGACAGACTTGCAAAGCAAGTTCAATACGAAACTTGCCGTGTTGTACTAAAGTGGCCCTGGAAGCAATCTGTATTAAAAATCAGCAGATTAAAAAAAACAGCAAATAAATAGAGAGCACCTGGGAACGATTTGTGCAACATCAACAGCAGAGTTTCATCAAAAGGTAGTGCAAATAAATTCTTTTTGTTTGTTTTAACCTGTTGGGCGTGCCAGAGGGGTGGGGCCTATGTTGCATGACAATCCACAAACAGCAAGCTTTGCTGTTAATTGCACAAAAGTGTAAGAGTAAATAGATATTCAAACACTTTCATTCGCTTGATAAAACTTTCCAGCAATGGTTATTAGATATAATTAGTAATTAGATATGAAACCCCACCCTTCTGATTTAGAAGCAGCATAAACTACACAGGAGATGTTTGCCAATGACACTCGCCTTTATTCAGTCCTACAACAGTACAATCCACCCAAGACTCGTTTTTTTTAAGATGTGAGCCAGTACTAATCATTAACGTTGAAATCTTTCTTGATCAGCTTTACTGTTAAATTATAAAAATGAACCGCAGATAAATTAACATCTGAGGGTTTGGATCTTCCACGCAGGGAATTTTCTTAATCCTTGCAAACACAAAAAATAACAGGACAAACATGAGAGTATCAGTTGTGCACCGCACAACTTCAATCTGCAGAACTTTTATATCACCATCACAACAAGTATAACAAACACCAACCAAATACCATGGTCGTAGTATAGACAATAGCAAAGACTCTGTTTCGCACCAATCATACGACTCATGTCACGACAAAATAGAGCACCAGCTAGTTGAGGGGTTTTTTTGTATGACAGTGTTTTTGGTTTACAGAAAGAAGAAAGTAAGTTATTTTTCTTTACATTTTTAACACAAATGTTGTTCCAATCTCTGGGTCATGGCTGATCATCTTTACTGTCAGCCACTTCATATACCTTAGTTTGGAGTGTTCAATGTAACCCAAAAGGAAAGGAGAGAAAGAGGAAGACTGAAGACTGAAAGAGAAAGTGGGGATGCAAAAGCAAAGACGATGGACCAGGAAGGACTTAAAAACCTCCTGGAATTGAAAAACGTGCTTCTCTGTGTGATTTCCTTCTTCTGTAAAATCATCAGGAGTGTAATTGCCAAAGCATCTGCTGCCTCTGCTGCTACAGTCCAAGGCCACGACTGCTGACTGACAGATAAAGAGCCACTAGAGCACTTGTGTCAGTCACCTGGTAGCCCTCTAGTCTTATTAGAAATTCAAAAAGCTGGCGATCAGACAGGCCTGACCAAAAATAAAGGCTGACCACAATCATCTAACTTATCCCGATGGACTCTTTGTTTTTGACATTTACTTCTGGCACCAGCGTGTGCTGAAGTTTAGGGGGTTGGTCAACTTCAGGGGAAAAAAAACAGTCATGTCTTTTTCACAATGAGTCAGCCTGTTTTAAGAAACAATAAAGTTACAGTGATGGGTTTTACATAAGCAGCAGTGAAAAACTACTGAGATGAATCTCTTCTGCTGCAACATTACAGAATATTAAAAAATTCAAATGCTATATGTTCCTGTTTTTTTAATGTTTTGGTTTGGGGGGGGGGGTTTCTGCTCCTTTGGGTTTTTGCATTTACTGATTTGTAATGTAACTGTGTTGATTTTTTTCCACAAAATAAATAACAAATTTAAGTTCATGTGCTCTTCTTCCCTTTTATGTCCTAATGAAAAAGGGAACATCATCAAGTCACTTTTCACTACCTAACATTGTAGCCATCACATAAATGTAAAAATGTTAGTAGGTTGTTTCAGATGCTAGAATTTAATTTGTAATTTGCAACATGACTACAATGCAAAGTAAATAAAATCCCACTTTTTCTTTCACACACATGTCTCCACAGGGGAATCAGAATGACAGCTGCTTCATTTAAGGACGCATAAACATACCTTAACTGGGCACAAAGTGTCTCAGCATTAAAGTAAAATACCACCCTGCACTGCTTCTTATGTGTATATACCATAGGCTGGATTTGCTTGGTGATTTATGTTGCCTCAATAATTTAGTTCTTACATTTCCAAAAATGACTTTTTGCAGCGTGGAGAAAAGGCAGCTCTCTGTTTCGTGTCAGCGGTGATGGTAAGTTTTTCCACACAAGAAAAAGCAAGAGAGCACCAAGAACGATGCTGCCATTTCCACTGCCAAGTCATTCAAATCTCAAAATGAACCAAAAAAATTACAAATGTTTTTTGTTTTACGAATTCATATCATATAATTAAAAAAAAGCTTTTGTTTAAAAAAGAACAGTAAGAGGTTTAAGGTGGACTGAAGCCACCTTTTAGAAGCTTTCCTCTCCAGGCAGAAGGCCTAGTCTATGTCCATGTTAACAGTGCAACAACCATTTGTCAAAGCTCTCGTGTAAACCACATATTTAGAAGTCTTACTCTATCCTTTGCATGTATATAAGAACTATTGTTAATGTTGCAGACATCAAAGGTGCATAAAGAAAGAACAGTCAGAAAACAGCTGATGAAGGTGGAGAAAGCTTGAGCTCCTCTGTGCATCAAGAAACTCCAAAATAAGAGACGCAGTGAATCTGAGAAGATGCCATAATGCCGAGCAAAGACTACATACTGTATGCAAAAATGTAACATGGATGAGAGAGTGTGTCTTGTGTGCTTGCATGGAGGAGATTGTCATTAAGAAGTGTGTGTGTCAGGTAAGCTCTTATTTTGAGCTTTTAAAATTGGAAGGCTGGGAGCAGGTGCTGGAGATTCACCGGCAGAAAGAAAAGGTTACCCCGAGACCACCAAAAGAGAGGAGAGAGAAGAATGAAAACGGCACCCGGTTATTCTCTGCTCAGGGGAAAAATTAAGAAGCTGTTTCCAAGGTTATATCATGGTGGAAACATGGGGACGAATCCATAGAGCAGAATGTCCATCCAGTGAGGCCCACATTCACACACTCGCAATGAAGGAACATACATGCGTGCGGGCAGAAAGCCTTGTTATAAATATAGAAATTCATGACAAGGACGCACCATAAAACACACCGAAAATCCTTTTATAGTATACACACCTAACTGTGCCACAAGAACACACACACTGCCGTGGTGCACGCTCATGTGCAGAAACACAATGTAATCAGTGAAAATACGCGTGAGAACAATTAGTCACACATTTGTCTGATTTCTTTCTGGACAAGCGCAAAAAACACAAAAGATGTGAAAGTGCACAAAACAAGCATACACATACATGCACTGTGCGCACAAACACACCTAAGCTTCCACTTTGGTTGTGAAACTTATGGGCATCTGCCAGCATGTTTCAAGTGCTCATTCTCTGGGGCCCCAACCTTTCTTTTTCAGCAGCAACACTGCAATTTGGGTGTGCCGTTGGGCCAGAGATAAGTATAGGCTGACTAATATGCACTTAGGACTCAGGGAGAAATACTTACGGCTAAATGTTTAATTTGTGTTTGTACAACACATGTCCAATTTGGGGGCTGGTGTCTTTTTCAAAGAGCCCGAAAACAAATAATTAGGACTCTCCAGATTGGCCACAGGCTTAAAATTGTGAAGAGACGGATCTCCGATGAAGGTGACTGACATCCTCCAAAAAAACAACATATGGAAACGTTCAGATCTGCTACAGTGCGGTCAGATGTTAGATAGATGTTAAGCTCAATATGCAGCTAAAACAACAGTAATGCCAAAGAGAGTTAACTTATGGTAGATTCTAAAAATCAAAATCGGGTCTCTTCTGCAGCGAGTGTCTGATTGGTGCCGAAATTCTGACTCTATTCGTGTCCTTTTTTCTAACAGCTGTAAGATCTCTTAATCTTTTGCCCCTCCGACTGTGCCCTCTGTCTGCCACTACAGAGTCTCTCTGAATCACACCACAGGAAAAAGGCCTCCCAGCATCCTAAAAAAAAGAAGAAGTATATGTGCAACATCAAATTAATGCTGGATTTCTAAGTAAGCCCATTTTTCAACACTTCACAGTGAGAAAACGAAAAAGAAGTGAAACCTAAAATTTTCAAACATTTCAGGTTTCATTTGAAAATAAACGTCATGTAATGATTTTTGAATCACAGCTAAAACAAGGAGCATGCCGAGGAAGTGATGACAGAGGAAGATGTAATCAGCAAATGTGACTGTCCACATCAAATGATGGTGTAATGTAATTGAAATAGAAATACATTTTTAAAAACTGCTGTAAAAAAAGAGGACGGAATTTTAAAAATTGTTTTATATTTTAAATCTGTAAAAATTTTATACAGACTAAATCATTTTTTAAATCTATTTTATAAGACAGGTGACGATTATTTCCCACTTGCTCGAGATCCGATGGACATTTCGCATTTCACATTGTTCAGCGGCCGGTCACTGTGTGGACCGGCCGCTGTGTTCACGCTTGTCCGCCTGTTGTCAGCGCTGATTCCCACAGAAGAAGAGGGGGAGGGAAAAAAAAGAAAAGCTGCAGGTCTTCCGTCAGACAGCGGAGAAAGCGCAGCCATGCAGTCCTGAACAATGTGCTGAATTGGCAGCCTATATATAAGTCTGCCATTTGGACCCTCTAATGCCACTTTACCTTATGAGGGAACTTCAACTCGCAGCACCTGCTCAAAACAAAATACCACAGGAGATCGACTCCAGCGGACCCCCCCTTCCTCGGATTGTTTTTCAGACAGACACTCTCACTTACAAGAGAGTTAAGGAGGAGGGCTGGTGGCGGTGTGTGTTGAGTGTGTATGTGTGTGTGTGTGGGGGGGGGTATAAATAGTTTTGCCAGAGTCCAAACAATTAAACAACCTGTTGGAAATTGTCATTATTGCGCGTGGGCAGGCCCAAACTGGCAACCTGAGGATCTGTCAAGCTGGGACGATTCTAAGCTTGAGTAGAGGAGTGATTTGATGAGCAAACAAAAAGAAAACGAAGAAGAAGGAGTGAAACAATTGCAGCAGATAGTGGGAAATTGCGCGTTATTACTACGATTCCCGTAACAACAAGCGATGAAAATGTGGTTTCAGCTATTTAGGAATGAGTAAAACCGTTAGCCGGACACTCGGCTTCCTTCTCCAGTGGTTTTTAAACTCGTTTTGTCACGCGTGTGATCTCTCTCTCTCTCTCTCTCTCGCTCTCTCGCTCTCTCTCTCTGAAAGCTCCTTATCTGCCGGCCAGCAGAGGCTTATCTCGGAGGTGTAGCGTGTCTCTAAATACGGGGAACACCCTGAAGTGACTTTATCAGACGGTGCCCGCCGTTGTCGTGCGCCTTGTCCTCCTGTACCCTCTGTCACATCCCCACCGTGAACTCGGAGCCAAAAGCTTTCACACGGCACACAAGGTCCCACGCTGATCTGCCCGAGAAGCGGGTCTCTCTCCCCGCTCTGAATAAGAAACTGCTCCCCTCTTCGCGTGGCTCAAGTTCACGCACCCACGCAATTAACTTCACACATAACGAGTGTCAGGTGAAACTGAAACTCGTGTTCTCCCAGAAAGTTCAGATGCACTGTACGAAAAGAAAAAACGCAAAAAGCCACGTAAAGAAAAAGATGAAGGGGGGTGGAAGGAGACTTACGGACTAACTTCTTATCTCGTGGGCCGTCCCGGGACGCTGTCATGTCCGGTTGTATTGTCTCGGTGGATCTGTGTGTTGGTGCTGCGGGTCTATTTTCATTTATGACTCACGGGTTTTTCTAGGATCAGTCTCCGTGACCCCGGAACAGCTCAGGCCCGGAGGACGGGGTTTCTCGCCTCTGTGGTCTGTTTTTCTTTCGGTTGTAGTCCAGAGCGAGTGGGGAAACGCAGGGGCACTACCACAGTCTCGGCCACGGACGGAACTGTACACTGTGGATGTGCGGCGAGCCCGTGAACGCGCACGAGGACCACAGAGGTCCGGCAGTAGTACCCGACGCGTTCGCGTTGACAGACGAAAGGGCCACCGCTGTGGCCGGAGAGGAAAGTGCTGAAACTGCAGCAGCCCGCATCCTCCAGCCGACCTGAGCGATGGGCTGACTTTAAGAGCGGCTTTATTTCTGTGAAGTGTTCTGAAAATGCTGCTTTCAAATTCAAGTTTGGGGTTCTTGAGAATTATCACTCAAGATAATGAGCTCAAAAACTTTTATGCAAAGTTTTTGAACTCTCGACCTCTTTCTAAATGTCTTTTAATGAGCTCTAAGCCTATAGAACAATTTTCTGGTGCTCCAGAACCGCTAATCCATTTCTGTTAATGGTGCGTGACAGGGATGTAGTGGAGGGTGAAGTTTAGCCTCTGCTTTTCTTGCACGATTGCATCCTTTATGTCTGGAAATAACCTTGAATCTGGATTACACAAAATAAGGGAAGACGGTGGAAATGCGCTGAAAAATATTGGAAAATGTGTATTTTGGTATTTTTTAAAGAATTTTTTTCTTTATTGTTAATTTTATATAATATCTAAATATGTATGTTCAGTTTGAGGCTCTCCTCACAAGCACGCGGTTTTACTGTGACTGTTATAAATATAATTACAGGTGAAAACGACCAAAACGTTTAATAATTTGCAGTATTATCATAATACAAACAGTGTGAAAACAACTATAACAGACGGCGAGCTCCTGACAAAGTTTAATTACAAACCTATTTCACTCTAATTCTGTGACTGGATCTAAATCTGAGTAATTTATGACAAATAAAAATGACTACGGAACTTTTCCCCTTTAAGCTCTACAGCACCAAACTTTTCTAAAAGAATTGCCCGGAGTTACTTTTTCAGGTGATGCGGTCCAATCACAGCCCTGCTGTGGGGTTTAAGCACAGTCCTGCAGCCCGGGTCTGCGGCTGTCATCGCGGTTTGTTGTTGAACAGAGATAAGCGGAGTGCGCACGGACTTTTCAAAACAAGCAGCCCCGGTGCTGGCGCGGGCTGACTGTCCCGGCGCCTCCACGCAGATGCAGCAAGACTGGTCTTACCTGGATTCAGTCGTTCGTCATGCGCTGTGTACTTCTTGCAAACTTGACGACTCTTCGGGGGGAGCGACGCTGACAGAGTTTTCGGCGGCGAGAACAGGAGTCAGTGCAAACAGCTTCCAAATCCCGTGCGTAAAGTCACCATCGCTGGAGCCTGTCGCGAACCTTGGTAACTCCGTGTTTGCGCTCCGCCAAGGATCAGAAAGTACACCGGGACACTTCGGCGTCGTTGTCAGAAGTTACGCTGAGTCACACCGGAGGTCACCCGGAGGATTTTTTTAATCAAAAGTATTTCAGGTTATTTCCCGGCCGGCGCTGTGTGGCGGCTTAAGTGAGAGTGCGGGGCACTGTCGGGTGAAGAGGCAGAGGCTGGATAACCCCTCCTCTCTCTCCCTCTGGCTCTCTCTCTCCTTTCCTCTCTCTCCCTCGGCTATTTATCCGTCTCTGTCCGCCTGTGTCACTTTCTTTGTTTATGTTTGATGAAACGTAAACCATTCTATATTTTTCTTGTTCACTCCTGTACAGGTACTTCCCCCCCCCCGACTTTTCTTGTCACCCGTGTCCAGCCTTTCCTCTCAGTGTGTGTGCAGCCTTTGAGCGCACGTGTGTGCATGCGCGCGCCAGGCTGCCGGTCACCAACTCAGGATAACCCGCGCGATAAAAAAGTAATAAAATTGCGTTTTGATTTCTTTGATTCCTCCGTGATTTTATTCCCCTTGCAAACTTTTTTTCTTTTTTTTTGTATCAGAAATCACCCAGAACTAAAACTCACGCAGTGATCAGGCTAAGCTGCTTGTTTTATATTGATTAAAAAATATATATTGATCAAAAAATGGGATGGGGGACATTTTAGTAAATAAACAGCAATGAAACGTTTTTTACTCTGTTTTGCAATAACATGAATATATATATACTATTTTCAAAATCAATTTATACATTATTTTATATATTAGATATAAAAATCAATTTGAACAGCAAATTGTGCATATTAATACTTCTCTCTTGTGTGTTTGTTTTTGTTTAGTTTTTTTTTTTTTTTTTTTAATAAAAGAGATCTGTAAATCTGGATCCGGCCTTTTCTTCATTTTCCTAAAGAAAAAATATTTGATGTAAATTAATACATGAGAGGGATGAGACTGGTGGATGCAACGTCTTAAGCCCATTTACATGAACGAGTTTCCCGTTTAATACCTCGTTGATTGTCCTTCGCAAAAATGAAGTGTGAGGTCCTGTCAGAGGTGTGAGCGCCTCTGGGCTCGGTCTTCATAATATTTACTCTCGCGCCACCTTTTGGCGGGTTTAGTGAAGGTCGATCATCCTAAACTTAATTTTAAACCAAACGTGCCCCCACAAAGGCGGCTTTGAAAACAGCTACATATAAATATGTGACGGTATAAAAATATCTTTCAAGCTTTAGTTTAACGAGATTCAAAGGGAAATGACTAATCGGATAAAAAACATAAATATATTAGAAACCACTCAGCGTGAGCTCAATTTTATATCTGCTCTAAAATTAACAGCATTGGTAATTACCAAAATAGTTTTTTATATGTTAGTGGATAATTAATCTAATAGTATGCTCTTTAATCAAAACGATATGTTTAATGTTAAAATATAACTATTGCTGTTGTAGTCCATGAAATTTCAAAGTTTGAAATTTCAAAAAGCAGAAAAATAACATAACACTTTGGGGGTTTTATTTATTGTTAAGATCGCACTACAGATATTTACTTTCATTCATGAATAGAAAAAATTCTTCCAGTTTTTGAATGTTTATTTAATTTCCGACTTCCGAGGGAAGTCCGGCTTGTCCAAGTTTAATTATAAAATACAATTATAATACAACAAAAACTTAGCAAAAAAAAGTAGGAAAATTTATGTTGAGCGGATTTTATTATTATTATTATTATTATTATTATTATTATTATTATTATTATTATTATTTCAGTGTTCCTTGGCAATAAATAACCAAATACAGTTGGAAAGCCTGTTTATTTCAACTGCATTTGTGGGTTGAGCAGCAGAGTTGAGTAGGTGGGTTGTGCCCCTGAAAACCTTGCCATAGGCCAACTTCCGGGGGGGGGGGGAGCCCTAGTACCATCTCCAGATTAAAGGACAAGCTCCATGTAACGACAGATGACAGAAACAGGCCATGAAGTGGGCATCCCAAGAAAATAACATGACAAGAAGACTGTTTCCTCAACCTGTGAGCACTTAGGAACCGCCGCAGGAAGTCTTCTACAGGTCAAGGCTCATAACAACTTTTGATGGAGGCAGTGTGATGGTGTAGGGCGTCATCTCCCTCACTTGAAAAACTAAGCTTGTCATCACAGGAGGCAATCTCAATGCAGAGATATTGAGATTAGATTCTGCAACAAGAGGCAATCACTTGGCCCAATACTGCAGAGATATGGTCTCTGCAGTATTGGGCCAAATGCTATCCTCCAAAATGACAACACTTGCCCCCACAGAGCGGGGTTTGCCAGAGACTACCTCCAGAGTTTGGGAGTGAAGAAGATGGAATTGCCTGCCTACAGTCCTGACCTCAACCCTACTGAACAGTCGTGGGAGCAGTTTGGGTGTGCTGTTTATTCCAGAGTGACCAAGCACATTGGCTGACTTTTGACAAATGCTAGTTGAAGAATGGGATGCCACACCACAGCAGTGTGACCAAGCTGGTGACCAACATGAGGAGGAAGTGGCTGGCTGTTGTGAATGTGTATGACAATTGACAGAGGTGATAGCAGCACCATTTAAGGGGGGAATAAACAGGCTTTCCAGGAGTATAAGATTTATTGTCAAGAAGCATTGTTACAACAATGCCTTACTTTTTGTACTAAGTTTATATCTAAACACATACAGAGAGAGACAGAGAGAGACAGAGCGAGACAAAGAGAGAGCGAGAGAAAGAGACCATGAAATAACCGCTAAGTAGATTTGATGACGAGTTTTTGTTGTGAGGAGAACTCCTCGCAGTGTGGCGGCACAGAGTCGACACAACCAGCAGCAATACAAACGAAGAAGACTGCACAGGAAGTGGGGATAGCAGGATTGTTGACATAGCCTGCTAGCTTTTGCTAGGTGGCATGATATTTTGTCGATATTTTAATAAAGTTTTCGTTCACAATGAGCTCTCCAGAGGACAGGCATGGAACAAAACGATCGGCGTCTCCCGGTGAAGTGAGTAAAACGCTTAAAAACGAAACTAGTCCTGGGCGAGAGCTACGAACCACCACGGAACCGCTAGCGTCGCTGTAGCAGGTTTGCTAACGTTGGGATTCAAAGCGTGATTGTTAGAATAGGAAAGTTTATTGAACTCATTCCCCTTTTTAGAATGACTCAAAACTATATTACATGAACTACGATGTAATATTTACTATGTTTTCTCTTTGTTTTGGCCCGATTGTAAGCAGATAATATTTACTTATGTATTTTATTTAGATATTAAAGTCACTGTGGTGTAAGTGTTGGGTAATTATCATTTTGTGGATATCAAACAAAATAATTTATGACACATTTATTGTTGTAGATGGAGATACGTGTAAATCGCCCCTATTTGAACCTGATTTTAATTACTGTTATTGATAAATTACACATGCATTGTTTGTTTCATATGGCGCTGTTTTACAGACTAACCTTTACAACCTTTATGGCCCTTACAAAAAAATAGATTAAAAAATGAAACATGCAAAAGACGAGACGATAATAGAATATAAAATTAAAAGAGTATAATATACTTATATATACAGTGTATATTTAACTTTAGAATTTCCCCTTAGAAAACTGCATAATAATGAAAACAGGAAGTAAGGAAACGCTTCACTGGTACAAAGCGTGTTACAGAAATGTCTGAGTGAACAGAGATGAGTTTAGGTTCACAGAAACCTCAGTATGCAGCAAGAGCATTTTATAAAAAGCTGCAAAATCCCAAAATAATGACACTGTAGTGATATAAGGCCATGTTTATTGTCTACGAGTAACACTCTTCAGCCATCAAATGCTTTGCATCTTTTCTTGAAAAGTGGCTTAAATTGCAACAAACAGGAAAAGGCTTCAGGCGTCATGCTAATAAACTAAACTAATGAAAACAGGACTGAAAGCAGGATTGCAGATAATGCACAACTTAACTCATAATTAATAAACAAAACAAACAAACTAAAAAACAGGTGAGTTGAAGTGTGGTCAGAAAAGGGGAAGGCTAGCCCTGCTGATCAGAAACATTTATAACTGTTTCAAAATAATCATTTTTACTTTCTTTCTTTCTTTCTTTCTTTCTTTTTTTCTAAAGGTAATGATATCAGAATCATGTTTTTGATTCAGTCTGGCTCTTGATGGTCTTATTTGAACATCCACATGATGAGAGTGTTTGCCTTTGCAGGATGGGGGTACACAGTGGGCCTCTGCTGATTTGGGAAGCGATGAGAGAAAGCAAAAGTTTTTACGGCTGATGGGCGCAGGCAAGGTTTGTTTGTGTTTTGATTCATTTTATTGGCGACTCGCAGACCAAAGCAAAGTAAAAATAGGCCCTGTTACTTCATGCTTCACTACCTGAAGTTGTGACAGTTAAGGTAAAGTGGGACTGTTGCTGTTTTACAGAAAGAACACACTGGGCGTCTTGTCATTGGTGACCACAAGTCAACGTCTCACTTCCGCAGCGGTAAGCTTGTTATTTAGTTTGTGGAAAATGTGGTATTTGCTCTGCTTTCGCAAACTGTCATCCTGTGCCTCTCACACATGCTGTGTCATCCTTACGCCCAATACAATTAAATTGGCTTCGCTATCACACATCCGGCGCACAGGTCTATCCATGCTTGGATAGAGCTGTACTGGCTGGTTGTGCCTGCTGTGACTGGTGTCTCCTCTGCAGGTCAGGAAGATCAGAAGATCAATGAGCAGCTGGAGCTGCAGTACCAGCAGGGAATGGATGGGAAGTTGTCAGGACGCAACCGAAGACATTGTGGTCTGGGTTTCAGTGAGGTGAGGGGTCATACATGCTAGACTATATAAAAAAAAAAAAAAGGCAGAAAACAAAGGTGTAGTCGATCCAGGAACACTTACTTTTAATTATAACTGGATGTTATGCTAAATCCTTTAATTTATTGTGTGCACATCCTGTAAAATCTACATATCTTTTTTCACTGTCTAAGCATAAAAACTTATTGAAACCAACCTTAGAGTCACAGAGGGATGCAGTTAGTATGTTACTGTTATTACTTTAGTGCCAATACCCAATGAGTCCCAGCCCTAATTTGCACTCGAAGGAGACGCTCAGTGTTATTCACGCCAGTAGTCAGTGGTTATTATGATGTGGATGACTGGTGTAGTAAGCTGTGTTAAGATACAATACAGCTGCATATCAGAAGTATCTTGTTTCAGTTTTCAAACTGGTTAGTTTGCTATTCTTCTGAATCTCAGATGACAAAACAGGCAATGCTTTGGATGACTCAAATCATTTTTCAGTGACATGAAATCAAATGATTTGTATTTCATGTTTGGTTTAAAACTGCAGCTTGATGAAGATACCGAGCATCCAAATTGTAATACTTTAGACTTTAAGATTTGACAGATTTGGAGGTAACTCTATATTTCTTTTCATGTAAATGTTTACATTCCTAAATTGTATTTAAGGTTTTTGAACTTCAATGCTCCATTTTAATTGGGAAATAATATTTTTCATCCATATTGCATTGCTGGTAATAATTTGTGACAAAACTTCAGCAACATGACGACAAGTGCAGTGTTTTTTTAATGGAAATTGTAACTTTTTGGGGTTTTGTTTTGGCAGAAATATCTACCAAATCGCAGGCACATCTGTTTACACTCTGGACTTTTAGGATATTCTGTTACCAGGCAACCTGCTTCCATGTGAACAGAAGTAATATCATACTAATACTAATTATAAGTAAATCATCTTTTGGCTCTCTTATCCTCAGTCCGAAACCCAGCCAGAGTTGATCCCTTCGCCACCAGTGGATGGACAGACAAAAGAAGCTGAGCCAGAGAAGTCCACCAGTGAGAAAGAGCCCACGGAAGCTCAGGACAAAGGCAGCGATCCTGAGCCGGAAGAAAAAACTTCAGAGGAGTCTGAAACCAGTCCGGACAGTAGGAACGAGGAACTGAAACACAACTACAAAGCAGCTTTTGTGAAATCCTTGTAATGATGATGAGACCGGCAGGGAGGAATTAGTTTTTGTAATATTACGTTTGTAAGTTTTGGTGTTAAATGTTGAACGGTAGGCCGTCATCCATCATAGAGCCAATCGTTAGACTACATTCTGGTGTGCATGTCGTCAAAGAATGAAGTCTGCAGGCTGAGTGGCAGTACCACCTGGTCAAGTTTTTATTTCGTTTGGACATTTTAACAGTCACTGCATTTGCCATGAATTGTGCTGAATGAAACAGGATTACTCGGCATTAGTTTTGATTGGTATACAAGTGGAGAATTTTGTGTTTTCTTGAAAACCAATAAAAATCATTTTCAGTTAAAATTGTGGTGGAATATGACATTTATAGGACTGAAAAATACATTTTGAACATTCTGTTCAAATTGCAGCCAAGTCAATTTTACACTCATTTTAAGTGTCTCAATGTAAAACCAAAATATTGTCTCTCTTCAGCACGTTTTTTTTTTTTTTTCTATCAACAGTTTTGGGCATCAGTATTAAAGCTTGAACAGCAAAACTGCACCACATAATGTCTGTCACAAAGTAACAGAAGTAAGTATTTGTTTTCCAATAATTCATTTGAGAAAACTTTAAAATTTCCATTTTGGGTAAAGATTTAAATTTTCACTCTTTTCAGATTTGGTTGATCTATTATGGAATAATGAAAAGTCACAATGTGACTAAAACGTGAAGAAATTTAAAGGGAAATCTGGTGTCAGAGTGGATCGCAAAGAAGTCAGTAAAATCAGGGAAGAGAATTGGTGTAGAAAATACTGGTTGTGATTTTCAGGCTCACGTGCAGGCCTGTGTCCTAATGCAGAGTTATTACGATAACGTTTTGTGCTGAATGCAGTAGAGCATCTCTGGAGGTACATGTCAAACCCTCCCTTGAAGCAGATGGGCTACAGCAGCAGAAGACCACACTGTGTGGCACTCCTGTCAGCTAAGAACAGGAAACAGGCTACATTCTAGCACGGGCTCACCAAAATTGGACGACAGAAGGAGGATTTCTGGTTTGATGAATCTTGCTTTCTGTTGCGAGATCTGGATGGTAGAGTCAGAATTCGGCACACACTGCATGGATGTATGGATCCACCTTGCCTTGTATCAGTGGTACAGGGTGATGGTGTTGGAGATATTGACTTGGCACTCCGGGGCTCCTTGGCACCAACTGAGAATCTTTAAAACAGCACAGGCTGCCTGAGTATCCTTGCTAATCACATTCTTCATAAAGGGATCAGTGTACTCATCTTGTGATGGTTTCTTCCAAATGAAATAGAGAAACATGTCAGTTGATATAGATACCTTCTCAGTGTTCTGTAAGAATAAATCTTCATGGTTTCTGTGATTTTCAGGCACAGTCCTATAACTGTAAATGTCCTTTAATGAAACCTTAACCAGGGTGTTCCCTCAATTCATGCCATGGTAATTATTCAGTTATAGATAATAACCAATTGGATGGTGGAAAATGTTTGTCCCAAGGGGAAATACACTGGTGATACAGGAGATTCTTGCAGTTTTGCCACCAAGAGGTCAAAATTTCCACTCATTGATGACTCATAACTGGAAATCTGTCCAGAATGTACTGTGCCTCTCACCCAGTCCCAGCTAAAGTAGACTCCAAACAGAAAAGACTATCAGGTTAAAGCTGGTCTCTATTTCTAACAAAGTGTATACCAAGATGTACATCACACATGGAGTTGGTGAAACAGTGAACATGAGGACGGGCATATTGAGGCTGCATCAAGGGGAGTGATGACATAAGATAAACAAATGTGATGGTGAAGACATATTTAATTGCAGGCATTGCAAAAACTTTCTGTGCAGAAGTTTGCTTTTGCATGGGCAGAGGGGCGGGTTAATCGGGATTTCCAACTCCTTATAGCTTCCTCTTCAGGAGCTGAATTTAATGATGGTGAGATGATAAACTGACAGAGCTTCTTTGTCATTTTCTCACACAAACAAAACAAACAAGAATTTCAGATTTTGGCAAATAAACCTGTGCTGATATTTGATGCCCTGGATGAGTGGGGGCTGTCTGCTCTTGTATTTCAGAGCAAGTTTTGGTGGATGTTCTTCTGACAAATCTGTTCAAGGGGAACCTGTTGCGCTCTGTGCACATCTGGATTACCACCAGTCCCACAACTGCAAATTGCATTCTAGGTGACTGTGTTGTATGAGGTACCAGGATTTAAGGATCCACAGAGGGAAGACTACTTCAGGACAAAAATAAATACATTTCAGATTAAAAAATTACCAGTAGAATCATTTTGCATATTCAGTCAACCACAAACCAATGTGTCTTGTTGCTTCAGGCTTTAGTCATCCAATCTAATAAATACCGAAAGAGTCAATAGCAGAATAAATGGTTTGGCTGAGAAGATTTGGGAAATTTTTCATGGGCGCAACCCCCCTTACTTTTGTGCTAAGTTTATTTACATATATAAAAATTATTAGCCACAGTAGGATTTCTTGGTGTCACCCACTTCCTCTGTCTGTCGATGGTACATTCCATGCAGGGCTAGGCTTCCACAAGAGTTCCTCCTCGTGTTTCTTATCACCGTCTGTCTTCAGCTGAAGCACTATTCGAGGAGCTCATCTTTCTGATATATTCGTAGATGCTCCGTTTCATCTTGTATTGTGACTCTGACACTCACCACATATTCCCTCTTTCTGTTGCTCTTAGAGCCTCAGGACTTTTCATATTTTGGCATCAGTGGCATCCATCTCCTCATGTGGCCAGCTTATTATTCCAGCTTGGATCCATGTGTGGGGTAGTGAGTCGTAAGCTTTCTTTTAGTCAATCCAGGCAGTGCTCAGGTTGGCATGTCTGGTCTTAGAGTCCTGGTCTACTATTCACCAAGCAATTCAATTTTATTTATATAGTGTAAAATCATAACTACACGCCAAAGCCTTACATTTGTAAGGTAAAGACGCTACAGTAATACAGAGAAAACCACACCCTGTGAGCAAGCATTTGGCGACAGTGGGAAGGAAAAACTCCCGTTTAACAGGAAGAAACCTCCAGCAGAACCAGGCTCAGCGAGGGGCGGCCATCTGCCACGAAGACTTAATATTGTTGGAAAATAAATTAGATTATGTTTATATGTATGCTCTAATATGCTTTATTCAACTTAAGTTGATGAATATATATCCAGAAAATTATATTTTTTTTAAATGAAAAAAAGACAAGTAAACATGTTCAATCTTAATATTTATTTTTGTAATAACTTCTTTTAATATGTTAAACTGTATTATTTTTTAATGCTTTTGTGATGACTGACGGGTTCTGGATCATCGAGTGACAGTGCTGGGAAAGTATACGAAGCCCGTGAAGCTAAAAGTTGCAATAAATAATGGTCAAAATTATCTCGCTGCAATTTAAAACTGAAATCCAGCTAAAACTTCATTTCATGTCACTTTTCAACAGTACAGGTAAGTAAATGTAGATTTTAAAAAAGCAAGTCACTTGTGTTAAAAATAATTACTTAAATGTGCAGTGTAATTGCAGAAGCAAGAAAACCTGATACCACTTCAGAAATATGAATGAAAAACTCTTGAAAAAATGTGTTTAGTCCTCAATCATTAAAAAAATTT
This sequence comes from Oreochromis aureus, assembly GCF_013358895.1. NCBI lineage: Eukaryota > Metazoa > Chordata > Actinopteri > Cichliformes > Cichlidae > Oreochromis > Oreochromis aureus. The sequence goes on along the minus strand of NC_052948.1, from coordinate 22,687,663 downwards.
GTTATATGTAAATCAGTCCATTTCCAATGATTAGATCCTTCCAGTTCAAGCTCCTTTCACAAAGACTCCGTTTTGTTGCACCGGTCGTTCCTGTGGATCAGTGGTCTGCAGTAGCTCTTGCTGAAGGAAAGAAAAAAAAAAAGTTGTTTCATCAGTAGATTTTACTGCACTCATATTTTATTACCACAACACACACATATACACATATATATATATATATATATAAAAAACACTGACAGATTTTCACAGTGAAAAATCCACAAAACTGTTCAGGATTATTTCAAAGATTACAAAAAACAACCAAAGCTGCTGACCCAACATCAACACTTCCTAAATCCCAATCTGAGTGTCAGTGGGAGGCACCTGAATATGCTCAATCCACAGAGGACCCACCCAGCAACCCTCACGACTCAAAGTCTCCAATGTCCCAGTGCAATAGGCCACAGGACCACCCTAAGGTCTACACAGGTGTAGATTAAATGTACAAGACATTTAATCTACACCAGCAGATTGTTCTGTGCAGAATACAAACATATTTCCAGCAAACAAGATGTAGGATTATTTTCCCCTCAAAAAATATGTCCTTTGTAAACAGTTTATGCATACGTGGAGGAGCCCTGAATCAGGTGCCTATCAGCATTACTTTGAACATAAAACCAAACAAAAGACATTATTTGATAAAACTGTTTGATGCAGGTCAAACAGTTCAATCAACTGCTTTTACATATCAACAGCCCACCTGTACCAAAACACCACTGGAATCAGAAAGGCCACAGTGTTTTTACCAAAGCAGCATCTCCACTTCATTCGAAATGATTCCCGATGGGGAATATCAGGCAGGTTTCACAAAGTCGGATTTTGACTAGAGATGAGCTCCAACTGATCAACGAATTGGTCTTTTGGAAAATTTTCTATTGAATTTCTAATGAACTGCTTGCTTCCCTTCACTCCAGCACACTTCAAAGTTAAAAGGAAGATTCAGCCAAGAAATTTACAATAAATTATGAATAACCTATAAATTATGAGCCATGTTTTGTCAGCAGCTGTCACTGAGCTCTCACTGTGTTAAAGGGAAATCCAAGCTTTGAGTTCATCGGGGCTACGGTGGCTTTTTTTAGGCTTAAAATGGGTCATTTTATTTTGGTTATTAGACAAATTTTATTATAGAAGTCAAATATATCAATGTGAAACCTGCTCCCTGGGGCTTTTTGGATAGAATATCACCCGGAAATAAAGAAACCAGGACTGTCCACAGATGTTCTAGGGAAAAAGTATTAAATGGAGAGAAAAAAGTTTTTTTTTTTTAAAAACCCCAAGAACTTTTGTCACCAATCTGTGCACATTCCTTACCCTGACAAAACAACATATACTTAGACATACAACAACAGATACAATAAATTCACACAACATGAACTGGAGGTCAGGGCAGGTGTACCTGGACCAGATATGCTCACCAGCTCTCCAGTCTTTCAGTCCCTACACACCAGGGACAATGAAAAAAAAATCACACGTTGCCAGACTGAGATGTCGATCTAAGATTTTTCCTGCTAAAAGTCTACCACTACCAGTAAACCATGAGTGAAACAAGAATTGATTGTAACCATAGGCAACTACAGTGGCAGCCACAAACGAAATCAGATGAGAGACTCAAGAAAAAGGATTTTGTTTTGTACTTTCTGTGAGAATTGTTATCAGATTCACATTTGATAACTGAGGTTTATTGGATAGTTCGGCACATCAAGGACTTTCTGGTTGGCCTTTACTTTGCAGTGGTCTCGTTTTAGGCATGACTTGAGTTTCTCGTAAAAGTTAAGGTATTTAAAATGTGTTAATGAAGGCTCAGGAGTGCAGTCGAGAAAAACTTTGCTGTGGATGTTTGTCTAACTAACCTGCAACAAGCTTGCTCTTGCGTGAGGCCTCTGAAGCCAGCAGCTGGGACACATTCATGATCCTCTCCTGCTGCTGCAGAGCTGAATCCAGCTCAGTGAAGTCCAGCGGTGCAGATGGCTGTATGTTCTGGACACTGCATAAAAAGACACAAACGGGACTGACTATATAGCAGTGATTTGAACAGCACACTTGAACTAAGAAGCTTTATGGACCTATCGACCATGAAAACAGTTATGGAAATTATTCAGAAAGCACACAGGAGATATTTGGTACAATTACAGTACTTAATTTCCCTTTTAAATAAGTATAATGATTGTGGGATTATTAATAACAAGAAGCACTCAGAGAGCACAAACCTTATTATTTTTTATTAACTTTCATTCATTCTCTTTCTTTTGACAGTACTTTCTTAAAAGATGTTACGCATTTTGGGGTCCAGTTAAAAGAAAGGCAGACATGAAATGTAAAAGTGAGGTGAAGTGAAGTGATATGATATTTGGATGCAAACTCTAATGTGATATTTAGAGTCCCCATAAACCAGTATCATTTCCTACATGTTGCCAATACAAACAAAGGCAGCAGAATTTTAATCATAGTTTTTAAGATAAAAGACATTTTATGAAAGTTTGACCTTATTTGACCTTGAATGAGAGGTGAGATATAAAATATGATGTATTTAAAATCTTTATACAGTACTTTCTATGTGTTGATAATACACAGCACACTTTTAAGCACCATCTACCTGGATTTGGCCAGCAGGGTCTTGATTCGCTCAGCGCGACGGGCACGTTCCTCCAGCTCCTCTGGACTAAGAGGCTCGTCGGTGTCAGACTCAATGTAGCGCTCAGGGATGAGAACTTTTTCTGGTTTGGACAGCTGCATGTTGGGCAAACAGTTAGTCACACACATTGGTCTGGGGTTTGAAAGGTATAGATTTTTATTTCAAATGAAACCTCTGTATTAGTGAGGCTGCGACTTTCTCACTGAGCTGCTTCTAACTGCAGTCACATGTGTGTGTACCTCTCGGCTGATATCCAGGTCATAGTCGAGAGGTTCCACATCCACCTCTCTTATGCGTGTAGCTGTTACTGTCACCCACTCATCTGACTGGATCCTGCCCCTCTCTCTGACTGGATTCCACCCTTCATCGCTTTGACCTTCTGCCACAGGTCGCTCCTCCTGCCAGTCAAACACCTGCAAGGGGGATGAGTCAGAATTAAAAGCTTGCCACACTGTGGGGGGGGAGAACCCTATTCTTATCATTAATAGAATCTTGAATCGTTTAGTTAAGTTAAGGAACAGTCTTGCATGTTAAATATTAACACCATTATTATCAGAACTACACATTAGCCAAATCTGATGTACACAGTGTTTATAAATAATGATTCCAGGTCAGATTTCCTGCAGTAACTGCAAGATTAAAGTTAAAGCATCAGCTGTTGTACATATTAGAAGTTCTTTTAGGCTGTAATGGTTTTTTTCAGAGATGAAGACATTAGTAAAAAAGTAATTTGACAGATAAAATTTTTAAAATTACAAAAATGTATAAATTAATTAACAATAAATTAAATATCTGGGTCACTGAAACATGTTTTTAAGCAACACTGCTAAAAGTACTGGTTCCACAAAAAAATACAAATAAAAATATTGTGCAGGATAAGGCTGACTACACAAAGAAACTCTACCTGCGTGCATGTGTAATGTTACTGCAGTAAGCTGTGGTTCAGACAGAGAGAGGCAAACATAAACACATCACTTGTGTAACCAGGAGTAATTACAGCAAGTTCACCCAAGAATTTGAAAAGACTGTTCTTAGTATTGTAACCACAAGCAACTACAAGACAGCCAAATGATGTATGTGTTTCTGGATCTTCCCTTTCTTCTTTGTGTGTGTGTGTGTGTGTGTGTGTGTGTGTGTGTGTGTGTGTGTGTGTGTGAGAGGTACTTGAGAGTAATCATCCAAGGAGCATCAAAGCCATGCATGCATCCTTCCCACTCCAGTAGCCTGCAGCAGGGTCTGAGCTGCTGGTGCTTTCACATGCTCTGAGAAACACTGCATCCCATGCCTTGTTGTGCTCAGGAGAATCAATCGCACACAGAAGGACAGAGATAAAAAGAGAAGACCATGCAGGCACAGATTCCTCAAACCCCCACCGGATTAGGAAGAACACAGCGAAGAACAGATTCAGAAGCAAGAAACTCTTTATTGTCAAGTGCAAATCTCTACATGATAGAAAAGAAAAGGGGAAAGAGTTGTGCATTGCTTCTCGATTACACAGAATTAGGTGGCGATTAGCAGTTCACTTCGTTAAGTTCTCTACTATATTTCTACTCTCCAACTGAGCATCCTCGTGTTACTACTCCACACTTTGATCTGATAGGCTTTATGTAGGTGTGAAAAGATAAAGACAATATGGCAGAAGAGCTTTCGGGGTGAATATCTGACTGAAAACAAGGAGTGGACAGCTGTGCCATTGGAAGCAACGTAACTAGAACAACAATAACAGGGGTTATTTGTTTCAAATGTTAGCAGGAAATGTGTCAACAATACACGGAGTAAAAATGACCAGTGATTGATGATTTTCTCTTTAATACATCTTTGTAAATCTGATAAAGACAAATTTCTTTTTTTTCTCTCTCAAAGACATTAATGCCTCAGATCACTAAAAAAAGTCACATTTTCCCACAAATCTCCTGTGACAAAGTTGTCCACTTTTTGTTCACATACATATTTTTTATTGCATTTCAGCCCAGTTGCTTTATCCTGTCATGTATTATTATGCTCTATAAAAAAACAATACAGGCCAGCTTTCTTTTCCAACATTGAATATGTCAGTGTAATTATGAAACACAGTCAAAAGCTAAAAAGTAATTATGTAGTTAAAAATGATGTATAAATAAAAGTTTTAATGGTGTAAACATGTCTAATGCTGGTGAAGTACATAAAAATAAAATATACTCTGGCATTATCATTATTGTTATCGATATCATTATTATCATCATCATGTGCACTGAAATCGGTGAAAATGATTAGCAGAAGGTGACAAGCTATGTATTGCTTACTGTTATAGGAAAATTTGATTTCAAGGGTTTATGGGAAATGTAGTTGATTTACAGGCAGCTCTCACAGCCGTGTGGTTAAACATTTGGTTAGTCTGCAATCATAACACCAGTACGGCAGTTATTGTGTGTCATGTAACCTTACTGGAAGACTTTGACATTTTAAGCTTCAATATTTTTTTTTCCATCCAAGCACATTAGCATCTACGGTATTCTTCACTGAGACCAAGGGGCACAGCTAGCTGTAAGCTAGATTTACTCTAAGTGTCAAATGCCAAAGTTTTCCTTTAGGGTTAAAAACCAGCACTGTCCCCACAACTTCCTGACTAAACTCTGCTATTGCACATAAAGATAGCGGCATCGTTTCTATGATTCTGAAGTGGGGACGCATGCTGTAAACACACCACGATTAGCTAAAATGCTGATTAAGGAGGTACATTTGGGACAAAGGCAAAAAAGATCGTCAACATAACAAGGCACTTGGATTTTGATTGAAGAAAAGAAAGCAGGGAGGTGGGATCATGATTTCTTTTGTGCCACTAGCATTGCATCGGTCTTCATTTCATCAACCTGAAAATGTATATTTTCTTTTTCTGACATTTTCCCTCACTCTTTTATATGCTCTAAATACCAAATCTCTACAAAATATAACTGTACAGCTGTATACTGAAAATATCACTCAGTAAATAAATAAAAGTGTACAAGTACACAGTATGTAGATGTACATAAATGGATTCTTTTCTCTACTTTGTGGTGACTAAAACTGAGACAGGAAGGCAGATTGATGCCTTCAGCTCACTCCTCTTCTCAATGGATTTACATTCAGAACTGTGTCAGTGAGGTCCCACCAGGGAGCAGTGGGAATAAAGTTCACTTTCACCTGAACCTTTAAATAATAAAATAAAATAGACAGGGCATCTTTTTTTTCTGGTCTGAAACTAGCCAAGCATCACCCACAATCCCCTGTGCTCCTTTTCTCTCCAACTCTTCTTAAAGTATTAACCATGCTAGCTAGCCAGCTGTAGTCAGTCCCGCCCTTTAGCTTGTTAGTGTTTTTGGCTACCATCAGTGGCTAGTGGTTACACAAGGCAGGCAGTGCTAGTGTGTTAGCATTTCCACTAGTATATTATGTGGCTGGGGGTTGGAGCATGGCATAGCAGCTCTGGTGGTGGAGGTGGTGCTCCCTGTGCCTGCTGCTGCTGCGGTGGGGTTGGGAGTAACGTACGGAGGCTGGAGGGTCGGAGGTGCTCGAGGGCAGCCTTGAGGAGGACGACGAGCGTTGGGCGGTGACGCTGGAGGCAGACAGGCCCGTGCTGGAACGCTCGCCCTGGCTGAGGTTCCTCTTGCGCTCCCGAACTAACGCTTTCTGATGGCGCTTCATTCGTTCCAGCTGCTCCTCCGCAGTCATTCGGCCTCGGGGCTGGCTGCTCGAGGGCTGCAGGACTTCGGAAGTTGATGACAGACACTCCAAGGCACTCTTAGGTCTTTCCTAGTGAGTAAAGGCAGGGAAAAACAGAACAAGGAAAGCTTTGGTATGACATGGGGATGTTTGGTTAGTGCTATAAGAGAAGAAGTCTGAATTCTCATCCTTAAATCCCAGTTTCTATCTTCACTCAGACCACATGTCCACTCTAACAGTTTCCCCTCAGGAGAGGATACAGTTCCACCCTAACCAATCATTAGAGATCAACTATCCACCTTACTATGAAGTCAATTAGATGCATAGCCATGCCAACATGCTGCTTTTTATTGAGATTGTAAAAGTGAAGTAGAGCAAAGTAAAAATTGTGGCTATGGCTGACAGCTGCTGAAAGAAAGCAAGCACTGGCTCTTTAAAATATCCCTCTTACAGCTTTACAGTGGTTTCTATCCCACCAAAATCCCTGACTGGCTAATCATTAGTCCTCACACGGTGCTAACTGGACCTAATCAAGAAAGCTTTTTTTCATCCACACTGCCAAATATATCAGTTAGACTGGACACATTCGAAGATCTGGACCCAGCCAATAAGACAGATCAAAAGTGGCAGAAAACAAAATTAATACAAAAACAAACAGAACAGTAAAATAGCAGAAGTAGTAAATGCAAAAGAAAAAACAATTTGCCTGGATACAGATGCAAAAAAATCTGTTTCTACTGCTGACACAGATGGTCCACAAACCGAGTGACAAAACTGGGAGAAAGTTGTAGTGGGAGATTTTTCAGTGGTGTCAGTTTGCAAACATGTCGTATTAAAAACAAACACGTAATTGAACATAAGATTAAAACAGGACTCACAATGAAACCAGGCTTTTAAAAACAGAGTTTGTCCAGCTTATTGTCTTTACTCACCTTTGCTGCAGAGCTCCCAGGTCCTCTCCTTAGGGTGACGTAGGATGAGATGGAGTTGGACTGGTTCTGTCGAGATGAGGAGCCTGACAGACCAAGACAATAACAAGAGCAGTAAATTAATTTAATGTAAAAATTGAAATCTCTTATGGAATATGTACTAGGAATATGGACTTGAATAAATGAATACAAATGTTGTGCTGAATGTCCTGCTGTCTGAGGGGTCAGGTGTTATAAAAAGAATCAACATTAAAAGATACCTTCATGTAATTGCCAAACTTAAAAACTGTTTACAAAATCAGATTCTTTATTTAAAAAAATGTTACATTTTAGATTTTAAGAATGTTAATTAAATTCCAGATGATCATCCACTGTCAAACATCAGCCTCCAAATGATGACAATTCTATAACTAAAGGAAGGCTTATTAGCGAGATAAGCAGCTTTGTGTAGTCAGAGTAGAAAAGCCCTGTGTAAGTACCAGTCCATGTACCATTTAATAACAGCATTTTTCAAATTTTAACTGATGAATACTCAAGTCTAAAGAGACTTCATCTTAGTTATTTTATTAAAATAAGTATTTCCCACTACACACTTCCTCTTTTAATCTTTTTATGGTTACACCTACATCTTTTACATCTCCATCCCATCACTGTCCATATGTATATAGCGCTGCAGAACTGTGCATGTTTCTGCAGCATGTTTGCACTGAGTAGGAGATGCTCTGTATCTCATTGTACAACTGTATAGTGACAATGAAGGCATTCTATTCTATTCTATTCTATTCTATTCTATAACACGCCTCTATTCTGTATTTTTAAATGTGTATGTAGCCAGGATTTCTTATGGTATTTAAAATATAATGTAACTAGACCACACAATGCTGATGGGAAATCACTGGCTGCATTAAAATTGTATAGGTCAACAGGAAACCTTTTCCAGTCAGATACCATATATCATTTACACATTACTTTTCAGATACCTTTACTTGAGAAATACTGATAGTCAGTGTCAGACCCAATGTTGTGGTGGTTTACTCCTGGCAGCTCTGGTTCACTCAGGTATGAACGCAAGTCAGTCTGAAACCAGAAGATTACACAGGAAGTTGGACTGGATAGATTTCTTTGGCTGCAGCGAACAATATAAAATGAGATATTTAACCGACCTAACCTGTAGAGAAAATACACACAGAGAATCAACACAACAACTGGGAGTAAATGGCGGCGTACCTTATAGTCTCCATTGACAACATATTGCCCACTTTCTCTGTCCCTCTTCCTCTCATCTGACTGGCGCTTCAGCCCACGCACCGATGTGTGGCGGATAACTGAGGCCTCTTTGGGGAGGGGCGGAACCACAGGCGGTATATCCTCATAGTCGTACTGGCGAGGCAGTGGTGGCCTGGGTGGGGCACTGTCCTCTGCCTGTGCAGCAACGTGGACAAGAAAGTACTGTTATTTTGGTGATAACATTTCATTTGTAAAATAGACTAAATCCAGCAACTTTGTGAAAGTTAACTTTCAGCTGACTCTGATGTTTTTACCAGCAGAGCTGTGGCACTCACCCACTTTGGCACGGTGCTGTGAGGCAAAGTATAAGAGTGGATGTTTGGGATGGAGCTGCGAGGAGGAGGCAGGATCTCTGCACTGGGAGAAGGCACTGCTGGTTCTGACACTGAAGGCACTAATTTCCTCTCTGGTGGGATGTGTGAATGCAGAGAAATCAGAATTTAGATTTTAAATGTAAGACGTTTTACACTGAGGTTTACACCCAGGCACAGGAAGAATTTCTTATTAATTTACACTGAGAGAAGGAGTAAGAGAAATACAGTTTCAATCCAAGTTTGACTGGAAAGTAGAAGAACAGGGAGTGAAAGTCAGTGACATAGTCAGAGTCACTGTAATAGTAATTACAGCACAATATGCACAGAATAGAAAATACTAAATATCAGACCATGTGACCATTTATAGCTATACACCTACAGGGTGTGTTGAGATCAAGGCCTTTATTGGATTTTAATGACTCTCTTCCTAACTGGTTATCATTACTAGCCCCTGCACTGGGTGCTCTGGTTTTGGGCTCTCTACCTGGGTTCTGTACAGAGTCGATGGTAATCTTGTAGTTGGCTTTGCTGGCACTCAGTCCGGCCATCACATCTTCAATCCTCCACAGCTCGCGCTTCATCTCAGCTTTCTCTTGCTGTATAACAACATAAAGACAAAATCAGCAGAAGGAATCTGACTCGGTTCACCTGATATTTGATGTGGTTTCATTTTGGCCTCATCTTCATTTACAAAATCGGGCCCATAACTGTAGTTAGGTCATGTTGGGATGATTTCCTTCTAATTTGCACTGGACTGGAAAATAAACGATTGAGATGAGCTACTACTTGTAGTTTTAGCTGTCTAAATGTGTAAAACCAGTCAATGTTGAACCGGTGCCCCAGCGTTTCAAAGAAAAATAAAAGGGCATATTTCTGTTCTTGAATGTTTCTTGCTCATACATATGACATATGTACATATACGCATCTACTCAAGGGCTTTTTTTACTTGGCTACATCTGGTAAAGGCTTTATTTTTTTTATTACCAAGGAAAATGTTCTACTGTCTTCCACTTTAGCTCTCTTTTTGATTTTGCAGGTCTTTTGGTGGTGTTGTGTTTGTCTGTGCATTCCCTTCTAAGAATTTATCAGCTGGTGATTTCTGCTCTCTCTCTGACAGGTCTCTTGTTTTTTCAGGCGAATGATGCCCTCTTCTACTTGCATCAACAATTCTCTAGACCACAACTGACCTATTGATTAATACTAAAAAGAAAGACTATTAAACAGGCCACACCTGACGATGAAACGGCTTGCTCTTCAGTTGTTCACTTATGTTTGAGCATATTATTAAACTATTTTTACACAGAGAGACACACACTATGTAAAAATCGCTGCAATTCTATAATTGCTGATGCAATGTTTCCATTTTACTCTGAGGGTGAGAGTCTGCACTCGAGTAATATAGTGATGACAAAATACAAAAAAATAAAATAAAAATAGTCTTCAAAAACCAAGAAGTGCCATATAAAATCCAGGCTATGAGTAAATGCCTGTTTTAACTGAAAATCCAGAACTAGCTTGGCTCTGCTCTAACATGCAGTAACACGTTTTACCTGAGAGGTGGAGCTGTGGTTCATTTGTGCCTGCAGTGCTAGCCTCAACTGCTCTACTGAATTCTCAAGCCTGCTGTACTCCTCCCAGGCATGTGCCATCTCCTGCATTAAACAAACACACACATGCAGAAAGACTTAATCCATAGTCCCAAGGTAAACAGGTTCAGGTTCTCTTATTTGTGCCTGTAGGGAGGTTTGATCTGCAGTCATCCATCCCCACATGCCCATTTCAGCCCCCCCACATAAAAAAACAATACAAACAAAAAACCCATAAGTCAATAATGGAGCACATTATAACATGATAAATAAATAATTAATCTACACAGTATCATGTAGGATATAAAGGCCATGAGCTTTTTCCTGTTAAGTTGTATACATACAGTTTGTATACACACACAAAGTGTATTAGAGACACACTGTCAAACATATGGCACATAATAACAAGCAGCTGCAAGCATTCAAACAATTGCATTCCTAGAAATATGTGTGGACTGTGAAATTAGTGTTTATACAATAACACTCAGTCATAGATACCGTGGAAATGCGGGATATTTGCGCCCTGATGGTCACCAGATCTTCCTGCAGCAGCCTCTGCTGGTAGGCGATTTTGTGGGCATGAGCTGGTTGTTCCTGGTACTTCTCCATCTGCTGATGGGACAAATCTAATACACTCTCCAGCTTGTCCTGAAGAGACAAGGTTGAGATCAGCATGAGATGAACAGAGAGCAACCGACCCCTGGCTTGTTTGTAGAATGCTGTTCTATAAATGGACACTTACTATTCAGCAGATAACTATTTTAAAATACCTCCAGGGGGCAGCATGTTTCCACAGAGCTGCGCTGCCATGAGATACCGACTGACTTTCATTAAAGTAGATCCTGAGCTGTATATGGTCAGACTTTAACTGCAGGCCTTACGGTACCCACATTATTTTGCAAATAACACTTTGTTGTATTCAGAATCTCATGAGGAATGTGTACTTTCATGTGGGGTTGTAACAGTAAAAGCTGAGGTAAATAAAGCGTCTGTCACTACTTCAGTCGACTTTCCTAATTATGACAGTAAGGGTTACATTTAGCAGGAAACTTGTTTTGACTCTGATGTGTGCTGCCACATACTTTGACAGCTGCTTTAAGCTATTAAACTCAAATATATTTCAACTAATTGCAGTATGGGGCACTTTATGTAATATTTCCTAGAATTTTGTAACACTTTCCATTCAGACTGATAAGCCAGAATCAGGCTGACTCATATGACTGACTACAGCGGTGGGTGGCTTAAAGTCTTTGTAACTATTACTGTGTACCTTGTCGTCCTTCAGGGAGCTGATCCTCGCCTCCAGATCCTTTAGTATGTTGTCCTGTTCACATAACCGACTCAACTTCACCTGCAGATGGAGACAAAGAGTCGAGTGGGCAGGGAAAGGAATGGAAGGGGGGTGCTTTGTACACTCACAGATAAAATGCCTCAAGTGCTCACCAAAGTGTGTGCGTGTATGTGCGTCTTGACCTCTGGTAATTAAGTGGCCCATTTGCTTAATTTACAACTTCCTCTTGCTTGTGTAGGTGCAGTGAATAAAAACGTCTCTGAGCGTAAGCGTGTGTGAGCATTATAGTAACATGAGGGCACACATACTTGTGTATACGTACGTCCATTTTAATGCATACGGGTTTAGCACACTTGAGATTTGCAGCCCTACAACTCTGCTGTCTCGTTTTGGTGTACTTAAAATTACTGTGAGTGAAGCAATTAAACAAAGTGGGTGCAACCCACCTGACATGTTTAATTACAGTGTCAGAGTCTCAGAGCCTTGTTAATTAATCTCTGATTGAACTGAAAGCAAAGGTGGGATCACTTCATCATCCTGCTTTAACACAGCAACACACCATGCATGTAATAAAGTTCAAAGTTAAAATCTTAATGTGAACAAAGTACTTCATACTGCATATATATTGTTTTTTCTTTTACACTCTACACTGGTTTTTATATTCCACTGAATAAATTATTAATCTACAAGTTGTCTCCATGGCGATGTTGTTGTTGGAGCTCCTCAAATATTCATTGCAGACAACATGCTCATAAATTTTAAATAAACAGTGTGTGTGAAGCAAATTGTGAGAAATACTTTCATAAGAGAAAACAAAGACAGTTTGAAAAGCTGCAGGGAATTATCAGCCTGAAAGACTATTAACATTCTCCGCAAGATTTTTTCTCCTTAAATCTAAGTGTCCACCCACACTTTTTTCACAGGATCCATATTTTGTTTTGCCTAAATTGCCCTCGCTTTTCTCCCAACTGAACCACAACAGTCAGAAGAAACTAGAATTAAGTGTTCCCTTGGCTGAAAGGCAGACAGCGAATGAGTGTTTGACTGTTTCATCTATTGCATAAAAACATTAAACCTGTTTATGAATATTCTGAATATGCATCAAATAGAAAAGTCCTTGAATATGTGTATATCTTTGTTCATTCAGGTAAATGCAGTTTGTAATAGAAACAAACAACGAAAAAAAAAAAAAACACACAGTATCACAGTATCCTGAAATGTCAACAAGTTCTTTGAAACAAACATTTTCATAACCAACACGCTTTTCACCGATCGGTCAAAAGGTTCTCGAGACATCAAAGTAACAACTGAATATTACCAAACACAACCTCATCACAGAGACTAAAGTGTAGTTTTGTTCATGTTTTTTTTCTAGTGCAGCCAACAAGCTCGTACTTACATCCACATCACTTTCTGCAACCTTGACAGGTTTTCCTGACTCCTTCAGTGCCTGATTTCCAGCTACCTGGAAATTCCAAAATTAATATTTTAAGATATTAGTGTTGTGGTAAAAAAAAAACAAAAAAGTGTACAACTCCATGGTACATCTGTGCTGAAGTAAGGGAAATGCAAAACACGGAGACCGGATACAAACTATTATGGGCTGCAACAGGCTATCTATGACACATTCCCTAAGCCTTGTGTACATAACAGTATGAGAGTTCTGCCACACAAAATCAGCTCTTGCCATGAACAACACAATGGCTATGGAGACTTTGAAGCTCTGCACAAAATGACTTATCTGTTTCCACTTGCCGTTTTTTTTTTGTGTGAAAAAACAGATGTTTGAGGAATGCACCATAGAGCGAATTTCAGGTGCCCACTGTGAAGTTTACTGGCGTTACGCTCGCTAGCTTTAAAAGTATCAAAATATAGCACATGTGCACCATGTTTAACACTAAAGGTCACTGATGACAGCTCTTTTTTATTTATGGTTAGAAGTTTTTCTATTTTGTTCATTTTATTTTAGGAGTGTCTTCCCTTTTTTTTAAAAATAAAACAAACAAATAAATAAACAAGACACAGTAGAGCCTTGCATCATTGTCAAGGAGGTGCAGCGTTTCAGAGACGATGGTAGAAGCAGCTGGCTTTTCAACCACCGGGCCACAGCCACAGCCACAACACATGCACTGCCGAGCCATCCCATGCCCATTATTTAACAGCGCCATCAACATCGCCACATGGTGGGAGGGGGTTGTGTGAACATGGACAGAAGACATCATATTCAGTTCAAGCTGTAGATGCAGTGCTGTAGGCAATGGGATGGTCTTTCTAGAACACACACTCTCTAAACGTCTAAACATACACACACCCCATACACACAGACTATTGAGCTTGTGTCCCTCTGAACACTAAGCAAACATGCACAAGCAGGAATCACACCCACAAACACAGCCATACTACAGACAGCTCTCCATCTTTTAATATAGTGCACATACTGGACATACATACATACATGCGCACATACACAGAGCTTACGTTCATTAGAGGCCTGAGAGGCCCAGCAGTGCAGTGCAGTAGTAAACTGTGAACTGCGAGGATCAGGGGCTCTAGAGCTCTGATCTGGGAGTCAAAAATCACAAAGACACAGAGCCGCAATCACAAAATGGCGGCTGCTTTTGTGAGATGCTTCTAAAACCACTCAAAGAGTTAGAAGATCACTGCAAGGATTTAGGGATGTTTGGTCCCACACAGATGCTTGAACATCTCCTTTTGTAGCTACAACATTTGTAGCTGTCTCCGCTCAACAGATCAACAAGGGCCAGAGTGAAGGAAGTGGCTGTCAGTAAGAATCACCACGTGTGTTAGATTACACTAGAGACATTTCAAATCAGAAAAGGCGCAGCTGAAGGGAAAAAAAAACACTTAAAGTAAAGGAAAAGATTTATTAAAATAGCTAACCGGAATCAGCTGATCAACTTTGTCCATCATCATCTTTCTCACCTTTAGGTCCAGATACTCCAAGTCCTTCTTCAGCTGCATATAGGTGTCATCAGCCTAGAAGATGACAAATATGCAAGCTTGGATTACTGATTTGTGCAAACAGGAACTAAACAATCCACTGAAACATCAATCTATAGAAGCATCAGAAACAATTAATTTTGTATCCCGGGAGATTGTGGTATCAAATATGATGTGTGACTTGCTGTTATATGTCTACGCGGACATGCACCACAATACACTGAGACACACAGTAAAAATGTGTTCATTTATTTCATGATCAGAGAAGTTGCAATCATCACAGGACCAGCAGAAACCAGATCTCTTAGAAGAAGTAGAAGATCTTGAGATATTGTTGAATTCAGCTTTGAATTCAGCCCGTATGTGTCACTCAAAAGTAAAATAGAAGCAAGAAGTAGAAGAAGCAAACTTCTATACAGCTGAAAATAAGACTCACGCATCAGAGGACCAAGCTGAACAACACATCCACAGGTTGCCAGTTTGCTAAAGCATGGGATGGCTTTGTGGACGTCGAAAAGAGAGCAACACAACATGCCATGAACAGTATCAGTAGAAGCACGACATGGAAACTGACCAGCCAAGAACAGCACATGGACAAGAGGCGGATGGTTCTCGATGCTAAGCAAAGGAACTTTAAAGTAGAAGTTGCCACTAATATAAGGATACTAGGATCTTATTGAGTCTTTTGGTTGGGCTTCATTCATCATCTGAGTTTTCTTGATCACCATTTCAGATTTTATATGTTTTTACAGTTGGTAACTTTTCAATACAGTATAAAGACTGTTTAGATGTGAATGGAAATAGGAGATATCAGTATCGGTGAACACTGAAAGCCTCGGTTCAATTTAAGTACTTTTAGGCAGTATAATACCCTTGGGATGATGGCGTGTTTGAGACTATAAGCTGATCCGATACTGTATAACCTGTGTATTAATGTTTTTGGGTTTCTAGTGTGAAAAGCACAATCACTGAGCATCCAGAATTGGTGATGCATGATCGGCAGGACGAGGAGGGTTACAAAAATTACTTAGGATTGGAGAAATGCAGCTGCTTTCACTATAGAGAACTTCACTTGACGTTTCACTTGAAGTTATATAATAGAAACCCATAGGCACTTTAAAAATAGATTTTCTGAAAATTACCACCTGACCTTGTGGTGTGGTGTCTCAAGAGAAAATGTCAGGATGAACTGGTGACTAAGATTACTTACAGAAATTTGAATGCAAAATCAAAAGGTTATTTTCACAAAATCTTGTCAAAGGTTTTTTTACACTGACCAAAGAAATCACCACCAATGCAATATTTTTTTTTCTGTAAACCAGTACTGTAACCACTTATCTTAATTAGGATTGTTTTCTACAGGGCAACACTGTGGTCTGATTCCTAGCACACAAAAAAAGCAGTTCTGGATTTGAATTTCAAACCCAGAACCTTTTTGTACCTGTGCAGGTTCTCTCTGGATACCTCAGCTTCCTCCCACAGACAAACTGACTAACCCTACCTTCCACAGTGGTATAAATAATGTGCATAAATATTGAACCAGAAAATGCTAATAATGCATTACATTAGGAACAAATTAAAGAGTTATGTGTATAAAATAAGCTATAAAACTGAAATGGTATTTATGATTTAAGACTAATGCAGCCCTGCACAATTTTTAGTGGCAACCTCTACAAGTCCCTGGTAAAATGAGGGGCAGACAGGCAGGCGTGCCGCATTAGCCCCCACCTGGGTGTTGCAAGGGCCAAGTGATGCTGAGAGGCCCATGTGTCCAACATGGGACACGGGAGAGGGGCCGGCGCTGAGAAGGGGACTGGTGCTAGTGGTGGTAGCACTGAAGAGGTGGTTGTGTTGGAAAGGATCTTTGGGACCATTGAGCCGCTGGAGCTGGGCTAACGTTTGCTGGCGTGCGGAAGCCATCTTGGCCTGATGGCGGCGCAGCTGAATAAGGAGCAGAGTGAGCTCCTCGGGCTGTCACATGCATCACAAGAGATTCAATCTAGCAAATCTTAATACTAACCACAAAAGCTTCGCTCAGACTGCTCTTCTTTAAATACTATAGGTCACTTCACACAACTAATTGGCAAATTGTTACGTCGATGGCTAATTTGCAGCTAAAATAAGGAGGATGAATGGTGCTGAAACAAAAGGCAGGAGGACAACAACATAGGCTACTGCCAACTGGTCAAGAACAACAACAAAAAAAGACTTATTAATGACTGGTTTATAGCAATCAAAATTCACTCATAGCAGAGAAATATTCCCCGAGTCACTGACTTATTGAGATGGAAACGCTATGTATAAACAACAATTTTATACAACCTTTAAAATTCCCATTTTCAGCGAATTAACATTATATTTCAACTAAAAAAAACAGTTTCTATGTTTATTTGAGAAACTTACCGTTTTGCCATGAAGGCTGGGTGCACTGACTGTGTGAGTGATGTAGCTGGATGGAGGCATTGATCGTCTCTCAACAGTAGCAGCCTATAACACACAGACAACACATTCATGCAGACTGTTTGAAGAAGTAAGATTAAAATTTCATATTAGACTTCATTCTTATTAAATATTTATTACAGATTCAATGCAGTCTTACTCTAGACGCTATTTTCTATAACAAGAGTGAATGCAGCACGCCACAAATCTTGTTTTAGAAGATGCAATGTTTGATGGGATCTTAACATCAAAATGCTGTAATGTCTTTAAATCTCAGGGCAAAATGTGTGTGGATGTAATTATCCATCATTTTTCACTCTATATTAAAAGTGGTGTATTCACACACAAATGGGCAGATGTTAATTTACATGCTTTGAATAAGTGAGAAAATGTGTTGTCAACTATGTATAATGTATACATTTCAAGTCTGCTTTTGAGTGAGTGAGGATACAATGAGGCACAGTTCCAACATGTGCCTACGACGTTCAGAATGACTAACACTTTTCTGAATAAGAAACCAACTGATATTGCATTTAACAGGGGGGAAATCAGACAATGGTGCAATCTGGGAAGTAAGAATTAGATGAAATACATTCATCAATATATGCAACAGAATGCTGTAACAGCAGTTTGTGTACTGTCATCCTAATCAAGAACATCTACACAAGCTATCATTACAGAACATAACCCTTGTACATTACAACATTTCTTTGGAATACTTCTCTTTTTTTCCCTTTTTCTTGTATTATTATGTGATTAAATCTTGTGCATCTGGGGATTTGGGCATCATAAGATGATTCAGAGAGTGTAAGCTAACTACCTAAAATGTAATTATGATGCCAAAAAACAGTGCTTCTTCCCTGTTATGTAAAGTTTTAATCTCATTCCGTTGATTAAGAACTGCCTGTAATTTTCACACTGTGTGTGGACAATTCTCTGTGCACAGTATCACCACTTTGCCTACAGAAACGTGGACATTATTAATGTTATCCTTTCATGCATTAATTTCATCCATGCATTAATTATAGTGTATCTGGAAACTACAGCCACAATTACAGCCTAAAGTCTTTTTGAGTGTGATGCTACACAGTTGACACACCTATTTTTGGGCAGTTTCTCTTGTCAAGTGCACAGCCATTTTCACATATCTCCAGGGCTGGGCTCTGGCTAGGCCACTCAAGGACATTCACAGACTGTTCTCTAAGACACTCCTTTGTTATCTTGGCTTGGCTATCTTGGTTCATTGTCCTGCTGGAAGATGAACCTTCACCCCAGTCAGATCCAGCACACTCTGGAGCAGGTCATCATCAAGGACGTCTCTATGAAATTCTGCATTCATCATTTATCTGCATTTCATCCTGACTAATCTCCCACATCAAAACATCCTCACATCATGACGCTGCCACCACCATGCTTCACTGTAGGGATGATTATTACGATAAGCTGCGCCCGATTTCCTCCCAATGTGATACTTGGTATTGAGGATATAGAGTTCAATCCATGTTTCATCACACCAGAAATTTTGTTTCTCATTGTCTGAGAGTCTGTTACTTGGCTTTTACTAAGGAGTGGCTACAGTCTGGCCACACTGCCATAAAAGCCTGATTGTGGAGTACTGCAAAAATGGCTGCCCTTCTGGAAGGTTCTCTTTTCTCCACAGAGCAACACTGGAGCTTTGCAGAGTGACCATCAGGTTTTTGTTTATTTCACTGTCTAAGCTTTTCTGCCTTGATCGTTCAGGCTGGCCAGGCTGGTAGTACAATACTGGTAGTTCCAGACTTCTTCCAATTACAGACAATGGAGGCCTCTGTGCTCACTGAGCCTTCAATGCCGCAGAAATGTTTCAGTCCTGTTCCCCAGATCTGTGCTTCGATACAATCCTGTCTCAGAGGTCTACAGACAATTCTTTGCACTTCATGGGCTGGTTTGTGGTCTGACATTAACAGTCAACTATTGCACCTTATATAGTTTTCTTAATCATGTCCAATCAACTGAATATATCACAGGTGGACTCCAATCAAGTTGTAGAAACATCTGACTGATGATCAGTCGAAACAAAATGCACCTGAGCTTATGTTTGAGTGTCATGGCAATGGCTGTAAATACTTATGTACATGTTATAATATAGGTTTAAATTTTATTTTTTTTTACGAGAATATCAAGCAAACTTTAGGGTATTGTATGTAGAAAGTAATTTAATTCATTTTTGGGATAAGGCATGACAATCTGGAAACTCTGCACTGTAAACATGAAACCTAAAACCTAAAAACTATAACAACACTGAACCACTATAACGAACAGTATGGTAGCTGGGTTATCTTACCTTAAACAGCTGAGATTTGGTCCTACGAGGGGAAACAGTGAAGGGGATGTTCAACACGGATATATCACTCACAGGCTTGACTGTCACCCGCTCAGCCGGCGTGTGTGGCCTCCGTGCGGGGGACAGGGTTCGGCTGATGCCAGGAGGAGGGCCTGGTGGAGGGATGTCTGCAGATGATGGTGGTACTGAGACACAGCGAGGAGCGCCCTCTGACCTAGGTGCTGAAGAGGAGGGAGGCACAGTAGATGGTGGGCGGGGGCCAAATGGATACTCTGGGGCCGGGGTGTAAAGTGGTGCGGTAGGGCTGCCGTGACGGTACTGGTGGCGCTGCTGCCACTCATACAGTTGCCAGACAGTGTTGGACGCCGGGCCCCCCTGATCTGGGGTCAGGCGGAAGTGACTCAGGCGGTCCTGGGCGTACTTGTACTCGCCGAGTCGGCCAGGTGGGGGACTTTGGCGAGGAGTTTTTGGCAGGGTTTGGTAGGCGTCCATGGAGGTGTACTTGTGTTGTGTTGGTGGTGTGCGACGAGGGAGGGTGTTCTCTCTGGATGGGGGACTGTTAAGTAGAAACAGCAAAAAAACATTAGGCTACTTCTAAGGCCAAAAAGGCAACATTGACACACCATTAGCACTTAATTTGATATAACTCATAACCCAGTGTTGGATCATCTCTAACACTGGGTTATACGTGTTTGCATTTCAACTTCAGTTTTAAGGTTTAGTCTTCAGTCAACTTAAAGATGTCCAGACGTTTTTCTTTCCAAGCTCCTTAGACTACGATGACCTGGAAGACTGAGAGGCTTCACAGACAAGGTTCAGTCTTATTTACAGGATAGGTCTTTTAGTGTTATTTCGGACAGGTCTCAGTTGTCCTCAATGAAGATGACCTGTGGAGTACCTCTATGATCTGTCCTTGGACTTTTCCTGTTTACTTTATTCGTTACTCCTGAGGTTCATCATTTGAAGGCATAGTGTGAGTTTTATCTCCTATGCAGATGCCACACAACTATACATACAGAAGTAAATGTTACTGGCATACTGCCTCTAACACGTGAGCTCCATATCTGTAAAGTTTGGCCAATACTGTAAAAACCTTGGGGTGACTTTTAACAACCACTTCAGGTTAAACAAGCTTGTTATTTTAGTTGTCCAGTCTTGTTTTATGCAGATTAGGAGACTTAGTAAGATCAGCTCAATTTTATCCAAAACAATTGTAAAGATGGTCATACATGGTTCTATCTCCTCTTTGTTAGATTATTGCAATTTATTCTATACGTTTAAGCTACAAAAACTACACCAACTTATAGCTGTTCCAAAATGCAGCCAGACTTCTTACTAAACCAAAAAAAGAGAACATTTCACTCCAATTTTAGTTTCTCTTCATTGGTTACCCATTAATTTTAGAATTAAGATTTTAATTATAAGAATTTAGTGTTGATTTTTACGGTTCGCTCTGGGCTCACACCAAAGTACATTTCAGATCTTCTGACACCATACGCTCCTGGTCATAGCCTTAAGCCCTTACCTAAAGTTCTGCTGCCCATCACACAACCTTGGCTGAGCACCAAGGGTAATCAGGCTTTTTCGATCAGGGCACCCACTCTTTGGAACAATCTCCCTGAGGAGAAGGTTTCAAGGGGAGCTCACTATCATCTTTTAAATCCCTCTTAAAGACATATTCTTCATAAGCAGGCTTTTTCTGTGCCTCCACTTTCACCTTCATAACTGTTTTATCATCTTCTCCTAGTGATAATTTTTAATGTACTTTAATTTTTCACATCTGCTGCTAATTCACCTGTTTTTTTTTTTTTTTTTTTTTAAATTGGCTTTATCTCTCACTTTCATCTCCTTGCGCTGCCAGCATTCCGATACCTTATAAAGTTTCACTTTTATCTGTTCTTAAATTTTTTATTTGTTTGTTTCCTATCTTGCTCTGTGAAGCACTTTGTAACTTTGTTTGAAAAGCTACAAAAAAAACATTTTTGTATATTGCAATGACCTACCCTTTGTACTCAGCCTTCTGTACTTTGACCCACTGCTCCACCTGTTCAAGGGTACTTCTCCTCTGAACGTGCTTTTGTGTGTTATTAGCAGGTGGCTCTGGGGCCCTTTGATACGTCCCTGCTGCGATGCCGTTGGGTTCCAGTATGGGGCTGGGTGTGGAGACGAGGCCATTTCTTGTGCAAATGCTGGAGGGCAAAGTCGAAGCGGCTCGTGACGGAGCACGGGACGGCACCCTGGACACAGGTGCTGAAGCCGAAATGTGATCTGGCTGTGGTACGGCAGAGGGTGCGGGATTAGATGGGAGGGAAGTGTGCGTGTCCATTTCTAGGCCAGTGCTTCCTATGGGGGGATCCAACATGATGGTGGCAGGAGAGTCTTTGTGAAAGCTGCAACGTTCCTCTGTGTCACGGTGTATGGGCTCCAGGAGAACCTCATGAATCATCTGTCTTGTTGTCTCAGAATCAGAAGTCTTGGTCTTTTGGTGGCTTACATGGTTTGTCTGTGGGACAGCCTGCTGCGACAACTTCTCAAACTGATCAGCTGGTCTGTGGAGAGTGGAGATGACAAAAATCAATGAATGCTGTCGTTTTACACTCTTATACCCTTAACATTGTAATTAACAATATCTGTAATTAGGATAGCAGTTTGGTTCCTCAGGCTTTTCGAAGGATTGTAGTTGTTGGGTCTGCGCTTCAGCAGGCCCGCTAGTTCAGACTTATTCCCGTGAACAAAGCAAGCCAGAACTTTAACCAGTTTTTTACTTGCTAGCAAGGGGAGCCGGACGGCAGCACTCCTGCCCTCGACCTCAAAAGACTCCAAAGAGCCAGCCCCCCCCCGCAGCCTTTTATTCTGTGACACACAGTTTCACAAACACCCATTGTAAAACCCCCCTATGGTGAGTCATAAAACTAAGCACTGAGTGTGTACGTGTATGCATGTGTGTGTGAGTATGTATGTGCACGTGAGTGAGTGTGTGTGTATGTGTGTGTTTGTGTGACTTCCTGCTGATCACAAAGAGTCATCTCCCCTCACCCCTGTATATGCTTAGCTTCCTCTAACGGTTTACCATACATAAGCACAGGTGAGGACATAAAGGCAAGAAGTAAACATCCTCACTAAATAAGGACAGAGACAGAAGAATGTCTTTGATCATACAGCTTGAACCAAGACTTACAAATTAAAACAATGACAACATTCACAATTTCAACCTAACAGTAGTGGCTCCTCCTCAATAACAATCAAGTCTGTTTCATTTAATTTCACTGATACCCCGTACACATCATAATCCAAAGTTCTAGCATTTTAATCTTTTTTTCTGTTGTAGTGAACTCAATTTGCACTAGATGGTGACTATCACATGAAAGGGAAACTTTTCATCAACATCCTTAACTTTATGAGCAGGGCAAAGACCAAAGAAGTCACAAAGCAAACAGATGACACTCAAAGCCTGTAACCATATCTCTATTTCAACCACATTAATGAAATCCCATGTAAAAAAAAAAGCACTCAGCCAGAAGATATAGGCCAGTCTCTGGCACACCAAATCATAGTTAGTTTAGTTTTAAAGAGGTGTTCAGACAAGCCCAGGTGATACTGTCCCTGTCAGTGGCTCACATCTGAAAATATCAGAATGAATTAGCACTACAGTGAGTGGTTTCTCCTCATTGCTGTGAACTGTGCTAAATATAGTGTTGCTAGCTATGCATTCCATCCATTTGCAATGAAAATAAATATTTGCATACTGTAGATGTAACCCTTTTAAAGTACTTTAAGCATGCAGTCACAGTACTTTTAGTTTAGCTTTTACAAACACTGGAAAACGGGTGAAAAAGAGGTTAAAGAAATTCCCATCTGGAAGCTGTCTTCAGCTACGTTTCCCTTTCGTTATTCACAAACAACTAGTGTAGTCTTGTGGGACTGCCCCCAAAGAAAAAAACACAAGATAATGAAAATAAAGCGGTGCCAGCGGCGGGTATCTGAGGTTGCTTGTGAATGATGGACTTATTTGATCTCTGCCCCTCGTAAACATATTAATAATTCATGAAGGAAGCTGCCGTTTGTTGAAAAAAAAAAAAAAGCACCCACATCAGCAATCAGAATGTATTTTTTGAATGATACTAATATTACAAACAAATTCACTGCACTCATATTTTGGAGAACCAGGAGTGGAGCAGGACATTTTTTTATATTATTCTGTGAATCTTTAGGTATGATAAAAGACAATACAGTGCAAAACCAGCACATCTCAAATTGCGAATGACAACATTCCTATTTAAACTATAGGACTGTATTCATCTGTGTTACACTGGAAAAGAAAAAAAAATGAGATGAATAATGTTAATAATGACCTGATCATCGCATCGCTGTGGTTCTGCATCCGCGCGGCCTGGTTCATGGCACTAAGCCAGGTGTTCATGTCTTCTTGGGTGTCGGCACTGAAGTAATAGGTTCGCATCCCAGTGTGCTCTGCCTGCGAGCCAATCACAGAGGTCTGCTTGTAAATGTACGAGCGCATACCAGTGTGGCTAGCCTGTAGGAAGAGAAAGGAGGCTAGGTCAAGTCGTGGTCAGAGAGGCACAGACATTACCCGAGAGACAGAGTGCTAGATGGGCTTCAATTCTGAGAGACAGGGTGATATCATGCTGTCCAACAAGAGAAACAACATCAAGGCCAACAAAAGCACTGACCAGTACAGAAAGAGTGAATGAAGGAAATCACACAGCAGAAATACAGAGACAATAACGCCAGCCAGTTACAACCCACAAAGGCACAACCTTCAAGCAATGAGAGGAAAGATACTGTGCTATGATGGAAAACAAAAAGTTAGTGTCAGGGCAAAGATCCCTAACCCCCAATTTTCTTCATGAACTTGTCCCCATTTGAACCTTTTTTTCTTCCTACTTCCATTTCCACAACAGTAAAAATACAACAGCTTTTATAAGGTGCTTGACAAGACAGGTCCATAAATCACAGTGGACTGCAAAGAAAAACGTAGTTGTCCAATAAGGCAGCAAGTCTACTGAGTTATTACATTTAGCACTGATAAATTTAAAATGAATATATCTTTATATACCTTTAAAATTTAGAAGGATATTAGTTCACATTCACTTAATTATTAGATTAGATTAGATTAGATTAGATTAGATTAATGTAGCTTCAGTCTAAAGACCAAACATTGAAGTCTGCAGCTGTTCAAATGTAGGTGAGCATTTAACAGCTAGAGAGTTTGATATTTCTCTCAAAAATTATACAGGACAGAAATAGAACCAAAGGTGAATGAATAATTGGACTCTCTTTAAAAAAAAAAGAAAAAAAAAGCAGCTAAAAGCACAGCTGTAAGCATGAGTGCTGCTCTGTGCCTCAACCTACACTATAGTAACTCTAAACTTGATGATATCTCAGCTTGTTCCACTTCCCCAAATAGCTCTAAAATCATTTAATGCATCTCTAAATAATTTGTCTGCAGATATCTCCTACATTTCCCCTTTACTGCCCCCTAGAAAACACATGCAGAATAGTTATGTTCAGCAGGTCTTTCTGTTTGTGTAGGAGGAGACAGCAGTAATACCAGCACTAGCACAGTAAGTGCATAAAAGGGAGGGTTTTTTTTTTTTTAAGTCAAAGTAAAAATGATTTTTTTTCTTTACTCAAAAATCAACATGTTCTTGGCTGCACTGCACTGAGGTCTACTGAGAATACCATCAGAATGGAAGTTAGCATCTCTGCCTCTCCTGCCAAATCCCAAAGTTTTGCTGAACTATGAAACCCAAGGAAAGCCTAGAGATGCTGAAGCCAAGTACTGTTTGATAATTCATCTATAATACACACTCAGAGAATATTTTTGCTAAATAACTAAACATTATGTCACTGATACTGTAATTTGCCAGCAATCGTCAGCAATGGGATAATATAGCATCAAAGAAGCAGACCGGCCTTAAATGTAACGAACAGTGTATCCGTAAGGCAGTTTTTAATTAATGAAGTCTAAGTGTTTAGTATGCTCAATAAAGATCTCCGTGTAAATGTGGGGTTATTAGAGCTCCTTTTAAAGTGAGCTGCACTCCATTGAGCACAGCTCTATAAATGTCCTACTTTTCCCTTTCCTTCCTTTTTTCCTTCCTGCAGTGTTTCAGTAGTTGGGACTGGAAGACAAATGAGAGCACCCACTCAACAACAGATGCATTTTAATTTAAAGTAATTAGCCAGTCTTCCCTGTCCCAATCCACTGTCTGAATAATGAAGGCAGGATAGAGCAGTGTGTACGGCGTGCTGTTGTGGGATCCACAGAATTTCTCTGAGATTTTCTTACTCGGTTTATAATGTGATAAAATGAATGTGATTCTTGCATTCTTGTATTACAGCGTGACAGTCGGGAACACACAAAGCATCGCTCCCACGCCGGCTGTTTAATGTACACACTTAACACGCTCATGAATAAACCAGACTGTCAGTCCTGCTGTTATATCCCTGTTAATATAAACTCTAAATAAACCCTGGCAAACAGACGCACACATGCACACACACAACATGAGAACTCACCTCCCCTCTGCACTGCAGCTTAAACAAGCTCATTTCGGCGGCTGCAGCGAAGCACTACTAAAATAACTTGGAATATAATTCTAGTCACTATGCTAAAGTGTGGGCTTGACCCTGATGCTGCTACATATTTGAAGATCTGGGAGGTAACTGCATCCCTCACCTGATGCACACAGGACTCAATAACCTGGCAGCTAAGCAAACACTTTCATGAGCTTTAGGCAGATGGAAACAAGGGAGGGGTATGGATGGGCTACGCATTGAGGAAACCTTATTTGGACTGTATGGAGGTGATGATAATGCCCTCATTATGAAGGTTACAGATTATGGTTGCTGAGCTAATACATATTATCCTTTGACATATAGGATGATCAATTAAGTAAAACATGTGATAGATGATTTTGTGGGTGAACTTTTTCTCATTGTAACAAGGACTAAAAAAAAGTACTATTTTCCGCACTATAAGGCGCACTTAAAATCCTTTAATTTTCTCAAAAATCGACAGTGCACGTTATAATTCAGTGCGTCTTATGTATGAATTCTGGTTGTGCTTACTGACCTCGAACTGATTTTATGTGGTACATGGCACTCAAAAATCTGTCAAAAATGTTTTAGTATGACTTTGGCAAGCTATGAAGCCGCACTGCTTGATGGATTGTCGGAGCAGTAAGGCTACCGTAGTCAGGAGCCTCGCGGAGTAATCCGGTTCCAAATTCCGTTTCAGGTCCCAAAGTCAAACAAACACTGCAGCATCACTGAGAGGTAAAAACTGTCTAAATTCTATCATCTTTAATAAAATGATTAGCGTTGCTGCTTTACCAGGTTTAACAATTAAGTTTAGCATCCAGGCATCCATGAAAACAGGATTTATTAAATTTAACAGTTAGAAGTTAGCAGGAAGTTAGCTCGCTAGTTTCCACCTAAACATGATATAGCATGTTCTGACTGAGAGATTTGTGAAAAAATTAAAACGTACAGCTCTGCTATCACTTCTAACATAAATGAAGACAGAAAATTAAACAGCAGTGACTTTTGTAGGGTTACTGAAGTTGCGCTAGCTGGTATATAATGAGGTGATACGTGATCGCTAGCGACACAGCTATGTAGCATAACACAAACAGTGAAGCTGGAGGATGAATGTTAACTTTTTTCCACTCAATAAAAGTTAACGTGAGGGTTCACGATTGTTAGGGACAAATGCAATCGCATGGCAGGATGCTGTAAACGGACCAAACTTCAGTCAGGAGAACTGAGATAATCCATCCACAATACGAGGTTATTAACTGAAGTACTGCAACAACACGGGAATAGAGCAGCTGCGAGAGAATTCAACATTAATGAATCAATGGTACGGAAGTAGAGGAAGCAAAAAGAATGAGTTGAGTAAAGTTTGACTTATCTGACTGTTTTGTTTCGCTTAATGCGCCTTATAATCCGGTGCGCCTTATGTATGAAAACAGACCCGTTCATCGACAGTGTGCCTTATAATCTGGTGCGCCTTATGGTCCGAAAAATACCGTACTATTATTTCCCCACACTGGATCATCTAGGACAGCTATCCTGTCCTATCATAACAAGACTAAAAAGTCCCCAAAAGCTAAAATAAAAAAGAATATTATCCATTGCTCTTTAAATGGTAATGTTTTTGTATGTCATTGACATTTCTGAGACTAAATAGTATATCAACAGATGGAAAAATAATCAGATTAACCAATAAAGAAAAAATTAAATGGCCACCCTAGCTCATCTTTAGTAATCTCCTTGTAACTAGTGCAAACATCTCAGACCATAGCGTAAAACAGTAAACTGTATAATACAATATAAATGTGCTATATCCAAGCATTTGTATTCAGTACAGCTGATCTATATGTAAAGAAACAATTAAAAGATGCACACTACAAAAAGAATCCTGCCACCCTTTCACCACAGGTCACATCATTCATTTAAAATGTGCCATCAAAAATTTTCATGTCTCTACTTATTAAAAAATAAAAAGCACACCAGATTGAAATAATTTTTCTTTTAAGGTCATTGTGTGTCTCTTTACAGCTTCAAGTGCTCCAACTATTTTTAGATTGCTCCCTGGAAGTGTGGCTGTGACCACTTGAACTCATGAATCTGAAATGGCTGCTAGATTTCCTCTATTCAAGAAAAGGGGTGGAGAGGCTCATGGTGCCAACTCTGGAAAGTAACTAAATATTGATTTGGTTCAGCCAAAAGGATTTTGCCTTTTCAGTATGACAGGACACTTGGTTTGATGATTTGTAGTGAATCTTCATATTCCTCAGGGCATTACAGTAACTACTACACACGACTCAACAAAGGAGTGGTGGAAGGTGGGAGAAAAAAAAAGAGCATGCTTCTGTTCACACTTCTACCCTGGCCTCTGGATCTTACCTTAGCAGGGCCTCAGGTCCGACAACGTTTGATATTCTTGGCATAAAAGTAAAAGTCCCTTTAACACAGAAGTCAATGTTTTCTCTCTGCATAAGTTTCATGTCCAAGGTGAAACTGCACATGTGTATCTGCAAGTGGTCTAAACAACACTTTAACAAAGTGATCCAAACTTAGCAGGAGTCCTGGAAGTGGCCCAGACAAATTTGAATCAAGTAAGGTTTTTGCTTTTATCAAGCTTTTTATAACATTTCAAATTATGTCTGCTTGTTTTGAAGATGACTTTGCACTTGTTTGCTGCGGTGTTTGGTTAAAAAAAATATGTACGTTTGCCATGATGTTACCCAGAAGAAAACCACAGATGTAAACTGTGAAGGGCTCAGTTGGCCTTTCACTGTCAGGGCTGGAGATGTGTTAAGGCATTTCAGGGGCCAGGAAACAGGCACGGAAACTAGTTAACAACTACTCATAAAAGTGAACTCTAGATATGTCCAAAGAACATGCTAAATATCTTGATGAAAGCAGCACAGCATCCTCAGGAAGCAGCTGTCAAAACACGCCTGTTCACTCACCGTCAGCACTCTGACAGATGGCCTCTTACAGCTACAATGGGACAGGCTGCTTGATGAGAGAGAGGGCGGACTGTGCTACTAGTCAGATGTTTAGCCACGTGCAGGAATGCAGAGAGCACAGATGCAACCAGAGGTTTAGGCACACATTTGTATGGCAGTATGTTGGAGAAAGCAAATTCAGACTCTAACATAAATGATAGAAACTACAAAGGCTTAATTTTGTGGATCCTCTGCGCACAACTTCTACCGGACCGTACACATTTAAAAGAAGAGAGAACTCCCGTCTCAAATCGCCAGCCTTAAATTTTTCCTCATTTATTGATACATCAGTACTGATGACAAATAATGACACAGTGCAACACACATCACCAGCAGTCTAAATTAACACTGGGAGTCTCTGCCTTTAACGGGAATGCTGAGTGGGTCATTCAGCACTGAGAGCATGACCGATACACCTACACACCGAGTTCATACACAGCTCAGCCTCTTTTTCTCTCTGTTGTTTGTGTCTGTGTGGGAGTTGGTTTCAGTTTAGGGTGTTTCTGGCAATTTGTTTCCTTCACTATGTTGTTCAATTGTGCTTTATTAATTTAAAAAAATTTAATAAATAAAGCACCATTTTCTCACTACTTGTTTCTGCTTCCAATTCACAGCCACCAATAGCTGCTATCACTTCCTTCCTCTCCATATCTTATCCATTCCTTTCCTCTCTTTATTATAGTTTCCAGTTTGAATCATTTCCTATCCCTTCCTGTTTTCTCTCTCCTTCAGCTTGAAAATATCACTTACCACTTGCACTAACATAAGCTTACAATAGCGCCTGCCCCATTCCTGTGGACAGCCCCCCACTCCAAAGAAAACACAAGAAAAAAAAAACAAAAAAAACACGCACACATGCACTCTCTCTTTGTCTCTCTCTCTGGCACTATTTAGAGAGTCATTGTGCTCATAAAGATAAGCCTCAGCATCAGCCAGAGCACCACAAAGCTCCTGATAAGGCACATTCTGCGAAACTTGCTACAGCAGAAATTGAATCTACACACACACAAAAAAAAAAAATCCAAATGAAACAAGAACTTGTGGTGGCTCAGAAATGTCACTGTTTCGGCAAGCAACATGCCAAATTATTACATTATTCTTTACTTTAAAGATTCCCTAAACAGCAGCTGTTTTAAAGAGAAGAGAGAAAAAAATGTAACGTTTAGGTGACTGAGGGGTTACATAAACTGCATCTAAAGCAAGAGATTTCTTGCAGCTTTTTAAAATGACTTTTTCCGCTCTTTCTCACTGGAACAGCAACTTGAGGTGACATGACTTCCAAATAAAGCTTTTCTCCTTGCCATCAAAAAAAATTGCATGCTGGTACAGTCGATGTAACAGATGGGGCAGAAAGCAAGAAGGGCGCAAAGATGAACGATAAGCTCAAAACCAGATAAGGCAAATACAAAGATTCACACTGCGATAAGAAGTAGGCGAAAGTGAAACAGGAAAAACAACAGAGGGGAAATTAAATAAGAGAACACTGATGAAAAAAAAATGAAAAAGACACAACAACTTCAGCCAAAAGAAGATGTTACTATCAAGACATGCATCAGAAATCAAAAGAATATACAAGGTTGCTGTATATTCTGTCCAGTCTGAATCAAAAGGCCACACCAAAGGCAGACAACATGGATATATAAGGCTTACATCTGGCAAAGTGAGAGAACATGAGAGCATAGAGTACCTATTTATGGGAGGACTGTCACTGGATGGTGCGACACTCTCAGGGCGGGAGGGAAGTCCCAGTCAGGCAGCCAGCCAATGGGAACAAGAGAGGGAAGAGCATTCAGTGAATAGGGGAAGGAGGGGAAAGTAGGGTGGGAACTTGTCGTGGGAACCCGAAGGCACAATTTGTGCAGTCCCAATGGGTATACGTTGATTTAGTAGTCAGCAGATGCACCGTTCAAAAACTGTAGTTCAAATCAAATACCCACTATTATCTAGCACAGGAAGGTAGTGGTCTTCTTTTTGCTTTAAAATTGTTGTTTTGATGTTGTGATGCATGCAGTGTTTAATGAAGTGGGGCACTCTGCATATGACCGTACATACTGACAGTGGTGCTAAAGACCAACTTAACACCAGGTTGAGTATCAGTGCGTCGGTTTAACCTCATCAGCATCCAGAACAAGTTATGTGCATAGTTCAATGTTTTCAAAAGGGTGAATAACTGTATATACGCCAGAGTGATGTCACACTGTACCTGGGGTGCACTTCCACATCACTGCATCAAGGAACTTTTGGAAATCATCACTAGTATATTATAAGCCGATTTAAGGTTGCTGAAAATATCATGAATAAATAAAAAAGCAAGAGAACTTCACCGCTTCCTTTAGGGTTTCCAGATCATGGTGTAAGTAAAAATATTTCATCTCTGAGCCAAACTGATGTAGGATTTTTAAGACCAATATCACGACAGATATTTGGTATTTTAAAAAGACGACATATAAGCCGATATTTTTGTTCATTTCAGACAGTAAGTTGTAAGTAAGTAGTATCAAGTAATATTTTATTTCAAGGCAACCAGAAAATAATCACGAGAAAGCACTGAACCACAAACTTAACACATTTTCATGTAAATACATATTAGCTACCCATCTTAATCTTTTCTGGTGATTAAGAGCCCTGTAATGTACTTCATATGTTTGTTTGTTTGTTGGGTCACTACTGACTTCTTGGTTTTAAATATATTATTATTGATTATTATTTAACTATATAATTATTACTGTGTCCCTTTCACTGTTTTGAGAGACAAAGTGTGAAATGGTTACGGTATCACTGATGTCAACAGACACACAAGAGCCTGTTTTATTAAAAAGGTTCACTTTGGCATCTAAAACAACACTAGGTTTGCTGAAATAACAGTCTCGAGGAAGCAAATTATATGTTCCACAGTATCTTAAATTCTGAAAATAACGTCAGAATGAGCAATGGTGCATTATAATTAGCAAGTGTCCCTGAGAAACTGTTTTTTCACACCTTATGGCATGTCTAAAAAAAATTAAGTTTAAATTGCAGAGAAACAAAATGACTAAATGGCTCCTGATATGTCTTTTTAACATCTAACTCATGCACTGATTCAGTTTGTCAAGAAAACATTGTAAAGATGGAGAAAAAGCTACAGTAAAACGTGGTTTTACTGGGTTTATCCCCCACTACAGCACCTGTTGGTTAAGGTGAGACAGGTATGTTTGGATTCCTCCAAAACGACTCAAACGACTGACTACAGCGAATGCCTTCGGATAAATAATAGGCGACCCATTCTGCCCACTGCCTACTGGACGGGCAGTGGAACACTTTGTCTTACATGTGTTTGGGCTCTTCTATCACAAGGACAAAAGCAGAAAATCTTTTCTCAGTGTATTTAGGTTTGGATCTACTGAACTCTTCTCTTGTTTCCATTTTCTGTTTTTATTGATTTCTTTTTGTGTAACCTTTTACATTTTGGGGCTATTTTGTTTTGTGATATTGTATTTATTTTTATCAGGCTATGTTGTTTTTAATGTTTTTAAGCTGCAGTGCTACAGTAAATTCCAAACTTTTGGGATAAAGTATCGTATCCATCTTTTCTATTCATCTAGTTTCAGCATGTGCAATGCAATCATAAGTTTTATGAATCTATTCATTAAATTAAAAAAATAAATAAAACAAAAAAGGTGATTCAAACTTTGCCAGTCTTGTTTCCGAGTTCATCTCCATGCGCGCCTAACGCTGCTTCCAGAAATGCCATTTTTAGATTGTTCCTTGGATGTCCTGCTCTGAACATCTGAGCTTGAAAATCTGCAATGTAGGCTCCTCTACTTTGTCAAAATGAAATTTAACTTCAACTTTATTTGGAGAAAGAGGGCACAGGTGCAGGGAGCCAAATCTGGCAAACGATGCAGGTGGTCAGCAAAGACTGTGTTGAAAAAGCCAAAAATCTCACATGGTTTAAGGTGCTGCTGTGAAACAGCGCACAACAGTGTGTGGCATCATTTCAGCAGCAAACATCCTCCCTCAGTCTTTGCAAAGCTCGGCACTGACAGCCTGACCCTAGGGGATAAATTCATGGTGCGCAACCTCTTGAATGTACGAGAAAGCAAAACACCTGCGCTTATGCACAGCCTCTGGGCTTGGACACTGTGGTGCTTTCCAGAGAAAACCTCCTGTTTGGTCTCTGACTCTTTTCAGCTGCAATGGTCCTTCATGTGAGCTGCATCACTTTCATTCATTTGACAGAGAAATTTATATTTGATCTCCATGCAAGTTCAAGATCCATCGTGTAATCAAAAAAAGCCAAAACAAAACAAAAAACATTCAGAGTATCTTCATACTGCAGCCAAACTGGAAGAGATGCAGATTTCCTCAATGAGGAAAGACGAAATCTGCCAAATTTAAATCATGCATGATTTATTTATTTATGTATGTATTTATTTATTTATTTATTCATCTATGTATTTTGGGGGGCAGCTGTCAATTCAACTAGAAGGTGCTCAATTTCAGTCACCTCAATGACTATGTTTCAGTGTGTAAAGACTCAAAATATATCTCGCTAAAGAACAATTTATGGATCTTTTGCTTATCTCTGGTCGCAGGAATGTGTCTTTAACGGCCAAGAAAACATGCTTCTTGGCCATTGAACCAAAAGTTCAATTAACCATGTTCGCAAAAAGTAAATAAAAACCCTGTGCATATATTGTATCTTCTTGCAAATGCGCAATGAAATCCCTCCTGCAGTATAGAACAGTGCGTGCTGTACAGTAATCCAGCCTCTTAATTTTACACATGTTGGACTTAACTCAGAAACTTGTGCCTCAGGGAACAGAAAAGCTTCATGCCATTCCAGATACGCTTGTCTGTCTCAATAAAGACACTGACAGACAATCAGTTGTAATGGACATTACTACAACAGCTGGTAAGTGCTGCACAATGAAGCTGAGTGGTGGCTTCACTGGCAGGTTATTACTGTAGGAAGATAACAGTCTGTTAAAGAGAAAGAATTGTATTTCATTTCATTTCAATTTGAGAAGGTCATGATTTAAAATCGAATAAACATTTTAACTGTAGAGAAATATAAACTCTGACTTTCTGTTTTCAACCCAAAGACGTGTTACTGCTATGAAGTTTACCATCAGACAAAAAACAGTGTTTGCACACATAGATCACAAACATATGAATAAATATGTTTATAAACTTATGTTGTATGTTTTCATACAGCAGGTGTTACACAGGCCTTCTGCAGTAAAGCAGTTTTTGTGTTGTTATTTCAAACTGCTGTCAGTGATGATATAGACCACTTCTTGGAAAGTGCTTTAAATAGCAGGGGCTGTTTTATCTCAAGTGGCTCCTGTGGGAATAAAACCCATTATCTATACCTTATACATGATGCCTCTTTCAATTTGTGGCCATGTTTAACATTGTCACGGCAGAGCTGAAAAAATATTACAGTCTAATAAATTTCTCTTCCCGACACACCTTAAATTTTAATGTTTAGATGTTTTTGGTGGTTTAATTGGCTAACGGGACATCAGTATATGAGAAACGCCCAGAGGGAATCATTCCAAGTTTTGTTTTTAACCAAGAACCAAGAAAAAGCGCAACTATAAGACAGAAAAAAAGATAAACAGCAATCAAAAGCTGATAAATACTCTGTATAACAAAAAGAGGCGTACCTTAAAGGCATACTTGCGGTTGATGTGATCCTCGAGTCCCACTGGTGAAATGACATAGCTGGGCAGAGGAATACTGCCCAGGACTGACTCCTCTCTGCTGTCTGGAGATAGAGCGGGAAAGAGAGAGAGAAGAACGAGAGAGGGGAGGTCAGCGGGGTAAGGTGAAGGGAAAAAAAAAAAAAGACAGGCAAGAGATATAGAGGAAATGAAGGAGCGACAGAATAAATATCACTCATCAGCCCACTAATTTCATCACTGCCAGCCACCAGTATCACAACACTGACAAACACGCACTCATATGACATCACTCATACCACAGTGTATGCCAAACAGTAAATGACCACTGTGGTATGCCAGTGTCACAGAGTTAAAGCTCCTCTGCTCCAGCTGGCAGCCGGCCACCTGTCCTCAGCCTCTGCCCTGTCCAGTTTACACGTTGAGATCACAGTCAGCACATGCACACACACACACACACACAGATTTGTCCTTTGTAAGAACCATCACTGATGCAATACAGTCTTCAACTTTTACCCTTTAAAGAAAAAAAAAGTCTCCAAAAACACTTCAGTGTTTTATAAATAAACATTTATCACATATTTGTTTTCCACTGAATATTGTGATAGCATGCTAGAATGTGTATGGTAAGGACAGTGTCTATGTGCAACGATTACCACATCGTAAAATTTAGCAATAGTATGAAAATGTGTGCGTGTGCATGCAGCACCTGCGTATGTGGGCGGTTTGGCTGAGAGGTGATAAGACGACGCTGTAGCTAAAGGGGTAATTGGTTAAAAATAATTCAAGGACCTTTGAAGGGGACATTCCCTAAATGGTGGGCAAGATAGTGGGGTCTTTTATCTGCTCTGCCACGTCTGTCTCACTCACACACTTTGCGGGGTATGACATACAGTGTACAGCCCCTTGAGGCAAATTTGAGTTGCGATATTGGGGTTTAAAAATAAAACTGACTTGACTGAAAACAGACCACAGAAGACATATGAGGGGAAAAAAGAGGAAGAAACAAAGGGGCCTCATTCATCAATGATCCCTGCACACAGTCACAGTCATTTGTGAAAACAGTGCGTACAAATATTATCTTGTGTGTGAGAGTGTGCATAAATTTCGAAGCACTCAGCACCATGCGTGTGTAGATTGCTCCCATGAAGGACTACTTACAAAATGCAAATGCAGCTCACACAATAAAACTGCTGGAAATGCAAAAGCACAATACCAACCAAATAATCATCTCTAATCTGAGAACTTTATTGGAGAGGACGTTTTTAGTGACAGCAAAGCCCTCCAGAGACTGATGTGCAATCACTAGATTCAGTTTGCTGCAGCCAGTCTTTCATCCCAAGTGCCATCAGCTTACTCCAATATTAAAGAAGGACAAAGGCCATGCAGGTGCAAACATAAGACTTACTGATTCTGGATTTTCTGCACTCTCAGATGGGTCTGAATAAAATTGTGCATTTCAGTTTTGTAAGAGTTGCTCATAGGTTGTTCCCACAAATACCACTATTTTCTTTTCTTTTCATGTAAGCAGCAACAAGGCTATTAAAGTAAAGTGGGCTTCCATAGATGGGTTAGGGTTAAAAATACTGAGAATTTTAAATTTTAAATTTTATTCTAATTATAATCTGAATTTCTAGAACTCAGCTTAGCATTTTCAAATTCTTGTTTTCCCATAATCATCGGATCAAAACCAAAAGAAACCCAGAAAGAAAATGACAAAGAAAAGATGTGAGAATCATTTTCAGCAACTGCTAATTCATTTTTATATATGCATTTAATTGTGTAATGTCGTTTTAAGGATTCAGTATTTTTATCAAAATATAATGTTGTATTAAAAAAAAAACTTACTGTAAAAGCTCTGACATTTATCATCAAAACAAGAAAATTCCTAATAAAAAACAAAGATAGCAAAGGAGTATTTGACTGTTTGGGTAGGGAAGGGAGGAGATAAGTCGTGTTGAAGAGAGAGATCAAGTGTGTTCATGTTGGGAGGAGAAACCTTTGAACTGAGCGAGAAGACAGAAAAAAGGGAAAAAACAAAAACAACAGAATTGATTTCACCCTCCTGTCGAGGTGAGCAGGCAGAGGAGCGTGTCCCAAATGTTTGGTCACAACCATGGAGAAAAAAAAAGGCATGGAGAGATAGATAGCGACAAGCAGGGAATGGTAGACCAATTATGATGGTGTGTGTGATGTAGAGCATCGGTGTAAGCAGTGTGTACATGTTCATTGGTTGGAACCAAATAACAGATATAGAGATTATTGCTCACCTAAACTGAATTTCTGGCTGCTTTGTCAGCTGCAGTTTACCGAAAACTGTCATAGTCTACTTTAATCTTTGTCCTTTAACCTTTTGCATTGATTGTAGATATTTCCATCCTCTTACAATAAACGCTCCTCACTGGAAGTGTGTCATTTTATGCATTTAATTTTTCAATCAATACCCAAGAGAAACATGCAGAGTATAATACAGCCTAATGAAATGGCCATTTTCTCGTCTGCATCAAGTTCTACAAAGTTTGGACGAGACACTGCGAGCTACTGAATCAATGATAAGCTACTTCATGAAGGCTGCAGAGGCATGCCAGTTATGATGTGTGATTTCCTTTAATGATGTTTCAATTATTTTGTCTTAAAAGGAATTTTTGAGGATTAACAGATTATAACTTTTCATTTAAACTGCTCCTTCTTACACCCTGCTTGGGCTGGCTCTGTCCCAGTGTCACAATACATCAGGTTGGGATAGGACGGAATTTTTTTGCTTGCTTTTCTCCTTTCTTCATAAATGTCAGTTCTGGCATTGTTATGCAATACACATATTAATGTGAATAATAATTAAAAAAACAAATATAAAACAAAAAGAAATTGACTAGAAAGACAAACCTGTAGTTTATAGAGCTCTCTTGGTAAATCAAATGTTATTAGCACAACAGGGCATTCAGATCCCACACTACTTTCACTTAACATTCCACAAAGACTTACCTTTGTAGTAAAACAGACAGAAATCAGCCAAGACAAACCATTTCCTCTTCCAAAGACGCATCCCAGAGCTGTCCTGAAAAACAAAGAGAGGTAAAGAGTTTAAGTGAAGAATGCATAAATAATAAGATGAAAAGTACCACTAACTGGAGTAGATAACAAGCAAGACTAGAGAGCTCTTAAATAAGAAGAGAGAGGAGGTAATGAGAAAGGAAGGAAGAGCCTGAGAAATAAGGATGCAGAAAGGGGAAGTGAGGGACAGCCAAAGCTAAAGCTAAAGTAATGAAAGGATAGTAAGGTGGGTACATGCAAAAGAAAAGAGAAAAGATAGAGGGGGAAGGGAGTGATCATTTGTCCTCATTCGCCGGCTCACTGAGTCTGCCATGAGTGCTTTACTGCCCATTTTGTCTTTTATGTCCTTTGGCTGAAAATAGGTCCATTTGAAGAGCTGAGCAGATACAGCAGTGGCTGAAGATGTATGATGCTACGACCATATAATACAAGCATGTGAGTGGATGAAAGGCATAAACTGCATTATGTCAGTCTGGCCATGATAGTGGACATCTGTGCATCAGTGTGTATAATTATTTATAGCAATGTGCTTATATTTATGTGCACCAAAATAAGATTCAAATTGTGTGCATTCATGCACCCCACAGCATTTTAAAGGGTTTCTTTCTAATTAAAATATAATTTAATTGCAGTAAATAGATCGTGTGCACAGTTGCGAGTGTGCTACTGTCTGTGTGACTGTGTGGGCATGCCTCTTTGTGTGGTCATTAAAATATTGCTTCATAGTAACATCACTCACTGTTTGTCTTGTATGGAGGCCAAGAATCTCCCAGTGGGATGATGCCAACAACAGATATTTTAAGTATAACTTCAAATAAACAAGTAGTCTCTAGTAACAGGCTGTCTGTGATTAACAGCAGGTGTTCTACATTGCTAAAGCAAAGAAATAAATCAAGAAAAATATCAAACTGGGTTACTGAAGGAAATGTTAGAGAATCATGCTGGATTAAGGGATTGCTGACTAAAAGAAAGCACAGTACCAGTACTCTCATAAATACTTAATTATACAACAATTATTTGCTCCATAACTACTATTATCAGGCTAATTGCAACTTTTATTAGCATGACAGTATTTCATTAAGTGTCTGCAGGCTGTTTAAGAAACTAGCCTAAAAGCTATGTTTTATATATTTATAGACATAAAAGTTAAAAGCTATATATCTATAGCTGAATTATGAGTTAGCTGATCAAGAGAAAAAAGAAGCTATAATCTGTGTTTTCTGACATTTTATATAAAACGTATTTGGTTACTTTAAAATAATAATTGCCGAATAAATAAACAAAAGTATTATCTAATGTAGTAAACACCTTTTTACACCATTATGTAAACTTTTCACATTTATTTTCATTTTTAAATCTTAAACTATCACAAAGTTGTCATATTCAGGCGTAAAACAAAAGCAAATCAAGCAAACCCAGTTCAAACTTTATCAACAGTAGTCTTAATTTGACTGTATGTAAGTTACAATTGGTGTTTCCGTTTGAGTGTCCCAACCTGTTTGTACAGCCATCCGCGGACCACCACAGGGACATTGGGATTCCTCTTGATGGACTGCTCTCTCTTCCCAAAGCTGTGCACCTTGCCACTGGACCGGGAGCCCTGTAAAAGACAGAAAGAATATAGAGAGATTTTATGTGACATGCGTTAAGTTAACAGTTCATCTGTATATTTTAATACAACTTCTGGAGCCTTACTGCAGATTTTTCTCTGTGTAAAACCACTTGCTTAAGGCTGACAGCAACTGTCCTATTTTACATGGAAGCGATAGCTGCAGCAAGCAGGGGTGAATCTAAAGGGGGCCATGGGGTGTACTAGACCACATGAATTTCAAGGCTTTTGTAATATTTTTTCAGAGTAAATGTGAAATAATATACAATATTGTGTTAATTAAATTGTCTTAACATTTAAAAATATAAGAATAAAAGCTTTTTTCATAAGCCAATAAAATGTACATGGGCCATTAAACTCTGAGCCACTGACCTGAGGGTTGTTAGGCTGGATACTGAATTATTATTAATATTAATCAATGTTTGCAACATAACAACACCTGTTTTCAGCAGCAGAAACACTTGCTTCCTATTAATGTCAGAAAGCCTCCAAGATGACAGAGCAAACTTTTTTTTTTTTTAACTTTGATCTTTGACTGTACTTAAATAATTTATTTCAATATGACACGTACATAAAAGGGTTTAGTTGGCATTTTTTTGGCAGATGTTGTATGCAGTTAAACCTTAAAACACTCCAATTTCTGAAATGGAAACCAATGAGCAGTTCATTCTGAAAGACCTGTGTTTTTTCTCTTTGGAATATTTATTATTTCTCATTAATAAGACAAAAGTATTTTTGACTCAATTATTTGATGGAATAAACAACAGATTACTCGATTACTAAAATAATCGATAGCTGCAGCCCTAGTGTGATTGTCAGACCAAAGAAAGAGCGAGGAGGATGTAAAAAGAGAGAGCGAGATTATAGAGGACTAGGAATAACCAGGTGAGTAAATTGGCAGAAAATTAACTTTAGTGAAAAAATTTCAAATTTACAAAAAAAGAATTATTTTTCACAACATAATTTTACATGTGCACACA
The DNA here is from genome assembly GCF_013358895.1 of Oreochromis aureus. Lineage (NCBI taxonomy): Eukaryota > Metazoa > Chordata > Actinopteri > Cichliformes > Cichlidae > Oreochromis > Oreochromis aureus. The sequence continues at coordinate 22,647,333 of NC_052948.1, read as the reverse complement.
CACTCATACACACACAGACACGCACACAAACTACAGATCTTTTGATTTCATTTACTTTTCAATTTAAATTAAAAAATGTTTTCATATACATTTCTTATGAAAAATGAGTGATATATCCTCATTGAAGCATGATTTGTGAGAGGTACAGAACGCCATTGCACTAATTATTGACTGAAATGGTTGGTAATGGAGTTAATAATGAGATGTAAACAATCTTCATTCAAATTTTTTGGTTTCTCGCACTTTTGGATAAGTAAACATGCCCAGAGTCAAACTGACCCAGAAACATTATACTGTACCTGGGAAACAAACATAACAGGAGGGTTAAGTGCTTGATGATTTGGTGGACTGACTGTACTGCATGTGGTTAAGAAACTGAAACAGTGTTTGGTCAGCACCGCTGAGTCTTTGCCTCAGGTTGAATAACTTAAGAATCAATCCTAAAACTGGTGTATTATACTGAAATCTGTGATTAATAATTCTGAATTATTGTTAGAAACTGCAATTGTCATCCAACTAATGAGACTGTTTTTAAGGCAAGACTGTAATGTGTACCCACTGAATTAAGGTTTGCAGAGGTGAAAATGGTTGACTACATTTGCAAACAGCATATTCAATTTATATTATTACATGGCATTGTAGGCACAACAATATAACTGTTGTTCATATTTAAATTGAAAAAACTTTATTAATAAAAATATGTGCATGTGTATGAATATGTAAACAAATATATTTGGCTATTTGAAGACTGTTTGAATTAATTGAAAGAGCAGGTTTTGTTTGTTTCATCAGGGCACTAAGACCACTTTTCTAAGGTAATTATCATGCTATAATGATTGTAATGTATGCATGTTCCCCATCTCCTAGATGAGAAGACCTATCTTGATGAAACTTTGGAAAAAATATTGCCTAGTGCACTGTGAGTGCAAACACCTATATGACATACAAATATTTTATACAAATCCCACAATCACATATATTTTTACATTTAACAGTTCAAATGAGCATGAATGGAATGTCAAATAAGAATGGTGTATCACAATCTAACGTATCATAGCACACACATACTTGCATGTTGACTATTTCTGTGACATTTTTGTGTATGTATGTGTATTGGGAACATAGAAAGGACTACAAAGGGGTGCATAAGGTAACAGGAGGCAATGGTACTCCAAAAGTCAACATCCAGATGTCAACTTCTGCTTCACGTTTACCAGCAACTGTTCGTGAACAGCTTTTTCCTTGATGGGAAGCGTATCTGCTTAAATTCTGAACTGCTTGAATAAAGCCTGTCTGACTACATTGAGGATCGGAAAATAACCAGCTTCTCTACATAAGAGAAATTAGGCCAATTTTACATCAACTAGCAAATGCACTGTTCCACCTAAGTTCTCTGGGAATAGTGCATGCTGACCTCAAACCTGGAGACATAATGGTTGTGGACCGCCATCAGTCTCCCATCAAAGTCAAAGTTATTGACTTCCCCCTGCACTGACATGAGGATCTCTCATAAGGGACTCAAAATTGCTGCTTTCACTCAGAGATCTGGTAGCCACTGATAGCCAGCCCTCAGCTGAATGTCAGCCGCTAAGTGTCCCCCCTCTTTCCCTTGGGACGTATCTACTTTCCACTATAAACACGCCCCTTTCACCCAATTGCAGTGTCACCATGAGATGGTGCTTTCTTCAAAAAAAAACAAACAACTTTGACTTGTATAGTTAGCTATAGATGATTTTCTCTGTATTATTGTAGGGTCTTTGCCTTATAATATAAAGCTCATTGAGGGTACCGTTTTGATTTGGCGCTGTTAAAAAAAACAATGAATTGAATTTCACATTCTTTTGACAGCTTTCGTAAAGAAATAAAGAAATAAATTTTTTGCATACAAGCTTCCTTGTAGATCCCAAACCAGATGTGGAAGTTAGTTTTGAGACTGATAAAACTTAATTTTTCATTTAGCCTATTGCTTGCTGGGTCTTATTTCTTCAGACCTCTGTTTAATTATGAGCATGTCCTTCATTTTTTCTGTTAGGCTGCAACTTAATATTTTGATTTATTCTTTAGATTATGTTAAAATCTTATATTGTGCAAAAGTCTTGCGCGATCCATAATTTCTCTAGATTTTACATAATAGCACCCAGACTTTCACCTAGCTTGTTTTTTTTTTTAAAGTGCTCTCTGGCTTTATGAAGGCGTTTCAAAGCTGTTCTTTGGACACAGACTAAGTTAAGCGGCAGACAACTTGAGTAAGCAAGCTTGAATGGGATCATTAGATATTACTGTTAATTTAGTGGGAAAAGGTAAATGGCGAGAATTACCAATAGTTTTAAGCACAGTAGCTGAGCTATTGAGTTCACTCCTACAGCAGCATTTCAATGACCTTATTAATCATCAGAAATATTCACAACAAAGTGCCACATCTCCAATAAGGGCGCATATATATATTAGTGTAGCAAGCCTGTAAATGAATGCGTCTCCACACTGCTTTACCATTACTACTGGTTTTCCTAAATGCCGCATAGGGGCGTTACTACTCATGATTGAATCATCCAGGCGTCCTAGATGGGGGATACCAATACGGTCACCCATCATTCGGCAGTCGGTCAGGATTCAACCAGGGATCCATCATGGCCCTGTTGCTGATGAGGTGGCCATTTTAAGTGGCTGTATCTTAGCTGCTGCAGCTCATCAGTACCATTCATCTACTGTGCTAAATTAGCTTGGTTAATTACCTATATGACTGCACTAAAGGCACCTTGGCATATTTCTTCTCCTTAAGACAACCGTGGTAAAAAAGGCAGCAAGCAAAAGCGGGACAGTTTACTGTGTTACAGTAGGTTATATTTGGAAATAGGCTGTCTGTGTCTCATCAGACCATTCAATCTTACTTATATCACTGAACAAACTTTCACCCACACCATGATTTTCTCTTTTCGGCTACCCTTCTTTTTCTGCCCTAGTTGTGATATAATTACAGCCATTATATGAGCGCAGACAATTTTTCCACCAGATCTCTGTGACAGTCACTCTTGCTATGACATTTTTCTGACATTGACAAAGCCTCTTTAGACTGGCAGGCAGAAGGTTAGGCACGTGGGCTTGTAACCTGCAGGTCAATATTTCAACTGCCAGACACAGGAAAGTCTGGCCTTTGAATCTGACTGACTACCATCAAAAAAAAAAGTGAAGGGAAAAACTGCAAGAACACTGGGAGTATTAAAAGACTGTGGTGATGTGCATTATCTTTGGAAGAAAATCCAGATTCTTTTTAAAAATGACCAGAGTAAATTAAAGTTAGGTAAAGGTAAAACCTCTGTATCCTCATTTATTTTAAGATGACCTTGAATATCATAACTAACTTATGCAGCTGTAATATTACATTTGGGGTTATAATATTGGAAGGTGCAATATTAAAGTTTTTTTTAAACCAAGGTTATTGAATAAATTCTTTTTAATTAATTTATGTAAATATATTATTATAACTGTCATTCTCATTCAGAGCCAAGGAGACCTTATACCAGCTTCCACTGGGTGAAACCAGGGGCAGATTAATAAGATTTAGGTGGCCCTGGGCAAAACTTTTGATGTGGACCCAGGTGACCTCCATGTTTCCACTGTGTGATTTTGTTTTTTTCTTGATTCTTGTTTTGTTTATTTGCATATATTTAGTAAAGTTTTACTAACTGGAAGACATCAAGCATGCCTTAAATAAATTGAAATAATATTTTGGATATGTAATAACAGAGGTGCTGACTTAAATCAAGACATTTTAACTTTGGCTCAGCTACTGCAGTGCAGGTGGTAATTACAGGAGACTAGCACATTAAATTCTGCAGATTTGGGGTGCTGGAGGGTATTGCAGTATTTAAAAGTGAGGGGAACACTGTTAAAACAGGAAAGGACTTTGACAGAAGATCATTGGAAATAAGATGCAGTAGGAAAGAAAATAAAAAACAGCTGTGATATCACCCGCCATGCACAAACAGTAGCTCATACTGAACACATCATTATGTCAGATAACTGCAAGAAAAAATGCCTTGAAAGCAGGTAGATTTTACTATAAGGAATACCCTGACAGGCCAGTTCTTACACGCATTTAACATTTTGTTAGTATTCAGTGCCATTTCAGCCCACTGACCTATAGCTGTCATTACGAATGTTCATTGTACATATTCAAGTAATACAGTAATACTGGGTGCTGGTGTTTCTTTGGCTAAACAAACCTTTCTTAGATTCTTGTTTGTGCCGGCCTGCTGGATAACATACTTGTATTGTACACTGTGCAAATATTCAAGAAATCTCATTAGACCATCCTCTACTCTCAAATCCTCAGAAGAAGGCCTGTTCCCCCGGCACCACATATACACATAAAGTAAGACGTGTACACCCTGTCACCTCCCCTGCTGGTATAAAAAAACATTTGGCATGACGGCTGCATAAGTGTGTGAATGGACTGGTAGCAGCACCAGGAGGCATCAGCAGCTGGAAAACAAAAACAAATGCACTCAGTAATTAGTGAGAGGATTGGTTGACAGAGGATGACACAGTTCAATCATGTCACACTAGAGTCCCATATCTGTAAATATACTATGTGTGTATTTCAGAGATATTTCTTTCTCTGTTATGTGTGTGTGTGTGTGTGTGTGTGTGTGTGTGTGTGTGTGTGTGTGTGTGTGTGTGTGTGTGTGTGTGTGTGTGTGTGTGTGTGTATACGATGCAGTGGTCTATTTTTAGGCTGAATGTAATTTTGTGGAACAGACTGTGGTCCCTGCTGCACAGTAGCACTCTGTCTTGTAGGTGTGTGACTGAGAGTCAAACCAGCTATTTGCTATTTTAATGGCACACAATCAGACAACCAAAATGCCAAGAGACGCCCCTCTGAGACCCGAGGGCTACCGGCTCCATTCCCTAGCTAGATGAGAAATATCTGGGAGGGTAAGGTAATTAAACATGGGTTGTGATTCCCACTCCCTTTAGAAAGATGGCTGAGCAATACCAGTACAAGTGAATCAAATCAGTGGTAAAGAATAACAAACAAGAGTCAAGCCAGGTCAACTTAACTCTTAGATGATCTTTAAAAAACTGGCTGTTTTTACCCTAGGGCGACAAAGGCTACGTTCACGCTGCAGGCGAAAGCGCATCAAATCTGATTTTTTTGACCCTATGCGACCCATATCCGATCATGGTATGACAGTGTGAACGGCACAAATCCGATATTTTCAAATCCGATCTGGGTCACTTTCGTATGTGGTACTGAATCCGATACATATCCGATGTTTTAGAAAGCGACTGCTGTTTGAACGGTCATGTCGCATTAAATCCGTCTTTTACGTCACTGACACAAGACAGATGCCAATTATCAGCGCCGGAGAAGCGCTGGAGAAGACATCGCGAACGCTTCCTGGCCATTCAGTGTAGATGTCAGTTAAACTGTTGGGAAGACAACGTTGGAGAAACGTGAACATTTTATTTGTACTGTATAATCTGCAGATTCTGACAGAAATCTGCAACTATCCTTTGAAGCACCGCTCCTCTCTAAAACAGCAATAAGGATAATTATTAGGTTATCTACATTATTATGTAAATAACAAAATAACTTAAAGCAAAAATTGGGAAACGTAAAGTCTGAAGTCTTTATATTAAGGGCCATCAGTCAAACAATATTGTTTGCTCTGGGTCTAAACAGAGCGCGTTGTGTGTGACGTCTTCTTTTGCGCATGCGGGCCGCTTTGATCGTTCACACTAGAGCGCGTTTGCTGTCGCATTTTATTTGTAGTGTGAACAAGCAGACAAAAAAATCGGATTTGATCAAAAAATCGGAATTGAGCATTAAGACCTGCAGTGTGAACGTAGCCAAAATGCCACTTTCACAAAAACTGCTGTAAAAATATTATATAGTAATATTTTTTTCTACTTTATGACTCGCTCTTTAAAAACTACATCAGCCTGAAACACTCATATAAAAAAAGATTCGTAATTCTTTTTATTTTAACCCTTTAAAGGCCATTATGTTCACATAGCTCCACTTTTTTTTTATTAAAAACAACAAAAATAATTTCCATAAAATACATTTAAAGGAATATTTGATTGTTATTTTTATTAGGCCCCAAGATCAGATTTTTTTTACTAAAGTACTTTCTCATAAATAGCTCTAAAAAATATTATATAGCAATAGTTTTGCCCACTTTAAATGACACGGTCAATAGAAATATCAAATATGAATTATAGTTTTTGAATTTTAACCCTTTAAAGAAGAGCGACTCCAGCTAAGGTGGAGCACAGGCTGCAATTGGACAGATTTGAATTTGAATGTTAATTTTTTGACCTGTAAACACTGTCCAAAATAAGCATCTCTATATAAACCTGCAGTTCCTCTGTGTCCACATAAGCCACTGAGTGTTTCCCATGCAGGTTTGTCATGGCCACAATTTGCTGGAGGATTTCATCCATCAGCAGCGCATAGCTGGTGGCTCTGCTACGTCCCAGCAACCTCTGGCTGCTGGGACGTAGCAGAGCGTTGCAGACTTTGTTGGAGACCAAAATGTGGAGATGGAGAAGTTCATCCTGTCACTGCTTCAACCATCTCCTCTCCACTCTCACCTTCAGATGAGTCAGAGCTGGTCTGAGGCCTCCTCCATGTCAGCCTCCAAGTCCTCTGAGGAGGATGAGGCACCATCTTGACACTCATAGTGCACGATCATTTCCAGAGCTTCCTGTGTGCTGTAGGTCTTGCCATCTCCAAAATGACTGCTCATACTTCTAACCATGGCTGCAGCGCAGCTGCATAAACTACTTAAGCAAGAACCAAAATGAAGTCCAATTTTGTTTTGATTTTTGCTACTGAGACATCTTTGAAACACACACACACACACACACACACTTCAGCAGCTGAGTTGAGTTACCTACTGAAAAGAGACACGTTGCAGAGAAGTTGCAAGCCATCGGCACAGACTGACTTAAACTGCCTGCAATCTGTTGCCAATCTCTCTGTGTTTATAAATTAGGTAGCAATTAAAATATAATGGAAATACAAATTTTACCTTTGAGTCACATATTAGCTTGACAAACACTATATAAGTTCAGCTTCAGAGGACATAACGCGTTTCCTGCATCTCAATGTAATCATCAGGTCTGTTAGCTGCATTTCCACCACAGTAAGATATAAAAATGTTTTTTTCTACTTTCAAGAATTTTCTTTATACCCAAATTAAAAATATACTCTTAAAATTGCACTAAGCTTCAATCTGGAAAATGCAGCTCTCTGTTCTAAGACCCTTCCACACAATGAGCGCTGTCATACGCCTATTCATCTAAAAATAAATCATCTTGACTTTTAGCTTCACATGGAATTTGAACAATGTCTCCCAGGTGATAGGCCTCTAAACTATCCTACATTAGTCAACCATTTTGGTCGAAGCAGATCTGTGACTGCCGAACTCTCCTGTCAAACCTAAAGGCTGTGGAAGACTCTGAAGAGCCAAGCTCGCTCTCATATAACTGGATATACTGAATAGTTATTATGGGTGTTTTGGTCAGTACATCCTGAAGATTTCCTTTAGGTAATTTTTAGACAATGGTGAAATATAAACAGATTAAAGACTAATTAAATTATTTGCTGTCCTACGACTTTTAAAAAAAAATTAATAAACAAGATTTGACTTAACACTGTAAATAAAACAATTAACCGGTGTAAAAGGTCAGAGGTAAGTAATTTACATCCATTTTACAACCAGGACCATCAGTGTTGCTAACACTACAGAGTCATGCCACCAATTTTTGTGACTTTTTCCTTTTTTCTCGTCGTTTCCCACTTAATGCAGGAACTCAAATATGTGTTTAGTCTGTAACAGAACAGCTCTTTACTCTGCAGTGTTCTCTGTTCTATTATGTGTTGGTTTTAATGCTCAAAGAAGCACCTGAAGAGCAGAGTTACTTTCAAAAGTGAGGCAGCGAATTAATGAGGCATATAAAGGCAAAACAATTCATAAGAGGATACTGGGAGCCAACAGAAATATCTAAATGACACGGACTTTGATAAATCCCAAAGAAGCTAGTTGTGAACACAACATCACTAAATATGCAGCCAGTGAACACAAGTGCTTACAGGAGAACGGCGAGACACAGCTCATGGGGAAAACGGGACGTCTCACTGCTTCTCTGATGTTTTGTCAGAGGCGGAAGAGATGTGACTTACTCAAAATACGGATTCATTTTAAGATTGTGCGCGAAGCAAGGGGGGTAGGAATGACTCATCTTTCCTCTGAGAAAAAGATTCTTTTGTTAAGAGTTTTTCTTTTAAGAATAAGGCTCCTGTGCCATTTCCCGGCTGCTTAATGGCAGGGGTGATGAGCCAGAGCACCTGGGAGAGCTGCAGACCAGAAAAACACTGGGTGTGGGAATGGTGATGGGGCGTTGTGATGGATACTCTGTCATCTCTGTACCGTACACGATGACACATGTTCAATCTTGGTCCCGAGGCACCTGTTGATAGGGCAGGATGAGATTTCACGCCACCGTGGAGCTGAATACATGTGTGAGTATAAACCAAGTGTAAGATTTATACTGAAAAAAGTGGCATGGACATCTTTATGGTGTACTAAACCAGATGACAAGGGATGTAGCCTGCATGAGATCTGCATTTGGAAGCTCAAATTGGAATTCATTAGCACTGTCTGTGCTGATTTGCTTCAAGTATTTTGTAATTTTGCCCGAGCCAAGGACGACCAAAAACAAGGTTAAACAGTCAAAAGAAAAGTGCTGTCTCCACTACAAACATAATTCAGTTTTGGTTCATAGATACGATCACTGTGCAATAATACACTGTGCATTCTAGAAAGTAAACCTGAAGACCTGGAGTTTAAATGTTGCCAAAAACCCCAAAATAAGCTCCAATAGAAGAAAAAGGGGAAGAGGGGGGATATGAAAACAGACCAAATCTATTTTTCATTGATGTAGTATAGTGGTAATACAATATACTGGAAGGAATGTGGAATCAACTATATACCATAAATAACTTACAAAAGGAGTAATCCTAATCATAATGAAGCCTACTGTAATACTGAGTTCACTAAATCAAATGTCTAAATCTACACAGTCATTTTTTAGCAGAAAAAAAAAAAGGTTGTGAAGGCTGATATTACATCTCCATAGACTTCAATGTTTAAATACCCAAATTTACAGAAAAACAAAACACATTTGCATCTTTGGACCTTGCATCCTTTTGTCCTTTATAGTAACTGTGAGTTGGGTGAATTCCTTTACGACTAATTAATTCGTATAGTACTGGGACTTATAGTGATGCAGGTGAACTGGACGTCTTAACCGTGGTTGTGTTGTTTGTGCTTTTTGGAGCATTTTGCTGCTGTTACTTATGTGTACTAAGAGCCCATCCAAGAAGTTTATGCTCCAGTTTTAGTAAGTGTAATTCTAGCATTCAGTTTCTATGTTACATAGAAACATACCTAATCTTAATCTTGCTAACCAGCAGACAACTTTGCACTTAATCATGGTGCAAACCTACAACCTCTACCTCCATTTCAAACTACACCTCAGGTCTATATCCCTGCATGGCCATAATAGAGTTTGATCAGCTGCAAAAAGCTTTTAATTTCCATTTTCTCATCGTCATCCATCATTCCGTTTTGCTGTGAGTCAGCTGAAAATTGGTGCTAATCAGGTCAGTCACTGGCCACAAATAATGTTTTTCCCCCACTAGCCCAGGCTGCTGTGATCATTCTCGGGGCTAGCCATGGATAACCAGCGCTCATCTCTTGACCGATTCTAAAGAATGGATTTCTCCTGTACCAGAGACTAAAAAGACATCTCTGTCTGTTTGTCATGCCTCACTGTGTTCAGTGGTTGTACCTGTGTTTGTTGGTATATTCAGATATTAGCATTGTTTTCTTGTTTAATGATCATTTTAAACCTTTGCACTGGTGAATTAATAGAGTGATTTTCTTCATTAACAAGCTGCAGAGAACATCGTAGGTTTATTACAGAGCTAACAGAGCTTTATTGATGGCTCACGTACTACTTGGCTTTTCAGTGCAGTGCATTTAACACAAAACTGATGGATGTTAACTGTGGATGTTAACCCAATTGAAGACTCCAGGACTGCCAATGCAACTCCTTTCACAAACTCTCACAAAACAGGACAAAGACATGAAGCCTCATAATTGCTAAAAATTTCACAAGGCAATCCTCTCTGTTGCTGCTTGAAAATATTCTAACTACCTCACAAAAATGCAGGAGACAAAATTCAAAGACCAAAAAGCCTGGATGGTCACCCTTTAAAAGCATAAAATCGGTCTAGAACAAATCAAGAAAGGACATTGTTTGAAAGCGACAAATGTGGAACTAACACACAAACACACACATATACAGGTAAATACTGAAACTACAGACTAACCTTGGAGGCTGAAGTGTCCACAGTGGAAGAGGTGATGGCAGTGGATGCTTCACTGACGGTGGTACTGGAGAGCTGCTCACCCGCCGGTTTTGACATCATTCGAGTACCCTGCGGCCTGCACGCACACACACATACAGAAAACGTCACTATACATAACCGGGAGGACTCGAAGAAGCAGTGAAGTGTAACCACACCTCTGATGTAGCCGTTACATATTTCCCAAGTTGTTACTGCAGCGCTGAAATCTGTACATTGTGTCACATTTTTCTTATTATGGGCTGGCATATTAGGCAGACTGTTAGAGAGCAAATAAACATCGTGTTTATACTAAAAGTGTTGCTGGAGTTTCGTTCACCTAAACTCAGGATTCAGACTGCCCAAAGTGCCTGTTTTCCAGTTATTTTTTCGACTCTTAGATTTTGAGGGATATCATTAGTGTGAACACAGAAGCACCCCACACTTGTGGTTCAAACATTCTATTTGCAAGGAGCAGAGAGAAGATCTGGATAAAAAATATGGAGCATATGAATACATAATTGTTATTAATGTGTTTATATGGGACTCTAAATTAGGTTCACTTTGTGTTTCATGAGCACCTGCAGGGTTTTTGTTGATGAAAATAATTAAATCTGATGTCTTACGCCTTATGGCATCCTGCTATTCTTGACATTCCGATTTTCCCAATGTGTGATTTGAAGTCTATCAGAGCTGCTTCTGAAAGACTCAAGTATGCAAGTATGTAAAACACATAACGCGTTAAGGAGGCAAGGGTGGATTCTGTGAACTGGAAAAGCGTGCTTGGGGACAGTTTCAGGTTTTCATACAGGCCAGTGACAGATTGAGAGCATGCATGTGTGCGCGTGTGTGTAAAGAAAACACCAAACATCTGACGAAGGCAGCTCAATGACCTGAAGACAGACTGTCCTAAATTTTTCATTATTCTCACCGTACACACCTTGGAGGGAAATGAATAAAAAATCCTTCCACAGTGTGTGTGTGTGTTCACACAAGATCCATTTTCCTTTTCTACCTTCAGGTCAGCCAAGACCTATTTCCTTGCATGACCTTTTCAGTAGAGAAAGCGGTTACCAAACTCGCAATGCAGACAGAACAGAAAAGTGTGCACAAAGCACTGGGTTGTGTAACTGTTTACTGAATGTAAATTAGCACCATTACGCCTTATTCCAAAAGGATGTCAGACACAGCAATCCCAAATTTGAGACTGAGGACTATTAAGTCACACAGTCAAACAAAAATAGCAAACTTTTTTTCATTGTTCTGATGTTTTATATCCAAGAACAATTTTTCAGTTCAGGATCTTTTTTTTTCTTCTTCTTTTTTTTTTTAACTGTTTTGACATTTTCAGATATTTGTGGATGACACAATATTAATTTAATGACATAAAGCTTTTTCTATTTATAAAATATGCAAGGGAAGTTAGAGCAAATTTTCATTCACTAACCACTGTTAAATGTCCACCTGAACAGCCTCTCTAACATGTTGCAGTCACCATTTCAAGGTCTATTTCTGCTGGAATTTGAATTATTAATACATCTTGAGTATTTTATAGTTTTTCAGTTCTTTTTTTCATAAACACATATTAAAAAGCATGTTTTTTTTACACTGACTACCATGTAATTTAAGATTCTTTATGACATCATTATGAAAGCTGGCAATAAAGATATAGGTTTTCCGGCCTACTGAATACCATGTAGCTTTTATTCAAGCTGTTATTATGACTTATTAATTATCTGTCAAACGCAACGGTTCAAGAAGGAAGTAATGTGGAGCATGGCATCTCAACAGACTGTAACACGATAGCTAACGGGACAGGGCCAAGAACTGGATAATCCTTTGAGTCTCATTCACAGCTGCCAAAGTACACACAACAAAGTACTCAGGGTTTGGTAAAGTCTTTTTCACATTACAGCACTTTGGTTTAAGGAAGCACACTCTACCTTGAAGAACAGGAAAAGAAAACATGGCAATCTACAGACTTTGAAAAACTCTGCAAAAATGGTTCAGAAACCGCTGTGAGTTCAGGTTTTCAAACCTTATTTCACAAGCTTCTGCTTGTAAGAGCTGTAAATTGATCTATTCACACAGCTCACAGTGATATCCACCCGACTCCATCGCAAACAGATGTAATAACCTGCAATAATAACATTTTAACGCGTCTCTTTGTCGGCAGTCTTTTTTTGTGCTACTTTTTTCTTTTATTTCACCTAAACCTTCAGGAAGAGCCAGAGCAGGAATTACTGGAGTCGTGTTCTTATTTGTTTTTTAGATAAGCAGCCTGATGTATATGTTTTATTTATTTATTTAATTAATTATTTAATTGTTTGTTTGTTTGTTTGTTTGTTTGTTCCGTGTGTTTTTTGGCCATCTCATATCACTTGTACTTTTTTTTTTTTACTATTTTAAAAGCAACCTTGGGCACTTTAAAATGACTGAATCTAAGAATGCTTTGGCAGTTTTAGACATATCACCTTCACTGTGTTCCTGTTAGAAGCCTGAGGCACTGATGAATTAGAAATGTTGTGAGTGCCTATCATCCACATTTGTTTATATGAGCATCAAACATGTTATCAGGCTAAATGTCCATCAAATAGGAGTTGTGACTGCTTCTGATATTTGGATGTTCCTGATTTTAAAGTGATTTATGAGGACCAGTGATTGTTCCACAGTGCTAATTATGTGCCTGCCTGTAGAAAGATTCCTTCTCTTCCCTCACATTTTTTGGGGGAAGCCAAACGGTGCTCAATACACCATCCTAAAATCATTTTTACAGTAGTCAAGCTTTCACTAGTATAGAGTTTCTTCTTTTGTAGATTTACATGTTTTGTGTGTTTTCTTCATATAATGCATAACTGTGTTCAAGAGTCACTGCAGTCCCCTTAAAGATTTATCCTCTAAATGATCCTCTACAGACCCTTTTTACTGCCTACAGACCTTTTGCTGTCCTCAATACCAGCTACGATTTTCCATATTCCACATGTAACCTTGTAAGCTACCAACATTTGTGTGTGTATACTTTTAAAACCAGAGTACACACAAACAACTGAGGAAACAAAATGAGCCTCCCTGCATGTGGTCTTCACTGAGTATCTATTTGCATGATGGCACAATCGCTATTGCTGCTGTCTTTTTGTGGCGAGACAGATGAGACTTTCTGTGCTGTATTTTTTATATTCAGTGGAATAACACCAGGCACAGCAAGTGTCTATATCTGTCTGATTAGTTTCAAAAGAGCGAACAATGGTAATATAATACATTCCTTCATCCAAGAAAATTACTAAGTGTTACATTTCTTTACGACTCCATCTTTCTCAAATAAATCCATAGTTTTATTCCTCTAAGCACATTTTCGTGTCTTGGAAGCGTCCCTCTTGGTAAAAGACTTATTGAAGGGAAAAAAATGCTTTGATTATGTCTGATTTGAAAATATTTCCAGAATGAAACGAATATTGGTTTTGATACTACGTTATTTTTGTTGTTTATCTAAAGTATATTTTATCTGTTGTGCTCATCTTCTCTGTATTTCTCTTTTCTTTTTTCCCAATAAAAACACTGATCTCGCTCCCAGCTCTGCTCTCCACATTACAGGCTGAGCTGTAACAGACCAACCCTGCCAACAGTTTCTGAACATCACTAAATTTCTTTCCCACATATGCATAATGTAAATCATTTCAATGTTGTGTGGGTGGGTTCAGAGAGCTCTGTTTTTATTCTCCTGTCAAGAGAATTTCATGGAAACTTTTTAAAGGTCACGAACCCTAAAATAAAAATGAATTGCATTTTCATCTGAATTCAAGTAAAAAAAAAAAAAAAAAAAAGTATTCAGTGGAGTAATTGTAAGCAGAACTGAAGTTATAAAACATCTGGGGAAGTCACTGTTCTTTAATTAAAAGCTAATACTGGGCAGAATTTAAAAGCTTCCGTGATAAAAGCATGAACTGATTTTTGTGCAGTAAAATTAAACCATCAAATTTGCGTCTAAACAGGAGTTTTCTTGTTTATTTATACTTGCAGGCTCACAACGCGCGTGTGTGTGTGTGTCTGTCTGTGTGTATTTTGAAATCACACATAATACTTCAGAGTGATATTGTCAAATTTTGTCAGATTTAATTCTGTTTTTCTGAAACAGAAGGAAGATCAGCGGAGGGTTGGAAAACACGCAAAGCCAGATGGTAAGATGAAATAAAAGACCAGACTAATTAGAGCACGACTTTATTTCCTTTCTGTGTCATAAAGAACAGATTTTAGCATCTGTGACCTGTACTACTCTGAAGATAGAAAAAAAACAAAGATCAGAAATGAGCACCTGAAACTCAGAAGTACAATCACTCTGGCTTTTCTGTCTTATTACACATGTAACACGGCTCATAGAGGTGCAGTGCAATACATTCTATTCTATTTTATTGTATTCTATTGTATGATCATTTCTGTTTAACTGATTGGTTCAGGCAACCAAAATAATCTAGCTGAAATGATTAAGGAAAAAATGAGAGAAGAGGAAAAAGTTTGAGTAAACAAGATGAAAAGCCACACTGTCGTAGTGTGCTGTGCAGTACAATACTGATATTGTATAGTATCAATGTTCCATGGAGCAGTTTTACCATGAACTATTAATTTGTGGTAATGATTTCATATTTTTAGGCTGCTTCCCATGAGTGTTTTGTGTTCACTCACCCTTTTCACTTACTATGTGCTTACACATCACTTTGTGTTTAATTATTAGATATAAATCTCAGTTGCTCTTCCACAGTGTGTCTTTTGTCCTGTTTTCCTTCCATCACCCCAGCCTGTCGCAGCATATGGCTGCCCCTCCCTGAGCCTGGTTCCCCTGCAGGTTTCTTCCTGTTAAAAGGGAGTTTTTCCTTCCCACTATTGCCAAATCCTTGCTCATACGCGGTGGCTTGATTGTTTGAGTTCTCTCTTTATTATTGTTGAGTCTCTACCTTACAATATGAAGCGCCTTGAAGCACCTGTTGTTGTGATTTGGCACTATATCAATGAAACTGAATTGAAAGAAAATGAATATTTTGCTTTGATATCTGACTTTTTAAATGTGACTTTATTCTATGACACGAGATTTATATCTGTCACTGGACATTTATGTTCATGTAGAATAATACATGTTTCTTCGTGTTCTTCATTTCTGGCACAACACTTGTACCACAGGGTAAAGACTTCAAGGTTATGTTAGATTACTAAACATCCCCACTTGATTATTGAAATAAGTCTTCAGTTGTCACAATAGTATATGTTCACTGCATGATTATCAAGGACATAAAATCGCATTACAACAATGATGTTATTAGCATATCAACAATCACTTAGATTCATTCATAATTTTATTTACTGGAGGATCAAAAGGTTTGGTATCGTGATAATGTAGTAAATCAAATACCCAAATGTTAGTTTTAGGTCACTATTTTTACTGCATTTTTATGAAGTTAAGCTAAAGCACTTGAACACTATATATTTCTCTGTAATGAAAGTTGCATAACTATAATCATTACAATTTTACTGTAATGTGGCTATTAGAGATGGCTATGAGGAACAATAAGTGCCTTAGCTTACTACTGTTACCTGCTTACACAGCCTAGTGCTAAAACAGTCTTCTGATACATCAAAATCTGCTAAGTGTTATAGGGCTTCAGCACTCAGTCTGCAATGATGTGAGATGATGACTATGATCTGTCTCCATGGACCTCCAACTTCTGCAGAGAATAAAAGTCAACCTCGGCATCAAATTTACTTAACTTTAATGTTGAGGCTCATCTCTAGCGATAAGTGCCGAATCTCCGGCAATGACCCGAGACCAAGCATCAGTTTTAGAAGGTAGTGCATCAGGTCAAGAGTACAACTAGAGGATCAAGTTTTTTAGACTGCACAACATGGAGGAAATGTGATTTGTGAAGAACGCATCACTGAAGTATTCGAGCTCTGATTCATGACTGATGAGTGCAGGAAGAAAAACTGCAAGTCAAATATACAGCATTGCTTTTGCTTCATATTCCTGTTACCTGATCTCAAAGTACTTGTTGCCTTTTTAAAATGTAAAAGGCACTCCAGTGATTTCACACTTGAAGTTAGTTTGCTCATCACAAGGGGTTTGAAGAGGTCATAATAAAAAGTGCTAATGGGTTCTCTTTTGTTTGCGTACCATATTCTCAAACTGGAACCATACTGGAGACAAAGGAGACAGCGCACTGATTCGGTTTCAAATTTGACAAATTTCCATGTCCTGTAATTCTACAAATTGATTGTAACGGAAGACTAAATCTCAAGAGAATTTCTGACAAATAAGTTTGACAGCCAAAGTGATGTGGTGAAGGGATGCAACCTAATGGGGTGATACCTTCAGAGAAATCAACTCATCTACACAAGACGATTCTTTGAAGTGACTTCAAAAGCTGAAGGTTTAGAAACAAAGGATAAACTTCATAATCACAGCTCATAATTAAAATAATAAAAAACAAACATGGAAATAAGGGACTAGCTATCACTAATGACGACTTAAAGGCAAACAGAGAAAGGACAATGTTTTGTCTTCTGTGAAATCTTTCAGTGGAAGGAAATATGACATTTTCCCTATGGTCTTGGTGGAAATATACATGGAATTCTTTCTCTCTGATGCGAACAAATTACTGTACAGAAGAAAAAGAAGAAAAGGCAGACTCACTGGTCTGAACTTCGCTAGTAGATGGTGGGATCCCATGTTGCCTTCAGAACTCCCTTACTTCCTTATGACATTGAGTCAACATGATGCTGGAAATGCACCCCCAGAGATCCATATTAACATGATAGCATCACCCTGTTGCCAGTTTCACCACATTCCACAGGTGTTCTATTGGCTTAAGCTCTGGTAACTGTGCAGGCCAGTATAATAAACTCATTTTCATGTTCAACAAACCAGTTTAAGATGATTTGAGCTTTGTGACATGGCCCATTATAATAATGGAAGCAGCCATCAGAAGATAATGTGGTCTTAAAGGGATGGACATGGTCACCAACAGTTTTGAAGTAGGCTGCGATGGTTCACCAATACTCAGCTGGTACGCAAAGGGCCCCAAAGTGTGCCAAGAAAATATCCCCGAAACAATCACATCACGAGGAGCAGCCTGAACAGTTTATAAAAGGTAGGATGGATCCATGCTTTCATGTAGTTTACACCAGTTTCTCACCTTACCATGTGAATGCTGCAACACAAATCGAGACTCAGATACACAACAATTCTCCAGTCTTTAATTGTGCAGTTTTGGTGAGTCCATGGAAACTGTAGCATCAGTTTTATGTTCTTAGCTGACAGGTTGTGGTCTTCTGCATAGCTTGGTTGTCTTCTTAGCAGATTGAAGCAGCCTGGCCATTGTTCTCTCACCTCTGGCATCAGGGGCACCTTCTTTCCCCCACTTCTGAAGCTAGGTTGAACATCAGCAGGTTGCCATTACATTGTCACCATACTGAAATGCAGTGAGCTGCTGCCATGTAATTGCCCGAATAGATATCCACATTAACGAGCAGTTGAACAGATTTACCCATTAAAAGTGAGTATTAAAGAGCAAAACTGTATGGTCAAAGCATGACAGCACAGGAATCACAACCTTAGAAATAGCACATACTAATCTCACTATGCAATACAGGCCATGAGTTGACATTGAAACTAAAATATGTGTTGGAGAGCCTTTATTGTCTGCCGAGAGAAGCGCCTTCCCTCCACTTGTTGAGAGGAAAATAGAGAGGTCACAATGGAGATTTAATCACACAGGAAAAGTGATTGTCATAAAGACTGACATTTGACCATATGACTTTTTTATATTTTAATTGTACCACTCTCAAGAAAACAGGAAAAAAGTCACTTTTTACTGCAAGATACTGCAAACTCCCACATTCACACATAAGATACAAAAAGCAGGAAATGAAATATGGGGAAAATGAAAAGCAATGGCATCCCACACAGGGACGGCTGACATTTAAACAATCATACATTCATGCTTCAGTTTGCATCCTGAAGACCAAGGCAGTTAGAAATACTTCAATCAATTACCCAATTAAACTCAGTCACCGTCTTTCTCTGGTTTGTTTTTTGTATGTCCACATTGTTAGACCAAACAATCCCTATAAAATAAAATAAAAAAAACAAAACAAAACAAAACAAAAAAACCACATCTGGATAAACAGTAAGGACTAAAAACTTTCTTCTAACGATGCTGGAAAGGACAGCCCGTTTCTCCACTGCGCATTCATTTTTTACTTTGAATTTTGTTTCCTTGGCACTTCTGTCTTAAAAAAATCATCCAATGTGATGTCCTTTTTTGATGTTCATGGCACTAAATTGCCTTACACTACACACTCCTTTTTTTCTCATATTATTAAATACTGGCTTGAAATGGAAAATCTGGTTTGAGGTTCAAAGTTTGCTGTACTTACTCAAGGAAAAGCTAACACTTAACACTAGGTAATATATATTTTCCACCATAAAATGGGGATAAAATATGGAGGTGGAGTCACAAAAGGCTTCATTCAGTTAAACATCATGACCGTGAATAGAGGGATACTATCTTGAGCTCGATAAGTGGCTCCCTAACACTGTGTTGTCAGGCAACTAATAATTATGTACCCTAAAAAGTCCTTAAAAAAAGTTCTGCTAAAGAGAACCTAAGTGCATTTCCACAGTTGCCAAACTCTGGAAATTATGAGAGCATGACAAATCCAAAGCCCCTGACTGACAGCAAAGAGAAAAACAAAATCTGGGATGGAAGAAATGAACCGTTTTCCTGTGTGGAGCGAACTGCAATTAAACACCAGTGCAACCTACCATGTAAAGAAAAGGGAAAAAAACCTTCTGAACACAGTATCGTGAAAGCTGTCTTACACCATAGCTTCAACTGGCCTCAGTCAGATAGTGTCATCTGTCGGGGAGAAGCTTCCTGGTGCTAACATGGTTGAAAGTGAGCTAAAGTGGCACTTGGGAACCAAAAGAAAAAGAAAAAAAATGTGCTGGTCCTTAACTGTAGTCAGCAAGACGATTTGTGGTTTGTGTGAAGATGTATAATAACGTGACGAAAGCAAGGTATAGGATGAGGCACTGTTACAAAAAATCCATAAAATAACAGGGCTCATTCTTATGATATATAACAATCAGAGGAACTGACAACGTGTCAGATAACATCAAGGCTATTTTGAAACTCTGTGTGACCACTTGGTGCGTCTAAGGCTCAAAATGTTCAAAACCTACTGGTTTAGAGATGCAAAGCATTCACTATGCTCAAAGATGAAATTAATATTCTCGTCACAATTTCTAAAACAATTTAAAAGAGCATCTTTTTTCTGAAAGAACGTCAATTTATTGTGTCATTTTAGGAAACCTTGAATCGTCTAAGGTTTTCACAAAAGCAATCAGCTTAATTAATCAAGCTTAAATGTACCGATTATGTTTTGAATACTGATGCGGGTCTGAGATTTGCCCAACAACACATTTCATCTACAATGCCCCCCCCCCCGCCCGCCTCCCTGCTCCCTTCCGCTTCAGCTCCACAAAGCTGCTATGGCAACACTCAACCAAAACGTTGCTGTGCCCTCAGCGAAGCACCATGTGAGCACTCATCACATTACTGGCATAGCTTCACTTTAATCACCAAATCCAAGATCAATACACAGAGGATGGGTCAAAGACACAAAAATATGTGTCTAAGTAGAGCGAGAACAGGAAACATTCACTGAGAGGGACAGAGGGAAATTACATGGCATGGAGAAGGTTTTAGAAAAGCAAGTGTGACAATGAGAAAGACATGCCAAGAGACAGCAGGAGTTCTTTTTTATCTCCAATTGTAGAGGGAATTTTTTTCATCTGGCATACATGCTCTATTTTAGTAAAAACAAGCTTGTTTTTTCAGCATCTGCTTGATAATTACATTTAAATGTTTGGTTCCCTATATTTAAACAAATCAAGAGCGTTCAAAATTTCATAACATTCACGCAGAAGAAAACAACAACACTATCGTGCATATATTAAGAAATATAAAAATTCATGTGAAAATATTTTTTGGACCAAAACTGGTCTTACAACTGATGCTTGTGCATGACAAACAGGAGTTAGGAGATTTATTTTATGCCATGCAACAAGCTGTGCAAGTCTTGGGATTAACCATGCATCCCAGAATAATACAAAACAAAGTTAGGAAAGCTGAAACTGACAGTTCTTCAGTCTATCTGCAAACAGCTTGAATGTCCCGCTAGCTTCCGAGATACAAATTTCAGTGCATTCCAAAACCTTACACCCAGTGACAAGAAGACAGACAGATAGATGTGGTGCAAATAGACTTAGACACACTTCAGATACTGAGACCTAGACAGCAGCAGCCATGGGAAGTTATTTTGTCTCTCCTGGTGCCAAAATAAGAGCTGATAAGGTACTCCTAGAACCTGTAAAGTCCTGACACTTTAGCCCCTTTAATCCACGATAACCCCTGGTGAGCAGGCCCGCTGACGCCAGCCTCTGTACACACACACACGCACCACACCCTGCTGCTAATATCACTCTCAGATGGAGCTTTGACTCTGCTTTGATGGTCTCTGAGCTGATGCCGCCATCACAGATCATGTTGACATCAAACCAAAAAAAGAAGCCTGGCTGGTGCGGGTGGAGCTGCAGCTGATGATGACAGATATACACAGTAATATGAGCTCCAGTGTATTCCACAGGCAGTGTGCTAGCTTGAGGCAGCGACATGGTGGCAGTAACCTAAAGGTTACCTCTGCTCCATCTGAGTGCCTCACTTATTAATGGTAAAAAATATTAATGTATGTGTATGTGTATGTGTGTGTGTGTGTGTGTGTGTGTGTGTGTGTGTGTGGTTTGCAAATATGTCCTACAACAGCACTGCAAATATTCTGAAAGGCACAAAGGGAAATGGCTCAGATTGGTTTTCTTGTATGAGTGGTGGAATGGCACCACTGAGTTAACAATAGAACTGGGGAGATTACCAAAATATATCTATATATACACAATATCATTTCATATGAGAGTTAAGAAATGATCATGTTTGTGATACCGAACATGCTTAATAGCAGATTGGCCAGTATTCAGTCACTACTAATATCTTGGATACTTTTCATTTATGTATACAGATAGTATTTTTTTTTATTTGCGTTCAAAAATTTATTTCAGTGCAAAGCTGTGGTTTGGATCTTAAAAAAACCACTGATATCTTAATATTAAACTCAATACATCAGTATTTCTCTTAATCGTATCAATATACGTATGAAGTGTGTTCAAAAAATGAACCTTTAAAAAGCCCTAACTGTCAAGTACGAAGCTAATTAGGGGTGCCAAAAGACACTAATGCTACAGATTCTAATTGACTAAAAAGCACTATTGGATCAGATACTCCTTTGCAACACTATCAACACAAACAATTGACTTCACAAAGCACTGCTGCAGACAAGCAAGCACACCGACCCTCTCCTCACTAACGTATGTGATATTCAGAACACAACACTGCAGCTTTACTTACCATTTAAGGTAAGTAAAGCTGCTGTTTCAGCAACACTGAAGTGTTAAACAGTTATCATAAATGTTAACCTGGCCAACACACATGTTAATGTTAGCCACCTAAATATTAGCAGTTACCAAATAGCCATAATCACAACCTCAGGGGACCACAGCTAGTGTACTCCTAGTGGCAGTCTAGGATAATTGCCATCTGCTTTGGCAACACCCTGCAGAAATAAGGAAACAATTAAGGTATTTTTATTTGAGAGCCACATTAGCCATCCATTAAGCTATTGTTAAGGTAGAAGCTAGCAGCTATGGCTAATAATAAATAGATAATGTTAAAAAGGTTATCAGTCCTGTGCATCTGTAAAGTTACAATGACAGTGTTAATTTAACAGAATAGCACAA
The DNA here is from genome assembly GCF_013358895.1 of Oreochromis aureus. NCBI lineage: Eukaryota > Metazoa > Chordata > Actinopteri > Cichliformes > Cichlidae > Oreochromis > Oreochromis aureus. The sequence continues at coordinate 22,625,014 of NC_052948.1, read as the reverse complement.
TTATGTTGTGTTATATTTCTGTTAAAGTTCCACACTGAAGCTGACAGGAGTCTACAAGAACCTGGACAGACTGTCAGGCTAGCTTCCCAGCTCCATTTTACCAGCAATGAAAACACAGTGTCAGGTTACCAAAAGCACAGCACCACCTCAGACAACTGAAAAATATTTTCTCTTTTTTTTTTGTTTTTGTTTTTTGGCACTAAGGTAAAGAATCTTAAGATTCTTTAAGGTAGGCTTCCCCCCCCCCAGGTGTCAGTACCAAGCTTGAAATTCTAGTATTGTGACAAACCTATATTTAAATCCCGAATGAAAGACATCCTTTGTTCCCATTGTTTATCAGTCGCAAATGTTCAGAGCAATTAAAGTGAGTACACACCCGCTTTGTGTTGCTTACTTATTTTCCCACTGGTCATTGCTAGAAGTCTCCAAATTCACTCTTTCCATGGTCCTTTGTGGCCACCTCACCACTAGTATCTTCCCATGTATACACCCCTTAAAATAACGTCAACCAATTTGGAAAGTACATTTTTAGATTCATCAACCAACCTGGATACCTAATAACATTTAGGTAGCAAGACAAAACTTTTAAAAATGTTTTAAAAGTTTAAAATCTGCTCCAGGACTGTTTGAAGAATATCTTAGTTTAAAATTTCCTAATACAAAATGTATGTGAATGCAAACAAAAAACAATAACAACAATAAAGGGACAAAGGGACAATTTCATGAGATAAATTGCTTTATAAGTTGCTTTTATTTTATTGTCCTTTCTGGAATTGACTTCAGTCAATTAAGGTTTAATTGGTCTTTGAATGCTTCAATACATTACCCTCAAGGTTCTTCTTTACAGCCAGTATGAAGATGGCAATCGATGCTGCTCAGCTGTGCCCTAAATAAGCACAGCAAAGAACCTCCTTCGTTGTTTTAATACACTGATTACACCGAACTACGAAGCATTTCCTGTTTAGCAGCTAAACAGATTTAATTTCTACTGCCTCCCTCTTTAAAACTTGTAGAAAAATTACTGTTTTCATAGTGACACATATACACACATATTGGTAAAATGTGTGTGGGTTTGACTGACACATTATCATAGTGGTTTGTACAGACCTGCTTCACACCTACACAGCTGCTAATAAGACAGATCCATCAGAACATAGTGAGGAAATATGGAACCAGGTCCTTCATCATTTGGGACGTATGGAGGAAAGAGAAGAGGAGAGGGAGATGATGCATAGGAATGGGTTGGGTAGCATGGGAGGGACAGGAAAAGACAAGTGAGCAAGAGAGATGGGCAAGTGGTGCAAAGAGAAAGCAAATGACACGGCGAAAGGAACCACAGTGGTGAGTGGAAGGACCGGTGAATGGAGATATAGTGTACCTTGCAGTGTGGTCCATGCCAGACAAGTCAGGCTGGCAGAAAAGCACTTCTTGCCCACGCAAAACAAAAAGCAATCTTCACTTCACTTTCAGTGCTAAAAGGAAGTACTGCTCATACCAATATTGCTTCTCTAGCAGCCAGGTAAATCAGACTCTCCAACCGGTGGGAAGCTAGAGCTCTCAGCAAAAAGCTATGACAGGATGTATGGGGAACGATGGAAAGTGAAATAGCAGAAACATTGATTGGGTGGGACACAGAAATAGAGGAAACAGGAAATTGAAACCAATGAGATGATGGCAGAAAGGGAAAAAAATGGAAAGAAAATAGGCTGATAGAAATTGCGCCTGTGCCCTGAAACTTGATTACATTTTAATGTGTTCTCTCATTAGATTAGCTGCCACAAAATCTCTATTAATTGTTCTTCACCAAATCAGTGACTGGATTTGGCTCTGATGCATTTAGGAAGAATTAAACCTAATAAAAGATTCAACGAAAATGCAACCAATAACCAAGCACATGAGGTAGATTTTTCTGAGTGGGGGAAACTGATATAAAGAAAATCTATTAATCCAATCAAACAGTAGCAAAGGTACCTTAATGGGATTTTTTGTGTGCAAAAAAAGGTAAAGTATTTCATGAGACGATGTTTAACTAATTCAACTTAACATCTTGGTTTTAGAATCAACACTATTTTAGTAATATTGACATATTAATGTTACAAAAACAAAAATCTGCCTATGCAAAAAGAATTCGCAAAAAAAAAAAAAAAGCCAAATAGTGGTGGTAATCTGTTAACCAGTGTATTACATTTGAAAAACACTGACTGTACTTGTCTAAATGATGATGGATGTTTTGTGAAGAACTTTGTAGAGGGGTTTAATTTAGTCATGTTAGAAATATTACCTTTCAACTGTCTGTCAGCTGTGAGCACCTCTTGTGCTGTGAGTTTTTAACTTAAAATCACACAAAATTCTCTTCCAGCTTTATTCTTAAGAGCCATTTTGTCTTGGATATGCCATCTGATATTTAAAGGCAATTCATAATTACAGAGATTTTGTTGACGAACCAGATTTCAGCTTTGATGTTCACCAACAACAAGACCCATAACTTATAAGTTGTCATGATGTGTGTACATGCCCACACATACTAATCAGCAAAAACATGCATATTCAGTCTAAGCTGCGTTAATACCCGTAGTGCCTGAGAGCAAATTACATATACAAAACACAACAGCAAGAAAGGTGAGCCACACAAATGCATTCACCACACACCCAGAGATACTAATTAAAGGATTACAGATATTGCTTAAATACCAGGAAGCAAAACTGCACCGCAGTAAATGACACCGCTGTGAGGATACAGTATATACCCTCTTTGAATTTTAAAGTTTTGACTGAGATGTAGGTTTCTTGCTATCAGAAAATGCATCAATATTTTTAACACTGTGTTATATTAATTAGATTCCCTACTCCGAGAGAATGAGTTTATGTAGGATAAAGGATTAAATACTTCTATGTAGTTTAACTTTTTGGAATTTGTTTCATTTAAGTTACTCAATGGTCACGACAAAGCTAACTTTATAATCCCTGACTTACACGATGGGTTAAAAAGGACTGATTATTAGCATGTTGCTAATAATGTGGTTACCACACCGTCATATGTAAATCAACAATATCCTTCACTCTCATTGGTAGTCTTTTTAACTTATTGCCTAGAAGCTGAGAAAAGTTAAACTCACGCACACACTTCACAGTGATTATTTTCTCCCATCATCACTTGAAATTGTTAAATGTCAGTAACTTTCTGCGTTCTCTATTTGCCATTTCACTGCTCGTCACTTCCTGTGTGGCTGCCTCTTTAGGCTCTTCATATAAAACCCATCAGAAACAGGCTGACTTTTTGGAAAGGGGTTAGTTTTAAAAGGTTAAGTAAGTAAGTAAACAAATGGATGGATGGTGTGAGCAAGTAATAAAGCCAATAGTCTGACAATGTCTGCTGAGAATGGTATGAAGACCTTTGGACATGAGTCATGCCCTCTTGACTCATGTCTGTGTTCTGACCCCACCTATCCTCCTAGTCCTATGAAAATCAAAGTTCAACTGACATAAAATCTTTGACAAAAATATTTTAGTATTGATGGGTTTTTTTCATTATTACACAATTTCACCCGATGTGCTCTGTAAGCTGATGTTCAACTTTAACTTTATCTCCTGAGGGTGTGTGCAGGTGGGCAGAGGAAAGATAGGAAGATACAGAACCGGCCACAGCATTCAATAAAACAATGATAAAATAAATAACCGAAAACACAGGAAACTGTCAGACATTGTGGCTACATTTTGATTTATATCCTACCCAAACCAAACTGGTTTATAGAAAAGTGCCACAATCAAGATGTGAAATTATTTTTCACACAGGGATGAAAAAAAAAAACACATACACTGTATTTCCTCTATTATCACGGGGGTTATGTTCCAGGAGGTGAAAATACGCTAAGTAGAAACCATATGTTTATTAAGTTAACTTAAGTTAACCTTTATTAGTCCCACACGTGGGAAATTTGTTTTATTACAGCAGAAAGTGGACAGTGCAAAGTTACATAGCAAAAATGAGAAAAACACTGTTTATATATGTTACGCCATAAAAACCCTCCCCACACTCCTATAAACCATTTTCACTATCTTAAACACACTTTTGAGATACATCCTTACATACTGTTATTGTCTGTGTCCGTACCCTCGACGGAGGTTCATGGCGTTTCACATATAGAGCACCTAAAATGCACAAATAACACCTTGATTCGTATGATGGATCAGTGATGTAGCGTTATATTGTTATTAATTTTTTTTAGGCTTGAAAATGTTTATTTTACTGCAAAAATAATTAAATCTTTAAAAAATAAATACAAACTACCTATAGGCTGCAGAATATAATTAAATTCCAGCGATATTTATTTACAGATTATTTACAGATAAATCCATGATGTAGCTAGTCTGAGAAAGGTGAACATCGATGTGGTCCTAAATTCACTTATCCTGTTGAACTGTACAGTACAAATTGTGCTGTGGAAAAGAAAAGAATATCTAGTCTCTTGTAACAGAGACCATAGAGTTTCCCTGCTCTGTGGTGAAAGTCTGGTGTCAGGTTCACTCATTGGCAGGGAGTCCTTCCCCCAAACAAAAGCCATTAGAGTGCAATGCAAAATGTCTCCTTAACAGTTTTAAGTAGGCACTCTGACTTCTTTATTTCGGGGAGACCCACACAAATCAGAGTTTTTAAAGTCTGAAAGCATTCAGGGATGTAATATTTTAATATTTGGATATTCAACCTGAAATTGAAATCAGGGTACTGCTATGGTAGCTGTAGTTACTGTGCTCATCTCAGGTTTGTACATGACATGATCTATCTCGCTCAGCACTGACCCAAAAGCATAACGTTCAACCGGGCAGCCAGAGCAGTGCAACAGGCTCGAGAGGGTAAAAAAAAGCTGGGCTCTCCTTCCTCACTGCACACATATTTGCACATATTTGCCATTTCAAATTCCAAGTTCCACCAAATCTTAGTTCTATTTTGTGCATCAAAGCCTAACTTTATCTATGCAGTATATCATTTGAAATCAATTTTATCATCAGTTTTACACCCCATTGACTAAAAATAAGTGTCTTCTCTTAAGTTTTGATGGTTGTGGGAATGCTGGGAAATATATTACTTGTACTTCCTGACCTTTTTCTCTGTCATTTGTGGAAAAAGCTCATGATGCTATGAAACATGGTTACAAATAGCACTGTTTAGATATCTAGAGAACTGATGGTAATAAACAGCCCCTGAGAGTTTATCAGTGACATACCTAAAAACCTACTCATAGTCACCTAAAGCTATACATTAATGTCCTAAAAGCAGATAATTGATCATGTATACTGTGATATCTGTGTATTTAATTTGATACTTCAATATAAAAACATGTAAAATTGCTACCTGTGGTATCAGGACTGGATCTATGTGAAAGATATTACAAACTCTATTTTCCCTTTTATATCACCCACATAGGTTGAACTGTAGAATCCAGGAAACTTCAAATAGAAACACTGTTGAGTTTGTATATAAATTTATATTTAGTATTTTAAGAAATATGTTTATTGACTTTTAGTAAAGAGATCAATAAGATCTACAACTCTTACAACTCGCTTATGGATTCCAGATCAGCATCTATCAAGTCCATTTTTTTTTTAATCTTTGGGTTCACCCAGGTTATCCATCTCTCCCTGCCTACAGTTTTTGTGCTGGTTGAGTTAATATTCAAAGGCTAGAGGTCTCATCTAACTTTCAGCAAGGAAAACAGTTGGAGCTAAAAGAATATACATTTGCACCTGCCAAATCCACTGGTTCACAGAGGAAGAAAGAAATATTTTACTCATTCTTGCTATTGCACAGATAGCGAGAACACTTCAGTAACATTGCTTGTCCTTGGCAAGTCCACTAACACTTTCATTCCTTTACTTAAAAGGTGTCCTGGCAAAATAAAAAAAAGTTCACAGCAGTAAATTTCTAAGAGCTTGTCATCTACCCACTTCAGAAGAAAGCATATCCAACTTAACTTTTAAACAATTCAGGTCTCCAAGATGCTTCCAAAGTCACTGTCAGGAAGAACCACTCTAATAGAAACTAAAGTTACAGTTTGGTACATCCCGAGAAAGAAAGAAAGCACTGATGAACTCGTCCACGTCCACCGAAGACAACAGTGGTGGATCGCAGAATTATTTCCATGGTGAAGAGAAACCCCTTCACAACAAGTGAACGAAAGCAGCTGAATGAATTCTGAGGTGTTCGGAGACATACTGTCTGCTCAAATTCAGCTAAATGCAGTCAAAATGATTGTGTGGCATTTCATAATACAGATGGACAACGACCCAAAACATATAGCCAAAGCAACCCGGGAGTTTATTAAAGCAAAGCAGTGGAATACTCTTGAATGGCCAAGTCAGTCACCTGATCTTAACCCAATTGAGCATGCATTTCACTTGTTGAAGCCTTAACTTTGGACAGAAAAGCCCACAAACAGACAGCAACTGAAAGCTGCTGCAGAGGCTGGCACAGCATTGAAAAGGAGGAAACCCAGCATCTGGTGATATCCATGAGGGCAAGACTTCAGGCTGCCATTGCCAACAAAGGGTTTTCAACCAAGTCAAATGAAGGGATTGTGTTAAAAAACGCTTTAGTTCCTCACATTTTTAGGCAATCTTTTTGTTCAATTCACTGAATTAAAACTAAAAGTCTGCACTTCGACGGCATCCGAGTTGTTTCATTTACAATTCATTGTGGTGATGTACAGAATCAAAATTAGAAAAAAAATTGTCTCTGTCCAAATGTTTATGGACCTAAGTAAATGGTCAAGTTAATGTAGTGTGAAGTATAAGTTAAACCATTATTTATTTATTTATTCATTTTATGTGTGTGTGTGTGTGTGTGTGTGTGTGTGTGTCAGGGTTACAATTAGGTTATGGTTAGGTTTAGGGTAAGGGTTAGGGTTAGGCATTAATTTTTAATGGTTAGGGTTAGGGTAAGGGGCTAGGGAAACCATTATGTCAATGAGGGTCCTCACTAAGATAGCTGAACGGGGTTGTGTGTGTGTGTGTGTGTGTGTGTGTGTGTGTGTGTGTGTGTGTGTGTGTGTGTGTGTGTGTGTGTGTGCGCGTGCGTCACTCACTGCAGGATAAAATCCATGTTCTCTGGGGAAATCTGTCCAGTCACAGGATGTCGAAATGTGGTGGTCCTCTGGTTGTGACTGAAGTAACAGAGGGACAAGAGAGAAAACGAGAGAGGAGACAAAATTAGCAACTTTGGCTGCAATACAAACCGTGTTAGTGCATTATCCTGGATTTTCACCCTACTTTGTTTACAATTTCCACACAAGCCGAAAATTCCCCGGAGGAGTACACTTAACAGCTCTGTCCAACATCTCCACCCTGACAGGCGTTCGTCTCTGACTTTCCCAGCTCAGTGCAGAATGTGACGGGTGAATGCAGGACTCATCCCCACCCACTCACCCCACCCAACCATCCTGTACAGCCTGTGTGAAGTAAAGTGTTGGGCTCAGCACAAATGTCAAACAGTGCAGGCAGGCATGGGCCTCCATCAGTTATAGACTCAGTCTTTCTAACCCTCAGCTACAGGGTAAAAGCATTCGACTATGTAAACAACACAGGATGGCATGACGATCAGAGTCCGTGTGAGTTTGTGTGTGTACGTGTGTGATGGCACTTTTTTAGAATGTTTTTTGCATTGAGAAAATACTGACAGAAAGCCTTACTCTACACATTTTTAGACCCACAATCACTAATCAATTTGTAAGCTGACAGAAAATAAATCATAGGAACTATCGCAACAAATGAATAATCAGTTTATTGTTTCATGCCTCATAAATTGGCAAAAAAAAGGAAGATTTATTAATAATTAAATAATCATAAGGTACAGCCCTCTATTTGTATTTTTTTTAAAAACTGCAGTATTTTTGATGATCCTTAAGCTTTATTTGGAAAAGTCATGGCAGATACCCTGTCATCTTACATAATAGGAAAATCAGAATTTTTTTAGAAATTCTAAAACAAGAACTTTAGGTATTATGTGCACCCAGCCTGAATGTTGCAAAAGATGCTACTATGAAAGCTTGACAGAGAAACCAATCCAGGCCAGATCATCATCAGCTTTTATCTGAAAAGTGGATCACCTGGTTAACTCCTAATTATCTGGTTATATCCAGAGGTTCTGTAAGAATAATAACAAGAAGTCCATCCATTCTCTTCTGCTTATCCTTATCAGGGTCACGGGAGGTGGGGGCTTGAGCCTATCCCAGCTGCCATACTGCGAGAGTCGGGGTACACCCTGTACAGGTCACCAGTCTGTCACAGAGAGATAGACAACCACACTCACATTCATACCTATGGGCAATTTAGAATCACCAATTAACATAACCCCACTAACTGCATGTCTTTAGACTGTGGGAGAAAGTCGGAGTACCTAGGGAGAACATGCAAACTCTACACAGACGGTGGAGTCGAACTCAGGACCTTCTTGCTGTGAGGCAAAAGTGCTAACCACCATGCCACCGTGCTGCTGCTAATAAAATGACATTCAAAAAAAATTAAATAAGAAAAAGAGGCACAGCTCAGTGAGAGAAGTTGAAAGTTGCAGTGTTGTAATCAAAAGTCCAATTTTCAAAATCAAACAACAATGAAGGAGCTGGCAGGGTAAAGTACAAAAGTCTTCTCCAAATACAATCAGTGGGTCATGTCACAGTTTTCCATTCCACAGCAGCTCCAATAACTCATGCTGTAAAGAATCCTGCTTGATGTAGCGGAAGATCAAATCGTACAGGAATATAGGGCTTCCCAGGGGAATAGATGGCACGGCAGCATGCATGCTCCGTAACAGGGACCTACAATGTCATTATCGATTCACAGAACAACACTTACAAGACTAACACAAAGAAAGTTGTCACATCTGAATGCAGCAGCTTCTCTACAGCTCACCTTGGCTATTGACTGCTGCTATAGTTTCCCTTTATGTCACGTGAATTATTTCCACCACTGCATCTACTATTGCTAAAAAAAAGAAACACTTCCAAGTTTTTTTTGGTTTATTTTGATTTTGTTTTTTTGTTTTTTTTTTTTTACAGCCAGCTCTCACTCAGACTGCTTAAAAATTTGGCCATGATGTCGTTGTTGTTGTTTTTCTGCAGAAATGAAAAATTGAAAAGACATTAAAAAAAAAATAGGAAAAGTTATTCAAACTCAAACTCAGACTTACAGAATGATCTAAGTTTCCCAAAAGTAAGGTAACAGCTTATGCTGTTATTGCAGTCATTTTTCACCACGCACAGGTACTGTTTGAAAAAAAACTTTCACTAATCAAATGAATTAAATACACTACCTAGTCATAACTGGTAAGATTACGTTTTGTGTCTGCTATAGTGTCATGGAATTTGGCCTTGTGTGTGTAAAACGATAACATGTAGTGCAATGAGAACAGCACACAATGAATTTCATTCTACAGAGGACCATGCTAACATTTACACATGCAGATGGCCACAAAAAATACCTACAGAGTAAATCCATACTAATATGCTAATCGTGCCACACAAATGCATCCATGGGACAAAAAGATGTGACAGTGCTCTAGATAGCAGATAGATAAAACTATGGTCATAGTTCCCTACCATAACTAGGATCCCTTTTGTTTGCCTACTGTTTTGCAGGGAGAAGCGCTAAATTAATAACTGTCTGAACGGCAAGGAATGCTAGTCTATCAGCTGTGGTTAGAATAGAGAAACAGTATGTCTGTGAAGGTTCTCAGTCATCCAGGTCATCGTAGTCAAAGGAGTTGGCAAAGAAAAAGCGTCTGGACTTCTTTAAGTTGCTTGAAGACGTTTCACCTCTCATCCGAGAAGCTTCTTCAGTTCTAAGGTCAAATGGCCGAGAGTCCCAGATTTTAAACCCAGTGGGAGTATCCCCCCAAGGAGGGACAAAGGACCCCCTGGTGATCCTCTAATCACATGCGCCCAGGTGTGAAAGCGGGTGTGGGACCTAATCAGCCAGGGTTAGAGAAACAGAATGTTCTGACAGGCCTGTGAGCTATAAGTTATGCCTGAAACACTCTCCTGGCAACAAATTTGACAACAGAGTGTCATCCGAGTTTACCGACGGACACAAGTGATGATGTTTTGCAGGCTGCAGGAAGCAGATCCATTTTTTTTTTTTTTTTTCAGAAATAATAATGAAACAAAACTGTCAACATGATTTGGTCATGGTGGTAATTTTTGAAAAGGTATGAAAATGCATGAGGTGTGACAAATCGTGTAAATGGATTTCACAAAAATCTGTACAATAATGGCTGCAAGATTAACGGGACTAACGGGATAAATATACCATTAACATCATTAATGGTTTAACGCATTATGTAAAAGCAGTGCATTTCAGCAATTTGCATTTGGCAAACTATAAATGCATGATTTATAAAATGATTTTATTTGCAGTGATGACAGGTGTAGGACTATATGTCATTAACACAAAAGTGCAAAACCTAATAGGTACATGTAGAATTCAAAGCAATCAGATGAAATTAAATGCAGCGTGCTAAATCTATTAACACTCTCGTTTTAGCTCACCATTGAAAGGTCAAGAGGTGTTTTTGAATGCTGAGGTCACAGTCACCTCAAATCCTTTCAGTGGATGGAGTAGTAAATTTGATTATATATATTGATTGCACACATCCAAACAAAGGCTTGTTTACTTCGGAGCTGATTTGGTCGAGCTGATTCGGAGCACTTCTCCAGGGGAAATTGATAAAGCCATGTCGGACTATTCACAGAATATGAAGAAGAACAGCGTGTAAGTGTCCTGGAGGCTGTTTATCAGCGGCAGCGATTTCATTCAGCAGCGAGGTTCAAAATAGTACAAGATATAATAGGTGTGATAGTGTCACTTTAGAAAAACGTAGGCAATGATGACCTGAGCTGTAAAGGAAAAATGTTGAATCCAGTGCTAACAGCTTTATATAGCAAGCTTTTAATAATGTCCTTTCACACTGAAAATGAAAGACATTTTCGCAATGCACCTGATATCTCTGGGTTCTTTTGCTGTTAAGTGTATTTTGTGTATTTCCTTTCCTCTTTCACTCATTGCAATGTTTGTCATGGGGAGCTTTAGTAGGCCTAAATAACAAAATATAGTTATAGTATAGAGTTGTGGTTGTCTTACAGACACCAATTTGACGTTTAAAATTTGAAATCTTAACACAGCCATTTTATTAATATTATTAGTTCTTTATTTATCCAGGTAAAAAAAATGTCAATGAGATTAAAAATCTAATTTCCTGGCAGAGAAACTTGAGTTCCTTATATAAGCAAGATCTCTTTATTACTGCCAAACCTTACGGCAGAAGTAATACAAAACAGATAGGAATAACATTTTGGGTCTCTAGAACCAGTTTCCCTATTCTCAAAAGGGGGAGTTAGGGTTAACATTTATATAATTCACTGTTTAAAGTTATGCATAGCTCAGTTTAACACCATCTATCCATCATACCTAATATGGATGCTCACTGCTAACAAAGCTAAACAGCCAGCATTGGCATTAAATTATAACAACCCCCTCACTCTACTCCAGGGGTGGGCAATTCCAGGCCCCGAGGGCCGGTGTCCCTGCAGGTTTTAGATCTCACCTTGGGTCAACACACCTGAATCACATGATTAGTTCATTACCAGGCCTCTGGAGACCATCAGGACATGTTGAGGAGCTAATTTAGCCATTTAAATCAGCTGTGTTGGTTCAAGGACACATGTAAAACCTGCAGGGACACCGGCCCTCGGGGCCTGGAATTGCCCACCCCTGCTCTACTCTTTTGTCTAAATCAGGGGTCCCCAATCCCAGTCCACGAGGGCCGGTTTTTTCCAAGAGGGCAGGTTTTAAATGTGTCCTTGATCCATCACAGCTGATTTAAATGGATAAATTACCTTCTCAACATGTCTTGAAGTTCTCCAGAGGCCTGGTAATGAACTAATCATGTGATTCAGGTGTGTTGACCCAGGGTGAGATCTAAAACCTGCAGGGACACCGGACCTCGCGGACTGGGACTGGGGACCCAGTGGTCTAAATGCAGTCACATACAATTTTTAAAAAACAAGATTATCTATGTATATACAATAGATAAAGGTTGACTTCTTCTTAATTACATAACTTATTAAAAGTTATCATTAAAGATATTGTCCTTGTTTCTGTATGTTTTGTGTAAAGATATGCAGTTTCTGGATCCAAAGTGCTAATGTGGTATATTATCACATTTTACAAAGTGGGAGTTCAAGTATAAACTCATCACACTTAAATAAAAACCTTGTGAGAAGATTTGAAATGAAGCCAGGCAAGAATAAGCATGCTTGAGAGGTTTTTATCAAATCAAAGTCACTACTAAGATTTTCACAGAGTTCTTCATTTTTATTAGATCTCCCATTATTTTGCTTTAAAAATGGGCATCCACTAAAAGCATACCATAAATCTTTACTAATAATATTCAACTGATAAAAGCACACGGACATTTTCTGTTGTCCCATAAACTTTTATCTACATTAACAAACTAAGGACGCACGATCTCACCTTCTCCTGCTATAGCAGCTCTCCAGACATGAGTGTCTTATGTAACAACCATATCATTAAAGAGCTACCTCTTAAAAAGTCCAACACCCACAGATGAAAATAGCTCGATTAATGCTCACAGTGTCCCTGTAACTTTCCATATAAGGTGCGCCATTCACCTGCAAGATGTCAGAAAGATGTCAGATTTGATTCATTTAACTATGATAGTGTTAAAGACTTCCTCA